>NC_068575.1:43132312-43758479 GCF_025698545.1 Gossypium raimondii | reverse complement strand
TTTTAGTTAGTTGGCCATTATTAAGGTCAGAACTAGAGTCATTGTTTGGTTGCACTTCGATTTTTGTTAAGTTGAGCTCAAATTTTATTAGTTTTTTTTGGCTCGTTGAGCTTATATTTTCTTTTTATACATGCAAAATGGAACTGGATTTAATTTCAGTTAAAAAATGCGCAAGTTCTGTGCCTGTGCCGCTGATCTTTTTGTTTATTTTGTGGCACTAATTCATAGATTAGAAATCATGTCTTGTATCTATTTATTATTTTTTTCTTTTTTGCATTTGTATCATTTTCTTGGTTAACTATATGGGATTTTACGTGACAGTGGCTGTCCTAAGGCATACCACCCAGCCTGTATCAAAAGGGATGAGGCATTCTTTAAATCCAAAGCGAAATGGAACTGCGGTATGTTTGGATTAATTATTTATCACTTTTAGTTCGATTTAATTAATATAAGTGCTGGGGAGAGTTGAAGCATGTTTCAATTATCTAGATTCATGTTTCTCTTTCATTGCTTCGCAGTTAGCAACTGTTGTTCTTCCGTACAGTTGCCACGTGCGTGTGAAATGGTAGCTTTCCATGTTTGTCATCGGTTTGGATACTTTATTCTTGAGTAGCTACTGGATTACAATTTTTACCTGAATTATGAAATGATATCATATCATTAGCATCTGCTGATTGAATAATGATGGCATGTACATCTTTCATCAACATAAGTTCTTGCTTATGTCATTATTCAATGATGGTGGCCTTTCATTATTCGATAACTGTGGCTTTTCACGTCAGTTGTTAACGTGGATTCTTGATTCTGGAGTAGTTTGCTATACCGTTTTTTATCTCAACTATAAAATTATGCGGTCACCACATGCATATTGAACGGTAGCTTCTATGTCTGATTATTGGTTTGGACTCTTGCGTCTTGATTAGTTAATATGCTAACATTTTTATCTCGATTCTTTAAGTATCAATTTAAGCCGTTTGTTTCATTAAGTTTCAATGATTAATTTTTTGTTTCATTAATTTCTGGTGTCTATTGGTTGTAAATTTCAGGGTGGCATATATGTAGCACTTGTCAAAAGGCTTCATATTATATGTGCTATACTTGTACTTATTCCTTGTGCAAGAATTGCACTAAAGATGCTGATTACCTGAATGTAAGAGGAAATAAAGGATTCTGTGGAACGTGCATGAGAACTATTATGCTGATTGAAAATATTGCATCAGAAAATAAGGAAATGGTATTATTAACCTTGCTTCATACAATGGATGATTTCTTTTTGAATGTCTCATAGCTTTTTCTCCTTATTAGTTGTGCTTTTTTTGATAACTACTATAATTGGCACTTTTTAGATTACTGAAGAGTAAAGATTTTTTCTACCTTAAAGGCCTTTTACTTTATGCCGTGCAGGTTCAAGTGGATTTTGATGATAAAACTAGCTGGGAGTATCTGTTTAAGGTGTACTGGGTTCTTTTGAAAGAGAAGCTAGCTTTAAGTTTAGATGAGCTTACTAACGCTAAAAATCCATGGAAGGAAACTGCTATCATGGGTCCCAAGGGACATTCATCCAGTGAACTTAATAATTATGGTAATGCTAAAGGAACTAACATGGAAAAGTCTTGTGGAGACCAAGGTGACAGTTATTCCAAGAGAAGAAAAACTACGAGACAGCAAAAGCTTTTGAACAATGTTGAATATCTAGGAGCTGAAAACTCAGGTGTTATGAAAGGGGTGCCTTTTCCTGGAGGCACAAATTGGGCTACTACAGAGCTTCTTGAATTTGTGGCACACATGAAAAATGGTTATGTATCTGTTCTATCACATTTTGATGTTCAGGCACTTTTACTCGAGTACATAACACGAAACAATCTTCGTGATCCTCGACAGAAATCCCACATTATTTGTGATTCAAGGCTTATGAAGTTGTTTGGAAAAGAAAGGGTGGGCCACTTTGAAATGATAAAGCTTCTTGAATCACACTTTCTCATCCAAGACCATTCAAGGGCCATTGATACTGTTAGAGGTGAACCCATTGAAGCTGCTGCTATCCAATTAGCTGTTGATGGGAACAGTGATAGTCAACCTATAATTGCCTGTGATAAGAGACGTAAAACACGTAAAAAGGTCAATGAGAAAGGACAAAGGGCTAATCCAGATGAATATGCCGCAGTTGATGTTCATAATATGAACTTGATCTACTTGAAGCGTAATTGGATTGAGAATTTAATTGATGATGCTGAGAAAATTGATGGCAAGGTTGTTGGTTCCTTCGTGAGGATCAAAATTCCTGGGAATGATCAGAAGCAAGATTTTTATAGACTTGTCCAAGTCGTTGGTATTGACTTATATAACTGTTGCTCCTTGAATTCCTTTTTAATTTGTTTATTGTAGACCTTCACCACTAATGCATTAGTTTGCAGGTACCAGCAAGGCTGAACCATATAAAATCGGTGAAAGGACAACTGATATCATGCTTGAAATATTAAATTTGGACAAGAAAGAGGCTGTCTCAATTAATGGAATTTCAAATCAGGAATTTACTGAGGTGCCAATAGATTTCCTCGATGCTGTTCTGTAAAACATAAAATGCCATATTTGGTCCTGCATTTATTAACAAGAAGTCCATTTAGGGAAGTCTAACGTGTTGATTTTATAACCATTTTGAAACAAAAGAGAATGAGTTTTGTTGTTGGTTAGAGTTTTAGTTAGGGTTATATTTATAATTGAACTATGCAAATAAAAAAAAAACTGCTTAACTAGACAAAAGGAATATATACTTAAGGGGATTATTGCAGAGGAGAATGAGGATTTAGAGTATAATTGATGGCTTGCATGGGTTGGTATAGGCTGAAAGAAAAGAAATTGAGATGTGGGAAAGAAAATATTTTGTAAAATCTATGAACTGTTTACCAGTGGAAAAAGTTCAATCTTTATAGGCCATTGACCCATTCTCCATTTTTATGGGCATATGCATCCTTAGTTTGGCAGACATTGGACCATCTTTTGTTGTGCCCTAAGTCCTAACTTTTCTCCTCTGATTTTGATATTTTTGTTATAACACCAGGATGAATGTCAACGACTCTACCAGAGAATAAGATGCGGGCTGACAAAATGGTTTACTGTGGTAAGTGTTTTTCATGTTCATTTTTAGTTTTCAGGAAAGTGTCATTTGAAAAGGAGTTCTATGCTTGATTATAGGGTGAGATTCTGGAGAAAGCAATGGCACTTCAAGCAGTGAGGGTAAATGATGTAAGTTCCTAAGCTGCAAAGTTTTAGCACATTAGACACTTGGATATTACTGTGTGGTCACTTTGAAAGGGATAGAGCATTTAGTGTTCTTGTATAGTTACATGTTTTCTTTTTACCTTTAAAGAACTCTTGAATTTAGTTTGTTAAGGTGCTTTGTGCTTATGCTCTTACCTTTTTGCTCAGTGGCTACAGTCAGAGATTTTGCGAGTTACTAACCTTCGTGATCGAGCCAGTGAGAAGGGGCACATGAAAGAATATCCTATGTTGCTTGATATGATGCTAACCTTTAGACTGTTCTTTATTTTGTTTTTCCCCTTTTCCCCTTGTATTCTTTCTACTTTGCTACTATTTTGCGGATCTATCATAAGCTTTTCTGTTGGTTCCTTGACCATCTTGCACGTACAGAGAATGTATAGAAAAATTGCAGCTTCTGAACTCACCTGATGAACGCCAGCGTAGGCTGCAAGAAATTCCTGATATACACTGTGATCCGGACATGAATCAATATTGCAAGTCTTTGAAAGTTGCAGTAGAGTTGGAAGAGAAAAAAGGTAGCATACACTTTTAGATGTTTACTTCATTCTTGTATGGTGGCTTTGCTATATATTTATGTGTGCATTCATTTGCATCTTTGGTATGCTACCTTTCTGTTTTTCTCTTGGTTCACAACTTCAGTCTCCTAATTAGCCTGGTTTGTTCGTGTAGAGAACAACAAACCAAGAGATTCCGGCTTCACTATGAAGGAAAAAGAGCCTGCCTTTGCCCTGAAGGGAAGTGATGACTTGAATGATATAGGAAGCAGAGGAACTAGCTTAGGACCACATTCTACAGGAATGGAGTTGACTGTAAATAATATTGAGACAGATAAAATATGGCATTATCAGGACCCAAATGGGAAAGTTCAAGGGCCATTTCATATTGAAATGTTACGTAGATGGAGCATGAGTGGTCATTTCCCTCCTGATTTGAGAATTTGGAGAGCAAATGAAAAGCAAGATAACTCTATTCTCCTAACAGATGCTCTGGATGGGTTGTATGGTGAAGCAAAGCAGTCATTTTGCAACAGCTGTGTACCAACTGAAGACATAAGGGTTGCCTCTGATGATGGATGTCTGAGTGGGGCTGTAGATGGTAGTGGGGGTACTGATCTGAATGTGGCTCAGATCGAGAGTAAACAGGTTGAGGGGACGTTGAACTCAACGCTGAATGATAAAAGTAGTCATTATTGTGGTAACAATGAATCTGTGAAGAGCACAGAATTGAGCTCTCAATCTTCCCCTTGTACTGCTACTTGTACTCCTGTGGTAGATGTTGTCAATTCCGGTGCAGTGCAAAAGGGAAGCCCTTTACCAACCTGTGACTTAGTGAAGGGTGATAATGACTTACCTGGCCTGCCCCAAGTGAGTAGTTCTGTTCCGTCATCTACATTATCTGATAAACCATGCGGAACCCAGTCTCAGCAGTTCAACAACGATCATGGGGTTGAAAGATGGGACAATGGCTCAATCAACATGGGTGAGAATATGGACAAAACCTCAGAAGGTCAAAATATTGCTGGAAGTGCAAAGCTAGATGATAGTGAGGGAAAATCTGGTAGATCTAGTGGGCAAAGCTGGAGATCTTCACCTTTAAATGATGCTTCGAACGGATGGGATTCCAATTCAGGACTGATTTCCCTGGCTAGGGCTCTTGAAGCGTCGGAACACAGTCAGGATATTGATTTCTCAGATATTCCCACCTCAACATCTAAGTTGAACCTAGAAGACTCAAAAGGTCAGGCTAATGAAAGCAAACTGTCTCTTTCTTTGAATGTTCCTCATCGGGATTCAGGTCCTAGCTGGAGTACAACTTCTAGTCTAGTGGGTAATTCACAAATTGCTGAAATAGTTGGTGAATGGGGCGGGCATTCCTCCACTCCAGCAAAACCTTCTGCAAAGGAATGGGACTCAAATATTGTGCGTGAATCTTCATTTAAACCATCTATCATGGGAAGTGATCATGCTGCTGCTCCAACTTCAGGAAGTGACCAATTGACTCATTCGTCTCCTCCGGATCCTGCTAATAATGCATTTGCTTGGGATCCAATTGTTCCCGAACCTAATGAGGGTGATGAATCAGTTTCAGACCTCTTGGCTGAAGTTGAAGCAATGGAGTCTCTTAATGGCTTGACTTCACCTACATCAATTATGCATTGTGATGGAGAGTTGGCTCAAGGTTCCGAACCTGATTGTTTTAGTCCTGTAGGAAGACTGAGCCCTGCACCTGATCCTGGAAAAAGCGATGCTTTCAGCTCAACAAATGATCTACAAATGCCTTCTCAGTCAACTGTGACCACTGAGCCATTCAGGATCTCTCAGTCTGAAGTTCTTGATGCTCAGAAGAGTTCAGGTAGGCATTCTTCCACAAGTGCTGAAATAAATGAAAACACAAGGCCCAGAGATGTCTCGGTTAACCAATACAAAGTTGGTTCCAACATGCAACCTCCTGCATCACCTGTTACAACTTGGGGCATGGATACCATAGATACTGCTTGGAGATCTGGTCCAGAAACTACAAGCACCAATTGTGGACCAGTTCATGGAAACAAAAATTTTAGTTGGGGAGGACTAGGTGAAGGAAATACGAATGTTAGTAGGGGAACAGGTCAAGGAACGTTTCAGGAAAACAGCAGCATCAATGCAGGCACTTCTGGAGAGAATCTGGCCTATTGGGGAAGTCAACAGAGGTATGTTAGTCCAAGGCACCGTGATTTTCAGGGAAGAGATTCAAGTTCTGCGGGGGGCAGTGATTTTCATGGCAGAGATTCAAGTTCTGCTAGGGGCAGTGATTTTCAGGGCAAAGATTCAAGTTCAGCTAGGGGCAGTGATTTTCAGGGCAGAGATTCAAGTTCTGCGAGGGGCAGTGACTTCCTGGGCAGAGATTCAAGTTTTGCAAGGGGCAGGTCCTCATCGAATAGGCACTCATCCTACTATGGTGGTTCAAATGGAGGCGGTACTTTCAGATCACCGACCAAAGGGCAGCGGATTTGTAAATTTTATGAAAGTGGTTATTGCAAGAAGGGAGCAGCATGTCGTTATTGGCACCCTTGATTAGGTAACATTTCCTGTTTACCATACCAATCGTGTGCATTTAATCATGTATTCATTATTTGTATTAGGGATTTGCTCTGTTATTCTCCAATTTAACCATCCGGTAAATGCTATCATTGGATAGTGCATATTATTTCTATTCTATGGATAGCTAATCCTTTGCTTACCGGCTCTCTACATTTATGTTAGTCGGATTAGAAGGTTAATGTCAGAAATTAGATATGCGTATAATATGCATATATTAGTGTTTTTAAAAAAATTTTTTTATATAAAGACAATTTTAAAATCTTAAACTCAGCGACAATTACAATGAGAACTTTTGATATTAGTCATTACATTAAAATAAATATAAATGGTTTTAAGTTTTAGATTTTGTATTTATTTTACTTTATTAAAATTAAACCAATAATATTCAACTTTTCCTTTTCTGTTGTAATTGAAGTTTTAGAGTGAAAATGTTTGGATAATCTTTACTTTTAGATTTAATCCTTTTTTAAAAAATTGCAATGGAAAGCAAGAGATGAAGGTTATTAAGATTTTGGGTATCAGCTACTTGTTATTTTTCTTTATTGAAAAATTGTTCTATCATTTCATTTTTAAAATTGAGATTTTTCCTTACTTCTTGTTACTCAAGTAATATATAAATCTTAATTTTTAGAATGAAATAATCAACCAATTTTTCAATTAAGAAAAATAGATATTTAATAGATTAATTTTAATATCTCTAATATCTTACTTTAAATCTCAATTTTATTCTAAAAATAGAAATTACATTTGAAATGAAGGATTATTCTAAAAGAATTCATCTTAATAACAGAGTAAAGAGAAAAAAAAGAAGAGAAAGATTGGATGGAGTCGATTTTATTTTAATAAGGTAAAATAAATACATAATCTAAAGTTTAAAATAATTTGTTTTGATTTAATAACTAAGATTATTTTAATTCTCATTTTAAAATTATCGATGTTGTTAGTGTTAAGAATATGTTTGGTTTGACATGTAAAAATACAATTTTATTTTTAATTTTATGGTTTAATTATGGATTTAGTTCTGAAATTTAGAAATTACATTTTTTTACTATTATTTTAATTTGATTTAGTTTTAATTTTTGACTTTTTTATGTGATTAGTACATCCAAGGTCATTAAATTATTAATAAGTTTACATTTTGATTATTCAACTTGAAAAAGTTACAAAATGATCTCATTGAATTATTCAAAAATTTATTTAAGTCATTAGGTGATTGAAAGCTTTTTTTTTTTTATCTTATCCTCTATAGTTCAATTCTTTTCATGAAACAATTTTGAGGTCATAAATCTCTTAATCAAAATCTAAACAGTTTTTTCTCTAATTTTTAACGTTGATCGTTAGATTGACTTGGATATAAGATATGTTCATTTACTTATTGATGGATATTAAACCACTGTATCGATCGTCGAATCGTCTTTTAGAGCTCATTAACAAGATTTTAAAAAAATTAACATCCAAGATTTAAATAAAATTTTTTTAATAGTTCAATAATTATTTTCTAATCAAAATTAGTAATTAAAATGTAAATTTACTAATAATTTAGTTACTTATATTTTTTTTTCACTAAAAAAACCCGCAAAACCTTATATAGTACAGTCAGTCATATTAGCAAGAACAGAAGCCATTGATCATCTCACAGAATACCTCTAATAGCTTGAGGGGGATCAGTAAAGAAATATAATTTTGGTGGAATGAAATCTGCAGCCTTAATGGTCTCCCTGCAACTGTATCCGAATTGGAGCTCCCACTGCCTATTGCGTAAAGCTTTGATATTACTTGCTAAAGCAGAAACAGGTGGTCATGTTTTCATTCTTGCATCAGCTTAATAAATATAAGCGTCATGCTATCTGACTCCACCATGACTCTTCTAAAGCCATTGTCCCATGCGATTTTTAGTACTAAGTGCCAACAACCAGTTTCCACCACCACCACACGACGAAGATCTCCAGCAGCAGCTCTCCCATCCCGTCCTTTACCGCCATGTTGTGGTGGTTCCAAGCAGATTCAGACAGCTCCTTTTGGAATAAATAGTCTACACTCTTACGGCCTGATACAATGGATTTCGTCCAAGCAAAACAAGTTTTCAGAACAACACTCATTAGTAAAAAGCAAAAGATTCCTAGATTTTTATAGTCTCCAACAAGTGATACCAAAGAACGCACACCAATCAACCTCGTCCAAAGTAATGCCAGCAACATTAATCAAAGTTTCCTTAAGCCATTCTTGCAGAGTCAAGAAAAGAACCGAGTGTGGGCAGAACTTGGTTCCTTAGAGCTTTAGCCGAACAGCAACTTCTTACAACGTCAGGATTAGTTTCCACGGCTTCACCACATATTTTACACAAAGGATAATCCGCTAGTCCTCGCCTACTTCTTTCATCTTTTATAAAGAGTCTTTCGTTTTTGAGGAGCCAAATGAAGTAGCAAACTCGTTCTGGCCCATTAAACTTCCATACTAACAACCAAACGTTCCAACTATTTATCAGTATCTGCCACTGAAAATCCCCTTTAGAATCTCCACTCATACTTAACACAACCTGGCCGAATCATTTGCCGCAATCTTATACCCCTATCTAGGGGTGTTCATTCGGTTAACCGACCCGAAATTGCTATAACCGAATTAATCGACCTTCCAAAATTTTTAACCGTTAACCGAACCGAATTTAAAAAAAAAATTAACTGAACTGAAATTTTTTCGGTTAATAAGGTCGGTTAACCGAATTAACCGAAAATTATGTGTTTTTTATTTTTGGTTAAAAATTACCTGAATTACCCGAATTACCCGATTAACCGAATTAACCGAATTACCCGAAAATTACCCAAAAAGTTCGGTGTTGAGCTTGAGAAAAAATTGGGCCGGGTTTAATTTGACCTAGTTTAGGCCCTACCCTGCAAAATTCAGTTTACCCGATTTTTTTCGGTTAACCGACCGGTTTCGAACCGATTTAAACGTTAACCGAAAAAATAAAAAAAAATTAACCGACTCCTGACCGAATTTTTTCGGTTAACCGACCGATTAACCGAACTCGGTCGATTAACCGAAAAAAAATCGGGTTAACCGAATTATGCACAGCCCTACCCCTATCTTCATGGGAAGTGTTACATTTTGATCTCGCAGCTTCCCAAGAGTAGTTTAAGCACAAGGAACTCTGGTTCGATTCAAAATTTCAACAACAAAAAAAGAAAAAAGAAGAGAAATTGATAGAAAAAATTTAAGAATTAAAGAACTAAAGAAAAATAACAAAGATGGAAAAATGGATTGATGGAACCAAAGGAAAAAGATTGAGTGGTAATGTGGTGGTTGGATAGCTTAGCTTCCTTTGGTGAACTTGCACCAACAAATAACTATAGTGACTTTTAATCCTCTTAATTTATTTGAACTAATCAAGCTGAAATTATCAAGATTCTCTTCCACAATCCTTCAAGAATTGAAGCAAAAATCCTATCAAGAAAGAAACAAGAATCCAGTCTCTAGAGAAAAACTCTCGAGTATTTTATGAATAAGAAAACAATAATACAATTTTCTATTACAAAACATAATGACATATATATATACAGAGAGAGAGAGAGACGTAAGGTATTGAGAAAACATGGAAACAACATTTCATTTGTTTCCAAACAATTTGGTCTAGTCATTATCTTATTCTTTAAACTACACTATGACTCTCTTAAGGTAGCCAAATGCCTCGTCATCTAATTAGCGACGCGCATGAATGGATTAACGAGATTTCCACTGTCCCTGTTTACTATCCAACGAAACCACAACCAAGTTTGGTTCATAAAGTACTTTCCTAGGAATGTAATTATAATTTACAAAGTTACCGTTTTTAAATAAAAGATAATATTCATGTATTTAATTTTTATAATAAAATTTATTCTTAACAAATATTTGAATTAAATATTTAATAATAAAATTTAATAGATAAAATTTAAATTATTTTAATTTATAATTTTAATTGAAAGAAATTGTTTCAAATTTGTCTTGCATATATTTTCTAAATATAATAATACATATATAAAATCATGGATAAATAAAGAATAAATTTAAAAAAATACTTAAAATCACGTTTTTTTAGCTAAAGGTGAACCATATGAATATAAAAAATTGTTGATTCCAGATATTGCTCTTAGCAAAACTACAAATAATTAAATCATAGGAATGTAAAACCATAGGCCATCTAACCCACAAGTCCAACACAACTTAAATGGAATAATTCTACTCATATTCTCAAAGGTGAATTTAGAAATTCTTTTAGCAGGGGTCGAAATTTAATTATAAATTTTCCACTGATCAAAAATATAAGTTGATTATGTATTAATTTATAATTCATCATTTTTGGAGGGGTAAATAGAAATTGCTTTCATTTTTAGGGGGGTTGAAGTGTAATTTTACTATACATTAATTTATAATCTCTCTATTTATAAGAGGAAATTTCTAATTTTGAGAAGCCAAAGTATAATTTTACTATATATTAAGAGGACTAAAATAAAAAAAAATTCAAATTTTGGGGGCCCAAGGCCCTTGGCTGCTATCCCTCCTCAGATTTGCCTTTGCATATTCTACAAAAAAAATAATAATATGTAGTTCATGCAAATAAAAGTGCTAAATCAAATTTGTAGCTAGGAAAAAAATAAAATCAGAATAAAAAAAAACTTGTGAAGAATATATTGAAGTAATAGAGAAAATCAAGTAATAGGAAGGATAAATGAAACAATAAATCTTTTTTTTATCTAAACCGATATAAAATAAGTTAATTTTGTCTTAATATTTTTTAACTTTTCTAATCTACACGCGAAAATAACTTTCCCACATTTTATCATGGGAATCACATTGACATGTTCATGAAAAAGTAACTCCCAAAGAAAAATTAGATTCCAACGAACCAAATGTTGAAATCACTTTCCAACTGATTAAATTCTAAGAAAAATAACTACTTTTCATCATACTAAACGTTGATTATTTTCAACAATAACCCTCCACTCGACTTCTTTTCTAAACCTGCTCATATCGATATGCTTGAAGCCCCACCGCCTATATTTCGATTCGTTGCCATAATGGGTTGCAGCTTTGGCCCATTCGAAATAATAACTCCTTTACTCTTATTTTTCAAACTAGGCTTCCTCAAAGGGTCCACCCAACCTGCCGTAAAAGTCTTATCGACTCTCTTGGAATAGGGATTTGCACATTAATCTCATTCTAATCCTCATTTCCTTTTGAACCATGTCAAAGTCTCCCTAATTGTTGGTCAACATGTCAATACGTGATCATGCAATTCCTAGTCCTCAATTCCTGGTCATCACCCCATGATTTTCACTTTCAATCACTGCCTCTTTGCAAGAAGCTCCTTTTCCGTCGTTCAACAAGCATTAACCGTTTAAAGCTTTCTTCATCGGTTTACTTACGAACATCCATCATAAATGGTTACTTTAGTTTCTCTTGCTATTTACCTTCTTTCAAATTAACAAGCAATGAATAATTATCTTTTATATTACTAGACCTCCCAACCCAAAGTAGACACTCGACAGTGCTTCTTGGTCTACTCGTTGAATTTGATCATTTATTTGTATTTTTGAAACAAGAGGAAAGTGTAAATCAATATACATAGACATCCTCACAAATTGTACTATGATACCATTGTTTGTGTAATAAGAAATCTTAAAAACAAGTCCAATAGTATTCCCTATCACCCTCAAAAGATTCTTTTTATACAAGACTCTTGACAATCTTGGTAAACGAATCCAAACAATTACATTACACAAATAATCTTGTGTTGCTAAGAAAGAAGCCGGCCACGGTTGAACAATTAAATATTGACAAAACACTAACCAAGGTCTTTATGATAAAACTCTTGTATCGTCAACCATGTCTATAATAGCCACCGGTTATAATAACATTTCATTGTAACAGTCAAGTTTGTAATAGAATCAATTTTTTATGTTTTATTTTTACCCTTTATAACAACTTTCATCTATAACAATAACCATAAAGTATGAGGTACTCTCTTTACTAAATTAGTTCTTTATAGCAACCTCTTGTCTTAAATTTTAGTAAAATTAGTTCTATTATGATATGCTCTTAATCTAATACGTCAAATTAGGTTCTTTCATGTACTTAATGAGCTTGTTCTTAAGTAGTTTAAGGGTTTTTTTTATGTTTTTTTATCGATTCTTAGATTTTAGTTTCAATGGTAGCCTTTATTACATTTTATCACTTTTGAGAACCAAATTGACAAAACTATGACATTAGAAGTTCGATTGTTAATTTGAACTTATCTAGGGAGGTGATTGAACCAAAAAATCAAGAAGGACCTTTACTATGGCCAAGGTTACGACACTAGAACCTATGTGTCGTGACACTGACCCTTCCATCACCATGAAAAAGTTGGACTTCACCAAATCTTAACTTGAAGTGGACTATTGTGGATGTCGTAACGCTGAGTGTAGGGTATTGCGACATTGAGCCTTAAGATCGTGACTTCAAGCTCTCGAGGTTGCAAATTCAACTCAAACAATGAAGTGAAGGGGATCGAGTAGACTGTGGTCTAGGTCGCGACACCAGTAAGCCAATGTCGCGATACTAAATGCTCCTCAAGTCCCCTTTGAGCCAACTATTCTGGTGGTTGCAGCACCAAAGCCTAGGTTTTGTGACACTAAAGTTTGACGGATGAAATTCTACAAGAGCAATTTTGTGTCCAAACAAGCTCAAGTCATCAACATTTTGAAGGGCATTTTTGTCAATATAAAATTTATAGTGTAAGGCTATTTAAAGCCTCTTTATGGCACAAATAGTAGACATTCAATATTCCTATCATCATCTTTTTATTCCTTCGATCATTTTAAATTTCTAAGTTTTTCCTTTTCTAGGTTAAAACTTTATTTTACAATTTCTTTATTTTTTTTTTTGCACTTTTCTTCTTTTAACTCAAAAAGGTACAAAGTCTTTTTGTGTTATTTTGGGTTTTTCTTCATAGTATTCAATAGATCTAAATGTTTTGGTTATTCAAAGTTACAAATTATTAATTTGGGCTATGGATTTGTAGATTATTCTTTCTTTTCATCAATTCCATCATGGACCTTTACAAGATTTACTAAGCATTTCTTAACCTTTACCTCTTTTTGTGATTATTTAATTATTCATTTGAGTATGAAATTGGTTGGGCTTTATGTTTTGATGATGAGTAGGAACTATACTTTATCATGGTCTATTGATTGAAATATTGAATGATTAATTTTAGGGTTAAGGATTAGATTATAAAATTAGATTAAATGGAATAAAATTTAAAACCTAGAATTGACGGTTCCAAGGGAACATTTAGATAGGTGAGACTGAGAGGAGATCCTATTGCGAACAAATTCAATTTTCCCAATTTAGTCTAGTAAGGTCGAGAGATTATTAGACTAAATTGTCTAATTGGGTAAAATGGTGATCGAGAGGTAAAATTGGACCAATTAAGAGTTTAAGCAATTTAGATCCCTAATCCGAGAGCTAATTTTCAACAAGGATATTAATCAATTACTCTATTTTATCTGATTAATACTTTTTTGATTTTGGTGTTTATTCATTTCAGTCCTTTTAGATATAATTTAGCTTAATATATTAGTTATCATTAGCTATCTAGACTTCCTAATTGCATACTTAATTATTGTCCATTCACCATATCACTCGATCTTTTTTGGGTTCGATCCTGGGAATACTTCGTGCATTCCATTGTAACACTATAAATATTACAATTATGGGTGTTCATAGTTCGGTTAAAATTGAATTAACCGACCGAACCAATCTAATTTGGTTAATCGATCAGTAGCCGAATTTAGTTTGGTCAAAGGTTGGTTAATGATTTTTTTGAAAATTTGATTATTGGGTAATTCGGTTCAAAATTGGGTAATTAAGTGAAATAAATAATAGATTATATAATATATTTTTTTATATTAACAATGTATTTTTTATATGTTTTATGCTTATTTTAACCAAAAAACAAAAACATATAAATTTTGGTTTAGTTAAATTATTTGAAAAAATTTCGGTTTGGTTAACGGTTAAATATTTTTACATTTCGAGCAATTCGGTTAATAGTAATTCAGTTTAGTTAATAACCGAATCGACCGTTTAAACACCCCCAATTACAATTGCCCTATCACACTTGCAGTCAAAGTCGTGTTTAAATCCCCATATTGTGTGCTAATTATCTGCTCAGCGTTCTAAGTGAAATAAGAAAAATAAATTTTAATTAAAATATTATTTTAATAAAACTTTAAATTTTATACAAAAATATATTAATCATATTTTATTAAATGAAAATCATCTTTAATAACGAAATTACATTTGTAAATTTTATTAAAGATATACTCTAAATCTCACTAATTAATATTATTAATATATATTATAGTTTTTACTTTGAATATTTTAAAGATACAAATATGATTTAAGTCTAAAATGTTGTTATAGGTGTCTCGAATGTTATTATAGATATATATCAACCACCTCTCTATAGCATCCAAAATTTTGACAGACAAATGAGACTGTTATAAAAAAAAGTTGATTGTATAATACTACTCACTTTGAAATTTAGTTAAATACTACTCATTCTTAAGATTGATTAGTTGGATTGAATGTTTTGATTTCCACAACATATTCATCTTATTCATCAACATATTAAAACCAATTTTCCTTCCCAAAAGTTTGATCACAATTGCTCACTCCATGCTCTTTTCCACTAATGCATGATGAGAATCTCATGGAAGGAATTCCATTTACTAATTCAGAGTTGACGTTATCTTCTAATGAATAAATATCATCCTCCATCGTTATTCTCACCTCCTATATAGCTTATTTTGAAAATAAGGTTGATCTTCACCAGGTTTGTCTATCTCCATTGCCCCATCATCCAACAACTTATCCTCTCACCTATTTACTGTTTTTAGGTTCAAAAATATCAAAAGGAGATAGATAGAATTGATATCTTAAAAATCTCTGCAAACTTTTTAAAATCATAAAGAGAGATAAGAAAAGCTTGTGCAACCAATTTTATTGTGGCTTAGTCCTATTGTCTATCTCCACCACCTTGATATACCTCAACCTAAGGATTTTTCAGTTCAATAAACTTAAATTTAAACCTTTTAAGAAAAATGTACAACATTTATATATTGGATTTGGTACCCTATTAACTTGTGACACAACTCAATTAGGTGTTTTAAATATAATATAAATATTTCTTAACTAAATTGTTGTTTGATTAATTTACCACATCAACTTCATAAAAAAATTTAAACCTGCGTTCAAGATTTCTTCTTTTGAGTCCCTAAAACACTTTTGGATTGCAGAAGTAATCCCAACAAGGTGTGTTTGGGATTCAGAAGCACTTCTCCAAAGTGCTTTTAGAGCCAAAAGGAAAAGCTAAAAATAAATGTAGTGGCTTTCGGATGTGGAATGTGAAATATACCACTAAACCCTTATTGCCTTCTTTAAACAAAGCTATTGGGGTTATCTGTAACATCCATTTCTCTCCTCTGTTTCACAAAAAAATTGCAAAGCTGCCATTAGTGACACTTTCATCTTTTTCAGTTAGGTTTTCAATAGCTCAAGCAGCTTCTTTCTGACAACTTTGCAAATGGCCATAATTAATAACATAAGAGAAACGTGAAGAGAAGGCTGCAGAAGAAAGAAAGATGGAATTAGTGGATCTTTAGGTCATGTTTGGTTGGGGGGTTTATGAATGGATTCCAACCCAATTCGGTGGGCCCACCACCAAATGTTAGTTTGGTTGGTTGTAATGTTATTATAGCCTAAATTCATTCACGCTTTATTACAGGAAAAGGCTGAATAGCCATTCCCTTCCTTCACCACTAAATTCTTATTCAATCTCGTGGAGTAAAATTTTTTTACCTATTTTAATTTTTGGCCTCATCTTTACCCAGGGAGAATGAAGAAGCTGTAACAGGAACCATCATCTTCTCCTTCGGTCTTACTGGTAACTTTCTTTCCTTTCCACCTCTACGTTTCCCTTTTTTTCCTTTAATTGTAGAGGAGACCTAGGTCAATCTATTGAAGTTGTCTCTTCATTCTCAAATAAATGCGTTAGAAGCTTATAAGAAGAAGAATGTCTTTGACTAAAATGTCAGATACATCCATTTGGGTTACTGGTGAAAGTGGGTCTATTTATGAAAGGTTTTGGAATGGAGTTCAATAGGTGATAGCACTACATGACTTACAGATATCAGCAGGTTGTGCAGTTTCTATTTTGATAGTCAACCAGACAAGTTTTTCTATTTTTGAGGAAGAAAATCTATATCAGGTAACCACTAAGCACCACTTCTTTCAAATCTACATTAGATGAAAGATGATGAACTATATAAGATTCTACAGTCCAACATTTGGTTACTAATAAATTCAGAACAATCAAGTAAACACAGTAGAATCAAATACCCTACTCGATGTTTGGTTGCTCCATTTAATTTTGTTTTACAAGTTAGGTGGGGTAACGATTGCAAATCAGTGAAAAGCACTTTTGCTTACAGCAAGTTTGGACGGAGAAGTGTTAGGAGTGTGTAAAGAAAAAAAGAATAAAAAAAGAATAGTAAAAGAATATCCTATCCCTAATAAATAATAAAAAAGAATAGTAAAAGGGAAGTAGGGTCAAATCCTCAGGGACTGGATTTGCACAATGTCTTGTTCTGTGAAATCCCTGGCAGAATCTTGCCCAAGAAAACCTGCGTTCCTAGAAAAAAAATAAGAAAATAATAGAATTAAAGGTTTGGATCTGGAAACAAAAAATAAAATAAAAACAAAATTAAGAATATTGAATCGAAGATTCGAGAAATTAAAAATAGAGTTGAGAGAAAGGAAATTCTTATGGGAGGTTCTAGCCTCCAGTTGTCTCGTTCCGCCTTGGGTTCAATCCTCAGCTTTTAGATGATCCTTCCCAAACCGAATAAGCCAGTTATAGTGGAAGAGGATGCCTACGACCACTAGCTCCAAGGATTTAGACTTACGATTTAGTGGAACCTGACTCTAGCCAACAATCGCTTCTGTGGGATTGTCTTATGCTAGATCAACGCTTCTCAATGGCGAATCCCACTCCATTTTGTCTCTTGGGCTCGCCAACCTCTAACGCAGTAAGCTAACAAATCGACTGTGCAACCTTCCTAAAACATACAAAGTGGTCACCTTTGCATACGTTGAAAAGCTTACTTCTTAAGGGACATGGACGGAAGCGTTAGCCTCGTAGTGCGGAGAAACAATGAATACTCAGTGAGGAGGCTAAGTACGGACTCTAAGCCTTAAGAACCCTTTTTGGGGAATATCGACAACCTTCGGCTAGATAGGTTTAGTGGCTCATGGTTGTGGTGAAAAAGAAAATAAATAAAACAAAAATGGAAATTTTATTGAAAGGAAATATGAGAAGAACAAAAGCCTAAACTTTTGGGGAGAGAGTGTTTACAGAAAAAGATACATCTCTTTTGAGTTACTTCACCCCCATTTATAGTACTAGGGGAGATAGTCTAATCCTACTTAAACTCCCAAAAGATAAATACATTTAATTGAAGATAAATAAAGATAAATAAAATAAAATCCTAAAATTTAGATAATCCTTAATAATTATCTTAATATTAATTATCCTAATATAATTAAAATAGAGTTTGATAGAATAAAATCTCTTCTTTTTTGCATTTCAACCCTTGTGTCCTCTATGCTTGCACTTTTGGCACCAACTTTTCTTTGTGTCGCACATTGGCCCATTTTATCTCTAAATTCACACTTTTGTCCCTTAATTTTGCTTTTACCTTAAATTTAGTCCCTATGAGATAAAAGATCATAAATAGCTCAAATTAGCAGGATCATACTCAGAATAAATACATAATTAATACATAAAAATATGTTATTCGAGTGTTATCAGTTACAGGTGAAAGTGGGTCTATTTATGAAAGATTTTGGAATGAAGTTCAATAGGTGATAACACTACATGACTTGTAGATATCAGCAGGTTGTGCAGTTTCTGTTTTGATAGTCAACCAGACAATTTTTTCTATTTTTGAGGAAGAAAATCTACATCAGGTAACCACTAAGCACTACTGCTTTCAAATCTACATTAAATGAAAGATGACGAACTATATAAGATTTTACAGTCCAACATTTGGTTACTTATAAATTCAGAACAATCAAGTATTGTTATATAAGTAAAAAAACACAGTAGAATCAAATACCCTACTCGATGTTTGGTTGCTCCATTTAATTTTGTTTTACAAGTTAGGTGGGGTAACGATTGCAAATCGGTGAAAAGCACTTTTGCTTACAACAAGTTTGGACGGAGAAGTGTTAGGAGTGTGTAAAGCAAAAAGAAGCAAAAGGTTTTGTAATGCCCCAAAATTTTAATTTTGGGTATTGTGAATGTGTGACACAAAATATTTGTCTTCTTTAGTGGTTATGTGTTCTGGGTGTATTTGGGAGGTCCCAAGTTCAAGCCAAGACTTGGGCAAATTTTTTTATTTTTATGAATAAGCCCTGTCTTTGGTCAGTAGGCTTTTAAGTAAAAGTTGGCAATTAATTAATAGAATGAACCTGCTTGTCTAGTGGATAAGTGGAGTGTTGGTGTGAAGGAGGTCCTATGTTTAAATCTTGGCGTGGGCATTGTTTTTGCTCGTGCGCCCAGGAGAATTTGAGATGGACTAAAAATCTAAGTAGTGGATTTAGTTGGGAGTTTGATGCAGAGAAATAAGGGATTGGTTCTGTTCATTTTTTTTCCTTTTTTTTACTTTCCCTAAAATTCCTCCACCCTCTTGCTATTTTTCTCTTCATTGCTGTCAAATTTCTGCTCTCTTTCACCCTTCATCTTCTTGATTTTTCTTTTCCAACACTGCCTCATGTCGCTCCACGTTTGTCTGGGATTTTCGGTAAGTTTTAGATAAGTGATTTGTCTCCATTTGTTAACTTTCTTCTGAAGTTTTTTGTTTATGCCAATTAGGGGAGGATTCAAGGGCTCGTAATCACCAATCGGAGTCTTAGTTTGTGTGGGAATTACTGTTCATCGGTTGAAGGTAAGGTTTTGTCACTTATGGGTTAAAACATCGATACGAGTTCGATTTGGGATCACATTATGTGAGATTAAATTAGTGTTATTTTTTCAGTTATAGGATTTTGAGTGCTCGAGGACTATTTTAGCATCAAACAAAACCAGGTGTGTACCCGAAGTGCAGAAAATGAGATTCGACGAAAAGCCAAAAATTGCTTGCTGTTTGGATAGAAGCAGTAGACTAAATTTGAAAAATCACCATAAATTGTGGAAATCAAATTAGAGGATGAAAAAAAAATATGGAATTAAATCTTATTGAGTCTAGTTTCTCACAGAAGAAACAGTAAAGGAATTGTAAATCGTGAGATATAATAAGTTTTGTGAGACAAGGTCAGAATGAATTTGGGTTCCCCTATTCTGACTTTGGAAAAATCATCGAAAATTGTAAAAAAATAATTAGGGGCTTAAATTTGTATGTTTAAATATTTAACGAGTCTATTTTCAAGAGAACAAATAGAAACATCATCCGAATCCTGTACTAAGAGATAAATAATTTTTAGTAAAGAAAGGTTGGAGTTGTCAAATAGTAGAATCGGGAAAGATTTGAAGATTTTACTGTACTTATTTGATAAACTATAAAATCTAAAAAATTTATGGTAGAAAGGTATTTGAGTCTTGTTTCAAAAACATTAAGCGGATCTTAATTTGGAATTCTGTAGCTCAAGATGTAAATAATTTAGGGACAATGACTCAAGTAGACAGCTTTAAATGAACATATAAGTAAATAGTGAAACCATATATGAATATTTAGCTACCGTGAGTTACATTAAAAATGGATCACACGGCCAATGCCAATTTTGGCCGAGTGGGCCACACGGGCACACACGGGCGTATGGGCCCAGTTTTACCGAAATGTTTCTAAGGTTGCACGGGTCGCCCAAGTAGACTGTGAACCTACTGTAAGGTCGGTAAGCGCTACTTAAACCCCTAAATATGTGAAATTAACTAAATGATATCTATACTGAGCTTGTTAATATCTGAACCGAAGTGTACTGAAAGGCTTTAAGTCTAATTTACTAGCAGCTCAGCTGCAAACTATTGTTTTGTGCCAGATTTGGTACTACTTGGAGTGTAGGGATGGGTGGGTTGATTATATCCCTACATGGAGTGTAGGGTTGGACGAACATGGTGTGTAGAGGCTGGTTGGGTAGGATTTTGCTATTGCTTAACTGTTACTGCTACTGGTACTGTGATGGGCCAAGACCCTACTGCATTTTTGACACTATACTGAGATGGGCTAAGGCCCAAACTGTCACTGATACTGAAAAGGGCTTAGGCCCAAGACGGTTCAACTGGGCACTGTGAATACTGATTGATTGATTGTTTCTGCGGGATTACACACTGAGTTTACGTAAACTCACCCATTTTTGTTTAATGTGTACAGGTAATCCCCAGGCTTAGACGGATCCGTGCGACGGAGGACTCAGCGGTGACCATAGTAATTTTTGGACTTCATGGTTTTCAATTACGATTTAT
Source organism: Gossypium raimondii (assembly GCF_025698545.1). Lineage (NCBI taxonomy): Eukaryota > Viridiplantae > Streptophyta > Magnoliopsida > Malvales > Malvaceae > Gossypium > Gossypium raimondii. Next base: position 43,737,578 of record NC_068575.1, on the reverse strand, counting down.
GATTTGATTTTTATTGATTATTTGAGTTGTAATTTAAGGACCCTCTGGGACTTTGGTTTTAAATTTTTGGTTTTTATTTATTTATTTTACTTTATGGATTTATACCTGCTGGTCGTAGGAAATTCAGTTTTCAAAAAGTTAAAGTATTTTCTAAACGCATGATCACTTAGACTGTTTTACTAAAGCTTCTGCAACGAGGGATGTTTCAAAGAAAATGTTTTAAATGAATAAAGACGATTTCTTAAGTTCTAACAAAGGTTTACCAAAGATAATAACATGGAATGTTTTCATCGTAACAACGAGGTTTCAAAAACACTATCGTGTGACATTGCCAGATACGACCATAACGTCTAGGCTGGGTTTAGGGTGTTACATGTTTACTCTAACATGTTTGGAGGTGAAGATTCCACTTTGATTATTTCTGCTTGTAATCTCCTTCTTAGCCTACAAAATGAAATCAATCCAGTGATTATTTTAATGTAAGTTATAGTTGTAATTAAGCACTAACTTGCTAATTAAACTATACTCTCCTCTCCCCTCCTCTCCTCTCCTCTCCAAATAAGGTAAAATTGCCGTAAGTTTTTCATAACCCCATTCTTAACTTTTTGAATTCATGGCCACAATAATATAACATCTTGCACAAGAAACTTACTTAGATTGTGATCACTAGGGTTCCTTGCTGCAATGATTGTCTGATTTTTCATCTTTTTTTTCCTTTTCAGATGCAACTCAGTGCTTGGATGGAGTTGAAACCTACATTCAATCAAAGTAGAAACAAAAAAGTAAAACAAAGTTTGGTGATTTAGATAGAGTCTAGCACTGTTTCATATGATGGACTGTAAGTATGTTTATTGACCATTAAGAATTTTGTTTCCGAGAATCATACATAATTCGAGGGCATGGTCAAATTTCACTTCAATAGAAACATAATGTTTCTCCACTTAGTTTATTTTTTTGACCTTGACGCAGGAGAGTTTATTTCTGTCTAAAGACTGGCTTGTTGTTAGAGCTCAGTGAGGTTGAGCCTCCAAGGTAGCACCTTTTTTCTATCAATTTCTATATGCAAGTAGAGACCTTCATTCATTGCTACATTGATTCCTCAAGTCTCATACAATCTTCATAAATGAGATTTAGATTACAGTAGGAGAGTCTAATACCCCGTTGAGCTTATGAGTTGTAAACTAAATTATGGTTTTTGTATGGTTCAGCTTTTAGGTTTAATTTTGGACACGTAATTAGTTTTATCTGTAACACCCCTAACCCGTATCCATCGCCGGATTAGGGTTACTAGGAATTACCTAACACAACACAGTCTAACACAGTCATTTATCACAATTTATGTCTACTAATCATATCTCATATACAAACCATACTTCTTTTCCGTGCAAACCAATTTCACAATACAATTCATACACTGAAATTTAACCAAGTCATAACTATTTTACTATTTAAATTTTGAACCAACTAACATACATCGAATCATATTACATTATAACAAAACACATCCACCAACTAAACCATTACTCAAGCCGAATCTTATAACCAAACATTATCATACATATATACCTCGAAACATACTTCCCAAAAGAGCTTATAACATGACCGAATATACATAAAAATTAGTATCTCTAACAAGCCATTTCGCATGGCAACTTATATACAATTCAAAATTTGCCATAGTCTATACATGCCATATGTCATAATATCAAGCTTTCAAAATACCAAAATGGCGATTGATAGTGTGACGATAATTCTTGATGATCCCTAAGCTCGAGCTAGCTTTATATATATATCTATAATACAATGGAAGGATGCACAAAGTAAGCTTTGGAAGCTTAGTAAGCCATAAGTAAATAAATCATCTCAATGATATTTATAATTCAATTCAACTAGGTCGAATTTAAATAAATCTCAAACGCATATACATTTAACTATCTCATATAAATTCATATTATCACATTAGGTACTAAACTTACCTTATTATTTCATGAAAATATAAACTGCACACATACCTGAACCATTTAGCTCAAATTCACATTCGAAATTGTTAAGAACACACGAAAATCATATAAAGCTCGTACAATGCCATATCCCGGATATGGTCTTACATGTTAACGCATATCGATGCCACTGTCTTAGACAGGGTCTTATACGAATCATATACGATGCCAATGTCTCAGACATGGTCTTACACGTTTTCTCACTTCGATGCCAATGTCCCAGACATGATCTTACACAAAATCACACCTCGGAAGTCCTAATATCATGGCATCAGTATCCTATACATTTCCTAAGATTCATTCGGAGCTTTTGACTTCATAATTAAATCAATTCATGCACAAAACCAGTCATCCAATGCTTAAATCAATTCAACAATATATATGTATACATATAAAAATTAATTCGACAATGTATATATCTATATTTAAATCAATTCGGCAATATATAAAGCATATACATTTGAATTCAAAAACATTTATTTACTTATGAACTTACCTCGTACGGAAACGAATGGATCAGATCAACTACTCGTCAACTTTCGATTTCCCCAGATCTAAATCCGATTTCTTTCTTTCTTGATCTATATGAATTTAAATTTAACTCATTTAATCACCTATTCATTCAATTTCATCCAAAAATACCTATTTGGACTTTTTTCACTTTAGCCCCTAAAGTTTCCATTTATTCAATTTAGTCTCTATTTCACAAATACACAAAATTCACACAATTCAATATAACCCAAGCTTAGCCGAATTACTATAGTGCCCCTAGTAGCCCAAAAATTTCATTTATTTCACATTTCAACCACTCAATTTGCATATTTCACAATTTAATCCCTATTTGACATTTTTGTCAAAAATCACTTTACAAAACATATTAATCTATCAACAGTTATTCATTTTCCATCACCAACATTCAAAATCATCATGCTATAATCAATGGAAACTCACAAATTCATCAACCAAATTAAAAAATTAGGGCATGGGCTAGCTAGAACACGAAGCAACGATATCAAAAACGTAAAAATTATCAAAAACTGAGCTCAAACCGAACCTTAATCAAGCTATGTGTGTGCCGAACCCTAGGTGTTCATCAATAGTGTCTTTCTTATTCAATATTCAGCCAAGGAAGAAAAGATGGACAAAATTTTAGCTTTAGTTTTATTTATTTTATCATTAATTTACTTATTTGTTATTTTACCATTAAAAACATTAGTAATTACACCAAATGCCACTCCACTATCATCCACTAACTCACAAATGGCCTATTTACCACTTAAGGACCTTTACTTTAATGTTCTATAGCTATTAGACACCTTTATCTTATAGAACACAACTTTTACGCTTTATGCGATTTAGTCCTTTTTACCGAATTAAGCATTCAAACAGTAAAATTTCTTTACGAAACTTTCACACATATATAATGACATATTGTAAATACCAAAAATAATATTAAAATAATTTTCTGACATTGAATTTGTGATTCCGAAATTACTGTTCCAATTTAACTAAAACTGGGTTGTTACATTATCCCAAAAAAAACCAAGAAAACTTAAAATTTATATATGAGAAGTGGAAGTGGAAGTGGAACTGAACTGTCTATGTTTATTTGATGAAGTTATGATATTTTGTCTTTTTCGTGGACAACCTTTTTTTTTTCAGTTTCATTCAAAAACAGAGATTAGGTGTTTTTCTAAAGCTTTAATTGGATTGGATTTTGAGGGATCTTGCTCCTTTCCACTCATGTGCACGACCCATTTACGCTACTTGCTACTCAGTTTTTAGTCTTGCTGAGATAGTGTTTTAGTTTTTGTTGTTTATTTTTTCTATTTTGGCTCTAAAATATATGTATTACTAGTTCATGCCATTGTTTTGGATGTCAATTTCCTTTACATTACAGAAACTGTGGCTAGGGAAACATTAGAGCAAGTTATGACAGATGCACTTTCAAAATTTGGTTCTAATCGATCTGCAACATACATTTCATGTCTTCTTTTAGCAGTGGCATTTTAAGGATGACTTTTTTTCTTATTCCTAGAATGCTTATAAGTTAAGACTCTTTTCATGTACCAGAATACTGTGAGAAATATGCCAAGCCTGAAGATGTTGCAGCAGTAGAAGAAGTGAAGTCAAGTGACAAAGAATTGAGTGAAGATAAATATGCTGCCTCGGATGATGAGGAAATCGCCAGAAAACCAGATCTTTAGGCAAATATTATGCCTTGCATACTCGCTACGAAAATCATCTTGTGTTGTACATGATGTTCAGCTCCGGGAAAATTCGAACACAACAAAACCGGGGAACATGTGGAAAAATTCCTACTTACCCCTGTTTTTCATTACTTTCTATGGATGTTTGCGTAAATTAATCCACTGTTGTTCAATAATTCAAATATTTATCCACTGCTGAGACTTTAAAAAGTAGTTCTCCCATATGCTCCTGCTCCTTGTGTGTCTGCTTCAATTATACTACCATTTATTATGCTTTGTTAGTGTCCATTTACACATTGGGTTTTTAAGAATTAAAGCAACCACAGGGTTTTTAAGTAAATTAAAGCAGCGATAGGATTTTTAAAAATGTTATTAAATTATATATTTTTATTAAATAATATTTGGTAATAATTATATTAAAATATGATTAAACTATTTATTATTAAATGTATTTAATAATAATCCTAGTCAAATTTAATAACAATAATTATCTACATAAAAAAATTCTATTAAGGGTATTCCGGTCATTTCAACATTTTTTTCTTATGCTATTACAACATCATTACATTCAACCAAATCCAAGAATACCATTATAGTTTATTCCATTTCATTCAACCAAACAATTGAATTACTGATTACAGTTGTATTTCGTTACAGCTTTATTCCATTATAACCGTGTTCCATTACAATTCTATTTTATTACAAAGAAACCAAATTGTTAAAGTCTAAAATTGGATTGAGTCCTTAAAACGAATTTATTAGTTTTGAGTTTAAATAAATAGATAAGCCTAGGTTTATTAAATATTAGATTGAAAATGGGTTAAAACTTGTATTGTTTTTATGATTTATACTCTTGACACGTTAATTTAAAGAATTAGTTGTAAATTTATTTTAATTATATTAAATCATTATTATTTTAATATTTTATCTAAATAGTACACTCAAATAATTATGATAGATTACATAAAATATTAAATAAATTTGCTGAAAATGAAAAAATAAAAGAAAAGAAAAAGATTTAGACCAGTTTATGTGATATTTAGGGAAATAAGTCGATTTTGGAGAGAGAATGTGAAAACGCGTCCTACTGGACGCACTTTTAGCTATCTCTGCTGAAAGCGCGTCTTACAAAGCACATTTTCTAACATTTTTAACATATCAGCTCCTTTAGTTAGATGGTTAAATATTAATAGGTTTGTCCTTGACTTTCGAGTTTGATTCCTCTTTTACTCATATTTTTATTTTTTATTTCATGTTGTTTTAAGCTTTTTTTTTATATTTTTAATTAATATTTTTGTTACATTAGATTCTTGGTTAGATGGTTAAATAGTAGTTATTTCATCTTTAAGTCTCAACTTCAATACATTTTCTAAGCATATTTGTATTTTTTATTTTATACTGTTTCAATTTTTTTTTAAAATTTTGGGTTAAATATAAAATACATGAACTTATTCATTTCTCCCAGATTGGTATTTATAGTTTTTTTGTCTCAAATTGGTACCAGAACTTTTTTTTCGGTCAACCAAATCAATACCTGAGTCTAATGCCGTTAAATTTAGGACATGTGGCAAAAAAATTGTGACATGTGGCATAAATGACATCATGGTGATGTCATAATCGAAAAAATAAAAAATAAAAAATATTGTTAAAGGGTGACATTTCCTCTTCCATATTTCCGTTTTTTTTTCTTTCTTTTTCCTGGTGATGTTTCTTTTTCCCTATTTTGTTCTTTTTTTTCTTTTTCCCAATTTCATTTTCTCTTCTCTTCTCTGCTAAACATGTTTGCTTTTAATGGCTGATTTCAATTCCTCTCTTTCACCTTTTGCTACTATTGCTGCTTCTTTGTTTGACGTAAAAGGTACTGGGTTTGATTCTTGGGCATAGTGGAAATGGGTTCAAATTCGGGCTACAAAGATCCAGATTACCCAATAAAGTTTCTGGCTCGTTGATATGAGAAAGAAAGAAGAAGCCGTTAATTTTTTATTGACGTGGCATCCTCTTGTACCTCTTTTTATTTCTTTCTCATATTTTCTTAGGAAACAAAAAGAAAAAAAACTAACTACCTAGAAACTTTATTGGGTAATCTGGATCTTTGTAGCCTAAACTTGAACCTACTTCCTCCATGCTTGAGAATTAAACCCAGTACCTCCTACGCTAAACAAAGAAGCAGAAGCAGTAGTAGAAGGTGAAGGAGAGGAATTGAAATCAGCCATTGAAAGCAAACATGTTTAGTAGAAAAAAGAAGAGCAAAGGAAATTGGGAAGAAGAAACATCACCATGAAAAAGAAAAAAAAAAAGAAGGAAATAGGGAAGGAAAAACATCACCAAGAAAAAGAAAGACAAAAAAGGAAATAGTTTTAAAAATATTTTTATTGATTTTTTTAGATTATAACATCACCATGATGTCATTTACGCCATGTGTCACAATATTTTTTTGCCACATGTTCTAAATTTAATGGTGTTAGACTCAAGTACCTATTTAGTTTATAGGAAAAAAATTCGAGTACTAATTTGGGACAAAAAAACTATAAGTACCAATTTGGGAGAAGTGAACAAGTTCAGGTACTAATTTTATATTCAACCCAAGTAAAAATGTTCTTAATATAACAATATTAGGCTTGATTCAAGTTAATTTTTATATTAAAGTAAAATTACTCATAAAGAAGCTCTTTTTCGAAAAATGACTATGCTTTTCAAAAAGGTAAGTCAATTTATAGGAAAATGGACTTATTTTTCGTTGACTTATAAGTCATTTTCCATTAACCAAGTTGTTTTTCTTGAAACAAACATAGGAAAATGTTAAGCCAGAGCTAAATTCTTGAAAGTAAAAGAGCACAAACAGTACATGGACTTAAAACATATTTTAACTAAAAACTTAATGAAATTTTAGTTGAAATAGCGAAATCGATACTTTAAGAAATCTAACGCATTAAGTTCAAGTTCTACCACTCTTATTAGATTTTCCCCCTTGTTTAGATTGATTTTTTAACTTAAGCAAGGGAAAAGTAGGAGAATTTGAGCACTTTCAAAATAATCTTCGTGTTTGAACCTACTTTTGAAAAGAACTTTAGCCTTTTTTGTCATCGTTGCCGCTAATCGTGTTGTAGGTGGTCTTCTCTAGAAAATATCAATATTGGTTTGCTCATCTACTCACCTTTGATTGTCTTTTATGAATGGTTTGCTTCAAAAATCACAAAAAATCCTCAAAAATAAATCTCAACTTTTAGACTTCTTCTAGATCTCCACTGTTGTTGTTAGATCACATTGTATTTGAGATGTGACTCTTCTTGTTAATGACCACCCTCCCATCGTATCAATTGTCCAAAACAACAATTGGAACTAGGTTGTCTCTACACACCAACTAACCAACACTTACTGTGTTGACACCCCTCAAACGTTGGCCTCTCTTGTTAAGCCAAGGTGATTGATCATTCGAATCTTCAATTGAAAGATTTGAGTGGCAAAGTTTACGATTTAGCCTTAAAGGACTCTACTGGACTATGGTACCTAACTATATAGTCGTTGAATAGCTAGTCACCATACCCATACAACTTCTAGCCATGTCCTTAAAGTTGTAATCTGACCATTTTTTTATAGAGAGTGGACGAATCATCAAAATAATAACCTTATTTTGGCTATGGTGTCGATTTTGTTTTTGTGTCTTGTGATATGGTCGTCACACTTAAGTCTTATGGTGACTCAATTTTTAGAGTCATTAGTGACTTTGTCTATTAAATTTCCACAGAGACTCACTGCATCAAGGGTTTATATCTTTAAAGATGAGTTTGTTGCGTTCATGTCAAAGTAGAGGATATTAGGCGCTTAAGCAAGTTCAAATTCAAGTTCTTTAGATTGTTATAACAATAACACTATCAATCGAGCTAAGATTGAATAAAAAATTTTATGAATTTTTTCGTTTTAGTTATACTATATATTTTTGAAATATCATAGTGAACTTTTATTGAATAAAAACAGGAAGATCCAAAAAAACCATAAGTTCGGCCCAAAACACAAAACACTGGCCCTAGTCCATTAAAGTAAAAACACAAAACACTTGTCCAGTCATATCTACAAACTATCACCCAATCTCATTATTGTTTCTTCACGTTCCATTTTTGTCGATTCCAGTTCCCATAAAACTCAACCTCCCCTATATGCAAATCACTATTGCTGCTATTCTTCTCCCCTAAATGAGTATCCTTCACGAGATCTATCTCAATTCAGCTCCCTCTATTGTTTAGCCTCCATTGATTGTATAGAAAAATCAGGCACACCCCCTTCGAGGTAAATATGCTTTCCTTTCTTCAAGCTCTCAGTTGCTAGCGTATGGGATAGTCAATTTGTTGTTCGATGAATATGTTTGAACCTTATACTTTGAAATTGATTCTTAGTCTATTGAATATCTCTAATGTACACCCCTACCTCTAATTTATCCAGAATATCTAATTGGCATTTCTTAATGATTGACAATGCATCTCCTTCGATTATTACCACCAACAAACCTATATCCACCCCCATTTGCACCGCCTGTAAACATGCAAGAGCCTCCGCTGCAAACGCGGATGCAACACCCTTATGTAGGACTAATTTCGAGACCAAAACTTCTCCAGCAACACTCCTTATAACAATCCCGATCTCGGTCTAGACTGATTGTAATCGAAAGCTATGTCAGAATTTATCTTGATGCTCAACCTAGTTGGAGGATTCCATTTTGCAATTACACAACCCCTGGTAAGTACCTTTTCCTTTGAATATTCTAATTCCTAAATGTATCTAAAAATCAACTTAGAAATCTCTCTTCTAGAATTTTATTTCCCCCCGTGTATTCGTTTATTATTTTCTGTCCATAATACCCACATCGCATAACAGAATAGACGCCTTTGGGTTATTGAACCCCTTTTGAAAACCCATGTAATCCACTCTCTTGTATCCATATTTGATTTTGATATTAGCCATGTGAGATTTTAAATTATCTACACATCTATTTTTACAAGACACTTACAAAACACATGATCAAGATTCTCAATAACCCCTCCACATCTAGGACATAGAGCATCAGCCAGTAGTCTTTTGTAATGCAGATTAACGAGAGTAGGGATAAAATTCAAAGAAATTCTCCAAATTGTAATTTTAATTTTAGTAAAGAGTTGTAGATTCCAAAGTTTTCTCTAAGAATCTTTGAAGTCGCTTTGAATGTCACTAGCAGTGGAATCAACAATACCTGCTTGTAATAGTTTATAGGCACTTCTCACCGAGAACTCCCTTAATGACTCACCTCTCCACACTTGAAAATCATCGTAGTCCTTCTTCACCAAAGGAATACGTAGGATTCTAGCCACATCATCTCCCGAGAAAGTATTTTCAATAACCTTTCTTTTCCACTCTCTAGAATTATTATCTATTAAGTCTGAAACCAAAGATATACCAGGGTTACTAATACTATTGCTTAACTTGTAGCTAGTTGCCCCAAGTAACCATGCATCTTCAACTACTGAATTTTTCTCACTAGTGCCAACCTTCTAACAAAATCCGCTTTGTAGAAGACCCCTCGCTGCCCACACGTTCTTCTAGGTAAAAAAAAGGTAGATTCCTTAATCTGACATTTAGAAAATCTAAATTTGGTTAGTATTTAGCTTTTAAAACATAAGCTAACAAAGAATTTGGATAATTAACAAGACGTCATACCTGTTTTGCTAATAAAGCTAATTAAACTTTGCTAAGCTTTGAAAACCCAAACCCTCATTTTCTTTCAACTCACATAAATGACTCCATTTGCACCAATTGTTCCCTTTCTTCCATGGCTTTTTTGCCACCAAAATCTCGCCATAAAGCTTTCTAATTCCCCACAAAGTGTATTTGGGAGTAGAAAACATGTAACGCCCTAAAATTTCTAATTTCGTTATTGTGAAAATATGACATAAATATCTATCAACTTTAGTGGTTATGTGTTCTGGGAGTGTTTGGGAAGTCCCAAGTTCAAGCTTTCACTTGGGTAAATTTTGGTATTTTGAATGAATTAGGCCTTACTCTTATTTAGTAGGCTTTTATTTGATTGTTGGGTAAATTATATCAGAATGGGTCTGTTGGTCTGGTGGTTAAATAGTGTGTTATTATAGTGGAGGTCTTGTGTTCGAATTCATATGCAGGTAAAGGTATTATTTTTTTGCTCAGATTTCGGGATAGAGTTGTGTAATAGGGGATTCTGAGTAGTGAATGTGTAGTGGAAATTAGGGGAAAAGATTAAGGGATTTTGGGGGTTATCGAGATTTTATTTTAATTTTTCCCATAACCAAATTTTGACTCTCTTTTCTAAAAAAATTTTGTCGTCTATTCTTCTCCCTCTCTTCTGGCCGAAATTCTCTGAGTTTTTCCATCTTTCCTTCGTTTTCCCACGCGATTAGTGATCGCTTAGTTTCGGTAAGTGTTTCTCTTCGTTTCTATCATGAATCTCTTAACGACTAAAGTGATAATATTTTTTCTCTATGATTTAGACGTAGGGAGAGGTTCGGACTGGTGAATTCAGTGTTCTCATCTTAAAAATAATTAAACGGAGGGTTATTGTTGGTGGTAAGTTGGGTTTCTGTTCATTCTTGGTTGTCAATTCGCTTGTAAATCTGTTAAATTGATGTCGAGTGTCTTGATTATAGGCTTTGGAGTGCTCGGGGACTATTTCAACATCAAACCAAACCAGGTGTGTACCCGACACGCAAACAAAAAAAGAGATTCGGCAAAAAGTCAAAATTGCTTGCTGTTTGGACATCAACAGTAGGCGAATTTTGAAAAATCGCCATAAATTGTGGAAATCGAATTAGAGGATGAACAAAATATGGAATTAAAGCTTATGGAGTCTAGTTTCTCATAGAAGAAACGGTGTAAGTAATGGAATTGTAAATCGTGAGGTATAATGAACTTTGTGAGACAAGGTCAGATTGAATTTGGGTTCCCCTGTTCTGACTTTGGAAAATCATCAAAAATTGGATAAAAATAATTAAGGGTTAAAATTTACATGTTTAAATTATTAATGAGTATATTTTCAATAGAAACAAATGGAAACATCATACAAATTTTTTACTAAGAGATAATTAATTTTTATCAAGGAAGGGACGAAGCTGTCAAAAAGCAGAATAATGTTAAGTTTGAAGATTCTACTGTACTTATTTGCGGAACCAAAAATTCTAAAAATTTTATGGTAGAAAGTATTTGAGTCTAGTTTTAAAGACATCAAGCGGATCTTAGTTCAAAATTCTGTAGCTCAAGATATAAATAATTTAGTAAAAATGACTCAAGTAGACAGCTTTGAAGGAACATATAAGTAAATAGTGAAAACATATATAAATAATTAACTAGCACGGGTTACATTAAAAATGAATCACGTGGCTAAGGAAAATTTGGTCCGAGTGGGACATATGAGCGTGTAAGCCCATTTTTTTGAAAAGTTCTGTAAGGTTACATGGGTCGTCCAAGACGACTGTGGACCTACTGCAGGGTCGGTAAGCTTTACTTAGACCCCCTATATGTGTGATCTGTCTGTCTGATTTCTATAACGAGCATGACTTATGATATCTGAATGTATTTACTATTAATTTTATAATGGCATGACATATTTTGTATGTTGCATTGCATCGGAGGTGGGTTGATGATATTTGGAGGAAGTGTCTGAAAGGCTATTAAGCCTGTTATCTGACAACTTAACTGTAACCTTCTGATTATGTGTCGCATTTCGGTACAGCATGGTGTATAGGGATAGGTGGGTTGATTTAATGCCCACATAGTGTGTAGGGTTAGATGGAGATGGTGTGTAGAGGCTGGTGGGTAGGATTCTGATTTACTGTATCTGCATTTTACATCTAATATAGGCCAAGGCCCTAATATATTTCTAAGACTATATCTGAATGGGATAAGGCCCAAACTAATTTTATGATAGGCACTGGCCCCAGACTGTATCTAACTGAATTCTGTTGATTATCTGTATGTATGTTTTCTGTGGGGACTACACACTGAGTTTACGAAAACTCACCCTTTCTCTGTTTAATTTGTACAAGTAATCCCCAAACTTAACGGGTAGGTGCAACAGAGGACTCGACGATGGCTGCATGTAAATTTTAGACTGTTTCCATTATTGGCTAGAATTAATTTGGACTGGTTGGCTTTAAATTTGGAACTTTATACTGTTTTTATGGATTTTTTTAAAACTGCAACTCCACAAAATATGATTTTTTTTCTAAAAACTAAGGTTTTTCGTAAATAGAAATGATTTTTCCTAAATTAATTGGTTACAAAAGCTTCCGCTAAGAGACAAGTTTTAAAGCAAATCAACTAGTTTTTTTAATTAAATAAAAGCTAACTTACTGTAACGATTTTTGAACGCGACAATTTTATCTTCAAATCTCTTTCCATGTGACATCGCCAGATTCGACCATAACGTTTAGGCCGGGATTGGGGTGTTACGTTTAGTGGTATCAGAGCCAAGTTACAAAACTTGGATGTGGATTTGGGTTTTAAAACTTGGTTTTAAACAGATGATTTTTAAATGGTTTGAAATATTTTTAACTAAGTATGTGGTACATCGAGTCTCCGGCACCGATTTTGTAAGTGTTCTAAAAACTCTGATAAGATTTTAAAAATATGAGTAGCATATTCTGAAACTACTATAGGTAGTACACTGTACTGAGAACACAGTAGATAGTGTATACTAAAAAAAGTAGCGAAAATGAAAACTGTAGTAAGACTGCGATTCCTGTTATCAAACTCTAAACTTCTGATACTATTTTGCATAAAATATCTACTAATAGATATCGAAACTGTAACGAATTCATAAAACTGTTAAAACAGATAAGCTACGAATTCTACGATGCGTGCACGAGGTATTCGCGGACGGGGTACTGGAGGACAAGGTAGAGGCCGTAGAGGGGTCGAGCTGAGTCTTCGTCGTTAAGCAGCATACCGAATCTGAATACAAGTGAGACGTCGGTTTCACCTGCTACAGAGACTGGGTCTAATGATCGCATGGCCGAGGACAACGTCTTGTCCCAGGCTATGCTGAGGATATTAGAGAGGGTCGCTGGGCCCAACACTGGATTAGAGGGTCGAGGGTCGGTTACGGAACGACTCTGGTCTAATGGGGCTGAGTTATTCAGGGTGTCACTAGAGTCGCCCCTAGCGTGGCTGAGTGCTGGGTGAAGGCCATGTAAAGAATCATGGACGATCTGGACTTTACCCCTGAACAAAAATTGAAAGGGTCTGTTTCATTGCTTCGCGATTAAGCATACCAATAGTGGCTGACTGTTAAGGGGCACACAGCCCGAACGTCTGACTTGGGGTTTCTATAAGTTTGTTTTTCAAGCTAAATATGTGGGGGTAAGCTACATTGACGCTAGAAGACGTGAGTTTCTAAATCTCACGCAAGGGGATCGTTCAGTGGCCGAGTATGAGGCCGAGTTTTTAAGAATGAGCCGCTATGCGCGAAGAATGGTGGTGACTGAATTTGAGCATTGTGTTCGCTTCGAGGATGGACTCAATGATAGTTTGAGAGTTCTGATAGCTCTGCAGAAAGAGCGTGGCTGTTCAACACTGGTAGAGAAGATGAAGATCGTTGGGGAGATGAAGTACGCTGAGCGCCAAAATCAGGATAAGGAGAGAGGCAAATATAAAAGGGATTCAGAGCCCTCGAGTTTCATGATGAAGACTAAGAAAAACGCCATCTGGGCGAATGTTAGAGGACGATTGGAGCTTGTTTAAGATGTGGGTCTACTAAGCATCATGTTCGAGAGTGTCCGTTGAGGGCCGATTAGGTGGAAGCTGCAGATTCTGGTACTGCACAGCCACCGGGGGTAGTTCAGTCGCCGCCTAGGGGTCGTGGTCAGGTTAGGCGTGGTAATGGTATGGGTCGAAGGCAAAGAGCATCGTGCAGAGGTGTTGGACAGGCTGTGGCGAGAGGATAGAGATGCTCCGGACGTCATCACGGGTACGTTTCTTATTTTTGATGTGCCTTACACTACGTTGATAGATATAGGATCTACGCATTCCAATGTTAACATAGGAATTCCTATGTTACCTGTTCTAGTGAGGTGGCTGTGCTGAGCCCGCTGGGGCAATATGTTAGAGTTAGCAAACTGTACAGAGATGTTTCTTTAGAGGTTCAATGGATGGTATTTCTGGCTGATTTGATAGATTTTACGTTTAAGGAGTTCGATATGATATTGGGGATGGACTGGTTGGTAAAGCATCGTGTCAGTTTGGACTGTACAACTAAGAGAGTCGTATTGAGAACTAAAGGGGGTAATGAAGTAGTTGTGATTGGGGAACATCAGAATTACTTGGCTAACGTGATCTCTACACGGGTAGTTGAGAAACTAGTTCGCAAAGGATGTGAGGCATATTTGGCCTACGTAAGTGTTTCCGTTTCTGGGGACTCTACTGTTAAGGACATCAGAACTATGAAAGACTTTCCAGACGTCTTTCCTGATGAGCTATCGGGTTTACCTCTGAATCGAGAAGTGGAGTTTGGGATTGAACTTCTCCCTGGTATAGCTTCGGTGTCTATCACTCCCTATCGAATGGCACCGAAGGAGCTTACGGAGCTCAAGGCTCAAATTTAGGAGTTATTGGATCATGGGTTCATCCGCCCTAGTGTATCCCTGTGGGGAGCATTGGTACTGTTTTTTAAGAAAAACGATGGATCCATGAGGATATGTATTGACCACCGATAATTAAATAAGTTGACTATTAAGAATAAGTATCCACTTCCGAGGATTGATGATTTGTTTGATCAGTTTTGAGGGGCGTCTGTGTTCTCCAAATTTTACTTACGTTTTGGGTATCATCAGTTGAGGGTTAAGAAGGCTAATGTCCATAAGACAGCATTTAGGACTCGTTCTGGTCACTACGAGTTCCTAGTGATGCCATTTGGACTGACTAATGCATCGGTAACTTTCATGGATTTGATGAACCGAGTGTTTTAGCCTTACCTGGATCAGTTTGTAGTGGTGTTCATCAATGACATATTGGTTTATTCGACGACTGAGGATGAGCATGACGAGTACCTTAGGATTGTTTTTCAGATTTTGAGGGAAAAGTAGATTTATGCTAAGTTCAGCAAGTACGAGTTCTGGTTACGTGAAGTAACATTTTTGGGTCATGTGGTGTCTGCTGAGGGGATTTGAGTCGATCCTTGAAAAATTGAGGCTATATTGGACTAAAAGCAGCCCAAGAATGTGTTTGAGGTTCGCAACTTTTTGGGGTTGGTAGGTTATTACCAACGATTTGTGGAAGGATTTTCATTGATCACAGCACCCTTAACTAAGTTGTTACGTAAAGATGTACCGTTTGACTGGACTAATGCGTAGCAATAGAGCTTTGAGAAGCTTAAGACTGTACTGACTGAGGCACATGTTTTGGTACAGCCTGAACCTAGAAAGAAGTTCACGATTTATAGTGATGCATCACATATCAGTTTGGGATGTGTGTTGATGAATGATGGTAAGGTGGTTGCATATGCGTCTCCTCAGCTTAAGACACACAAGGCGAACTATCCGACGCACAATTTGGAGTTGGCCGCTGTAGTCTTTGTATTAAAAATCTGGAGGCATTATCTGTATGGTGAAAAGTGTATTGTCTACACTGATCATAAAAGCCTCAAGTATCTCCTCACTCAGAAGGAGTTAAATCTTAGGCAGCGTAGATGGGTTGAGTTGCTTAAGGATTATGATTGTACTATTGAGTACCATTTCGGTAAGGCCAATGTGGTGGCTGATGCGATGAGCCGTAGGGCTATGACCGATCTGAGAGTGATGTTCTCTCGACTTAGCCTATTCGATGATGGCAGTCTGTTTACAGAACTTTAGGTCAAACCAACATGGATTGAACAGATTCGAGGTAAACAATTGGGGGATAAGTCTCTCAGGTTACGTTTTCGTTAGGTTTAGAATGGTGGCACTACTGATTTTGAAATAAATAATGATGGGGTACTTTGTTTCCACGGTCAGATTTGTGTACTGAATGATGAGGATTTAAGGTAGTCGATTCTGAGAGAGGCGCATAGTAGTCCCTATACTATGCATCCCGGCAGGAACAAGATGTATCGAAATCTTCGGGAATTGTACTGGTGGCCAGGGTTGAAGTGTGAGGTTACCGACTTAGTTGCTCGTTGTTTAACTTGTCAGTAGGTTAAGGCTGAGCACCGTTAGCTTCGGGTTTGCTGCAACCGATTAAGATACCGTTATGGAAATGGGAGAGAGTAACGATGGACTTCGTTAGTGGGTTACCTCTAACTCCCACTAAAAAGGATTCTGTTTGGGTCATCGTGGATTGATTGACCAAGTCTGCTCACTTTATCCCTGTAAGGACAGAATTTTCTCTTCAGAAATTAGCTAAGTTCTACGTATCAGAAATAGTGAGACTGCATGGGGTACCTGTCTCGATCATTTCCGATCGGGATCCTAATTTCACATCTTGGTTTTGGAAGAAGCTTCATGAGGCTCTGGGTTCAAGATTAGACTTTAGTACTGCTTTTCATCCTCAGACAGATGGTCAGTCGAAGAGGGTGATTCAGATACTAGAGGACATGTTGAGGAACTGTGTTATTGATTTCTGAGGCAGTTGGGATGAGTACTTGTCGTTAGCGGAGTTTGCCTACAATAATAGCTTCCAGTTTAGCATCCAGATGGCACCTTACGAGGCACTGTACGATCGTAAGTGTTGCACTCTTTTATGTTAAACTGGGTCCTGAGTTGGTCTCTGAGACAGAGGATAAGGTTAGATTGATTCGAGATCGTTTGAAAGTGGCTTATGATAGGAATAAATCGTATATAGATTTGAAGAGGCACGAGATCGAGTATTCTATGGGGGACTTAGTTTTTCTCAATTTCTCGCCATGGAAAAAGGTTCTGATGTTCGATCGCAAGGGCAAGCTGAGCCCTCGGTTTATTGGACCTTACCACATTCTGAAATGTGTGGGACCTGTCGCTTATCAGTTGGATTTACTTCTAGAGTTGGATCGTATTCATGATGTTTTTCACGTCTCCATGTTGAGGCGCTACCGCTCTGATCCCACGGATGTTTCTGTTGAAGAGATTAAGGTTAGGCCAGACTTGACTTTCGAGGAGGAGCCGGTTCAAATTCTAGAGCGTGATGTAAAGGTCCTTCAAAAAAAGTCTATTCCCTTAGTGAAGGTTCTGTGGCGTAATCATAGCACTAAGGAGGCCACGTGGGAGCCTGAGGATGCAATGCGTCAGCAATATCCTTATCTGTTCTGATCAGGTAAAATTTTGGGGATGAAATTTTCTTTTAGGGGGTAGAGTTGTAACACCCCAAAATTTTTAATTTCGTTATTGTGAAAATATGACACAAATATCTGTCAACTTTAGTGGTTATTTGTTCTGAGAGTGTTTGGGAGGTCTAAAGTTCAAGCCTTCGCTTGGGCAAATTTTGGTATTTTGAATGAATTACGCCTTACTTTTGTTTAGTAGGCTTTTATTTGATTGCTTGGTAAATTACATCAGAATGAGCCTGCTAGTTTGGTGGTTAAATGGCGTGTTATTATGGTGGAGGTCTTGTGTTCGAATCCCTAAGCAGGCAAGAGTATTATTATTTTTGCTCAGATTTCGGGATAGAGTTGTGTGATG
Source organism: Gossypium raimondii (assembly GCF_025698545.1). Taxonomy (NCBI): domain Eukaryota; kingdom Viridiplantae; phylum Streptophyta; class Magnoliopsida; order Malvales; family Malvaceae; genus Gossypium; species Gossypium raimondii. The sequence continues at coordinate 43,719,746 of NC_068575.1, read as the reverse complement.
GGGGGAATCTGAATAGTGGATGTGTAGTGGGAATTAGGGGAGAAGATTAAGGGATTTTGGGGTTATTAGAATTTTATTTTATTTGTTCATTATAACCGAATTTTGACTCTCTTTTCCAAAAAAATTCTACCGTCTATTCTTCTCCCTCTCCTCTTGCCAAAATTCTCTGAGTTTTTCCATCTTTCTCTTCTTTTTCTTCTTTTTGATTTTCCTTTCCATTTATTTTTTTTCATTTTCGCACGCGGTTAGTGCTCTCTTAGTTTTAGTAAGTGTTTCTTTTCGTTTCTGTCATGAATCTCTTAATGACTGAAGTGGTAATATTTTTTCTCGGCGATTTGGGTGTAGGGGGAGGCTTGGACTGGTGAATTAAGTGTTCTCGTCTTAACAATAGTTAAATGAAGGGTTATCCTTGGTGGTAAGTTGGGTTTCTGTTCATTCTTGGTTGTCAATTCACTTGTAAATCCGTTAAATTGATGTTGAGTGTCTTGATTAGAGGTTTTGGAGTGCTCGGGGACTATTTTAGCATCAAACAAAACCAGGTGTGTACCCGGAACGCAAACAAAAAAAGGGATTCGATGAAAACTCAAAATTTCTTGTTGTTTGTATAGCAACAGTAGGCGAACTTTGAAAAATCGCCATAAATTGTGGAAATAGAATTAGAGGAAGAAAAAATATGGAATTAAAGCTTTGTGGGACAAGGTCAAATTGAATTCGAGTTCCCCTATTCTGACTTTGGAAAATTATCAAAAATTGGAGAAAAATAATTAGTGGTTAAAATTTACATGTTTAAATTATTAATGAGAAAAAATAATTAGTGGTTAAAGTTTACATGTTTAAATTATTGAGTCTATTTTCAATAGAAACAAATGAAAATATCATCCAAATTTTCTACTAAGAGATAATTAATTTTTAGTAAAGAAGTGACGAAGCTGTCAGACAGCAGAACAGGGGTAAGTTTGAAAATTTTACTGTACTTATTGGCTAAACCAAAAATTCTGAAAATTTTATGGTATAAAGGTATATGAGTCTAGTTTCAAAGACATCAAGCGGATCTTAATTCGAAATTTTGTAGCTCAAGATATAAATAATTTAGTAACAGTGACTCAGGTAGACAACTTTGAAGGAATATATAAGTAAATAGTGAAAATATATATGAATAATTAACTAGCACGGATTACATTAAAAATGGATCACGTGGCTAAGGCCAATTTGGGTCGAGTGGGCCACATGGGCGTGTGAGCCCATTTTTCTAAAAAGTTCTATAAGATTGCACGGGTCTCCCAAGTCGACTGTGGACCTACTGTAGGGTCGGCAAGCTTTACTTAGACCCCTATATGTGTGATCTGTCTGTCTGATTTCTATACCGAACATGACTTATGATATCTGAATGTATGTACTATTAATTGCATAATGGCATGACATATTTTGTATGTTGCATTGCATCGGGGTGGGTTGATGATATTTGGAGGAAGTGTCTGAAAGGCTATTAAGCTCATTATCTGGCACCAATTGCAACCTTCGATTATGTCTTTGCATTTGATGCAAAGATGGTGTTTAGGGTTGGACAGAGATGGTGTGTAGAGGCTAGTGGGTAGGATTTTGGTTTACTATATCTGTATTCTGTATCTGATATGGGCCAAGGGCCTAATGTATTTCTGAGACTATATCTGAATAGGATAAGGCCCAAACTAATTCTGTGATGGGCACGGACCCCAGACTGTATCTAACTAAATCTGTTGATTATCTGTATGTATGTTTTCTGTGGGGACTATAAACTGAGTTTGCGAAAACTCACCCGTTCTCTATTTTATCTGTACAGGTAATCTCCAGACTTAACCGGTCGGTGCAGCGGAGGACTCGACGATGGCCACACGTAAATTTTAGACTGTTTTCTGTTAATGCCTAGAATTTATTACTTATTTGGGGTTTTTGATGTATCTTTTGGACTATGGATTGGTTAGCTTTAAATTTAGGACTTTATACTGTTTTTATGGATTTTTTTTAAAACAGCAACTCCACAAAACACGATTTTTTCTAAAAACTAACGGTATGTTTGGTTGGGGGAATCGGTATGCATTCCCCCTATTCCCTGGGCCCACCACCAAACGGGCGTTTGGTTGGGTGTAATGTTATTACACCCCGATTCCCTTTCGCCCCTATTACCCATATTGGTTGTAATAGCCATTCTAATGTTTAAGCGCCGATTAGGGGTTCCCCCCAATTCTGAATTTTCTTTTCCATTTTCTGCCCTCATCCTCTCCGACGTTTCCCTTCCATATTGCAAGGTAATTTTTTTCCCTTCCATCGATTTCTGCTTCTTCTTCTCGTACGCTTCTTTTCTTCTCACGTTTCTTTTCTTTTCTCCATTTTATCAACAACGAAAAATGCTCGCACTCTTTCCTTGTTTTTCTTTTCTTTTCTTTTCTTTTCTGTAAAATCAATTTTGATTTTGTTTTGTTTTTGCTCAAATCTGGAATATTTGTTTTTGTTCTCCTAATTTTGATTCGTTTCTAGCATTTTCCATTCGGTTTTTCTTTGTATTGCACGTTCGATTGAACAGATGAAATTTTTTTCAATGTGGTTCTATTATTTGTTTATTCTATTGCATGTTTGTCTGATTTTATTATTTTCCGAATGGCTTGTGATTTTGACTATTGTTGTTCTGGGTCGAGAATAATACCTATATGTGTATTGATCTGCAACGTTGGATTGTATAAAACCTTGCTGGCTTTCAAGGATCCAGTACTGCAAACCAGGCCTGTTAATTTAAATTTTGTTTGCACAAAAGATGAAGCCTTTTACTTTTTTTGTTCTTTATTTTTTGGGTTTGAATGTATTTGGTCTTTGCCTTGTTGTGCTTTTCTATGAGAGTGAGTGAGTGTTTTCTGGTCAATCTGCAGAATGTGATTTTAATATAGGGGAAATACAGTGAACGTACTCATCTTTGTCTTTCGAGTCTGAAACTAAAACAACACTCTCACTCTTTGAAGATAACATGATTAGTGTGTTTTTCCTCCGTGAAATTTCCAATTTTTTTATATGGCAAGAGATAAAACAGAGAAAAAAAGCCAATTTTTTGTAGAAGGAGATAGTGAGATATCTTGGGAATTTGAGCTGTTTTACATCTTTTGAGAGCCATGCTTGTCTCTTGAGAGTTGAAAAGTTTTTCTCTTTCTTGAGTTCTGAGTCTCCATTCTCTTTTTCTTCTCTTCTTGTTGTGATGTGAAAATTTTATTTGAATGGTCCATTTCTTCGTGCTACCTTGTAATTATTTTTCCAACTTTTTGGTTCTTTATCACGCAAAGAAATGCTATGATGATACATAAAAATTTATGCTGAGAAATGTTAACTATGTTTTATAGTTTGATTTCCACCAGGACAAACAGGCTAGCATTCCAGTCCTGTTAACCAGTGACATTGCATGTAAGAAGGTCCTGCCTTTTCTCGTCCACACTATAAAAGACGGTAAGTTGTAATTCATATTATTATCTCATTTTATTTTTATTTTTTTAAAATTGAGATACCACACAAGAAGGTTTGATCCAATAGTGTAAAATGAAATAAAAAAAAGTGTAACTTTGTACGCCCTGTTTTGGATTCTGACTTTTTGTGTATGATTCATATATACATGCACCAGGAATCTAAATTAACCAAAAAAGTTGCAAATAATATATTAAAACTATTAAATAAAGAAGGTCTTGTGTTATAATGTTCATGTTTTGGTTTCTGTTAAGTTCATGTTTTGGTTTATGTGTTATAATGTTCATGTTTCTGTTAAGTTCATGTTTTGGTTTCTGTTAAGTTCATGTTTAGGTTTATGTGTTATAATGTTCATGTTTCTGTTAAGTTCATGTTTTGGTTTATGTTTTGGTTCATGTTTTGGTTTCTGTTAAGTTGATGTTTTTCTGTATTAAGTTGATGTTTTCTGTTTCTGTTTATGGATTATCTCTATTGTTTTGGTTATGTTTTGGTTTCTGTTAAGTTGATGTTTTTCTGTATTAATTTGATGTTTTCCCATACCCTTGTTCGGATGTATGGCAAACATGGACAATTCACACACAAAAAAAAAAGATGAGTTAGAGCAACATAGGTATAAGAAATTGTGAGGGATTGTTAATCACACACATTCGTATTGAACAAGTTAATCTGCTTATCCCTTGTTTGTGAAGAAATTCAATAGGGTGTCCTGATTTGTGACTGAATATGAAAATTTAGTTATGAGTTGTGGTTTAGGGTGCCTACTGAATCTGCTCACCTTGTTCTTTTTTTTATATCATGAATCTACTCACCTTGTGCCTAATATATGCTACTTGCCTTGTGTTTTATTTATTCACCATGAGCTATATTGTTCTCTTTATAATGTTAAATATGTATGTGCAAAATAGTAGTTAACTGTTTGATAAGCATTATTGGGGAATCAAACTTTTAGCAGATGATTAATTGGCATTGATCAAGTTTTAAGAGTTGATTTCTACTGAGAACATGCGCAACTAGTGTTTCAACTAGCTTGTTTGTTTCATTTCTTGTTCGATTATTTCTTTAGTTGTTGACTAAGGTGGTTGTAATAGTTAGTGCAAATCAGTTTTGAGTGACTATTGTAATAGTTAGTGCAAAACAATTTATTTTTATTATTTTTAATTTTAACTATTATTTTCAATTATTATTCAAGTTTTAATTTTATTGTTATGGATTGGTTTTATGCAATTATTTTTCAATTTACTAAATAATGCATTTGTTTATTTTTGTAATTTAAGTAAAGTTTGGATATTTTTTATTTTAATATTCCAATTTATTAAATAATGCATCTGTTAAAATAAAAATAATTAAATGCATAAAACTAATCAAATTATATATTTACAAATTAATTAAATTATATTATATATTTTTTATTTTTAATATTTTTATTTTTAATATTCCAATTTATTAAATAATGCATCTGTTAAAATAAAAATAATTAAATTCATAAAACTAATTAAATTATATATTTACAAATTAATTAAATTAAATTAAATTTTTTTATTTTTAATATTTTTATTTTTAATATTGCAATTTATTAAAATAAAAATAATTAAATTATATATTTAATTATTAAATACCGTTTAATAATTATAAAGTCTTTAATTGTTTTAATTAACAAAATCTTGTACATAATTAATCGTAATGAATATTAAATGCTAGTGACAACAAAATTTCAAATAAATCTTAAAATTACATTAAATTTTAATTTAATGCGAATGTGATTTAAAAAGGTTATTTTGGTGCAATTGTATAAATATAAATTTAATTTTAATTCAATATATAGATGAAATTTTAATTTTAGCTCAATTATACAATACCTACAAAGCATCAACATGATAACATGATCAAAGATTTTGAAGACGAAGAATTTATGCAAATTGCTTCCTCGCTATTTTCAAAATTTGTTCACCTCACAAGGATAGTCTACTTCTACATAAGGTTTCGGTTAATAGACTAAGGCATGTCATCTGTGATTGTATTATCGAGGCCTAAAGTGCTTTTAGTTCATGACAACTAATTTGATAAAGAAATGATTTTCAAGTTGCAAAGATAATTTTAATTTCTATTTTTTGCTTCGTAAAAATTCTAAATTTGTGTTGTTCATTTTTCTTTGATAGTGTGTTATTGTTTCCTATTGAAGCAGCTTGTTTGATTGCTTCCTCCACCCACAGTTGAGCATCTTGTATTCACACAATCACTGTAAGTTTTTTGGCAATTAAATTATTTAATTTTATTTTACTGTTATTGAAATTATGATTGGAGAAATATGACCCTTTTACTATGATTTGACACTATGGAACACATTAATATCTTGCAGTAATGGCTCGTCTGCCTTTAATTGCACAAAGTGTGAGGCGTAAAAGAATTAGCATTGCATTGACAATATGGTTGCAAATCTGTAGAATTACGAGTTGGTTCTTACCTACATTGGGTGTCAGTCATAGCCTACATACTTATAGACCAAGGATTAGGTCCTATATTTTAGATTTTTATGCAAAACGGGATTATGTGAAAAGGCTTATATATGCTAGTGACGAGACCTGTATTGAACAAGTTAGGATGAATAGATTTGTCTTTTTTAAACTATGTGAGATGTTACAAACGTTAGGGGGATTGAAGTCGTCAAGGAACATGCTTGTTGATGAGCAAGTGGCAATGTTTTTACATATCATTTCCCATCACCTTAAAAATTGAGTTATCAAGCATCACTTTAATAGGTCCGGGGAAACTGTTAGCAGATCATTTCATAGGGTTTTAAATGTTGTCATACGCTTACAAGATGTGTTATTTAAAAAGGCAGAGCCAATTACAGCTAATTTTTCAGACACAAGGTGGAAATGGTTTAAGGTATTTGACTGAGTTTTATATATAGCTTGTACGTAATTTAGTTGATTTAGATTTAAATTTAGTATCCTAACTCAAGGTTTTATCACATGTGATATAGAATTGCTTAGGTGCTCTTGATGGAACCCACATCAAGATTAGGGTTCCAACAGTTGATAAACCTAGATATCGAACGCGAAAAGGTGACATAGCAACAAATATGCTAGGTGTTTGTACACCTGATATGCAATTTGTTTATGTTATTCCTGGTTGGGAAGGTTCTGTTGTTGATGGACGGGTTCTTCGAGATGTCATTAGTAGGAGACATGGACTAAAAGTTCCTCATGGTAAAGTGGATAGTTAAAGGACTTTGAATTATTCATTAATATCAAACTTTTTTTGGGGAATTAATCATTTTAAAAAAAAATTATAGGTTATTATTATCTAGTTGATGCTGGATACATAAATTGTGAGGGATTTCTTGCACCTTTTAGAGGACAACGATATATTTGAATGAGTGGCGTCAGGGTTATCAGCCAAGTACTCCGCAAGAATTTTTTAATATGTAACATGCCTCAGCACGTAATGTTATTGAAAGATGCTTTGGGTTATTAAAACTTAGATGGGGAATACTTAGGAGTCCATCATTCTATCCTATAAGGGTGCACAATAGAATCATTATTGCATGTTGTTTGCTCCATAATTTTATTCGAACCCATATGAGTATTGATCCTATTGAAGCGGAGGTGGGAGAAGGATTACCTAGTAATGTGGTAGGTGACGATGAACCGAATATCATAAATATTCATCCATCAGATGCATGGGCTACTTGGAGGATGGAACTAGCCAACCAAATGTTCGATGAATGGCAAGCATCTAGAAATTAGTTAGGTTTAGGGACAAAATGAGTTTGAGTTAATTTGTTTATGTGATTTTATGTATCTAGTTTGTGAAACTTTGGTGGTGTTTGAATTGTTTTTTGTATTGTACTAAACTTATTGAATTATAATTTAATTTCTTTTCATTCATCATGTGTTATAATTTTATACAGTGTTGAGCTTTTGATTCATGATATTGAACTTAATTTTAATTTTATAAAGTGTTCACCTTTTGATTCATGATATTAAACTTAATTTTAATTTGTTTTTTTTCTTAAGATAATTATGTCAGGTGTTTCAGAATCAAATGTTTCTTCCCAAGCTTCTTGAGGAACCAAAAGGAAATGGGTTTCAGAAGAAGATGCAACATTGGTTTCCTGTATGATGGACTTGCACAATGTTGGAACCTTTAATGCTAATAAGGGGTTCAAAGCCGGTTATTTAAACGAGTTGGAAAAAATGTTAGAAAAGGCTTTACCCAATACAATGTTGAAGGCTAGACCTAATATTGCATCAGGGATTAGGTTACTAAAAAGGGATTGGTCAATCGTGTATGACATGCTTAATGGCCAAAACAATAGCGGTTTTGGTTGGGATGAGTATAGGCAGCTCGTTGTTGCTGAAGATGCGGTTTGGAACTCTTATTTAGATGTAAGAATTATTTCAAGTCTATATTATCTTATTTTTACCAAACTTATAACTAATATGATTTCCTCATTTTTATAGAGTCATAAAGAAGCCGGTCAATTCAAACATCGTAGTTTCCCTTACTACGACCAACTTACTGCCATATACGCAAGAGATCGAGCGACTGGGAAAGATGCTCAAACAGCCGCTGATGTTATTGAAGAAATAAATGTTCAGGATGTACCTACTACAGATATTAATGAAGAAATAAACGAATTCTACGACTGCGAAGTTGATGTCTCTTTGGATGACATGGATGTTTCTGCTACGGAACCGCAACCAGATAGAAACCAAGGGGGTTCCACATCTTCAAAGAAGAAAAAAAAGAATTATGATGCAAGTGATCATTTTTCTTTTTCATTTCATGATGCTGCCACTTTATTGGCGGAAAACATGCGGGCCATTGGCGAACAAATCAGTAGGAGTATTGCCTCCGATGTGATAGTTCAACAAAAGTCAGAAGAATTCCAGATCATCCAAGAAAAAGCAACAAATTTATATCCAACCTTGTGTGAAATAGAATGTTTAACTGTGGATGAGCGCTATCGAGCATTGAGCAAAATTCCAGATCATCCAACTCAAATGCTCGTTTTCTTTAGTTTACCTTCTGATGTGCAGTTGGAACGGGTCAGAAGATTTCTTGCTAACCATTAAAAATCATGGTTCTGTTGATGATATTTTCGTAACTTTTTCTATTTGTAATATTTGGGATGGTATGTCATTACAATTTTCTAACTTTTTGATGTTGTAAAACTGTATAACATATGGATTATGACATAGAATTTCATGAATTTCATGTAACCTTTTGTTAATATATGAATATTATGTTTATGCAAAATATAATTCTCAAGTTATTTATTACTTCTAATTTTTTTATTGTAGAATAATTAAACTATTTGTTTCACTAATGATATTTTAGCACATTAAATATGTATTGCAATTTAAAAATAATAAAGTAGATTATAAATTATATTTTATAGTACCATATATTAAGATTTTAGTAAATTCATATAAGAATATTTAATATTAAGAATTTTATTAAATTATATATTTTATTAAATTATATTTAATAATAATTATTTTAGATTATATTTTATAATATTATATATCATGATTATAGTAAATTCATGTAAGAATATTTAATATTAAGAATTTTATTAAATTATATACTTTTAATAAATTATATTTAATAATAATTATTTTAAATTATATTTTATAGTATTATATATTATGATTTTAGTAAATTCATATAAGAATATTTAATATTAAGAATTTTATTAAATTATATCTTTTATTAAATTATATTTAAAAATAATTAATTTAAATTATATTTTATAGTATTATATATTATGATTTTAGTAAATTCTAAGAATATTTAATATTAAGAATTTTATTAAATTATATATTTTACTAAATTATATTTTTAATAATTGTTATTTTAAATTATATTTTATAGTGTTATATATTATGATTTTAGTAAATTCATTTAAGAATATTTAATCTTAAGAATTTTATTAAATTATATATTTTATTAAATTATATTTAAAAATAATTAATTTAAATTATATTTTATAGTATTATATATTATGATTTTAGTAAATTCTAAGAATATTTAATATTAAGAATTTTATTAAATTATATAGTTTTACTAAATTATATTTTTAATAATTATTATTTTAAATTATATTTTATAGTATTATATATTATGATTTTAGTAAATTCATTTAAGAATATTTAATATTAAGAATTTTATTAAATTATATATTTTTATTAAATTATATTTAATAATAATTATTTTAAATTATATTTTATAGTATTATATATTATGATTTTATTAAATTCATATAAGAATATTTAATATTAAGAATTTTATTAAATTATATGTTTTATGAAATTATATTTAATAATAATTATGTTAAATTATATTTTATAGTATTATATATTATGATTTAAGAAAATTCATATAAGAATATTTAATATTAAGAATTTTATTAAATTATATATTTTATTAAATTATATTTAATAATAATTATGTTAAAATATGATTAAATTATATATTATTTATATTAATAATCTTATTAAAATTTAATAACAATAACAATAATCATCTACCTAAAAAAAATTCTACTAAGGGTATTCTAGTCATTTTAGTTTTTTTCTTATGCTATTACAATATCATTCCATTCAACCAAACACAAGAATACTATTACGCCTCTATTCCATTACATTCAACCAAACAATTGAATTACTATTACGCCTCTATTCCATTACAGCTCTATTCCATTACAGCGAACCAAACGTGCCTTAAGGTTTTTCGTAAATAGAAACGATTCTCCCTAAATTAATTAGTTACAAAAGCTTCCGCTAAGAGACAAGTTTTAAAGCAAATCAACTAGTTTTTTTTTCAAGTTAAATAAAAGCTAACTTACTGTAACGGTTTTTAAACTCGATAATCTTGTCTTCAAATCCCTTTTCATGTGACATCGCTAGATTCAGTCATAATGAACACTGTAGATAATGTATACTGAAAATAGTAGCGAAACTGAAAACTGTAGTAGGATTGCGATTCGTGATAACAAACTCTAAACTTCTAATACTATTTTACATAAAATATCTACTAATAGATATCGAAACTGTAATTGATTCATAAAACTGTTAACCCAGATAAGCTACGAATTCTACAATGAGTGCACGAGGTATTCACGGATAGCGTACTAAAGGCCAAGGTAGAGGCTGTAGGGGGGCTCGAGCTGAGCCCTCGTCGTTAGGCAGCATGCAGAATCTGGATACGAGCGAGACATCGGTTTCACCTGCTACAGAGACTGGGTCTCATGATCACATGGTCGGGGACGACGCCTTGTCCCAGGCTATACTGAGGATATTAGAGAGGGTCGCTGGGCCCAACACTGGATCTGGAGGCCGAGAGTCAGTTACGGAATGACTCCGGTCCAATAAGGCTGAGCTATTCAGGGGTGTCACTGGAGTCGCCCCTAGCGTGGTCGAGTACTGGATGGAGGCCACGGAAAGAATCATGGATGATCTAGACTTTACCCCTGAACAGAAATTGAAATGGGTTATTTCCTTACTTCGAGTTGAAGCATACCAATGGTGGCTGACTGTTAAGGAGAGCACTCAACCCGAACAACTGACTTGGGATTTCTATAAATCTGCTTTTTAAGGTAAATATGTGGAGGCAAGCTACATTGACTCTAGAAGACGTGAGTTTCTGAATCTCACGCAAGGGGATCGTTCAGTGCCCGAGTATGAGGCCGAGTTTCTGAGATTGAGCCGTTATGCGCGAGGCATAGTGGCGACTGAATATGAGTATTGTGTCCACTTCGATGATGGACTCAAGGACAGTTTGAGAGTTTTGATAGCTCTGCAAAGGGAGCGTGACTTTTCATCATTGGTATAGAACGCGAACATCGCCGAGGAGGTGAAGAGCGCTGAACTCTAAAACCAGGATAAGAAGAGAGGCAAGAATAAGAGGGATTCGGAGCCTTCGAGTTCTGCGATGAGGCCTAAGAAAACTGTTAGATCTTGTGGGCCAGTTAGAGTTGGGGCCCTTGTTGCACCTACTGGGATCACGCCTTGTAGGCATTGTGGAAGACGCCATCCGAGCGAATGTTGGAGGACAACTGGGGATTATTTAAGATGTGGGTCTACTGAGCACCGTGTTCGAGAGTGTCCACTGAGGGCCAATCAGGTACAAGCTGTGGGTTCTGGTACTGCACAGCCACCGGGGGTAGTTCAATAGCCGCCTAGAGGTCGTGGTCAGGCTAGGGGTGGTAATGGCTTGTAAAATAAATTTTATAAAGATCTCATTTCCTCATTGTGACAAAAATCTCGTACTCCTACTATCAATCCTTTTCTTGAATTGATCCTTTAATATCTGAAATGATACCTTTTTCTTTCTCCCCACCATATTAGTTAGCCTAAATACCTCACAGGATCATTCGAGTATCTAACCCCCAAAATACATGAAACCATTTCTCTATCTCCTTCAGAAGTACTAGAACTACAGAAAACGAGGGATTTGTCATAATTAACGCATTGCCCTGAACATACCTTATACTCCATCAAGATCACTTTTAAAGTCTGTACTCCCCTATCATTTATTTCTTTGAAAATAACACAATCGTCTGCAAATAACAGATGTGATATCTGAGGGCTCCTTCTACTAGCCTTTGCCCCTTTATCAAGCCATCTTTCAAAGCAAGTCTCATAAGATTCGATAGTCCCTCACTACAGATCAGAAAAAAAAATGGATTCAACGGATCCCCTTGCCGAAGTCCTCTAGCAGGTCTAAATATCTCCTTAGCTTTCCTATTCACAATTATGGAATACGAGACAAAAATGATGCATTTCACAACAATATCCACCTATGACCTATCAAACCCTAAACGTTCCATCATCACCCTTAAAAATTACCATTCAACTCGGTTATAAACCTTACCCATATCTAATTTTAACGCTATTAAACCTTTTTTTCCCTATTCTCTTTTGTCGAAAAGTATGCAAAATCTCATAAGCTAACAACACATTATCAGATATCTACCTGCCCAACACAAAAGCACTCTAAACGCTATCAATACAAACATCCAAGATTTTTTTGGAAACAATTAGCTACCATATTTGCTACCACCTTATAAAGAACATTGCACAAGCTAATTGGCCTAATATTCACTAAATCATAGGATGGGAAATTTTAGGAGTTAGAACAATATTGGTAGCGTTCATAGAGTTTATCCTCATACCTTCATTCAAGACTCCCAAGCAGCAAGAATTGATGTATCTTCCCACTATATGCCAGCATTTTTGAAAAAATAAAGTCGGGAATCCATCTGCTTTAGGCGTCTTTGTTGGTCTCATGTCTTTCAATGCCACATAGACCTCTTCCTCCGTATACTTCGCCATTAGCATCAAATTTGCATCATTCGGAATACAACACTCTACCCCCGATAAAATATGGTCCATATCTTCAACCCACTTATCGATAATAGGTTTTGAAAATAACTCTAGGCAATTTCCTCCATTTCACCCTCATCCATAGTTTCCCTCCCATCATAATGTTTCAAGCATATAATTATGTTCATTCTTCTATGTTGAGAAGCAAAGTTGTGGAAAAAAGCCATATTTTTATCCCTCAACCTCAGCCAGTTAGCATGCGCTCTTTGCTCTTAATACACTTCATCCTTGTTGATCTTTAAATTAAGCTGGATTTTAGTATCGATAAGTTCTGCTAGATTTTCGTCATCTATTTCCTTTTCCATCATCTCTTCTAGTTTTCTGATCAAATCCCTCTAAAAGTCTTCCCTTTTACTTATAACAAAACCAACTAATCTCTCAAAATCATTCATTAAACTTTCCAGCTTAGCAAAAATATATCCTAAAGTAGACTCCCAGATTCGCTTTACCTCCCCCTCAAACGATTCTTCCAATACCCACAATGTCTCAAATTGAAACATTTTCATCCTCAGTCTATTCCTCTCATGTTCCATATGAATGAGAAGCGGACAATGATACGAAAAAGAATATGGCAAGTGTTGAATCACTACATTCAGAAATGTGTTCATCCATTCAACATTCACCACTCATCTATCCAGTCACTCTCTGATATTTGTTTCCGGTAAATTACCCTTTTCCCATGTAAACCAAGTTTCAAAGTACTCAACATCCATTAACCGGCATTCTTCTAAAACTCCTTGGAAACCCTCCATTCTCATTTCTTCCTTTGCCACTCTCTCAACCTTCTCAAAGAATACATGATCTCATTAAAATCACTACACACTAGCCAAGGTAATTCTTAAGAGCATCTAAGATTTCTTAGAAAATTCTAAGAACCATGTCTACTGCCTACAAATGAGGCCCATAGAAACTAGTAAACCTCCATTGTTTCCCCTCATCAGTCTCTTGAAAAGTAACGTCTATATGACTCCTAGAGAAACTCCTCAGATTAATTGTAATATTCTTCTTCCAAGCCAAACAAAGACCTTATAAACCATCAGCTGAAACATCAATCCTATTTAAGAACCTACACCTTCTACGCACTTTTTGCCATTCACACATTACCTATTTTAGTCTCCATAAAGAAGACCAATCAGGGATTATACACCTTCAGCATATGTCGAAGTCTTTTTATAACCCATGTATTCCCAAAACCACGGATGTTCCAACATATTATTTTCATTCTGATCGGTCGACTTGCCCTTTGGTAGTCGCCGGTAAAAAGTGAGCTCGTTCCAACAATCTCCATCTCCAACCACCAGTGAATCTATCACATTTGAAACACAATAATTCCCATTATCCTTTTCTTTCTATCACCACCTTCTATAGGGCATCCCTCTGAGTCATGTTCCATATCCATTTGACCCTATATATTTGAAGAGTCCCCTTTTATACCTGACATATATTTTGAATCACCCTCCAAGTTTAACCCCAAAACAAGGTCTATGCATCTCCCTGATTCTTTTCTTCACCCTCCCAAAATCCCCACCCCAAATCAAAACATCCTAGGCTAGTTCCCTTTATCTCCATTTCACCTTTCTCTCTCAACTGTACACTATTCATTGCAATAGCTCTCTTTGACTGGGCCTTTAACGACAAACCCCATGCCATGTCTGCAACTTCTAATCCTTTAGCCATTCTAACCTGACAGAAAGAACCATTGTGTCCCAAACAACCATAGAAAAAACAAAACAATGTCAATCTTTCGTATTTAAAACTGACATAAGAGCACTTGTCAGGTGAGAACATAATCGTCTTCTTCTGCTTCAGAGATCGTTTGATATTCATCTAGACCCGTATACATAAGTAATCCCTCAATCCCCTACCCAAACTCTTGTCATCGTATTCCAAGAACTTACCAATAAAATCACCTAATTATTTTGCTATAGATTCAGAAAAAAAAACCTTAGGAAGGAAATCATGCACTTGCACCCAAAAGGTCGCATAAATTAACAATACCTTCAACGGATCCTCGCCATCCTCCAAATGATGAATCACCAAAAGATGATTATTAAAAGTCTATGGAGCCCTATTTAACACCCGATTGATCCATTTTATGAAAAAAAATCTAAACAAAAACCTCTTCTCCCCCAGATTTGATATCTGAACCCTTATTAAAAGGTGCCGTTATAACACCCCTAACCCGTACCGTCGTTGAAATAGGGTTACGAAACATTATCGTATAAACGTGACATAAAAACATACATTTCCAAACATTAAAATAAACATAGCATAATCCATTCATATACATGCATATTATCCTTTAATCGAGCCCTCGAGGCCTAAGAAACACCTTAGAAACGATCCGAGACTAAATTAGAAACATTTGAAATATTTAAGAAAAAAATTAGAAAAATTGAACTGCAGAGGTCACACGGCCGTGTGACTCACATGGCTGAGACAAACGCCCGTGTCTCAGGTTGTGTAACAATCAAAATAGGGACATACGGCCGTGTCCTAGCTCGTGTCCGTGTCCGTGAAACTCTCTGAGTTGGGTCACACGGCCAAGCCACACGTCCGTGTGCCAGACCGTGTGCTAAGCCGTGTAACTGCTTGACTTGTAACATTTAAAACCTACAGGAGACACACGGCCATGTTGTACGATCGTATGTCACACACGGCTGAGACGCACGCCTGTGTCTTAGGCCGTGTGGACAAAAAATTAACCAAAATCAAGTCATTTCCTGCACCCATTTCAAGCATGTACCTACAAGCCATTTGCACCCTTGACCAAGGAATCAAAACATGTATAAAATGACTAATTCAAATGACCAAATTCCATCCAACCAATATGCCATATAGGCACCTCAATCACGATCAAACTAACATACCTAAACTTATGCATAATTGGTCATATTTCATTCAAACACATCTAGCTCACTTCCATCTCAAACATACCATACTTAACCACATTGCAACTACTTCATCACATACCAAATTGGCTATTGAAAACATGTATCAACTTAACCATATTAACAACATTAACAAGATGCCATAAGTACCAAAAGTGTACCAACCATAACAATACATATACATGTCAAACTTATCAACTAACATAAACCACAAGTCCACTTATACATGTCATTATAACATTGACCAAAACATCAGAAACTACCGATATAATCGTTGGATAGTGTGATAGGTCTCCGACGAGCTTCCAAATCAATCGAGCTTCCGATAATCTATAAAACATAAGAAAGAAAACTACGTAAGCATATAATGCTTAGTAAGTTCGTAAATCACAAATACAACTTACCATTTCAATGCATAACCTTATAATCTAAACATGATTCAATCCAACATAACCTGGCATAAGCCTAAGCATCATCAACAACACATGTTAGTGCTTTAACACATAACTCAATTGAATTATTACATAGTAAGGTAGATTTACATACATTTCATATATATACATTCATTAATCATTATCATTATCATTTCATACATTTCCATAGGTTTATATCATAGTCGATTGGAACACTTACCGTTTCTTCCCATTTTATGCTCGTTGAACCATTTAGAATAACATCGAATACGCGGGAAAGCTCATACGAAGTGTGCTAAACATATAACCTTTCCTTTCTTTTTCCTTTACATTATTGCTCACTCGAGCCGTAAAATGGGTCTGCTCACATAAGCTGATAGTTGGAATGTAAGCTACACGATACTGCTCACACAAGCTGATGAGTATCCGCAAAAAATGTCTGACCTCAGTCATCGGTAGGACATTTAGGACCAGCACCCGAAACATGGTAACCTTAATGACATATCGTTTGTATCCTATATATTCCTAATGTTCAAATGGGGCTCGATAATCGTCGTAACGTCGTTGGATTTCAATATTTACTTACATGATAAATAGCACATAACATATATATATATATATATATATATATATATATATATATATCAAAATAACATTAAAATGTTATTTAAACATACGAACTTACCTCGATAACAAAGATGTCGAAACAAGATAAACTAATCCGAGGCTTCAGCTTTTATTCGATTTAGATCCATACAAAGTTTATCTTGATCTAAATAAACAATTTCAATCCATTTAATACTTATACTATTCAATTTAGTACAAAATTCATACTTTTACAAAATTACATGTTTGCCCTTAATATTTTAACTTCTTTACAATTTAGTCCTTAAGCTCAGAATTAAAATTTATGCAATTTCATCCACATTTCATGCTAGCTGAATTACATAGGGACTTATATCAACCCATACAAATAATCATTTCATAATTTTACCATGATATTTTACTACTTTTATAAATAAGTCCCTAAATAATAATTTCACCAAAAATTACTTTACAAAACTTGTTTATTTAACAACAATGACTCATAATATTTCATTAACTTTCAAGAATCATGCAAATATGTTTATGGAAAACCCTAAACCTTTAACAGTTTTGCAAATTAGTCCCTGGGCTAGCTAGATTAAGCTACAATGATCCCGAAAACATAAAAATCATTAAAAATGGAATCAAAATACATACCATGCAAGAAAATGAAATGGCCGAACCCTAGCTATTCTCCTTTTGAATATTCGATTGAAGAAAAACAAATGGAAGAAGATGATGCCATTTTACTTGTATGTTTTTATCATTTAATTACTATTTTACTGTTTTGCTCTTTAAAAACATTAATAACTTCAAAAAAAACATGTTCATAAACATCCACTAACAACATAAATGGTCTAATTGCCATCTAAGTCCTCTTACATTAAAGTTCTATAGCCATTTGATGCATTTAGCTACTAGAACTCTACTTTTGCACCTTTTACAATTTAGTCCTTTTTTACTTAATTAAACATGCAAACGTCAAAATTTCTTAACAAAAATTTTATACAACCCTTATAACGTTCCACAGACATTAAAATAATAATAAAACAAATATTTACTTGTCAGATTTGTGGTCTCGAAACCACTGTTCCAATTCTATTGAAAACGGGTTGTTACAGCCATAGATTCGCCATTGTACTTCTCATTTCCGGGAAATGGATCATACTTGCCGTAAGAAAGCATCCTACTAGACAAGAATCATAAATCACTTTCGTAGTATCGGGTTCATTATGTACCTGTAGAACCTCCTCTTCCCGATCTTCCAATGATAGATCTGTTAAATTATTCTCCATTGTCGAGAAATTTACCAAACTGATTAGAACCACCCCTATCTAATCACCAATGCGCCCCAAACAAAACAAACCAAAAACAAAAACCTAAAAAAATCAAACCATGCTAGAGTAGCAGATCATAGACGTAGCAGACTAAATTTTTTTTTATCTAAATTAAAAGTGATTTGCCACTTGAATTTTTTAAAACCTACTTATACTGAATGGTTATATTTATTTAAATTAAAAAGTGTAAAATATTAGTTTAAAAGAAGGGTAGAAAATTAAAATGTGCAAGTAATTTAAAATGATTCCGGTCCAATAAAAATATTTTTCACGGTTAAAATAATAAAATATTGATTATTGTTATGAACGGAGTTAACTTCAAAGAATTGCCAGCAAGACAAAGAATATTTTCAAAGCCTCGAAAATGGAAAAGAAAATCCAATAATTTTCTAATTGCAAACAGAAATATTGACTGTGGAAGATCGGGAATTAGCCTTAGAAGCTCTAATAAGTTGAAAACAAAATTGTGAAGCATGGCGGGAGAAAGGAAGTCATTTCTAACGCCGACGCAGAGATATGGGGCGGGTGCGTTGTTCGCCTTTGCTGTTAACCAGGCTCAGATCCATCAGACTCGTCCTCTTGGACTTCCCTTTGAGGACGATCATCATTCCACTGGGGAGCGAACAAGTAGCAGTAGTAGCAACGAGTCAGTCTCTGACGATCCCGATCTTTGGGTCAACGAAAGATCGGGTCTGCTTCGACCTGTTTTCAGGTAGTCACTTCATTTTTCTTTTCCTTTTGATTGATAGCCGAAATTGATTTCATGAAAGGATTTTATCTGCCGGAGTTGCCTTTTCTGTTTTATTTGAATTTCTTGAATTCGGACACGATCAATTTTAGGATCTCGAATTCTTTCTCTTGACATTCCAAATTTCAGAAAATTTAATAAATTTCTCTCTCTCTCTCTCTCTCAGGTTTCTAGATATCGACTCCGCAGCATGGCTTGGACTAGAAGAAACTGCTGGGACTTCGCGAGCCACCAATCATGTGGGCGCTGTATGTTGTTTCCTTTCTCTAATGGTCATGTTTATGATCACTTGAAGAAGAAATGTGCGCAATGTTTCAATGATTATTTTTCAGGTTATAAACATGTTTTTGTTACTTCGTATTTATACAGTTCATGAGGTTAATAGCTGAACAAAGTGAGGAAGGTTCTTCTGAAAGATTGGAGCAGGAGATTGCTCTGTCTAAAGCTGTTGATGCTATGGCATTTAGCATGGAAACAAATTCTGAATCTTCTCAGGTTAAGAAAGAGAAGTCTCGTAAATATGAACAGGAATATCGTGAGAAATATTCCACTCCTGAGGTTCCACCAAATTCTGTAATGGAAAACCAACCTATAGTGACTCCACCAGAGAGCGATTCTAACGTGCTTTGTGGGACTGATAACCATCATCTAATGTGTGATAGTTTGAATGAGAAACCTACTGAAGAGGTTGGGATGCTTACTTATCAGAGGAAAGTGATGGTTCTTTATGAGCTTCTTTCAGCTTGCCTTGCAGCTGCGGATACTCGTGAAGATAGCAAAAAATATACCCGACGAAGAAAAGGCTATGATGCTCGTCATCGTGTGGCTTTGCGGTTGCTGACAAGTTGGTTTGACATTGAGTGGATAAAAATGGTTTGTAAACTCAAGCTTTTGTCCCTTTGCCATCTTTCAAACTCAGGGCTTGCAGTATACAATGTCATTTTAGTAGGAGAAATAACTAAATAGATATGAATTGATGTCGATTTCTCTGTATTATTGAGTACCTACTAGATAGATGTTTATCTAAAGTTCTGTGTACTGTTAATAAGACCCTTAAGATTCCTTTTCGGGATTGTCCTTCATTGTCAGAGAAGATCTTTGGGACTTGTCTAATATAATAGCACATGTTAAGGTATGGAATGTGGTATTTTGTCAAGAAACTAACCCTTTCCAGTGTAACTGTTCATAGATTTTCTTTATATATACATATATATTCTCCCTATTAGTGAACCTTTGTGTTTGCAGGAAAGCATTGAGATGATAGTTGCTTTCTCTGCAATGGCTTTAGTAAAAGAGAAAGAAGCACAAGAAGAAGAATCCCAGTCGTCAGGGAGCACATGGGCGAAATGGAAGCGTCGTGGTATCATTGGTGCTGCTGCAGTGGCTGGAGGAACTTTGATGGCCATTACTGGAGGTATGTGATTGTCTAAACCATTTTATTGGGCAATTAATTTCTTGGAAACTAAAAGTGGATGTGATGGTCATCCACATAATTAGCTCTTAGTTACCATGTTCTTGTTATTTAGAATTGATTTCTATTTTCTCTCATCTAGGAATTGGTTAGGTTCAAATAGTTGGTTTTATCATTTTTTGTTTCAAATTTGTTATCATCTTGTATTTGTTTAGGTATTTATCACTATAAATACCCAGAATGTATGGAATAAAAAGCATCTCATTTTTTATCCCCTTTCATACTTTTTTTATGATATCACGAGCCTTCTAAACTCTAACGAGTTAGATCCTCCGGTAACCCATCCATCTCTACCCTCAAAAGGCCACCTATGTTTTTGTCGTCAACTCCAACTCTACTACCAACAACACCTTTTTTGTTCAATTAGCTGAGAGTCACAACTTCTCCCTTTGGAAAACTCACGTGTTCAGGCTCTTGCATGGTCACAACCCCTAGTTCATCTTGATGGATCTAGTCCTATAACGGCTCCCACCATGTCTCAAAACTATTGGGATGTTGCTAATCTCAAGTTCCTTGCTTGGTTCGGCCAAGATCAGTTAATTCAAAATGCTATCTGAACCTTTGCTGATCCAACCCTTGCCACCATAGTTGCAGCAGCAGCAACAACCACCAAAGCTGCTTGGGGTGCTCTCCACACTGCATATTCAAACAAGTCTAAAATGAGAGAATCTTCAGTTTGCTCGATCGTTTGGCTCATCTTTCCAAACACACCCTTCGTATCACTAATTATCTATTCCAAGCTTATTCCCTCTATGAAAAACTTAAAACCACCGTGACTGTTGTGTCTAATTCATAACTCAGTCAAAATCATCACTAGACTTGGATCTGACTTTTGTGAACTTTTAGCTGTCGTCTATGCAAGAGATCAAAGCTGCTTGACGATGAACTCTTCTTGAAACATAATGAGACTTGAACATCACATTTGACCTCCACTACTGTTGCCATAGCTCAACTACTCCTTGGAACAACAACTTTCGTTTAAACTACAATGATGCCAATAATCAATCTTGGCATTCTCAACCATGGCAGCCAAAGAAGAAATCAACAACCACCACCTACTGATAACACCCTCCATTGACTGCTTTGTGACTTACCTGGTCATTCTGCAAGGGTTTGTAGCTCACGGTCACATAATCACCTTCAGGCTCGAGTCAACTTTGCTGGCCAACTACTCTACCAACAGGAATCCTGGGTTGTTGACACTGATGCAACACATCATAGTGCATCATATGCTTGAAGATTAACCACTTTACATGACGACTATGGTCTCGAAGGGGTTGCAATGGGAAACAGTTGTGCTCCAAATAGAAGTTGTCACACCAACTCAAGTAACTCACAAACTTTAAGTCTTGGTGTTGTCATCCTCCCAACCAGACCCTATACAATCGGCTTCCCTCCTTCCTTCAACTACTAATAATAGCTCCTTATGACTTACCAAAGATGAAAAACCCAATCCCATCCTAAGCCTACATCTGCATCCCACTTGTCCATCATGTCTTCCACCAATGCCTTGTCCCAACCTGTAGACCCTCTTCCCTTGTCCGTGTCAAACAAACCCTCATCTACACAAAGGGTCGCGATCCCGCAAGGGTGAGCTAACTCCAAAAACCCGTCCTCAGTTCAGATTGCAGGCTGCAACTCGCCTGCATGAAGCCGGGTCAGATCTAGTATGGATCGTACATGGATGGTAGTTGGAGTCGGCGGCTCCCCTAGGTTCCCCCATTTGGGATCCCTTGGGAATAGGATCAAGTTGGCCCTTCTGAACAGCTTGATGCACTATCTCCTTTCAACCCTTTGAGCGAAATGCAGCAAAAGGAAGGAAAATCCATGGACCAACCCCATCCAAGAGTAATCAAGTCCTTTCCCAAATTCCCCGAAATCCAAACCAGGCTCTCACCTACCCATTATGGAAATCTGCACTGCAAAGTGAATTTGATGCTTTTGTTTTAAATCAAACATGGGATTTGGTGCCTTATTACTCTTTAAAGAACGTGGGTGATTGTAAGTGGTTATTCTAAATTAAGCATTAAAAGCGGATGTGATGGTCTTGTACATGATTAGCTCTGAGTTACTCTGTTCCTGTTATTTAGGAGTTGGTTTTTTGTTTTTTCTTATCTAGGAGTTGGTTAGTTCAAATAGTTGGTTTTATCATTTTATCTTTTTGTTTCAAATTTGTTATTATCTTGTATTTAGTTAATTTACCACTATAAACTCCAGCACGTGTGGAATAAAGTCATCTCATTTTTCAGTCCCTTTCAATACTCTTTTAGAAACTAAAGTTTCAACTCTCATGACTTTAATGTTTTTGACCTTTTTGGTTCACCATTTTACTATTAAACAGGGTTAGCTGCTCCAGCAATTGCTGCAGGATTTGGTGCCCTGGCTCCAACATTAGGCACTTTAGTCCCTGTCATTGGAGCAAGTGGGTTTGCTGCTGCTGCAAGTGCTGCTGGAACTGTTGCAGGTTCTGTTGCTGTTGCCGCATCATTTGGAGGTGTATGACTAATCATGAATCTCCTAAGTTACCATTCTTATCATGTCATTTTCCGTACTGCGGGATTCACTGTATAGTTTTTGTTTGTTATACTTATAGTTCTATTTCAGAAATTTTATACTAATATATGTTAAACGTATCCAAGATACACTTGGTACATACTGCTCTCAAGAAGTCTTTCAATACCATATTAATATCTATTTTTACACGCTGTTCTACCCAGCTGCTGGAGCTGGGCTTACAGGTTCTAAAATGGCTAGGAGAACTGGTAACATTGATGAATTTGAATTTATAGCTATTGGAGACTATCATAACCAGGGCGTAAGTTCTTATAGACTTCTTTCTTTTCTGTTTCCGGGGACTTAGAAAACTATGGTGTCTGGACCTTATTAGTGGTCTGGAAATTTTAGTTCTGATTTAACTTTTTATTTCAGCGACTAGCAGTTGAGATTTTGATCTCTGGATTTGTTTTCAGTAAGGAAGATTATGTAAGGCCCTGGGAAGGACAAATTGACAACATGGAAAGGTACAGAATTTTGATACCATTACCCACTGTATGTGGAACCTTTGGTTTTTTTAAAACACTTTTGATGGATAAAAGGAAAATTATAGGTTTGCGCTGCTGTGGGAGTCCCGGAATCTGATTGCAGTGAGTACCGCAATTCAGGATTGGCTAACTTCAAGTAATGGGTTTATGTCTGATTTTTAAAATAGCATCTTAATCATATGAATTGTCTATATTTGAACATTGCTTCTGCTTGCTGCAGGTATTGCTTTGGAGTTAATGAGACAGGGTGCAATGATGACGGTTTTAAGCTCGCTTGTAGCAGCATTGGCATTGCCAGCAGTATTACTTTCGGCTACTAACTTTATAGATAGCAAATGGTCAATTGCTGTGGACAGGTTTGATTTGCTTAGAGGTTTAGCAGAGTACTTGGCTTTGTAAAAGGGAAGAACAATCTTCCAGTTTCATTTTATTGTTTTATATCATGCTGTGTTTATTAGGTTTATCTTGTGGCTCTTATGAGGGGCATTCTTTGCTTAAAATTTTCTACTATAGAATGTAAATATTACTAGTTTGTGGTTTGACATCAAATTTGTTAGGCTTGTCCAAAACTCAAATCTTCGTAGGGACAAGCTTTAACTTTCGAGTGTCTCAAAATAGAATATCAAGGTGGCTAATGCTGTAGAGAAATTTTCATATTACCTGATTTGTCTAAAAGTTTCTTTTGGTGAATTGTCACAACAGTTTTATCTTTATGAACCCAAAATTGTCTACAAATTAAATTCCTTATAAGCAGGTTAGCTTAATGTATTAACTGTATGTGCTGGATGTAGCTGATATTGGATTTTCACCGAGTTAAGACATTTAAATCTTATTTGAACGTTTGGGAACTACTGTAGGACACTACCCAAGTCTAATTATGTCTTTATCTTCTTCTATTGCCTAGGTCTGATAAAGCAGGAAGGTTGTTAGCTGAAGTTTTATTGAAAGGTTACCAAGGTAACAGGTATACATGTGGCATTTAGAGGAATGTTTGTTATTCATTAAAACATAAACTTCGGCAAAATGATCTTGCCATTGTTCATCTTTGGGATTCCATGAATTTTTCAGACCTGTGACACTCATTGGCTACTCACTTGGAGCACGAGTGATTTTCAGTTGTCTTCAGGCTTTGTCTGAGACTGAACGAAATGGTAACTACTATCCTCATAGGCTTTTTTATTTTGCTGTAGTGGTTGGAGTTTCCTAAGGCTATTCTACTATGTTGGCAGCTGAACTTGTAGAACGAGTTGTTCTTCTTGGAGCACCCATTGCAATTAAAGACGAGAACTGGGAAGCTGCCAGAAAGGTATTTTTCCCTTACAATTACTGTGCTTTTCATTATTAGAACATACAGATTAATTCCTAGTGTCTTTTGCAGATGGTGGCTGGAAGGTTTATAAATGCTTACTCTACGAAAGATTGGATGCTTGGAGTTGCTTTCCGTGCAAGGTATGCACAATGAATGTCATTACTGTTCATCAGCCTTGACGAGAAATATCAATTGAGCAACATCCTTTTACTGATGCAAACTAATGGTAACTTGAAAACAGTTTATTGACAAATGGATTAGCCGGATTACAACCAGTTGATGTGCAAGGGATTGAGAATGTAAGTCATGCCAGTTATAAGTTTTTCCACCTAGCTGTTCATCGTGCTAATTCCTTAAAATTCTCTTCAGGTTGACGTAACAGATACGATCGAAGGTCACTCATCCTATCTGTGGTCTACAAGGAAGATTTTGGAGCGGCTTGAACTAGAAGTTTGCTATCCCGTTTTCAAGAGCAAAGAAAAGGAAGAATAGTACTACTCAACTTTGGCGGCTGCTTCAGTTAGCTTTATCTCTTTCATTCTTTCAACGTCAAATGAAATCTGAAGTCAAATAGCAGCAGGGTGAGGCAACTGTATTTTCTGTTCATATTTTGCTAATTGCTCTCTGTATATATATAAGCAGGCGCTTGCTTGCAACTTAAAAAAGCAAGCAAGCAAGACGAATGTTGATAGTTTACTTTGCTGGCCGCTTTAATAAATTTAAGATATCACCCAAAAACTGTATTACATAAAATATACGGGCATAATAATAAATGTTCTACTCTTCTTTCTTTCTGTTTTTTTTTATCATTATGGTTTTAATTTTTTTAGATCATTTTGACCCTCAATTTGAACTGTTAAAATTTTAATGACATTGATATGAAAATTTAGAAAAATTAAAAAAAAACAAACAAATTATCTTACAGTAGTTATTAATTTTATGTGAATTATCAATTAAAATTTTTAATTAATAAAAAGTAGATTAAATTTTAAAGGTTTAAGGTCAATATGATTCGAATCAAAATAATAAAAGAGGTAAACATTAAAATTAAAATTTGCCATTATGCCTTTATATTTGTACTAGATCAAATCATTTCTATATTTAACTTTACTGTTAAATTTTGTTTGGATGAATTTTATTTTTCGAGCTTCTCGTAAATATGTTAACAGAAGTTCAATTCTTTTCTTCATTATTTGAGTTTTTTAAGGTAATATAAAGATGTTTAAAACTAGAGTTATCAATTGAATACCTAGATTTTGATGAATTTGTTGAATTTGAATTTTGAAATGATGAATTTCTTTTATTTGAATTATTTTAGATTCAAGTAAATTTTAAGTTTGAATTATTTTAAATTTAGTTCATTTTAGTTTGTAACTATCAATTGAATTTTAATTGAGTCATCTCGATTTATGTCATTTTGATTTTGGATTAATTTTGGTTGAATTATTTTAAATTGATCTTGTTGATTTTTTATAATTAAATTAGGTTGAATTGAAAGATAATAGGATCTCATTTTTGAATGATAGTTTATTATTAAGATAAATATTCAGTATGTTGTTGGTGGTGAATTTTTTTAAAAGAAATAAAGTTAAATAAATGTATATAAATTATTTTAGGGTAAACTATATTATACGTCACTCAATTATATTTACGTTTCTTTTTGGTCATTCAATTGCAAAAGGTTGCAAAACAGTCATCCAATTTATTGCATTTTTTTTGTCACCAATCGTTAATTTAATAATAGAAAGATGACGTGACAATTACAAAAATTGACATAATAACAAATTTAGTTCTCAATGTTCACACATTTATGTTAATTTGGTCTTAATTCTATTCTCAAAGTTTACTCATTATGTAATTTGATTTGATCCTAATTTTAAAAGGGGTGTTCGATGCTTTTTTTTTTTTGGAAGATCCAAACAATGAAAACAAGCATACGGTGTAGGAACAATATAACTTCTAGGACAATCTGACAATCAAATTTAGAGATTGAAGAAAGAGAGTTTGATACTTTGAGTGTAGATCTTAGGAAAATCAAAGCGGATTTTGATGAAATGGAGGTTGATTAGGAAAAAGGAAAAACAAGTTTAAGGATGTTTTTTAGGCTTAAGTTGCTACCAATTACCGGAGGTCAGTGATTGGCAAATGGTGGCTGGCGCAAATCTTGGTTGTTGAAAGTTGCAATGTTGTCGGAATCGGATTGGATCAGTCGTTCCGACTGGTTGGACCGAGAATCGGTCGAGGTACTGGTCATGAGAGTGGCTTTGAACCGATTAAATCGGGCATTGGTACAAACTGGTTGAATCAGTGGTTGAACAAGGATTTCTAATTTATTTAGCATTTTTAATAATTTTTTTAATCTGATCGATTGGACTAATAAATCAGTAGCTTGACCAATTCGACAACTAACCTAGTTTTAAAAAAAATAGAATTTTGAGTTATGGGTTTAGCTCAATAACAATAGAGAGAAAATATAAAAGGGAGAGAAAAGAAGGAAAAGAAAATGGAAAAAGGAGAGGGAGAAGGAAATATATTTTCTTAAAGTTTTAAGTTTTGAAATTTTGAGATTTATATTTATTTCTTAATTTTTTTTTTATAAAACAGGTAAAACCTTATCATCAAATGTATATATAAACATTAAGGATTAAATTTATTATTATGTTAATTTTTATAATTGTCATATCATCTTTTCATTCTCAATTAATAGCTACTGTAATGATCCTATAGTCAGGGGTGTTTGAAAGTGCATTTCCGGGACTCTGTTCCCGTAAATCGAACTCGTAAATATTTATTAAAAATATTTACTAAGTTAGTTGTGTAATTAATTAGATTTCGGTTAAGTGAATTTGCATGAATTAAGAGTTATTATAGTATAAAGACTAAATCTCACGTAAAGGATTAAAAGTTGTATTATAGATTTAAAAGTAATAGAGGGACTAAAGTAGCAATTACCCCATTTATCTAAGGTTAGTGGACGCCATTGATGTATATGTATACATATGTTTTATTATTATTATGAAATGTATATACATATATGTTATATTATAATTAAAACAAAATAAAAGATAATAAAAAGTAGTGGTGGCATGCAAATTAAAGTAAAAAGAAGAAAGAAAAAGAAAGATAGAAAAGGGAGAAGAAGTTGAAGCAAACCTAATGGCTTTTACGTTTAAATTTAAAATTGGTTAGTCAATTTAGTTCATTTTCTTGTAATTTTTATATTTTTGGAATCTCGATACTGAGGGCCAGCCGACCCATGTTGAAATTTTAGCATTGATTAAGATTTTAAATGTTGTTAATGTTGAATAGTTTTGGTATTAGGGATTAAATTGATAGATTTTTAAGCTAGAAATGGAAATGGATTAAATTGTAAAACAAATTGTAAATTTAGGGTTTAATTGAAAATAGGGATCTAAATTTAGCTTAAAGTGAAATTAGTATAAAATATAGGATTAAATGTGAAGAATAAAAATTAGTCTCGGTTTAGAGACTAAATTGGAATTTAAGCAAATATTGAGTAAAAATTGAAATATTTAATGTGAAATTGAATTGTGTTGTATTGATGTATTTTAATTATTTTAATTCCGTAGCTAACGTCATACTAGAATCCTTGACTAAAAGGGCTAGAATCCTCGACTAAAAGGGGAAAGGATAAAATCGACGTCGAATTGCTCGGAATCCACAGTTTGTATTTCTATAATCTGAACCTAGTTGTTAATTGTTTTATTTTGATTTAATGCATATGTTAAGTGGTTGAGGTGAGTATTTTGGCACTTTGATAGTGAATTGAAATTATACCTGATTGAAATGGATTGAATTGGTATATACATTATGAATGTATTGATTATTTGAATTGAAATGAATATATGTGTAAATGTGATAATGTGCAAATATGAGAATTGGATATTGGTTGTAATTGAAAAGTGAAATGAAACTCTATTAACTGTACCAGGCTGAGTCGTATATAGATGGCATGCCATGGGATAGGAAAAGTTCAAGGATTTCTTCGACTTCGAGTCGATGAGGCACTGGGTGCCAATTTGCTTCGATTTAACTGATGAGACACTGAGTGTCAATTTATATAACGCTGGACGCAATTATTACTTCGGATTTATCCGATGAGGCACTGGTGCCAAACTGGTGTGTTGGTTGGATCCGTGTATCCGTTCGAGTCCGAGTCATGTTAATAGGGGTAATTAAATAATAAAGTTCTATGGTTGATATTGAATGGCATGATATGTGAAATGGAAATGAGATAGTGAATTAAAATATGAAAAATGAGATATGTTGTGATTAAATGAAATACATGAGTTATGTACTCATGAATTGAAAATTAGAATGGATAATGCCATTGTATAAACAAATGTGGAATGATAAGTGAAAAGCTATTTATATAACAAGTGATATGAATTGAGATATTTGTTAAACAAATCAAGTATGATAGCATGTGAAAATTGAGTATAGTATCAAATGATATGGTAATATGCTTGGATTTGAAATGATGGTATATGATAGTTGTGAGCTTAGAAAATAGTATGTTCGTATAATTCAAATTATGCATTCTTGTATCATTATGTCTTTAATTGTTTGGATTATAGAAATATCGCTAAGTTTTACTCAGCATACGATTTTGTTTTCTGTGCGCAGGTTAGGTACTTCTCTTTTGATCGCCGACTCAGCATCCAACAACGATCCCAATCTCAAATGTGGTGATGTTTACCTTTTGTAATGACATGTACCTATGATGTGTTTGGTTGTTAGTGAATTTGGTATATGAGATGTAATTGAGTTTAAGTATAATGTTGGTTTGGTATATATAAACTTATGTTTGTGTTTGAAGCCATAATTTGGCATTTTTTTTGAGCCAAGGCTTGTTAGGTGTATGTGAATTTAAACTTGATGATTAGGTGATTATAAGCTAGGCTAAATTGAGTGATTTTGGTATGTTTTAAACTTTGATTTGAATGATGCATTGTTGATAGGTTTTGATGATATAAATGTGGTACCAATAAGGGTACATTGGTTAGGCACCTAGGATGATTGTTTTGACGTGTTTTGAGTATGTTTGATCGTGTTTTGAATGGTTTAAATGAATGTTTTTTTGAGTTGCTTAATGCCCAAGCAAATAGGAAATGGTAAACTTATTTTTTAAAGTACAATTTAGGTTCACACCGGGTGTGTGAGGCCATTTCAAGTGTTACATGGCCTGGCACACGGGCGTGTGGCTTGGCTGTGTAACCCAAGTCAGTGAGTTACACCAGCATGGACACGGGCTGGGACACGGCCATGTCTCCCTATTTCAAAAGTTACGCCTAAGACACGGGCGTGTGTCTCAGCCGTGTGAGTCACACGGCAGTATGACCCTTGCAGCTGAATTTTTCTAACTTTTCCTCAAAATTTTTAAATGTTTCTAATTTAGTCCCAAATCGTTTTTAAAGTGATTCTAAAGCCTCGAGGGCTTGAATAAGGGACGATATGCATGCTTAATGACGGATTATGTTGTGATTATTGAAATGTTTTGAAATGAATAATTTAGGTAACGTTTATTCGGTAATGCTCCGAATCCCTATTCCAGCAACGAATATGGGTTAAGGGTGTTACAACTACGGGCAAAAAAAATGAGAAACTCAATTAGTTAGGTAACTATTTTATAACTTCTTATAGATACATGAAAAGAAAAAGAAACTATGAGCAAGTTTTTAAATATTAGTTACTAAATTATGAGTAAGTTTTCGTTTGGGTCACTTAACTAAAAAAAATTATAATTTGGTTACTAAAGTTTTCAAAATTATTTTTGCTCACCCAATTGTTTTAGTTGGTATAATAACAATTTTAGTCCTTAGCTTTTATATTTCATGTTAATTTGACCTTGATTCTATATAAAAAATTATAAAAACCCTCAAAATTATCTAAAATGAAAATTCTACATAAAATTCAAAAAAATAAAATGTTGTTGAAGAACTAATATTCATGTGAAATAAACAAAATTATCATTCAATAGGATCTAATAACAAATTAAAAACAAAAAAAGTTAGATAATTACATGCTTCCTCAGTGTTTCTTAAAACCAAATTAGTAATATTTTCAAGTCAAGTTCCATGCCCTTGAAGAAGATATATAGGCTTCTGAAATCGACTCTGATACCATTTTTCACCAAAATATACCACACAATTTCCTTTTGCAAACTTAATTCAAAATTTCAATTCATTTAATTTATGAAAACCCAAATGATAAAAATAAATTATATATATTTTTTATAATGAAAAAGCTATAAATTATATTATATTTTTTTCTTATGACAAAAAGCTATGCCAAAAATAGAAGAGATGAAAACAAAGAACCAATAATTTTCGCTTAATGGTTTTTATATATATTTTGTGAAGAATGAGCATTAGATATTTCCATATAGGTAACATAGAGAGAATTTTAGAGGGTTTAAAAAATTCTTCCATTTTCTCTCACTTTATCTATTTTTGAATTTTTCTACTTTTATTTTAATTTTAATTTTAGAATTTTATAAAATTTTAATTTTTTTATCATTGTATATATAATCAATGTTAAATTGATGGGAAGTTTAAAACTAAAGATTAAAATTGTTATTATACCAACTAAAAAGGTGCCACTTAAGAGTGGAGTGACCAAAAAATAATTTCGAAAACTTTAGTGACACAAATTGTAACATTTTTTAATTACGTGACCAAAATGAAAATATATTTATAATTTAATGACTAATGGTGTAGTTGACCTAGAGGTGCTCATGGGCCGGGCCCAGAAAAAAAATTTCGGCCCTGGTCCTAGGCCCGGGCCTGGCCCGAAATATGGGCCTAGAATTTTGCTCAGGCCCGGCCCGGGAAAAAAATCATAAGCCCGGCCCGGCCCTTTTTTAAATAAATACCAAAAATTTATTTTAAAAATTAAAACAAAAATTAAAAAAAGTATTTTAAAATAAAAAAATTAAAAAAGTATTTTAAAAATATTTTAAAATTAAAAAATTAAAAAAGTATTTTAAAATTAAAAAATTAAAAAATTTATTATATTCGGTAGGGCAAGGGCAGGCAATGGCCAAAAAGTGGTGCGAGACCCGCCCGCTTTTTAATCGGGCTTTTTTTTGCCCAAGCCCATATTTCGGGCCTATATTTTTACCCAAACCCTCCCATATTTCGGGCGGACTGTCGGGCCGGGCCGCCCGGCCCATGAGCACCTCTAAGTTGACCCATGTTTAAGTCAAACACCAATGTATATAATAATAATAATAATGATCGAGTTTCTCAATGCCTGCATTTTGCTCATCATTCCATTCGTCACATAACGACGAGGCGTTGCGTGGTACCATTTCTTCCTCTGCTCTGCTTTGCATTTCGCTGATCCTTTGAGTGAAAAAAGTTAAGAAAAAGCTGAGCGATTCCGATTAGAGTGTAAAAAAAAAATAAAAAAAATGGAGAGAAACAGAGAAGAGGAGAGGAAACAAAATCTTGAAAAAGAAAATAAAGAAGGAAATGAAAATGAAAATGGAACAGTAAAATCATGTAAAGGATTCCTGTTTTACTCTTCTGCTCTAAAATCCCACAATCGCGACCCTCTTTGCATCGGCATTCCTCGATCTCTTCCTCAAGGTCTCTTTTTCTCTCTACTTTCATTATTTTCCAGTTTTATATTTACATAGTGTCTCGAAAAGAATATATTTACAGTGCTTTGATTCGTTAATCTTCATTTGTTGTTCCCGTGATTTCTGATCAAATTCTAAGACCCAATTCTTATTATTGAATATTGTGATTACTTTTTTTTCCCTTTTAATTTTTGGATTTTGAACAGTAAAAAGCCATAATGTTGGACTAGCTGAGGTAAAAGCTAATAGAAATTCCGCTGTTGTTGAAGATTTTTCATTTGTTTGCGCTGGATACTCTTTGTTTATGAGCAAGAATGAAGGTTCAATTACTAAGGATGGCACCAAACCTCAATTACCTCATTGTCGTGGCCTAGCGGTGGCAATCTCTCTTTCTCCCTTTTCAATGAAATTTGCACTTAATTCATCCACAATGCCTCTTTGTTCATGCATCCGGAGTTTAGGTAGTTTTGATTCGCTATGCAAGCTTGGGTTGGTGGTCCAAAAATGTTTGTATCTAGTGTTTTCTTGATTTGAAGCATCAAATTTTGTTACAATTATTTAAAGAAATCATGAACTTTGATGCAAATGAAGTAATGGGGTTATCTGGTTGTGGCTTCAATTCCAAGTGACAAATTCATCTCTTTGGGCACTGTTGATAAACTTGTTATTCATTCTGGTTCTGATTCAATTTGTTTTATGATTAGCACAAACTGACATTACAATGGTTTCAGTATCTGCAGCATTTAGCGCCTCCTAATCCCAATCCCGCTTCAGCTCCTGCTCATGTTCATAGCAAAGGAGGTGAGTAAAAATTTTTGTTGCATTATTTATCGGTAAGGTTCTTGTTATGTCATGACTTTCATTAGTCAAGGTCTCTAGGAAATACCTACTTGATTAATTTATGTATGTTAGCAATGGTCTGGCTGTTGTCATCATTCTTTTATTCATTCATGTGAATGAATTTATTGACAAATTAGGGATATAACATGTGATTGAAATAAGTAGCAATCGAAATTGTACATCTCTATGTGCTTTGGGCTTCATTTGGAAACTCTCCACTTCTGCTACTTCTGGCCCTTTTCGGATACCACTTACCACTATATAACAAATCCATCATGTCCCCAACTATGTATTTTCTTAAAATTTTATACTGGAGAGCACGGGGAAGAATGCTTAAACTATAGAACAAAGTGTTCGGATGCACTCGCAAGTATAGTTGCAACTGCCTTCTTGCATCCATAAAATTGCTTTTGAAAGTTTGTTTACATTGATCACGGATGTCATGACTCATGAGTTTCAACTTTCATGAACTTGATGCAAAAAGGTTAATTGTCAAGAACCGTCGAACCTTTGAGAAGTCAATTCCCTGTAGTTGTTCCCTTATTTGTACTTACTAACTTCTGGCTTTTTCTTTTCTCTGAAGATCATGGTGTTCATCAGCATCAAACTCGCAAATCCACTTATGCAGTAGAAGATGACTTTTTGAACAGGCAAGCCAATGATTTGACTTGCTAATAGATAAGCCTTTTCTGTTTGGGTTTTGTTAGAACAACATTATCTTATGATGATGGACTAATTGTTAAATTCTGAATGCAGGTTTACAAGGAAAGCGAACCTCATTGCCTCGAGGGTAGCTAGGGACATGTGTAGAGTGGGGAACAACATTAAAAACAATGTAGAGGATATTCTATTCTCAAGCAGAAGGCCACCAAAGTAATCTATCTTCCCTGAATTCCTGAGGAACAAATAGCTAAACAGTAATGGGCTTGGACTTCATTCAGAATCGACACTGTTCAGAAGTCACTATTTCTATTCTTTTGGCAATAAAAATAGTTGTCTCACTGTGAGAGAGATAAGAGTTGTTTTTCATGCATAACTGTGATCCATAAAGAATAGGGTAGTTTATTTTGTTCATGGTAGAACAAGCTTGTAGTTGTCTGAATCGTTGTCATTTTTTTAAATCTTAGAACATTCAACCCCTCACCCCATTTCTGGTCTGAAATTTCATTCTTTGTCCCCATGTTTTAGTCCAGATGGGTATAAAATAAAGAAAGAACCGCAGAACTTAAAAGCACTGTTATGTAGCATTGGAGGCTTTCTGATCTTAGAATGGTCCTTCTTCTTGTTGATTTTGTGTTAAAAAACAAGGCTCAGATTTCTTCCCTTGGTGCTCAATTAATTTGAGTTTGAAGAATATTGATTCCAGTCTCTGTAAATGAACAGAGCTTGGAAGAGCATACCTTTGTTTGTTTATTTTTGAACTTATTTGTGTTGTTTAAGAATTTTAAAATTCTTTTTCTTGTTCGTTTATTTAATATTATGTATGTTTATATTTGTTTATATTTAAATTAAAAGAACACATTCGCATACATATTCACGAAACAATGTTCATAACTAATAAACAAACAACAAATAAATAAACATATATCCTTTTTTAAAAATAAAAACGAAGCAACTATGTCATAAATAAATAAAATAAGTACACAAATAATAATTATTTTATTTTTTGAAAGTAATAATATTATTATTTATATTAGAAACTTTTAAATAATTTATTAAAAGCATTTTAAAAATTATAAATAGAATTATTTATTAACAGAACTATGGATGAAGTGTTGATTCAAAGCTATAATATATTTTCAAGAAATTAAGAAGACAATCACAATACAATTGAGAAAAAACATTTAGCCGCCATTTTAGCGTACAAGACAAATATTGTGTTCCAATTTTGGTTATTTACTAATATTACCGTACAATACTCTCCTTCCATTTCCCGAGAGAAAGGCTGTTGCCAATGCCCTTCCCATTACCCATTCTGCAACGCTCATTCCCCCCATCAAATCCATTTTATTCTCTCCAACGCAGCATTGACTCATTACAATTCAAATGTTCTTCAGACTAGCCAATCTTTTCTATTTCCTCTCAAAGCATTCTCTTCAGATTTGTAGAAGATTGGTGGGTTCTTTTGGTATTTCGATTTGAATTTTTTGTTTTCAATCAAATTTTGGTATTTAATGGCCGTAATGGCCGCTTGTAAACGCGTGGGTCAATTTGGACCCAATTCGTATTCCTGGATGATAGGAGGAGGAGTTTCCAGATTTGAAGGACTTGTTGTGTCCCCCACCATTCCTCCCTCTGCGATTCGATTGTTAGCTTCTCCCACTCTATTTTCACAGTGGAGGCACTGTTCTCAGCTCGTTAAATCTAATGGAAAGCGACTGTTTCTCATCGACACTTTAGCTTTGGTAAATTACAATGATTCCTTCTTTTGTTTTAGAAACTGTATTTTTGTTTGAGTTTTGGAATCTTGAAAATATCTGAAGACATGGTGCATTATACTTATAGGTTAGGAGATTAGAGGCGGAAGGTCTGCCTTCGAAGCAAGCCGAGGCAATAACAGCAGCCATGACTGAAGTTTTGAATGACAGCTTAGAAAATGTGTCTCTTTCAGTTGTTTCCAAGTTTGAGATGCAGAAAGTAAGCTCTTTTTTTTTTTTTTAATGCTTCCATACGTTGTATTCACTATGGAAACTTAATTTTTGTCTTGATAGAGTGAAATGACTCAAGAATCCAATCTGTCGAAGCTCAAATCAGAAGTTCAAAGCTCTCAGGTATTTACTTTTTTGTAAATGGACTTTGCGAACTTATCGATTTTAGTCTCCTTTTTATGTGTTTTCGACTTTTGGTATTAATGAAGTCCCTTTTAGTTGGGTTTGTTCTTATTAATGGAAGAAAGCTTAACATTTGGCCCATTGCAAATTGCTATAGAGACAGTGTGAACATGTCTAGGCCCTTCTTCACGCTGTAGTAAGTCGATTTGAGACTCCTAAACTTATTTTTAAACAATATAACAGTTGATTGCTTGACAAGGGAAACAGTATTGAATGATTGGCTATGATCCAAGAAACCATCAATGGACTTTGATATTTACTTTTAGATTAGATGAAATTGCTTCAGTAGGTTGATTAACGGAGAGGATTGTGCATACAGCTGATCAGAACTCAGGACTACTGCATTTTAGGGAAAGAGGAAAAATTACTAGCTCAGATTTTGAATATATTAAACACGCAGTTAATACGATGCAGACTAACAATTGGATCTCAGTTTGTGCCTCTGTTTTTTGTTCAAATGGGTTATTTTTATAAACTATAACTTATGCAGGAGCTACATTTTTCTGTGCTGCAACATGAGAATGAGAAACTTCGAAATGATATAGAGAAGATGCGCAGTGAATTAAGGTCTGGATTCTGAGTTATCATTCATCCCTAAAACCATATTTTCTATTATGATTTGCTATTCTAAGGATATCTGTTATGATGCAGACATGAAATTGACAAAGTCACAGCGGGGCAACGATTAGATTTGAATCTTGAAAGAGGGTAAGAAATTGAAGTATGCAATTCCTTGTTTGCTCTTTGCACCATACTCCTCCCTTGGAACAGTAAAATAAATGTGTGATTTATGACAATTTGCAGGAGAATAAGAGATGAGCTTTCAAATCAGAGTGCTGGAACATCTAACCTGACTAACAAACTCGATCGGGTTAGCATCATAAGAGTACGAGAAATGGTTTGCTTTAGTTGATTAAAATTCTGACGTTTGTTCTCTTCCATATCCTTTTCTACAAATTTTCAGGAAATTCATGCGTTAAAGGCTCATTTGGAAGCTGCAAAATATGACTTGATAAAATACTGCATTGGTACACTGGTTTCCATATCTGCTGTTGGTCTTGCTGTAGTTCGTGTACTGTTGTAAACATGTAATAATGTCAACATAACCCCAAAAGAGGGAAGAAATAGCTCTTTTATTATTATTATTATTATTATTATTATTTTAATATACAATCGCTGTTTTTTTTTATGAAGCTATTGCTTCTGCGACTTTTGGCTATTAATTAGCTCGATTGATTGGTATAGCTAGGATTCGGGTTTGGGTCTTAAAGCTCTCATATTGTACAAATGTGTATATATATACACCGATGTTGTTGTTTGTTTAAACTTTTGAAAAGGCAAATGAAGGAAAGTTCAATCATGATTTATTACTAGCTGCTTTGAAGTCTTAATTTGCTGTGATCTTAGCCTGGTTAATTTGCACATTTGTGTTGTGTCACAGAAAGAAAATAATGCAATTACCTTATGAAACATGTTGCATGCTTTGAGCATTTTCAACTTTCTGAGTGAAATTCAAACAATTCCTTGCACTTTAGTATATAATCTTCCTGGTATATTTCCTACCAATTCTAGATTTCTAACCGCATTGAAGTTTCACATGCTCCACAACTTAGGCAGATAGATGATACTAAGTTACTTGTAGAGGTCCTTTCGGTTAAGCGAGGAAATATTGCAAATTAGTAAACGGAAATGTTGCAAAAAGATGGCGGAGAGGGAAATCGGAGCAAACTTTAGAAACAAGTGTGGTGGTAGATGGTGGTGATGGAAGCAATAGGGGATGAGAAAGGCGAGAACTATAATGGTTGTTGTGATTGTAGGAAAAAGTTGTAGAGAGATTTAGTGTGCTCAAGTTTACCAAAAGATTTTAAAAAATTGCAAATGAAACGTTCAAACCCTTATTTATAAGTCTTAGGTAGGAAGTTTTTAGAGTGCGGTTAAAATGAATTTCTAGTAAGCAAAGTGTTACTTATATGTTAGGATACAAGGGTTGTTTCTGTTTAACCAGAAAGATAAGCACTTGTATTTCAAGGTAAGAGTTATCCATATTCTGAATCTCCAAGTCATGCTCTTCAAGACATCCTAAAAGTATTACAACCCAAAAATCTTGTTAACCTTCCAAGGTTATTCTCAACATGATGTTATTCTAATATGATGATATTCTTAAAAATACTTTTGTAGAGAATGATATTTCTTGGAACTGCTATGGATAGAATCGCTATTAACAAAAAAAAACAAGCATCTTCAATACTATAGTCTTCCTTTTATATTATGATATGATATGATGATCAATAGGATCACTTATATATATATATATGTATACACAGAACATTTATGTAAACTCTCATTTTTCATAAAACAACAATGTTTGACACATACACCACATATATTCATATTGAATACTCAAGTAATTTGTTTTCTTTCCGGTACAATCAATTAAAGTACAAAGGGATAGTAGGGGAAAGGGCAACACATAGGTGTCTATTTCTTGCTAACTTAACTTTACCCCACACAAGTTACTTTCACTGAAATAGGGAGTTGTTGATTTGTCAAGACATGAGCTGTTTTGTCCCCCCCACCCCTTGTATTACAAATTATGCAGTGATTAATTTGGTTAAATAGAAGGATCTATATACCAAATTCCTTCAAATGCATATCGGTAGAAACAGAAGTGTAAGAAATCGCAGTTGTACGCCAAAATCCAGTGTTTCTATCTTTATAACTTCATCTACTTTTTTTTTTTTTTTTGGGTATAAATTTAAGGTAAAAGAAGCTGCAGACCTTTTGTGCTCAACTGTCATTTTCCCTTGTAATGTGTTGCAATTCTGCATTTTAATCATTCCACTCTGCCATTAGTAGCCTCAAGTTTGTCCTTTTTCATTAAGTTTGATTGATGGGATGGATTATGTCGAGCAGGGTCGTGTATTGTATCAGTATTAAACATGGTTGCTCAATCCGAATACAAATTCCAAATTTTATTTTGTGGTTAATTTAAGTTTATTAAAATCTATTTATATTTTTTAATAATTAGTAATATATATAATATATTTCTTTTATTATCATTATATTTTTATTAAATTTATAAATATAAACAACTTAATATAGTTTTTAATATGTAATTCACGTATAATACAAATCACATAATAATAAAGGAAAAAATCATATTATAAACTTGAAAAATAGTCAATTTAGATTTTAAAATTGCAATATTATACTAGCTTAAATGAGCTTAATTTTATTTCTCAACCTCATTTTTAAAATTAATATTTATGTTAAAACTTTCTCAAATATTAAATGGATCTTTGAGCTTGATATGATAATTTGAGTTAAGCTACGGATGAACATAGCAATTTTGGAGTATTATTATATATAGTGTTAATGTTTCGTTTGATTACTAATATAATAATATAAGGAAAAAATTTAATTAATACATGTGTTAAAAAATAAAAATAATTAATACAAATTTAAAATGATGAGTAAAAAATAAAACATTTAAAAAGAAGTCCTTTCTCTTAATCGAAAACAAATTATTATGAATTGAAGTTAATTAATGATGTCCTACCAACCATAACATCAATATTATACTAAGAAAAATAAAACAAATAAATGAATGATTAGATCTAGCCCTTCCCAACCATATGGTATAGTCTTATAACAAAAAGAAAGAAAGGTGGTTTTGAGATTCATAATGGTGAAGAGATCTAAGTGAGATATTAACCCTCTTTGATTAATACAAATAAACTATTGTCCACTATAAATTCTTTTAATATAATTTAGACAACTATTACATGTCTTACTTTTATTTTATTTTACTTTTGTGTACAATCTAAAAATGGGTTAATTAGGTAAATATATTTATTTTAAATAAAAATTAAGATTTTAAAACTAGGATAAAATTCACATATCTCATCCAGTCTTTTTCGTGGCGGATAATAATGTTATCTTTAAAAATTTTTCAAAAAAAATGAAAAAGAAAAAAAATACTTCTTATTAGAAGCGTTTTTTTTTACTTGTCATGTCAAAATTTTTTCAACATTTTGAAATTATGTTTAATATTCAGTGATAGAATTTCCTATAAAATAAAAATATTTTGTGCAGAGGCTTTCATAGTTAAATTTCGAGCAGATTATTTTCATAAGGAGGTTTGCATAAGGAGACCATTGTTGATGTTAAAAATCTAGAGTTTAAAAATCGACCCAACAAAGTAAATTAGTTCAAGTAAGTGCCGTTGTTTTAATTTGGACAATGAGTATTTATTTTTCTGTATAATATTTTTATTTTAAACATGTGAAACAAATTATTTGGGCAAAGATTAGTAAACGAATTAAAGTTGTTATTTATTTCGATAGTTAAATTTGTGACATCGTTATTAGGGTCATTTTTGTATCAGCCCAATCTACATAATTGACTTTCAACCGGAGCATAAAATTGTACGAGCTTTAGTCAAGAACTAGAAGGAAAGTGTCGACTTCAAGCTAGATGAGAATTACGAGATTGAAATATAGATATTTAATGTCACTAAACCTTATTAGATATGATATATTTGAGGTCAAAGACGACATGGATGTCGAGGCGGTACTCGATAGGCGTTGCTCTAGTGGAAATGTTATACTAGAGTTATATGCCCACTTTGTCGATGTTGAGGAAAGTGGTCCGAGTTCGACAATAGTTTCAGTACATTTGTTTCGGGAACAAGAAGCAAAAAGTCCAACCACATGGTTGTGTGGTGGTTTCACATCGTTGTTACAAAACTTCTATCAAGAAATACCGGAATCATCAATGGGAAGGCATTCCTCGGTTTCAGCCATCGATTTCAACTTTGGCGTACAGTTGGGTTAGTTGGTAGCCCGAACTCGGAGATCCCGACATGACATTTCGTGAGTGCTTTTGATTTCAACTTCCAAACGTCAATGTTCTATGCTGGAAACACTTATGTGGGTATGCCATCAAATTACATTGGTAACAATTCACAAGTAGTATTAGTTTTAACGTAGGATTTACAAGAACGAATGATGTACTCCCTACAACCTACATAAACGAAGGGACATCCAATCATGGACATGCAACTGTGGTTGATAACGAAGAGGGATCTAAAATCAATAATGATTCAATCTGGGAGTTGATAAGGGCGCACTTTCAGCCTCCATGTTGCCACCTCACGCCTTTTGCTGGAGCGTTTTTGTCTTCTCTTTTCAAAAATGACCTATAATCCTAATTTTTGTTTAAAATCAACGTAATCAACCCGTCTAAAGAAATGCCATACTTTTGTAAAAAATATATAAAAGATGAAAATGGTGAGAGATAAGAGTATTTTCGTCGTCCACTTCCGCGTCACCTAAAAATAGTACAATCGTGTGGATATAAAGCAAAGAAGGAGCAAAATATGAAGGTGGAGGCATTGGTGAGTCCCAGTCGTAAGAAACAGAATTCCGCTTGGCATCTCCAATTTTGGTAGATGATACCCTGGTTTTAATATCTACCAGCCTACCTACCATCAATTTCATGCCTTCTCAACTTTTGAATTAATGGAGTTTTCACATGTTTTTACCTATATTCCATAAATAATTAAAAGGATTTTTATGTAATACATACACATAACTATCATCTATTATCTATTAAATAAACTTACATAAAAAAGAACTACGAGGAATATGAATAAAAATATGTTGGGATTACCAAATAATTAAATCTTGGGTTTTAAAGTACTTGCTCTTTTAGGTTACTAAATTCGTATATTTTTTCCCCAATTGATTTATGGATATTATTATGAGGGGATTTTTATTATTTTATATTTTTATGTAAAATTTAAAAAAACATACAATTTAAAAGAGTCATAAAATAATGTTGAAAATGTTTAGATTAAAAAGGTGGTGACAATATTTGTTTACCTAACCCCTGCATCAACATAAATAACTGAAAGCTTTCCTACAGAAGATAAAAGAAACACTTGTGCTTGCATATCTACACTAGTCCAAATAGCATTCCATTTTTCTCATGCTTTGATCCAAATCAAATGGTTTTTCACATTGTTTATTGAGAACAAAAATAATAGACAAATTTCAACACAATTCAAATGAGCAGCAGAATCTTATCCACAGGACATTTTCCTTTTTCTAAAATCTTTCCCATAGTAATAATAATACTGATTATATGATGATGATAAAAGAAAAACAAAATTCCAACTTGTAAAAGCCACCTCTGTCACCTTCTTCTTCGGCATTCCTCGGGATTACTCTGCATAAGTTGCAATTCAAGACTCAATGGAATTGTTTTGATTTTTTAGAGTTTTCCATTAAAAGAGTGGACCAACGAGGCGTTTCTTTGGCACCGCATAC
Organism: Gossypium raimondii; assembly: GCF_025698545.1. NCBI lineage: Eukaryota > Viridiplantae > Streptophyta > Magnoliopsida > Malvales > Malvaceae > Gossypium > Gossypium raimondii. The sequence continues at coordinate 43,677,467 of NC_068575.1, read as the reverse complement.
AGTCGGTTCGCCCGAGGTGCAGTGAGTCCGAAAATATCGCTCATGTCCAATTCACTCGGTTTCATTCCATCAGGCAATTCCCACGTAAAACAGTGGAGCAAATGAGCCACCGCCATATCAAGAGCATATAACCCGAGTTGCATACCCGGACACGACCTGCGGCCCGACCCGAACGGGATGAACTCGAAGTTGCTGCCTTTGAAGTCCGGGACTCCTTCCCTCAAGAATCTGGATGGCTTGAAACTATCAGGATCCTCCCATGAGTTTCTGTCCCTGCCAATGGCCCAAGCGTTGATCATCACGCGTGACTTCGCCGGGATTTGGTACCCCGCCACCACGGCGTCCTCCGCCGTTTCATGGAGCAAGAGGGGGATCGGAGGGTGGAGCCTTAGGGTTTCTTTCAGGGTGCACTTCAGGTAGGTTAGTTTATCGAAATCGGATTCTTCCACAAGGCGGTCGAGCCCCACCACCTCCGCCAGCTCCTGTTGGACTCTCTTCATTTCTTCTGGGTTTCTCATTAGCTCCGACAAGGCCCACTCGATCGCCGATGCCACCGTCTCTGTCCCGCCGAACATCACATCCTGAAAATCCATCTCCTCACTCAGAACTATACATATATGTATATGTGTTTATATTCGTATAAAGAAACTGACAATGACATGCATTTTGATGTATATTACGTAGCAGGGGAGGGGGGCACCAAAGGGACAGCAGCCTTGGTCCCAAAAAAATAAATTATATTTTAATCCCTTCAAAATTGTAAAGTTGTAATTTAATACCCTAATATAAAATTCAAAGGAATCATATATACCATGATAATGGCTTTGATGTTGTCCCTGGTTAATTTGATTGAATTCTGTAGATCTTCTGATTCGTTTACTTTGGCGTCTTCACTGTAAAAAGTGAGCAAATCATCAACCATGTCGGTGTCACCATCATCGGGACCGTCACCGTTCCTTTTCTTCTTCTCGATGTGATCGTCTATGATGGTGTCAATGAACTTGTCCAATGCACAACGAGCATTCTCTAGCCGTGTGTTGAGGCCTTGAGGATCAGCCCAACCGAGCCAAGGAATAAAATCCGCGATATTGAAAGCACCAAAGAGCTTGGAGAACTCTTGCAAGATCCTAATGAACTCGTCTTGCCCTTCTTGGGAGATAGAACCAAAAGCTGCCCTGTAAATGATGTTCTTCGTAAGGTTAAATATCAACTCACCCATATTAATGGCTTTCCCCGTGTTGGCTGCAACAGCTTTCACAAGCGAGTCCACTTCGTCCCGTATCGACTCCCATGACTCGGCTCTTTTCCTACTGAAAAGCTTCATGACGCTGAGCTTCCTCATCTGCCTCCAGAACGGCCCGTAATGAGCGAAAGCCATATCGGCTCTATCGTACGTCAGGTAACTGATGGCTATGGTGGCTGGCCTGTTGGAGAATATATTGTCCTGAACCTGAAGGACCTGGCGAGCCATCTCGGGGTTTGAAATGGCCACCATGTGTAGGAACCCCATCTTGAGGTGAAATATGCCGCCGTATTTGTGAGCGAGCTTGGCGAGTCCACGGTGAGTTAACTGGTCCATCATCATCATGTTGCCGATAATTGGCAACCCTTTGGGTCCTGGAGGAAATGGTTTTCGACGGAGCCGAGAGATGAGGCCTAATAAGAGAAGGAAAGGTATAACGAAAAGAAGGGCCATAGGCAATGGTTCCATGGTTTGTATCAAAGAAAAATCCATGGCTTGTTTTAGAGACACGAAAATGTGGGTGTGGGTGTTCACAAAATATGCTAGTTTTTTTGTCAGATATTAAGGGGGGTTTTATACAGGTTTTGGAGCATGTTCTTGTAGGAAATATATAATATTTATTGTATATGCACATGCACATTGGTGATTGGCTAGCTCAATTATTTATGTATTTATTTTTTCAATATAAATATGTTGTGATTTGCACGTGAAAGTAAAGACTTGGCTTGTAAGAAAATAAGTAAAAAGGTGGCAACATGAAATAATAATTCACCTTGTTTTAAGAAAAAAGAGTTAATCTTATTAAGATCCATATATATGTATACATAACCATATGGGGAATTAATACTAAAAATTTGGAAGTACATAATTTTGTATATATGGTTCTTATAAACATGCGTATCCAATTTGTGCACATGTCATTTCAAAACCAAACATTGGATTTATTCTTCGGGGCTGTGCGATAAATTGTATTTTTAATGTTTGAGAGAAGTCAAAATACTTTTTTGAATATAATAAAATGCTGTTATGGATCATCTTAGAGTAAACCCTCCCTACATTTTTAAAATAATAAATTTTATTATATCAATAGTTTTATAGTTTAAATTTGATAAAAATCTCAAAATGGATGAATGACTAAATTTTTCTTCACTCATTACATATATGTAGGAGTGCAAATGAATTAACAATACTAACATATTTTTCATTTAATATCGATACAATTTAAATCTTATGAATGGTAAAAAGAAGACCTACAATTATTACTCCCATAACACCCCACCTGGTTCTTATGATTTTATCACATTATAATTCATTTCAGAATGGGGACTGCTTAACTTCTTTGCTGGAATTATTTAAAAAAAAAAAAGAGCCTTTGGATGAATGAGGATTAGAGACATTTTAGATGAGTAAGAAAATAATATAAATTTAAATCTTGAACACGATATTATTGAAAAGGGTAGCTATAAATCTTAAAAAGATTAATTTTTATAAACTATACAACATACCTTAATCATAAAAATAAATTAAATGTCTCATAATCACATACATTGATTAAAGTTTAGATGGAATTTAAGAAATGAAAAATGATAGAGGGGCATGGATATTCATAAAGGAAAGGTGAGAGATTTGATGCAAGACCTTACCTATAACTTGCATCGCTATCTGCCCTAGACATTGGAACCGTCGACGTTTTCGTCTCACCATTTTTTCCTATTTTATTTTTCACATGAAAAAAAACATTAGTCTGATTTTATTTATGAATGAATCACTTAAAATCTAAGAAAATGGGGGTGAAGAGATTGCGTGTTGTAGCATCAGTTAAACGTCATTGTTCTTCTTCATTTCATTTCTGACTCCCAATTAAACTTGAATTATTTACTGATAATACCCTAACCATCCTTATCTGATTCAATACTTTTTCATTTCTCATTTACCCCCACTAATATCTCTGCTCATATTTAATAAAAAATACTATCATTTTTTTATTAATTAAAGGATTGACACCCTCTTTTACTTTCTTACTTTCTGTCTTTTTTATTTTATAATATTTATTAGTTAATTATTATTTTCATTTTTTATTCAACATCTTTTAATTAAAAATTATACCATATTTCAATGTCAACATATCTTTAATTTTAAAATTTTATGTTATATATATATATATATGTAAGCCTTTTCTTTTAAAAAACATCTTATGAGTGAAAACTATATTTCCTTTTATTTTCTTTTTGTCCCTCTTTAATTTTTTTAATGATTTCTCGTGTAGATACATGTTAAGTATTTTTAAATTAATTTTCACTCAATTATATATTAATTTTGAGATATTATTTCTTTTAGGGTAAATTATAAAAATAATTATTTTGTTTATCTTAAATTACATTTTAGTCACTTATGTTTGAAATGTTACATTTTAGTCTTATTGTTTTGTTACAAAGTGACTAAATGCCAACTTGGATGTCCAGTTATTGGGATGAAAATAGGTTTTAATTTCAACATTAAGTAATAAATAATTATCTACCTACTTATCTTATTTAACATTTTTTGAAAATTTTGTATTAATTTAAAAAATTAAATATTAAAAATATCAATGATTTATCAAAAAAACACACTAATCAAATTAATGTAGGGGTTTGATGAGATTCTTGAAATCCAAAAATGAAAAGTGGGTATTTTCTAAACAATTGAGTAAGTATATTTACACTAAACCTCATTAAGGTTATTGTTACAAATAAAGCTTCTCAAATACCTCACATTACTCCATAAAAAATCCTTAAACAAAGAAAGTCTAAACAGCTGAAGTAGAAGTAGAAGTGGACCAACAACCTATTTATAGGCCTCTTCAAATCATCATTCAACAATATTTTAATAAACTTTCAACTCTCGAAATTATGTCATTAATTATCTTAAAAATACTCAAATAAACCTCGGATAAAGATATATATGAATCTATCAACAAATATTAAAAATAAAATATACCAACACCTAGCAAACACAAAATGAGAGGGGAAATTAAAGTTTCAAACAATAACTATTTCATATCTTTAGTAATCTTTTTTATACGTTTAATACAATTGATGTATACTATAAGTACACAATATTTAAGATGATGAGTAGGCTCACAAAACAACTTAATTGATACGATATTAGGTTTAAAAACGTACTCAAATGGAACATCACCGCAAGGCGAATCAAATAACATGTTGCCAGGTGCGACTTGATGTAGTTTGAACCTAGTTGATCGCTTTCGATTTCAACAGCATTCCCAAAGCTGGCCTATAAGGTTCCAGCAGCCCTTGGTAAGTGTCCGCCATAAAATTAATCAATTTCTGTTTTTGTTTGCAGTCAAAATCCCCAACTACAACCCTTTCACTTTAATCCACAATCCCTCAAATCCTGCTTCCACTCATCCATCTTTCTTTTCTCAAATCAGAAACACAAAAACTAAAACAACAGAAATGACAATGCACTTTTTTTTACCTAAATTTGTTCAACTCGCCACGGCTTTCCAGTTTACTTTGGATTCAACCATTTCCTTGGTTTACCAACAAGCAAAACACTCTAGAATTTTCCCCCTTTTATACAAATATTAGGGCAAATTACCAATAAAATCCCCTTTATTTTTAAAATTATCGAAATGGGTCAGGTCCTAAATTAATTACCGAAATGGACCAATTTCCCCCAAAACGCTTCTACATCAGCGCAATATCAGGGGATAAGGAAGCGTTTTCCCCATGTATGAACGGTACCAACGGCTATTTTTTTGACCATTGGTAACCCCTCCAACGGTAAAAAAAAAAAAAACTATAAAACCCCCCTTTCATTTTTTTCACACTTAAATCCTTTCCATCTTCAATCTTTCAATATTCTCTCAAAGCTCTCTTTAATTTTTTTCAAAAAAAGCTCTAATTTTATTTTTTTTGAATTTATTTTTTAAATAAAAAAAATTGATCGTGTTAGCAATGACCGAAGAATTAATTCGTCTCGATAATAAACACATATTCGTCGAACAAATGAAAATAGTAAGTGTTAGATTTAATTTTTAAATATTATTTAAGATTTTTTTCATTTATGCAATTTTAAATAATTTTTATTTTATTATTTCTTATAAAAGTCTGTAGATCGGATATTGCAATACTATATCCGTAATATGTCTGGTCCTCCATCACTATTGATAGAGAATTAGCTGTGGGAAGCGGGTTTTTGGCACGTGGCGACGATAGGCCGGAGGGTGCAAGTTGGACCCGAAACTCATTAGTGCGTTGATAGAGAGGTGGAGACCCAAGACGCACGCATTTCATCTTCCATGTGGAGAATGTACTATCACTTTGGAAAACGTGAATTTGCAATTAGGATTACTGGTGGACGGGTACGCAGTCAATGGGTCCGTTCAATCTGGTGATTGAGGAGCGGCATGCTACGAGCTTTTGGGTGCTATTTCGGATAATATTAACGAAGGTCAGATCGAGATGGACTGGTTACGAGACACATTCCCGGAGTCGGATGATGATTCTACCGAACTAGAAAGAATACGATATACTCAGGCATACATTCTTAAGATAATTGGAGGTTATCTGATGCCAGACTTGTCACGAAACCTTGCACATTTGAGATGGCTGCTGAAACTCGTTGATTTTAAAGCAGCTGGTGAATTTAGTTGGGGGTCTGCCATGTTGGCAACATTGTACTGGGAGATGTGCGGGGCGACGCGACTGAATAAAGTGAAAATCGGAGGTTGCCTATCATTACTGCAATCATGGGCATGGTTTCGCTTTCTATTTTTATGTCATCGAATGAACCACCCTTATACATTCCCACACATAACGAGGTAAATTTTATATTAGATTTTACAATTATTATGTAGATTTAAAATATAATCGTATGCTAAAAATTTATTTTAATTAGGTAGAGCCATTCGGCAAGTTATGTTGGATTACCTACCTCTCTTGAAGATATACGGCTCTAATTAGACCAACGATCAGAAGCACAAGTAAATATTAAATAAGATAGATGTACATAATGAGATAGTCGATTCGTATTTAGTATTTAGTATTTAGTATTTAGTATTATGTATATAACTAATATTTCCATCATGTTCATATAGTTTCAATGGACACCATACGAGAATCTAACAATTCGGGCAGTAATTCCAGATGAATTCTTTCAAAATTTGAACATTTGACATGTGAAGGTCCCATTGGTCAACTATGCTATCGTGGAGATGCACTAGTCAGACAGAGTATTACGGCAATTTAGATTTCACCAACCAATTTTCGTGGCACCTGAGGTGTTGGATGATCACCATAGAATCGACTTATGGCAATTGCATACAGATTAGCTGAGATTCTGGTTACACTATATCCAAATGTGGGAAGATCGGTATGATTATATACTTACTCGGGAACTGATCATCGTTCCAGAGTTAGCGTGTGTGCCGAAATATATGCCATGGTTTAGGATCCATGGCAAGCCATATTTACTTTCGGAAGAGGAGAGGCGGCGACAATTGCGTGCCCAAAGGGAACGACGTGGCCTTTTAAATCTAAGAAAAAGGGATGACGATGTAGGCCCATCAATAGTGCCCACACAATCATCCAGCCTATCACTAGGCCCAGCAACATCACTCGCACAGTCACAAGGCCCAACACTTCAACCGATGACACCCACAGCACAGCCTTTTCAGATGATGCCAAGTGCGTATCCTATCCCTTTTATGTATCCTAACCCTTATATGTTTCCTTTTTCTAGTCCTATGGCTGGTTAGAATGCATGGCCCGGTTCATATTCATTTTCGATTACTCTGAGTGGACCATCGATCAATAGGCTGCCGTCGCACGAGGGATCGCACAAGGGGCCGTTGGGGAGCTCTTCTTTTTTACCAATCCCCATCACCTTATGGGTTTCAAACACCTTCGTCATTGGTGATGCAAATACCTTCGCAGTCAGTATTCTATCAAAGCGGGTCATCCTCTCAACATTGATAACCAAATCCCCTACCGGAGGAACCAGAATCCTCACCGGAGCAACCACAACCCTCATCGAAAGCTGGACAAAAGAGGAATCCAGTGCGTAACAGTCAACGACCTCCATGTGGCACTGAATCCGGCGGCCAGAGACATTGATTTTTATTTTAATATATTTGTATAAACATTTTAAATATTTTTATATTATTTCATGTAATAAAATAAAAGGTAATATTTTGAATATTTTTATAATATTTCATTTAATAAAATATAAATAATACAAAATAGTTTTTTACAACAACTATCAACTAGTGCGATTTAGACATGATTTACTTGTATGGCCTGAGTTCCTACACCATCCGCACAACTTCTGTTGATTGGCTGTTTCTCGGATATCCATATTGTTACGTATTCTAGTCGAGCAAGGTCGATCCTTTGGTTTGCGACGCAATTCTCTATCCGGTAACAGCTTAAAAGGAGCAAGCGATACAAACGACCACTTATGTTCATCTAGGACCGGTGGGAATACGTGTCTCCAAATGTTGTACATGTATTCTAATTTGTAAACTTCTTCGACATAGCTCATGGGATCTAGGCAGAGATTCTGACAAGCTGCAATTACATGAGCGTATGGATAACGAAGTGCGTCAAACATCCCATAGTTCCAAGTCTTATTTCTCACGTGTACACGATATTGTCCGCCAGTAATCCTTTGGTGTGGTCTGTCAAACATCATCACACGAAATCATAAATTGTCTCGATCATGACACATTGTGTGCATGGTGTTCGCCCTCGCCTTCACCTTGTTAATTTTTTGCAATACCTTCCTACACCATACATGGTCTCCCTACATTTGGCCTGCATAACTCACTGCTCGCTTTGGAAATAGTGCCACTAAACGAAAACATGTCTCTCACATAACCGATGTTATCGGTAAATGGTGCATTCCTTTTAGAACAGAATTTATGCATTCAGCCAGGTTTGAGGTCATATGACCATATCGTAGGTGGCCGTCGTATGCTTGTGTCCACTGTTCGAAAGGTATGTTACAGAGGTAGTCCGCGCCATTGTCGTTAACTTAACACAAAACTGCCAACATCTCATGAAAACGATCTTTACTTATTTCATACCCTGCCAATATAAGTTCATAGCGAATATTACATATCACTCTTTTATTTATAATAAATTTAAAATGACAAACGAAATTATATTAATAGAGACTAAATACCCATGTTGGTCACTTGTCGTCGTTCACTTTTAGATGGATATTGCCTATAGTAGTTGGAAGCAATATGCCTTAGGCAATACCGATGGTGTGTGCGCTGCTATAGGCTTCCCTGTCGCTCAATTACAGCTAGTATTTCGGTGCTCCGATCCAAAATAACGCAGATATCAGGTTAGGGGCATAGAAAGAAATCCCAATCATCAACTGACTCCCCCGGTGTTATTGCAAATGCAATTGGAAGAATTCTCCCACTGTCATCCTGTGCCACTGCTAGCAATAGCCGATGGGTATATCTACCAAACATAAAGGTACGGTCAATTTGTAACAATGGCTTGCAGTATAGAAATATGTCTCGGCATTGCTTAAAGGTCCAGAATAGACGTTTGAACACTTGGCATCCACAGATCAATCAGTTGTTGTAGTACGCATGTTTCGTTTCAAGGTTTGTTATGCAACCTGTGACGTATCTCTCTAGCACTTAACACCACTGCCATATTTCATTATATGAAGCGTCCCACCCACTATGCATCTTCTCCAATGCCTTTTGCTTAGCTATCTAAGCTTTACGGTAAGAGGGCCTGTACCCCGTTTGGCTACAAATATTGGCAATTAAGACCGGTACTGAAGTCCTGGGATCTGCCTTCACCGTGGGCAGTATTAAGCTAGCTAACATAGCTGAATCCATATTGGGATGATCTTGTGAAATACCTATCAATGAAGTACGTTAAATAATGCAACATTACATAATAACAGTATTATTCAAAAACCCTAAATACTGTACATGCAGCACATATATGTGGACCTTTGTACTTTTTTATCTCCCACAACCCTGTCATTTTCCTCAACGAGGCGTAGATTTTCCATGAACATGTACCGTCTTGCACTGCACATTTCACCTCAAACTTATCAGATTTGGATTTAACCACGTGGTAGGTAACACCATTATTGATGCTATGTTGTTTCAATGCACCAAGAAAACTATCCTTATTAGAATACTCCTTACCGACCTCAAATTCACCCGAATCCAATAACGAACTTGTACGATTACAGATTCTATGTGGTAGATCTAGAAACTCCAACGCATCATCTGCATATAGATCGACATTATACATGTGGGCTAAAGGCGAGTATGCCCTGAATCGTAGATCTTCTTCTTCATCTGAACCCCCTTCAACATCTTCAGGTTCGGTTGGAATAGACTCCGGTTCAAAAAAATGCAACTTCTACACCATTGGGGCTGGGCTCTCGAGGTGGATCCACATCGAACTCATCTTCTAACCCACCATCATCTGTAACGTACAAGGTCCCCTCACCGGTGGACGTCCTAGGGAATACATTATCCCTTCTTCTGGGCGTTTCATAACGTCCCCATTTGGACGTAGATTGCCAACCACTAGAAGTTGATGTCGTTCCCCAGTACGTATTTTCAGCATCAAACATCAACCCACCGAGGTGTTGTGTAACTTCTGCACCATCAGGTTCGGGCTCTTGAGGTGGATCCACATCGGACTCATATTCTAACCCACCATCATATGCAACGTACGAGGTCCCCTCACCGGTAGACGTTGTAGGGAATACATCATCCCTTCTTCTGGGCGTTTCATAACATCTCCAATTAGATGTAGATTGCCAACTACTAGAAGTTGATGTCGTTCCCCAGTACGTATTTTCAGCATCAAACACCGACCCACCGAGGTGCATGTCTCATCCACTGATGGAGTGTTGTGCAAGGGTTGTGTATTCTATACCGCTACCAAACACGGGCGGTTTCGTGTTTTGTAACTCACTAATGGAGTGTCGAGCAGGAGTCGTGTATTCCTATTGAACAACAGTCACAAATGCGTCATTTGGCGATGCAAATTGTACATATAACTCAATATAGGGTGCTTCACTAGTGAGATAAGTCTACACCATTGCCTCCAAGCTACGATCACCTTTGATGTCGAACGAGTCATATGTCACCGGATCAACAGAAGCACAAAATCGATACCTAATAGACAAAACTTTCATTGGCATCGTTCTGAATATTTTACGCCTAATTCTTTTACAAAGTTCTGTCAAATCTATGTTCTAGTTAAAAACTAGTCGCACTGTATTCTCTAATAAAAAAACAACACCGTTCTCGGTGTGACGAACTTCACCATCATAGTAAAAAACAGCACTAATACGTTCACTCATCTTCAATTTCTATCCTTCTTAGCCTCTCTAATTTTTTTTGCTGTAACTTATACAACCTGAGAAATAAATTTGGCTCATTTATAGCCTCAGGCCAAATAGGAACTACTATAGCAAAAGAGCGTCCACGTGAGAGCTTCTTTCAGTACTTTTGCTGACATTGCATCCTGCTTGAAGTGTTTTTGACACTATTTGCTCAGAAACATCTTATCAAAATTATTTTTTCAGGAACTACTATAGTAAAAGAGCGTCCACATGGGAGCTTCTTTCAGTACTTTTGCTGACATTGCATCCTGCTTAAAGCGTTTTTTACACTATTTGCTTAGACACATCTTCTCAAAATTATTTTTTCAGAAACTACTGTAGCAAAAGAGCATCCACGTGGGAGTTTCTTTCAGTACTTTTGCTGACAATGCATCCTACTTAAAGCGTTTTTGACACTATTTCTCATAAACCTCTTCCCAAAATTATTTTTCAGGAACTACTGTAGCAAAAGAGCGTCCACGTGGGAGTTTTTTTAAATTAACAAATAATTTAACTAAGTAACTCTAAACCCCAAACCCTAATTTATTTGATTTTTCTTTAAAACCCTAAACCCTAATCTAATTTTTTTTAAATTTATAATTAATTTACTCAAGTAATCACAAACCTTAATTTATTTATTTTTTCCTTAAAACCCTAAACCCTAAACACTAAACCCTAATCTATTTTTAAATTTATAATTAATTTACTCAAGTAACCCTAAACCCTAATTTATTTGATTTTTTCTTAAAACCCTAAACACTAAACCCTAATCTAATTTTTTTTCAAAATTTATAATTAATTTACTCAAGTAACCCTAAACCCTAATTTATTTAATTTTTTCTTAAAACCATAAACACTAAACCCTAATCTAATTTTTTAAAATTTATAATTAACCTAAACCCTAAACCCTTATTTATTTAATTTTTTCCTTAAAACCCTAAAATCTAAAAATCCAAAAACCTCAAAACTCTAACCCTAATTGTAGAAAACCCTAATCCTAAAAAACGGGGAAAATGCTTCCTCAAGGAAGCGCTTTGTCTATATAGACACAAAGCGTGCCCTCAAGGACGCATTTTCTGTCCACGTGGACAAAGCGCTTCTTTGAGGAAGTGTTTTCCTGCTTTATCCCCTAACATCGCGCTGACATGGACGTGTTTTGGGGGAAATTGGTCCATTCCAGTAATTAATTTAGGACTTGGCCTATTTCGGTAATTTTAAAAATAAAGGGGCTTTTATTGGTAATTTCCCCCAAATATTACAATATATATATGAAAAAAAAATTAATTACCAAAAGAGGATATTTTCATCAGCCTAACTGATTCACAGTATCATCTTAACTTTTTACCAACCATTATTCATTTATGTGTTTAAAAATAATATTTTAGTGGTGTTGCCTACCGTTTTTTTAAAAATACTCATATTTTCTGGTGTACATAAGAGGAAAAAAATAATTTTTTTTGGTGCCGCCTGACACATTAATGATACCGTTTTAAATTTTTTTTTAAATTATCGGTTGACACAAAGAAAAAATTGCTGCATAGAAAAAGAAAAAGAAAAAGGAAAGAAAAAAGTGTTGTAGTATCGATGTCTCAGACAACACTAATAAAAAATTATTATTTTCTTATTTTTCTCTCAGTATATACCAAAAATATAAATATTTTTTAAATTTATACTAGTGCAGTCAATTTGTCAGACGACACCACTAAAAATCATTTTTAAAATACATGATTGAATGATGATTCACCAAAAGTAAATGATGCCACCAACCAATCAAACAAAACAACATATTTTCGTAATTAATTTTTATTCCATACCATTTTCAGATTTATCTTTTTATTATCTATATAAAAAAAAAACCAGAATTTTTCATCTACTTCAGATTTTGTTTCAAGTCAGTTATTGATATATATTATTAAGCAAATAGTTTTATCTTAAGTAATTCCAGTTTCACTCTTTACATTTTTAGGTAAATTACTTAAAAAGGACATTTTTTTTTACAAAAATTATCGGATCAGGCCGATTTGGATAGAGTTGGACGCATTTTAAACGGATTTGGTAGGCTAGACGTGCTTTCCTCCTTAGTCAACAAAGTGCGTTTAACTGGACGCGTTTTCACACTCTCTCCAAGGTTTTTTTAGCTATTTTTTGGGTTTTTGTTTAGGGTTCTTTTAGGGTTAGAGTTTTGAGTTCTTTTAAGGGTTTGTGAGGGTTTTTGGTGTTTAGGGTATAGGTTTTTTGTTTTAAGTCCCCAAATTATTATTTAAGGAATTTTTTTAATTTTAAATATTTTTATAATTTTTATAATATTTATATTTGGTGGAAAATATAAATTTTAGAATTGTTATAAATATTTTGAGTTTTAAAATAATATTATTTTAAAATTTTGAAATTATTCAAAACATTTTGTCAATATTTTTAGACCAATGGTAATTTTCAAAATTGACAAGTACCAAAAAGATATTTATACTAATTTGTTATTCAAGTTGTAAAATTTAACTCAATTCGAAATCGAAACTCGAGTTACTTGATTTGATTAACTCGAAATTCATATTTTTTTTCAAATTTTTTCAAATCAAATCGAGTTTTGGTCACTCGTAGTTTAAGATAGCTGGAGGTCGACCCGAAATGTTCAAAAAATATTATCCCGGGATTCTCCGAATACCTAACAGGTGAGTGACAAGTTTACAAATTGAGCAAGTTAAATCTGTTGAAAATACGTCTAGTTGAATGCATTTTCTTCTCTCTTCAAAATCGATCTAATCCGATATTTAGAAAAAACCCGTTCTCTTTAAAGTAATTCACCCTCATTTTCAGCCACCAAAAGGTCGAAGTCCAAGGGAAAAAAAGATATGCTTTTTCTGTGATTGGTTTACATGACTGGTTTTCATAAGCATTCGGATGGTCAATCATACTTTGGAACTAGGGTTATTTATGAAATGAATAATGGCCGCAAACAATGACCTCAAAATAGTCAAAACATATGTTGAAGCTAGTGGGCATAGGCAGTGCTGCGATGCTGCGCCTTAAAACTTAGTCCAACTACCACCTTATCATCATCAATTTGGGTTTCCAGCTATATAGGCTGTAGTGTGGAAACCGGAAAAATAATGCGGGTCCTAAATGTGAATGCTAGCGGTCCATTTCACGTTTGCGGTCTCCTCAAGGCTCTTACTATAAAACTTAGATTTGATTTAAAAAAATTAAAAAATTAAAATTTTAAGTTAATTGAATTAATTTCTTCGAGTCAACTTAAAGAAGTAATTTAAGTTTGAGTTGAGTTAAATTTTACAATTCAAATAATTCAAATAATAGATTAGTATAAATATTCATTTGCTTTCATCAATTTTAAAAATTAGCAAATTAATCTCTTTCAACAAAAATTAAAAAATTATAATATTTTTAAAATTCAAAATATTTATGAAAATTTAAAATTTTATATTTTTCAAAAATTCTAAATTTTAAAAAAATTTGAAAAATATATAAAGAAAGTTAAAATTTTAAAATTTTTCTAAAATAATAATTTTAGAGATCTAAATAAGTTAATTAATGATTCAAGTTTATCATACTAAAGTATCTTATTTTTTATTGTTATTTTGCTTTGAAAAGTTTTCAAATATATATGGTTTCAAATTTATGTGCTCTAATATGAAATTATTTATCTTTGTAACAAGATTTTAATTTGACACGTTTAATTTTTAATTTAACTTGAACAATTTCACTCGATTCGATTAAGCTTAACTCAAATTTCATTTCACTCGACTCGATTCGAAAAAAATCAAATCGGATTAGGATGATAAAATAAGACTCATTAACTCAATTAATTAGAAAATTTTTCACTCGACTCGATCGAATGCTTACCCTTACTCACCAACCTAAATTTATACTGTTTTAAAGAGGTGCAATTTAATAAAAAGATTTACTTATGTCATAAGAATAAATTCAATACATTTTTTATTATTAGATATCTCAAATAATTTTTTACAAAATATATATTTTTAATATAAAAAGTTGAAAATGGAAATCCGACAACCATATATTGTTATAAGTATCTTGCCTAATCATGCCTGTAACACCCCAAACTCAGCCTAGAAGTTAAGACCAAATCTGGAGGGGTTACATCAACACATCAAAAACTGATTCAGTATTTATCCAGAAAACATTCAAAACTTTACTTGATCTGTGGCAGAAAATCTTTTCGGAGTTTAACGTTGACAATCAAAATTCGTTTTGTCGATTTGAGAGATTTTGTAGTTGCACGTTAAAAATTATTAAATACTGACAAATTTAGCAAAAACTAAGAGAAGCTCAGAAATAGATTACAAACCCAAAAGATCAAGAACATTTTTACATTATTGCAAAATAATTTGAGCTCCCACACGCCGTCCAGTCCTAAGTTAGAGACTTACCTGAACACACAAAGATAAACCATGGGTGAGCTATAAAGCCCAGTGTATAACCAACATCAATTACAATTAACAAAACATAATACATAAATCAGAGTAACACGGAGAACTTAATAACAAGTATAAGAACGAAACGGAACAGACCAAGGTATCGTGGAGATTTCCATCATGCTAATATAACAGAATAATACAAACAAACCAGAACAGGGCAAAGTAGAACATAACAGAATAGAACATAGCAAAGTAGAGCATGTATGTTTATACAGATGCGGTAATTTTCAAATAGATCAGAATCCAGATTTATTAGAAAACATCCTACCCAACTCTGTTACACACAAAAATAGAGTTCCCCCAGAACTCGTCCAGCCAAATCACACCAACAGATAATTGTGGACAATGCCACCAGAATATTTGCAGTTAAAACTACCAGATTAGATATGTGGTCAAGGCACTATTTTGCAGCCAAGCTACCAGTACAAAACTGTGGATAAACCACCTGATAATGCAGACCATTAAATTGTCAAAATCTTTCTTCTTTCACAACATCCCAAGTCCCATGCAATGTGTCATGGCATGCATATATAAAAGCAGAGTGATGAGCATGTAAGTCATGCTATCGTACAGTAATAGAGTCAATAGACATAGGAGTCCATGCGTTATAAACAGATTTATCAAAACTTAACAAATAATATCATATTTGCCATGAAGTCACATGCATGGTTATAAATCAAAATGAGTACCAATCAATTTAACATATTCAGATATCACATGTTCTTAATCAATCATTTTGTCAGGTCTTCGCCCATGCCTTGTCGGATTTCACATCTATCCTTACCACTTTCATCATTTTTGGCGGATTCCTCATTATCCACTTTGCATACTTACGCTTTCTTTTAACTCTTTTTCCCTAATAAGTGCTAAAAGTAACATGTTTTAATCTCACTCTTAATGTGTTTTTGGGTAATTATTCGATGTTAATGGTGAATTTTATACTCATAATACTTTAAATTCATGTTTTTATACTTAGGAGAGCATTTAAGCATAAAAGAAATAAAAAAATGAGCAAAAACCAAAATATCAGAGTAAGGTACAAGAACTATATGTGCTGACCCATTCCACACAGCCATGTGGTAGGTCGTGTCAATTTTGTAAATTGGCACTCTAAACTGCAAAAAAAACGTGATTTTTAGGTTTTTCAAGCATGCTAAGATGAATATATGACAAAAATAAGGAGATATGAGAGAGTCATCATAGAATACTAGAGAAAATAACTTGAAAACACCATTGAAGCTGATTCTGAAGTAGATTTTCGTCAAGATTAAAGACTCCCAGTTGATTTTTAGTACATTATATTAAGTTTCTTTATTTCTTTCGGTTATACTGTGTTTTGGAAGTTTTTATATTCAAGCATGAATTAATTTTCTAAAAACCTAGGGAGATGAACCCTATGATAGATTTTGTTGTTTGATTTTTATTTTACACAATAAATACTTAGATCTTGTTCTCAATTATGTGTGCCTAATTTTTGGTTTAATAGTTCTAGATTATTGATCCATATTTAATGTGCTTAAATCAGAGGAGAAATAGACCCTGTTTAAGAATAGATCTTGCATAATTGAGGGAAGTTGCATGCAATCCTAAAAATAGGACGGCATAAATCTACCGAATTATAGTCAAATCTAATAGAGGAATCCATAAATCGAGTTAATGCGATAATAGGGGTTTTAATTAGTAATGAATTTCAATTAATCAACCTAGAGGCGGTTGCTCTTACTTTCGAAAGAGATATTAGCATAATTTAGGGATTTTTATAGATCAAGATACTAACAAAATAAATTGCGTAATTTAGATTTATAACAACATATGGAGTCAAGGTGAATTCTTTCCTGGGTATTGTTTTGCTTCTTTGTTGTTAATCGGTTATTTTCCTGATTTGTTCTTTGTCGCGATCGTAGTTAATTAATTTAGTTAATTTTAGTTTTAATCAATCACTCAAATTTATCAGTTAAATAATAGAAAGACAGTAATTACTAGTACTTTTAGTCTTCGTGGGAATAATATATTTGTTCGTCATAGCTATACTATTAATTGATAGATGCACTTGCCTTAGTCAAATTTTTAGTTGGTTCACGATGCATTATTCCACCTGCATGATTTCCAATGCTTGGCACACTAGTAGTATACCCTGTGCTTGAGGACCTGGCGGACTCTATGGGTTATTGTAACTGAGCTATGGTCTTACACCATTCTTATCTCGTTTCCTTGTCTTGTCGGACTTACCCTGTGTTTACTATGACTATCTTTGTATTTACTGTCCCAACGGACTATTTTTGTGAATGTCATGAAGTCTTTCATCCATGGTCTTACACTGATCTGCCATCCTGGCGTACTATCATATGATGCCATGAAATCTTACATAAGGGTCTTACTCATTATACCTAGCTGTAATAGCCTCTTTCATCTATGGTCTTACACCGTATACCTTATACCTTTTACCATGTTGTCATGACATCTTTCATCCATGGTCTTACACTGTATACCTTATACATTTTACCATGTTGTCATGGCATCTTTCATCCATGGTCTTACGCAACGTACCTTATATTAGACTTCCATAGCGTCTTTCATCTATGGTCTTACGTCATAGATCATTGTCATGATGTCACTCCGAAGGATCGGTCGATATTACCATTGCAATAAATACTTTTCCATGGTTCTTATTTCTCGAAACCTCATTCTATTACCTATTTTAGAGCACTTAAATTTTATGCTCGAACACCGCAATGTTCCCTCCGCAAAGCTCTAAGCTTTGTCCGTGGCGGTATCTAACAGGTTCACTCTTCATTTTCCTTTTCTAACTTCATCTATCCCATAGAAGTTTTTCCCATAGTTATCATGCAATCATGCACATATCTACATTATGCATATTGTCATGCAGACTGCCATTACTCATATGAACATCATTTTCATGGCATACTTAGATGACAATAATCAGAACAACCATGGTTGGATTTTAAAAACTACTTGCAGCTTCATCGTTTCCACAGCTTAGCTTTCTCGAATACCAGAGCTTCTATTCTCCTAGCAATAACTTGCTGGTTTATTTACTTTTCTGTCTTCATCCTCAAGAAGTTTGCTCCATGCAGAACTTTTCATGGCCTACTCTCGTTCAAAGTATCTGAAAATGATGAATAAGAGAGAAAATGAAACAGAATCAGGAATAAAATCATCCCTGAGAAGTCATCTCCTAGCTATTTATAGCCATTCCCGCTCTAATACCAACTTTATGAGAACCATCCATTTCTAATCATGTTGTCCCTCGCTAAAGAATCGGCTGGTTCCATTCTAACCGAACCAGGTTTGGTTCTTAACCATGTCCAATTCAGTTTCTTGCTTTCCCATTTCTTTATTAGAGGCCTCCAACCTGTGGTCTCTTTCAATTTAATCCTCTAATTATTTCAAGTTTCCGAGTTAATTGAAAATCAAGTGTTAGATTTCCAATACGGATTTTTTTTTATTTTGGTATTGAAGGTTGGTTTAATTTTGGAGGTTTATGATCTAGATGCCATGCAAAGGATTTAGGTTTTGGGTTGTTCTAGTTTGATTGATAATTACTCATGTGTTACAACCAGTGGAGTCTATAACGTGGTCATTGGTGGAATCAAACTCGGTGCTGAAAGGATTACTAGCACCTAGGTTTGATATGTTTGCCCACACTTACCACACCAATTGTTAAGAATTCTTTTAAATGTTTAAACAATTAAAATTGGGATAATGTCACATCTGGTACCTGTACTTGCATAAAATGTCTAATGTGGTACTTGTACTTTGAAAATGTTTATTATGGTATATGAACTATTAATAGATGTTTTATTATGCTCTTTCATCAAAATGTCCAATGTGGTACATGTAGTTTGAAAATGTCCAATGTGGTATCCGAACTATTTATATGTGTTTTATTACGGTACTTGTTGTTAACACCATTAGTGAATTGCTAAGCAAGCCAATGAAAACTCGATAGATAGCTTTTCTTTAATCATGAAGTCCACTTAAATAATATAGCATTGTGTAAAAAGCTAAATTAAGTAAATATATAGTTAAGAAGTAAATACTAAAATTACATAAGCAAAACCATCTCCAAAAGTTTTCCATTGTGAGCTTGGTGATTAGTTTAGTAATTCACTAATAGCGTTAACAAGATGATTTGGAAAAGAAAATTTTACGTGTCAAATTTCCATTGATTGGTTTAGTAATTCACTAATAGTGTTAACAAGATGTACTATAGTAAAACACATATCAATAGTTCATATATCACATTAAATGTTTTATAAAAGCAAAAACACTTTATGGAAGTATAATGATCAAAATTTGACCTTTTCCCATTAAAAATCAATTTATGATAGAATTGTAGTTAATTAATGGGAACTTACAAAATGGTTGAGATTGAAGGTCTATAGTTTTCCAATGTTATAGGAATATAATTGACCCATTGATGATTTTAAAAGATGGAAATCTAGTAATTGACCTTTTATGTGTTTATATAGATGAGATGATTTTATTCTTTGAGAATAACTTAATCTAATTTGCTTTCAAGACAAACTTCCGGATGATCCAATCAAATTTGGATTATGGAAAGTACAGTCAGCATCTTATTTGGATGACCTGGTATTAAACTTTATTAAAACAAATTCATAGTGGTTAATGACTTCAACAGTATAATTTTACTAATACAATGATATTAACATTCATTTTTCTCTTCTTTTTATCAAAATTGTACAACCCTTTCTATATAAACATATAATGATCGGGCCTAGCCGGGGAAGGGGAAAACTCCTATTCCAATTCAACTTATTGAATATGTGGACAATTTGAAAAATGCTGGAGTTTTATCCAAATGTTTGACATTCACCAAAAACAGGGGGAAAATAGAAAAATGCAACTATAAAGCTTAGGAACAATGCTGTACTATTCTGCCTATTCCTCCCTTTTTTTTTGTCTTCCACTATCTAGGAGAAAATAGAGCATGACAACCCTCAAATTTTATAAAATAAGTAATTTTAATATTAGAATTAACTTTTAAATTTATATTATTTATCAAATCACTATAAAATGAATGAAAAAATTAATATGGCATAGTATCCACGTGTATACTTTTTAAAATTCAGAAAATATATAAAAATTTAATAATAAAATTATAATAATATTCTACAATATTTGGTTTTTTAAAAATTTTATTGATTGTTGACGTGGCATACATGAAGATTATCACATCAAAAGTTAATAAACATTAACTTTTCATCCATTTTGGGAGTATTTTGACAACAAACACTAGTTTAAGGACTAAAAAGATGAAAAATTAAATGAAGTGTTAAAATTACTTTTTTTGCAAAGTTAGAATGTCAAATAAGTCATTATGTCAAAAAAGGCTTCCTAGAATCTGTTAAGCACTGTAATATCATTAAGGTTAAAATATGTCATAAATCCTTGTATTCTTCTCAAATTTAGGATTTAACCCACATTTTCAGGATTTTAGTCATTTTACTTTTTAGATTTCAAAATTTAGATCCATTTGTTAATATTATTAAATTTATTAATATTATATTTTAAAACAAAAAAAGTACACACTTGTTAGTTATATAATTAAAAGAATGATACTGTAACAATTGGAGCTAAATTTTTAGATATGAAAAATGGATGGATTGAATTGATAGAAAACAGAGTTAAAAAGGCCTGGGACATGAGAACATAGAGTAACATTTTGCATTTTGTTAGAATTGTGTGACCCAAATTCTAAGAGATTGCTTGCAAGTCAAGTTAAACAAAAATATATTTTCTTTCTAGAAGATTTAGTATTTATTAGTATAATATATTTAGCATTTATTAGTATAGTTTATTTGACTTACTAATTTAGCCTATAAATAGGCTCTTTTACAATCTTAGAAATAAGACACACCCATTAGATTAGAACTCATAACACATTCAGAGAATTTTGTGTTTACGTTTTCGGGTTCTTTATTTTTCGGGTTTTCGGGTTTAGTTTTTATCTCCATCTTTTGTACTCTTCATTCTTTTGCCATTATAGTAAAATTATCTTTGCCCGTGGTTTTTTTTTATCCTCTTTAGAGGGGTTTTTCCACGTTAAATTTGTGTGTTCATCTTCTCAATTTCTTCTGCTATTTTTACTTGTTTGTTGCTTAATCGGGACGATCCTAACACATTTGCATGGTAAAACCAAGAGAAAAAGAATTGAGTGTTGGGTGTTTTTTATTTTTTTTAGTAAAATAGGATAAATGATAAATTTAAGGGACGAGAATATATGGATTCTCATGATTCTTGTTATAATCAATAGCCATTTTCGAACTACTTAACAAATTGTATAATGGTGGACTAATTAAATTGTATATTTTTATGATAATAAAAATGTAATTTTATTATTTTAATCGTCTATATCTTTATCATTTTTAAAATATTAAATCAAATTTTTATTATTTTTGAGAAGACCAAAATATAATTTATACAAATTATATAAGTAAAAATAAAAAGAATAACAGTTGAAAGATAATGTAATTTAAAAATAATAATAAGTGAAAAAAAAGCAATTAAAATGTAAAAATAAATTATTATAAGACATAAAAATTGTAATTAAAAAGTTTAAAGGAAATATCAATTTAAACAAAATGTGCTTGATGTGACTTTCACAAGTTCCGTACAAGACAAATGTAGGTTTCAGTTTTGGTGTGGTCAATGTTCAAACTCATATATGCCCATTTCCAACCTTTTGCCTTTGATATTTGAAAACAAAGGTCCCATGCAGGATGCTTACGTTGTTAATTATCATTATCTTATTCCTTGTGACATTGATGATGTAGTGAAACTAAATCAGGGCTAGTATTGCCGTCCTTGCTTTTTTCAAATCGTTTTTTAAATATTTCAACTCTCACACAAATTGTTTTGTCGACCTTCAACATTATTTAAATACTCAGACGAGATCCTATTTTATAAATCCGTTGCTTCTTCAAGCATTTAGAGTTTCTTAAAATAATAGCGAAAGTAAAAAACTTGAGTGGCTTTAGAATAAACGCGTTTTCTAAAATAAGAGACCAAAACATGTGACGGTGGTGGAACAATCTCTGCGGCATAGCCGGGCACTAACAAAATCTTTTACTCACAATCACTTTCCTCTTCAACTTTATAAAAAAATTATTTTAACTTCTCATTTAATTGTTTCAAAATAGATAAAAAAAAATGTTTGTTGACATCACATTACCAATTAATTAAGTTTTAAAAAATAATTAATTGATAACAAGCACGTGAATGCTATGTTAATATTTTATCCATTTTGAAATAATATGGCAAACAATAATGATTTTTTTATAAGATTGACTAACTAAATTTTACTTTTCATTACAATAAAATTGTCAATATTTTAATTTAGAATTTGATAAACAAAATGGAGAATCACTTATTAGAAAATAAGGTGGCAAAATTGATGATGCCCAATGACACAGAAAAGTCAGTACATCAGTCACGTACTATAATGATCATAAATCATAAATTCAACATAGATGATTATAGAAAGATTCTAAAACTTTTCTCAATAGGTGAAAGTCCGGAAGCTGACTTGTATTTGGGTTTATTTTTTTCCTGTTTAATGTGTATTGGAGAGCCATGGAATGGTGTCAAACAAATTTCTGATAAGATTGGGACCATACATGTCTATCAAATTATTGCAAACTGGGTAGGTAGCCTACTTTTGATCTTTAGGCAATAAAAGAAACTAATTCACATCTTCAATTTGGAATTGTAATAATAATAATAATAATAAAAGAAACCCCAATAATAGTAGGCAGTCTCTCCTACCGACTAATGGTGGAAAATAAAACCGACTCTTACTTTCAAACTACCCTTATTTCAACTCAAACTTAGACGTGGGATGTGATTACTTTTTATAAAAGTCTAGTTATTATTTTATATTTTGAAAATTTTTAAATTAAAATTTAAAAGCATTTAAATTGACGTCTCTTAATTAATTATTGCAACAAAATATATATTGTTTATATAAAATAAAGATTGTGACAAACCATTCTCCATGGGTTTTATTATTTATTACAATGTCCAATGACTTCAATTTAACTTTTGAAATGTCGCAACGCTGCAGGAGCAAAGTAATGAATACATTACAAACCTTAAATCCATCATTTGTTAATATCAATACTTTCATAATTTCTTCACATTCTTCATTACTTCAATCTATTTTCATTATAACATAGACAATAAATAAATCAACATTAATGAATTAAACTATCCAGTTTTTAATATTATTATTATTATTAATTGTTGGAAACTTAATTATAGTATCTTAACTTTTATTTATTTATTTATTTATTATAAAAGAGTTTTTTTATTTAATTATTTTGTAGTTCGACTTTTTAACATTTTCGTTTGTTTTCTTTTCTCTATTTTCATAATTCATTTCCACTCTCATCATAATTTAATAACCTTTTTCATCCTTGTTTAGGATTAACGTTAATTTATTACAATATACTTTTAAGTAATTTTATATTTTATCGGCCAAACAACAGAAAATTTCATTTCCACCAAATCAACTCAACATAATAATATAATGTATCCAATAATATGTTAAATAATCTAAAGAAAGAGTAATCATAGATAACCAAACATTATCCAATTCCAACACTTCCTAATAAACTTTGAATTAGCATGCTTTTGTTTTGGTCATCAAACTACAAAAACTTTTAATTTTAGCACTAGTGTTTTTGATCGGTTCTAGTTTGATTACTCCCCATTAAATGGTTAACTGAAATGATGGTGTGTCCTTTTTTTAATTGGTATAATAACACATTTAGTCCTTAGTACTTACACATTCTATCAATCTGAGCTTAATTCTTATAATTTAACAAATATGACCCTCCACATTTACAAATTCTATCAATTTAGTCTTCAATCACATGTATATTGTGAAAAATATAAAACATTATATTATTTATATATTTTTGAGGAAATTGTACCCAAACTAGATATGAGATTTAATATATTTCTCTTTCGAGCATAAAAAAACTAACTCTCGGTTAATTAATTAAAATTTCTTTCTAATTAAAACCCTTATTATTGCTTTAATTCGCTCTATGGATCCTTCTATTAGATTTTACTCTAATCCAATAAATTTATGCCATCCTATTTTTAGAATTGCATGCAACTCCATTCAATTATGCAATATCTAATCACAAAAAAGTTTATTCAACCTCGACTTATGCATATCAAAAATGGATTAACACTGTAGAATTATTAACCCAAGAATAATAAAGCATTTAAAAACAAAGAGACTAAGGTTGTATTGCATAAAAATAAAAATCAAACAATAGAATCAATCCTAGGGTTCATCTCCCCTAGCTATTAAGAGAATTAGTTCATACTTGTACCAAAAATGCAATATAACCACTAAAATAAAAGAAATCCATGATAACTCCCTTGGAAATCAACTTGGACTCTTGAATATTGATAGAGAACTGCTTGGAAATTGGCTTCAATGGTGTTCTTTTGGTAATTTCCGTGCTATCTCTTGATGATTGCTTATTCCCTCATTTATTTCCTTATTTATGACTTCTTAAAGTGCCAAAAAATCTAAAAATTGTAATTTTCAGCTGTTAGTGTATACAGTTTCCGAGATTGGCATGCTCTAGACACACAGCCTTGTGTATTGCCCGTGTGAAAGTTTATTATATTTGTACAACTTCCAGATTGCTCCAGTGTTCTAATTGCCACCCGTTTTTCACTCCTATTGCTCTCAAGTGCCCTATTAAGCATCAAAACATGATTATAAAATGATTAGAAGTATATAATTCATAGTTAATGTCACACAATCACCCAAAAATGCACTAAGAATAACGCTAAAATATGTTACTTTTGACACTTATCATGTTTTCTTATTTTTTTGCTCATTTTGCTACTGTGTTATGATGTTGCTTCCCTATTGTTCTATTGCAATTTTTTTATTGGCTTATTGTTGTTTTTGGTGTTGATTTGCTGTTTTTTTTTTTTTTTGCTATTTCACTGTTGGTTTTAATGTTTTTTCGCTACCATTTTTTGTTGCGTTCTCGCTACCATTTTGTTGTTGTTTCATTACCATTTTATTATTGTTTTGTTGTCATTTCACTGTTGTATTGCTACTATATTATTGTTGTTTGGATATTGTATAACTCTTGTTTTATTGTTAATTTTATTACTATTTTAGAGACATTTTCTTGCTAAGTTGCAATTATCTTAGTAATATTTAAGTAAAATACTTTTTAAATGTATTTTCAAATTGTTGGAAAACATTTATTTAAATTTTTTAGTGTATTTGATGTATTATATTTTTTTTAAAATTTGTTTTTATATAAAAAATAAAAAATTTAATGTGGGTCAAGTTAGGCTCGGGTTTAGCATTTTTAATCTGGACCGAGCTTGGGTAGAATTTTTTACCCATTTTTTAGGTTGGGTTAGGCCCAAGCCTAAAAAATGGGATTATACATCATGCATTAGCCCGACCCGAACTTGGCCTAACCTATGATTAGGTCTATCGTAACACAAGGGCACATGTTGATCAAGTAATAAAGTGATAAGAAGAGACCGTTCCCACAAAAATAAATTCTAAATACCAACTATTTAATTTTATCTAGTTCATATCAATAAAAATAATTTGAGTCAGTACTAAAATTAAACTCAGCAAATTACAAAGAGTTTTACTATAACAACCCGTTTTTAGTGAAATCAGAACAGTGGTTTTGGGACCACAAATTCAAGTCTTGAAGGAAAAACCATTTTAATACTATTTCATGATCTGCATTATGATAGGAATATCGTATGGAAAATTCGTAAAGAAATTTTATCGATTACATGTTTAATTTAATAGAAAGGATCAAATTTCATAAAATGCAAAAGTTGAGTTCTAGTAACTATAAGCATCAAATAGCTATGGAATTCAAAATTAGAGGTTCTTATATGGTAAATAGACCATTAAGAGGAGTTAGTAGATAAGTATGATGATTCATCCATGTAAAATTATGAAAAGAAAAGATAAAATTGGAAAGATGAAAATAAAGATGAAAATAATAAAATAAAATATCATCATTTATCATATTTCCTAAAATCAAAATACATGGAAACCCTAGCTAAGAGAAGAGAACTCAAGCAAGCTTACTTGGCTTAATTGGGTAAGTAATCTTGTCCCATTTTTAGTAATTTTTATGTTTCCAAGATCATAATAGCTTAATTTAGCTATCTCGAGGATTAATTTACAAAGTTATCAAAGTACTAGGGTTTTGCCATGGATAAGTATGCATGAATTATGAAGTTTTATGGTAGAAAATGAAAGGTTGTTGATAGATAAACAACTTTTGTAAAGAGAATTTTGATGAAATTATTATTTAGGAACTAAATTGAAAAGATGTAAAATTCATGGAAAAATTTTGAATTTTATGAAGTACATGGGCTGCTAATGTTATATGTAAAAATCGGCTAGGCTTGGAATAAGGATTAAATTGCATGAATTTCATTTTCCGAGCCTAGGGATGAAATCAAAATTTATTAAAAGTATAGGGGCAAAATGATAATTTTTCCCTAAGATGTGAATTGGATTAAATTGAATATGAATTGTATTAAATTGATGTTAAATTCATTCATATAGATCCGGATAGACTAAATACGGAGTTAGATCAAGGAAAAGAAAAAGTGTCGAATTAGTAGATTTTGCATACACGAACAATTATCGAGGTAAGTTCGTGTAACTAAATTGAGAATTTATATGTGCTAATTGAATTGTATGTATGTGATTGTATTTGTCGCAACCACTTTTAAATTTTGAAAAATGGGGATAAACTTTTGAAAATAAAATGGGAGTCGCCACCGATCTTTTATTAAGGTATGACCGGTTCACCGTTAAAAAATGAATTTGGTCAGCGAAATTTCGAGAAAATAGATTCGGGAGTCGATTACGCACGAGGAAGGGTTAGCACCCTCGTACGCTCAAAATTAGTACCGAATTGATTGTTTGATGTCTTAATGTCAAAACTTTGAAAAGATTTTAAAATACGATCCTTTAGTGAGAAAACTTGAATAAACTAAACTGAATGATAAGACGCATTTATCTCGCAGAAATAAATTGCCACACTCAGTGAGTTAGGGTGCAGCAATTCAATCTTCGAAATTAAATTCATCCCCTTTTTTAAGAAAATCATGTTTTAAGAAGGTTATTCGATTATTTAAGTCAATCGAGAAATTAAAATCCAGTAAATTAGGGTTCAATTTCTTGAAATTCCTAAACTTCAAACATTGCCTTTATTTTAAAATCGAGATAACAAAATGTGGTATCCAGTAAGTTAGGATCCATCACTTTGAAGTCTCAAAAGCTTTATTTTAAAGTTGTATGGTTTTACCAAAATAAACGCTGAGCTATTCAAATTTGTCGAGGAGAATTGAAGCCCCGTAAGTTAGGGCGCAATTCTCTCGAGAGCTATGAACACCAGGATTTTTTGAAAATCATGAAATAAAATGGTTTTGGTACTCTAATGAAACCTAATATAAAAATGCGATGATACAAACAATCATCAATAATCAAGAAATACGAATAAATAATATAAAATCTATGCGGGCAATAATATCCAACACACATCATGCAAATACAAATATCAACATTCAACAACTAAATGAATTAATAGTCAATTTTAAAAGAAATGCCAAGTGAAATAACATAAATAAAATATAATAAGTTTTCAACTAAAGAAAATGAATATTGAAATACATCAAAGGGTTAAAATGAATACTATATGAAATAATAATATAAAATGAATTTTAAAATAAGTATTGTACAAAAAGAAACTCAAAATAATATATATACTAAATTAAATAAATGATACATACAAAATGAAAAACTTTATAATGACCTATGTATGGTAATATATGTACATAGAGCAATATATAAAACTTGAAAATAGTGAAATATAAAATAGTGAAATATACAAAGTAGGTCTTCCAAAAGAAATAAATCATATAGGTATATAAAAGGAAAATATTGGTTTTAAAACATATAAATATATTAAAAAACAACTTTAAGGTAAATGATTATAATTACAGGGAATCAATTAGGTGAATGTGAGGCAAAATGATTTTAATGAAGTCATATGTGTATAGAAAATATATATGTATAGTTTAAAATTAAATAACATATATTACATATGTATATATATATATAATAAAAGCAGTCTAAAAATAATAGTAAATAATAAAGTAACATATATATATAGGTAAATAGAAATATAATTAAATATAATAAAAACAATAACAAATGGTAATAAAAATAATGATGGTAAATTAATTAACAAAACAAAAATATTAATCAGGACTAAATTAGAATGAAAACAGAAATTCTGGGGCCAATCCGCAATAAATAAAAATGAAAAGGGGCCGAATCGGGTGCACAAGGAACAAGGAGGGAGTAAAGCGGAAAATATCCCCTCCCATCAAAACACTGCGCGTCGTTTAGGATGAAATCGAAACAAAAATAAAATGAAAAGTTCAATTTAAGAGGAAATGAAATAATAATAAAAATCGAATTGAAATACTACTGCAAGGTGGAAGGACCAGGGTTGAAAATAACCCATTTAACAAATAACGCGCGGATCCCCCATGGAGCGGGTCAGGTCGCGTGCAGGCTGCTGGACAATGGTCAATACGACGCTGTTTTAAGGCCACTGAAGAAGGCCCTAAATGGAGCCATTTTTTACACAATAAATGTCAACTTTAAAACCCTAAAATCAGTACCTCAACAGCAGCTATAGTTTGAACAAACTTAAAAAAAAAAAAGAAAAGAAAAAACTAACATCTTCCTCCCCAAAACACCGTTCACACCATTTCGCCACTCCCGACTTCCCCTATCCAAACTCTGATCGTTACGAAGTGAATAGGGGTCCGATACATGGCTATGAAGGTAAGCCTACTCTCTAATTCTTTTTCTTTTTACACAAAATTCGTAAAAAATAACTAGAAGCCAAAAACAGAAAAATGAAAATCTTCAGCAAAAAAGAAAAGAAAGAAAACAAATCACCTCCTCTCCATTTTTGATTGATTTTTTTTATTGATTCTCTGCGTAAAAAAAAAGGGATCAGAACCCTTTACAGATTTTAGAACGGCTTTTTGTATAGCCGAGAGAAGAAAAAAACTAAAAAGAATACAGAATTCTATCCCCCCTTTTTTACAAGGCATATTCGGCTTTTATATAGCCAGAAAAATGAATTACCCCAGAAATCCATATCTTTTTTTGTTATTATCCTCTGCCTTTTGTTTTTGGCTTTTCTTTGCTATTGTTTGTGTGTCTGTTGCAGGTACGGTCGTACGAAGGAGCGTGGCGTGAAGCTATGTGCGTGGGGAGTGGCTCGTGTGTGGTGGCACACGCACGAGAGGGGGGCCCGTGTTCGATTGCGGCGCGGTAACTGCTGCAAGCTGCTAGGGTTTCTGACTTCTAGTTTAGACCAGTTGGGCCAAGGTATTGGGATTAGGTTTGGGCTAGGTTAATTGGGTTTGTAAAAGCTGGGCATTAATAGTGGACTTTTGTTAATTATTTATTTATTTGGTTTTTATATTTGTATTGGGCCGGACAAAAATGGGCTCTTATAGTATTGTCATTTATGAAATTGATCACATATTCGATAATGTCTGACAAATATAAATTCCTATTTGAATAAATGAAATTCGATGGATACTAGGTAGAGGTGCTCATAGGCCGGGCCAGGACGGGTTCGGGTCGGGCCCAGAAAAAAATTTCGGCCCGCGTCCTAGGCCCGGGACTAGCTCGACCCGAAATATGGGCCTGGAATTTTGTCCAGGCCCGGCCAGGGAAAAAATTCCTAAGCCCGAACTCGGCTCGGTCTATTTTTTTAATAAACACCAAAAATTTATTTTAAAAATAAAAAAAATAAAAAAAGTATTTTAAAAATATTTTAAAATTATAAAAAATAAATATATATATTTATTATATTCGGGCCCGGGCCAAAAAAGTGGTGCCCGATGCCCAACGGGCCTCATTTTTTTGCCTAAACCCATATTTCGGGCCTATATTTTTACCCGAACCCTCCCATATTTCGGGCGGGCTGTCGGGTAGGGCTGGGCTGGGCCACTCGGCCCATGAGCACCTCTAATACTAGGTTTCCATATTGGTTGTGGTCCTGCTTATGTTGCGGACACACCACAGCTTGAAAGAGCGTCCCGTTACTGGCCCTCTCGAGCTTCCCGTTATATGGTTCTTACGAACTTCCCATTAATAGTTCTTCAGATCATCCCACTTTTTAAGCAGGCCGGGTGGTCCGACCCGTGGATAGGTCTAATCTTAACCCTAACTTTCTCCTTCAAGACAAATTAAGGTTATCAATTAAATATAACTTGATGGTCCGACAAGCAGATTAAATAAGCATAGGATTGAATAAATAATTAACATAGATCAAAATAATTAAAGATAAAAATTAATTAAGATATAAGATCCATCATCATTCTAAAAAAAATAGTTTAGTTCAACACAAGTTTGAGAAAATATCACACAAATAAATTCAAAACAAACTTGCATCAATAAAAAGTAAAAGAAAAAATAGATCAAGAAGTTGAATCGAGCTCCCCAAATCTTATTTTCTTCTTGTTTGCAAGCTTGAAGTTTCTCTTAGTGTAACAAAAATTTTCTTTTGCCTTTAAATGATTTCTCTTATTTTCTTTCTCTCAAAAACTGTTTAGCTCATAGCCTTAATTTTTGGGGTTTCTATTAGGCCTCTCCATCAAAGAAATTATGGTGGGGCGAATTATTTGTTGTCAAATTTTTTTAATTGAAAAAGATGCTCCACCATAAATTTAATCCGTTGTAGCAGAAGAGTTCTCTTTACCACTTCTTGCATTATGCTGTAATTAATTTATTCTTCACTTTGGATCTACAATGGCAAAAGGAAAATAGTAAATAAATCCAAACTAGCTTAAAAATGATAGAAAATGAATAATATTCAAATAAAACATAATTAAACCAAAAAGTATGAAATGAAATAGAAACTAACTCAACATTAAACCCTAATTTGTTGCCTAAACTTTTTTGTCCAATTTAGTACTCAAACTTGTCAAATGTTATACAAACTACTCCAATATACTAATAGTGTTGTTTTCTTATGAGGTAGCAAAATAATCTATATATCACCAACATGTGATAGATGATAAGGAAATTTTTTATATTTTAAATGTTCAATTACTTTTTTTTTAAATTTAACATGTTGAATTTATTTTCTTTTGGGTTTGTAAAACTTTTGTTTCTTCTTCAATAATCATTAGTTAAGCATAGCTAAAAGCAAAAAATTTTAACTTGGATTTCCCTTGATATTAATGACACTTTTGTGAAAATTAAGTGTCTTGTGAAGACCAGATCATATTTTAAGCATATAGTCCTCTTGAATCATTCCTGCCATTAACAATCAAAGTAATCCCAGCCTCTATGAAAAGTAAGATTTCAGCATATTGTTGAGTGAAACAGAGGAAACTCCAATAAATGTAATATTTCATGCTATTAAATCTCATGACAACTACCACATGTTGATGATACATTAACTATTTCTTATTCTACATAAAAGTGTTTTTTTTGGTAATTTGTATGAATATTTGAGAAATTTAAATATCAAACCGGACAAAAAAAAAGCTTAGGTCAAATTAGGAAAAAATATGTCAAGTTCAAGTACCAAATTAGATAAACAAAAAAAAAGCTTAGGTGTCACACCCCAAGTCTGGAAGATCCAAGATTTAGGAGTGTAGGTGGTGAAATAAACTGTTTGGTGAAGTATAATCCGCCCATTTGCTTCTTTAGCTTATAGTAATCGCCGTGTAAGTTAGTGAAGGTTCTATTTCAGATTATTCTATTAATTAAGAGAAATGTTTTGTTAAGAAAAATAGTAATTATGGTATGAGTTATCGTTAAAGGTATAGTATGCCTTGTTTGCCTTAGTACTGTGCTGGTTGGGTTGTTAAGTAACCTAATTAGAAACCAAATGGATAGACTAGTCTGATATATTTTATGCAGGGTTCTCATTTATGTTTCTTTCAGAAATTGTAGAACATTAAGAAGGACAAATTCTAAAATTTGAGACACTTGTTAAATTCCACTAAGTAGGATGGGTCATATTTATATGTGTGAGAAGGGTTCTGTAAAGATTTTTTTTCTTGAATACGTTACTCTTTAATTCTTCTCTTTAGTTCAATGGCATCTTTTTCTCCTTAAGTTGGAAGCTAAGGTTTTTGGTTTAATCAAAGGTCATTCCCTTTCCAAGTAAGTATTACATCTCTGCAAGTTAAGTTCTGAAGGAGTAAGTCTATATGTGGGATATGAACAGTAAGGCTTTAAGTACAAGGCTTTGCTTGAGGTTGTTAGCAATTGAGATGATAAGTAAATTGTGCGTATAAGAGTTTTGATAGTGAATTTATGTTCTTTAAGCAGTTGTTGTTACTAGTTCGAGAATGATGTTTGAGTCCGGAATATCGAACTACTGTAGGTGAATATCAGGTGAGTCTCTACCCTGACTCTTATATGTGAAATGTTCAAGTAGAATTATAAATATAAAAGATGATGCAATCTACGACAATTGGCAAGTGTAGGAGTATAGTAAAGATGAGAGATGTGTTGTAATGATATTTACAAGTTCTGTTGAAAAAAATGTTGGTTGGTAAGCTTGCATATAAAGCTTTATATGAGAAAAGTATGAATCATTCTGGAATGCGAATAAATCTAGGTAAGTGAATGCAAAGCAATGTCCCTCTATGATGCCTTTGGTAGGGCAATTATATTGCTAACCAGACTGGCAGATCACGATATGAAAAGAAGTGTAAGACCATGAGGTTGAGACCCATGATATTTAAACATTCATGGTGTAACCTCTAGAAAGATGAAAACTAGACAGGCAGATCACGATACATGAAAGTATACAAATCCATGTGGGTGAGACCCATGACAATTTATCATTGTATGAATGTTCATGGTGTAGCCTTCGATAATGTGTAGATTGGATGGGCATATCACAATACATGAACTTATGTGTAAGTCCATAAAGGAGAAACCCATGGCACCTTCTGTGAAAGTCCATCGGGACAATAAACACATGATTTTGTATGATGCCCTTGTAGCGTACTTTGTTAAGTTTGTCTAGTGGAATATGATTATTTACTCTTAGGGTAAGTTCTGGATAAATTTTTATTGCTCTGTACTGCTTTGATAAGGGTTATGATACATCTAGAATTAAGGTAGTTGGATAAGATCTATGATGTAATTGAATAATTCATAAGGGAATTTCTTAAAAAAAAGTGTGTATCTGTATGTTCATGAAAGGTATCCGCCATAATAATTTATTAGTTTGGAATTTGGGCGTGTTCGTAGTTATGAATGAGATAAGTGTCCATTAGTCTAAATTTGTCTATACCTTGTAGGGTCAAATCTAGGCTATTTGGTATCCGCCATATTTGAACAGTATAATGCATTCTTTTGCAATCTTGTGAAATCTGAGTCATCGTATCTCTGAGTATCTGGGGTTCTGAAATAATATTGTGTGGAATTTATTTGGATGATCTGTATAATTCATTATCAGTGTGATATTGTAGGGTATCAAACGAGAATAGGATTTGACTAGTAAACTGATAGTATTTAAATCTGCGTGAGTATCCACCAAATGTGTATGTATCAGCCAGTGAAAATATCTGTGATCAACAAATTCTGAAATCTGTGTATGTATGAAGAGATGGTATGTCTGTATCGAGCTCTGAAGAGATATTCTTTAAAAAGGCCCTTTGGGGTTCTAAGGAAAAGAAGATATTGAGGTAATATCTGGAAGGATCTTAAGTTAGTTGATAGTTCAAAGAGAATTAGTTTGATTAAGAGTATAGTAGTTGGCGTGTAAGTGTAAGCCTGAAACTATGATAGCATCCGCCCAAATAGAAGTAAGTGGTTAAAAAAGGTATTTGGCTTACAGGAGTTCCTGAAATATTATAAAAGAATTCACCAAGGTATTTTGTA
This sequence comes from Gossypium raimondii, assembly GCF_025698545.1. Lineage (NCBI taxonomy): Eukaryota > Viridiplantae > Streptophyta > Magnoliopsida > Malvales > Malvaceae > Gossypium > Gossypium raimondii. The sequence goes on along the minus strand of NC_068575.1, from coordinate 43,643,365 downwards.
TTAACTCTCATTAAGTTCTCTTGAGCTTACAATGCTTGTTATTGTTTCAAGTAACATGGTAAGAGAATGTGCCATGAGAGACTATGCTAGGAGTACGCCAAGGTAGCGACAAAGTGGGTTATTATTCATATAGTGGAAAAGTGGTGTATTGTAGGGTTACGCCCTAGGAGTCTATCTTTAGTAAATTTATGTGTTGCAATGTAGTAATGTGTTGTACCAAGTGTGATGCAATAATTTAATTTTTAAATACTTTCTTTTGCTTTTTTGAAATTAAGTCTTTAAAAGAAAGGATAAGAAAAATGTTTTAAGTAAAGAGTTGTTGTCTATTATTTCAAATTTCGTTAAGCATTATGTGTAGTAACACCCGAGATTCGGACCCGGTGAATTAGGTCAGGTTGAGAGTGTTACATTAGGTGCCAAATTAAGAAAAAAAATATCAAATTCAAATATCAAATTAGATGAAAAACTTAAATATCAAATTAAATGAATATGGAGGAACTTAACTCTGAATCACAAAATTTAAAATACAAATAATAATTTTAGTACAAGTGTGCAAGGATTAAAAAGAGAGTTGACTAATGAGCTTGAAATATTACAAATAAAATATAAGGGTAAAAGTTTCATTTAATTAAATTCAAATCTAAATATAATTATTCAAACAATAAATTTAAAATAATTTATCACTCAAATAAAAAATTTAAATCCAAGAATTTAAATATATTTAATTTTAAAATTCATATTGAAATTTAAGTTTACTTAAAATATTCAAACTCTTTCTCATTCAAATAAAGATATACATGTTTGTAGTAATATGAACAGAAATGAAATACATGTTGAAGAATGAAGGGGCCATCAGGATGGGATATTTCAAACTTTCAGCTCTCGTGAATGCTACCAAATTCTTTTATCCACCAAATCTTGGGTTTCATCCTCTTAAAAGAAATTTTGAATCCTGTGATTTCAATTGATGATAAAAGCCCATGCTTTTCATCTGTGGGCCGAAGCAACACTAACTAAAATTTTCACCAGGTTTATGCCAATTATGAAAAAAGGTTTTGCCCCTCACACATGAAGCCCATGGAGCAACTGGGAAAGACATAGCTTGAAGAAATGGGATTTGAGTCGCATCACATGGAGAAATGATGACATTATCTGGATTGCACTTGAGGGATTTAGAGTTGAAACAGGGAATGGGCTGTCCAAGCTCCATCATATTTCAACCACTACGAATTTCAATCGTCAAGCAAAAGGCATATTATCCCATCTCACATGCTATGTTTTGGGGAATTTATTACCATTTCATATCCGCTGCTTCACATTCTCCTGTAATACATTTTTCATCGCCCTTGTCCTCTGCATGCGGGTGCCATTACTTTTCCTCCAAGAGTTTCAGTATAAATAAATGGCATAATAATTTACTTGTCCTCTAACTTTATAAAAAAATTATTTTAGTTTTCTATTTAATTTTTTTTATTTTTGTAGTCCTTCAATTTGTATTGTTTGTCAAATCACTCCAAAATGAATGGAAAAATTAACATTTGTTAACTTCGCTGACATGTCATGCACAATTAATTATTTTTAAAATATTTGTTTATAATTTTTATACTTTTAAATAATTAATTAATTATAGACGTGTCATCCACATAGTAATTCATGTGTATAACATGTCAAGAAAGTTAACAAACGTTAATTTTTCCATCTATTTTTGGGGTGATTTATCAAACAATGCAAGTTTAAGGGTTGAAAGAGACGAAAAATTAAATTAAGAGCTAAAATAACTTTGGTATATATAATTGAAGGGAGAAATCAATGGTTAATTTAGTAATGTTAATTAAAATAAAAAGGAATGAATAGTGCTGGTTTTCATTGGTGAGATATATGATAAAATTTTATTTAAATTAACATAAGATGGTTGATAGTTTAGTATAGTTATATTATTTTAGGATAAAATATATTTTAGAAACTTAATATCATCCACATTTATTTTAGTATTTATTAGTATAATATTTTGTTTTGTTCTTTATCGTCTAAACTTTGTACCTTTAGCATACATCAAAATTTGATGAATTGTAACATACAAAATAAAAATAAAATTTGTTGTTATTTCATGTACTTACCAAAGAAATTGCATTTATGATTGTGTATGGATGGTTTTGTTTTGCTCCTAAAGCTTCATGTGATCATTTGGCCTCCCGACCATGCTTCTTAGTTTTCATTTTAATACTTCTTCTTCTTTTGTTATATAAAAATTTTAGTCCAAAAAATTAACAGTATTAAAGAAAATAAGTAGCACACTCAATTAATGATAATTGATGACACCATATGTTATAAATTTATCAAGTATTAAATATTCAAATTTAAATTTAAAATATATATAATTTCAAGTTATAAAAGAAATATTAAATTAAAAATCAACCTTTATGATATATCAATTATATAAAATACTTTTTTATAAAATATAAATAATTCAAAAATAAAATAGGAAAGATTTCTAAAATTTTAAAATTATATATTAAAAATTAGTTAAACTTTTAAAATTTTAAAAATGCAAGCTCAAAAATATGATTTTGGTAACTAAAAATATAAAATTAATAAATATATTTTTCAAATACACTCAAAAAAACTAAAATTATATATTTAATTTCTAAAAAAAAAACTTAAAGCTACAAAAAATTAGAAAATCAAGTTAAAAGTTGACCAATCAACATAGTCAATTTTGATAAATACGATCTAATTAATGGTCAATGCCCACATCATCGCTAACATGGAAGAAAGATAGATGTGTGGTGCGTTCTCATTAGTTGGTGTGTCACTTTTTTTTAACAACATTAACTTTCTAGACAAAAATCTAATAAATCTCTTTGGTGAATAACAAAGTACACAATCGAAATTAAACTAACTCAGTTCTCTAAGAGGGAATTTTCAAATAATCTGAAATTTGATCTCCTGTCACGAACCATCTAAGCAAGACTATCAACATATTTATTTTCATCACGAGAGATATGTTGAATTTTCTAAAGCCTTACAATTTCCAAGAGCTAACAAATTCTCCTTATAAGAGCCAAAGTGAAACCCCCGAATGATTCCTCTTAAATGGCATTCACCATTTTAAGATTGTCAGTTTCAATCAAAATGCTTCCATAACCCCGTTCTAGAATAAGATGCAAACCATCCAAGATACCCCAAAGCTCGGCGTCCAACACCATGCACATACCCAAATATCTGTTGTAGTAAAAAATCCAGACCCCATTATAGTGACACACATAACCCCTGGCAGCAGCAAAGCTAACATTCATCCTGACCGAACCATCCGTAGTCAGGCGCACCCAATTCCTTTCAAGATGGGGGTTACTAGCAATACTTCTTGTTCTATATACTGGAGATTTTGGAACAGAATCGTACTGCTTCACCCAACTATAGGATATCTTGATGATTTCACCAATGTTCCATGAGTAGCCCTAAAAAATGAAAATGTTGCAGTTCTTCCAAATTCGCCAAGAAATCATCCCAAAAATGCACGACCAATCAACTCCCTTTAGATAGAGAAACTACCGATTAAGAAGGTTTTCCATCATCCACTCAATAAGTGACCCAGAGTAAAATTTGGACAGTTTATCCACTGGAATAATCTTGTTCCAAGTGTCCCTCACCGTAAGGCAATCCCTTAGAACATGCAATACATCTTCAGAGCCATGTTTACAAACTTGACAAGCGTTGTCAATTCCAACTCCTCTTCTTGCCCTCTCCGCATTTGTGAGCAGATGTTGTTTGAGAATGAGCCATGGAAAAAATCCAACTCTTTGCGGACCTTTAAATTTCAAAAGAAGCTGGCAAATGGGTTCTTTCAAGTTCCAAGTACGTTCCTGAAGCTTGCCATAAGCACTTTTGAGAGAGAAAGAGCCTGTCAAAGTGCCCTCCTAAATAATCCTGTCAAGTCTAGATGAAGGGTGATGTGACGAAATTCCAACAATCCTATCAATGGTTTCCATAATAATTCACAAACGGAAGAAGTTTAAATTCCACAAACCATCAACTGTAACTGTAACACCCCTTACCCGTATCTAACATCGGAATAGGGTACGAGGCATTACCATAACACATACACTTGTAAACGTATTTAACCGAGTTATAAAATTACATCTAAATTAAAACTTTCAAAATTAATAACATGCTTTTATAATTCTTCACAATATATCCTCAAAATATTATAATCATAATAAGTAGGGCCTACGAGACCCGATACATACTCATGCAATTCAATGCATCATTTTTGTTTCATTCAATTCACAATTTCTCATGCTCACAATTTAAATCATATTACTAGCAATTTCCATTTAATTCACTACAATTCAATGTCAATAAGTTCAACACTAATACGTAATTACCATTTAACTCAACGTTTATCGATTATACCATTCATTAACACATTTATGAAATTCTCAATTTTGTAATGAAAATATCACTTTAGCTTAAATAACAACATCATCCTGGTATAAATACACTACCACTTATCCATTTACTTTAATTCTTTTGGGCCCATTTGTCACTTACCATCCTTAATCAAATTAGGGAACGATTAATTAGGGAACGATTATGGAAAATTGAGTACTTCACTTCCACTTTGCCATAGTATAACTATGGTCTTGCGTATGATCACTTATCATTTGTCCCCGATCAGATAAGTGTAGCTAAGCTACCACTTATCACTTGCCATTTGTCATTGATCAGATAAGTGTAGCTAAAGCTACCACTTATCACTTGTCACTTGTCACTTGTCACTGATCAGATAAGTGTAGCTAAAGCTATCACTTATCACTTGCCACTTGTCACTGATTAGATAAGTATAGCTGAAGCTATCACTTATCACTTGCCATTTGTCACTGATCAAATAAGTGTAGCTAAAGCTACCACTTATCACTTGTCACTGATCAGAAGTACTCAAATCTGACGTTCCACTCAATTTGATCATTTATTCGGTTTTCACATTGTTATTTTATTTTAAATCCATCAACAAATATATATCATCATACACTATATAATTCATGAAATTAACAGTTAATCGTTAAATTTCAGCCATATGAACTTACTATTTCTTTACCTTTCCACACTCGTTTCCTATGCACATCACACAAGATATAAACTTATCATTCAACCATAGTCGCAAGCTAGTGTATTTAAACATAACTCTTTTGGGAACTAACCACATAATAAACCATTTCACTAGAGATTACATAATTTAAACCTTACCACCCTTTTCATGATCACAAGCATATTTCCAATTAGGCACTTACCATTTCAGTGCATAACTTATAAATTTAATGTGGCATAATCCAACTACTACTTGGCCAAAGTCTAAGCGTGTACACCAAATATGTTAGCCAAATACACATATAACATAAACATTATAAGCATGGATGAGCACAACATTTATTCATGTATCACACTTACCAACATGTGTTAATTCATAAACCATTCATGACATTACTTCATGCCAAATCATATACCAAATATACCATACACACATACTATGAAACTTTATTTTCACACATGAGCTTAGACCATGACCAATAATGTACAAATATAAGCATCATTTCTATTTCATCGTTTATCATTTATAATCAAGAATATAACCAATTATACACAAATAATTCATATATTTCCCAATTTTCCTCCTCCTCTCCATTCCACATCCTTAATGTGTATAACACACTTAAACAACATTAACTATAATTTCACTATTCACTCACATGTATATTCAAAGCTGTTTATCCGAGTCAGAGCCACTAAATTATTTTTATCCGGAGTTACAGAGATCCAAATTAAGATCAGTTAATTTTACCTGAAACTAGACTCACATATCTTCTTACCATAAAATTTTAAGAATTTTTGGTTTAGCAAAATAGTAAAGTTTATTATTTAAAGTTTCCCCTATTTCACTGTCTGACAGTTCCGACCACTCTTCACTAAAAATGAATTATCTAATTGTACAGAATTTGGATGATGTTTCCATTTGTTTCCTTTGAAAATAGACTCATTAAGGATTCTAATAATATAAATTATAACTCATAATTATTTTTATTCAGTTTTTGATGATTTTCAAAAGTCAGAACAGGGGAACCCGAAATCATTCTGACATTGTCTGACAAAATTTATTATATCTCATAATTTAGAATTCATTACTTACACTATTTATTCTATGAGAAACTAGACTCAATGAGATTTAATTTCATATTTATTCACCCTCTAATTCAATTTCCAAAATTTTTGGTGATTTTTCAAAGTTAACCTACTTCGCTATCCAAAACTGTTTTAGTGCAAAATGTTGATTACTAGGTGTAAAACTCCCTTATTCCCTTTCTCTATAATATTTCTCATCACTTTCACTTATTTATCTTCACTAATATATCAAGAACATAAGATAGTATATAAGAAAACTCTACTATAACATTATTTCCATGCTTTTCAATAATATCAAACTTAAAAATATATTGAAATCTTGATGTTCTTACCTTGTGCTATTGATTTCAATCTTTAACTTGATTTTCTCTCTCCTTCAGCTTCTATTTCTTGAATCTAACTTGATATTCTAACTCCCCATTGTCTCCTTGTTATTCTTCTCTCTTGGAAGCTATGGAAATTCTTTTGATTTCTAGGTGAAAATGGTAAATTTTTGGTGGAAGGACCAAATTGTAAAGAAAGCAAAACTTTCTTTCTTCTCACGTTAGTTGCATGGAAATATGGTGGAATGGATGATTCTTCATCTTTCTTTTCTTATATATACTAAATAAAATACTAATAAAATAATAAAATATCATTTAAAAATTAAATTAAAATATTAATAAACTAATATTTATTTAATATAAAATATCTCCAACATCATCATTATCTTCTAGATTTCTCTCTCTTCTAATTGATCATTTTGCCCTTTATAATCTTTAAAATTTCATCCTTGAGTCATCACTTAATTTGGTAAAATTATGATTTAGTCCTCGAAATTCTTTAGCTTTTCAATTTGGTCCTAATTCATCCATTTTCCTTAGTTTCTAGATTATTCCACCCTTAAAATATTTACACTATTGGTCCTTCAAAATTTTCATATTTACACTTTAACCCTCAAATTTTAAGTATTTACTCTTGGGTAACAAAACTTTTCTCACTTTTGCAATTTAATCCTTTCTTGAATTAATATGTCATAATGTACTTCTCAATGTTGTCATAACTCAAAATTCTTCTTTTTGTCACTTTATTTCCTTACTATATCAAAGATAATATCTTACTGTAAAAAATTTTCGGGGTATTATAGTAACCATATTGCTAAAAGGGAAATCCATATCAAGATTAGAGCAAGAATGAATCTATTTAAACAAGGGTCCGATATTTGGAATCCATGGGTCACGCCAGCAATTATTATGTTTCCCATCACCTACAAACCAAAGTAACTTTTCACAAATGATTGGCTATACCTTGGTGAGGGATCTCCATAAGAAAAAACAACGTCCTCTCGATAAAAACTTAGGCAATCCACATTGAACCCTGTATTTTGTGCGAAGAACCTAAACCCATAGGACATTGGAATTGGACACCATATTGAAACCAACATTCAATATGAAAGAAGCATTGTGATCTTTTAAATGTCTCAACCCAAGACCTCTATATGATTTAGGTTGCCACATCGAATCCCAACTCACTAAAGCCATCTTTTTAGCCCCATTATAAGAACCCCAGATAAACTACCTCATCATTTGCTCGATCTCCTCACGCAATACTTAAGGGATCGTCATAGGTTGCATGAGATAACTAGGAATCGACAGTAATACCGACTGTGCCAAGGTTACCTTACCAACTATAGAGAGATGTTTAACGTCCCAGCCAAAAAGTTTGTTGTGTACCTTATCAATAACGAAACACAGAGCGTTGTTGGTGACCTTATCATGAAAGAGAGGTACTCCCAAATAATTCCCTTGATTCATCATCTACTCCATTTGAAAAGAAAATATTAGTTTTCTACATATTAATTTGGTGACCTGAAATCTCACAGAACTCATCAAGAACTCTTTTGACAACTCTTGCTTGATATTCATCTGCTTGGCCAAAGAGTATTAAATTATCCACAAAGAAGAGATGTGACAGAAGTGGGCCATTATGAGCTAGATGAATAGGAGTCCAACTGCATGAACCAATGGTAGATTTGATGCTATGGCCTAACCATTCCATGCATAGGATGAAAAGATAGGGGGACAATGGACATCCCTGTAGAACCTCCTTAGAAGGCCAAAATTTCTTAGTTGGGATGTTGTTTCACAAAATTTGCATAGAAGAATTATAAATAGCTGATATAATAACATTTCGGTGAAATATAAGAATACCTGCAGCTTGGAGGGAAGCTTCGATGAAATCCCAACGAACATAGTCATAAGCTTTCTCCAGGTTAATTTTGATAGTCATCCATCTCTTGCTCTTGTGTTTGCTCCTCATAGAGTGGATAACCTCCTAGGCAATAATAATGTTATCTATGATGTTTCTACCTACTACAAACCCGTCTTACTCAGGAGTAATAATCCACAGAAAGACAACTTTGAAACGGTTTGCAATGACCTTCATAACTAGCTTGTAAAGGATAGAGCAAAGGTTGATTGGACGGAATTGGGAGAAGCTTTTCGGATAGAGCAAAGGAGTAATAATAATAACCTTCATAATTCACGGTGAGTGAATTATTTAAATCCAAGTCAATGTTGTCTTCAAAAAAAACCTTCCTAACTCAATTGCAGACAGATGCACTTTTATGCTCCTATTGACTCTGGTAAAACAAAGTATGATACCCATCATTTCCAGGAGCCTTTAACAGTGCCATATCAAATAGAGCAGATTTAATTTCCTCATTAGAAACCAATTTGCTCAAAAAAGAAGTATCCAAATCAATAAAACGCGAGAAGGCACTAGGGGTAGCTCTCGCATTGGACCAGGGTGTTCATCATATAATTTCACGTAGAAGTTAAATGCCTTGACTTTCAATTCTTCCTCATCCAAAACCCAATCACCCATGTCATTTTTTAAAGTGAAAATTCTATGTTTTTTTCTTCTTCGCAAAGTACGCATGTGAAAGAATTTGGTGTTGTAATCTCCCAAAACCAATCAATCGCACCTTGCCTTTTGACTCCATAAAAGCTCCTCATGATGTAAGACATTATCTAACTCTTCATTTATCTCCATTTTCGCCTGACGAAGGTAAATCGGGTTTGTAGAATCAAGCGCATTTTAAATATCATTAAGTTTGCAAATAAGATGATTCTTATAAGAGCTAATATGGCTATACGCCTTTTTTAGTCCAATGTATAACTTGATTAGTAAAGATAGAGTGTGTCATCGACATGCTTTCAAAGATATTTTAATTTTCCTTAACAAAATTAGAAAAAGTAGGATGCTCAACCCAACCTGTTAGAAATATAAAAGGACGTCCCTTTGAAGGATTGTAGTCATGCCTAAGGGATAATCGTAGGGGTCTATGATTCGATTTAAGCTTAGACAAATTTGTCACCATAAAGTGGAAAAATGAAGTTTCAAGCACCATTACAAATGGCCCTGTCTAACCTCTCAAAGATCCCTCCTCTTTGCCGAGTGAATTGTGAACCTTGGAAACCTATATCCAGAATATCAGTCGAATCCGTAAAGTCACCTAAAAAAATGGCACATTTTTCCTAATGTCTTTCCTCCTTTCTTTTCGTCAGAAGAAATGATAGCAATAAAATTTTTTATTGATAACCTTGAGGTCCTGTCTATCGAAACACTATTTTTTAAAACATTCTAGAGATATATCCTTTTTTGACTATCCAGGCTTCTATAAACAAAAGTAACAATGAAGGGTCTTCTAAAGGAGTTACCTAAAATCCTAAGAAGAATCATTTGAGGATGAATTTTAAGAATCTCTACCTAAATCGAACCTTTCTACCCAACCCAAATGCCACCTAAGAATCCTACCGTCCCCATTCAATGTGAATGTTAAAAACCAAGCTTAGCGATGATTGCATCTGACTTACCACTGCTGACCCTTGTTTCTAGAAGACTAATCAAATTCGACCTATGCTCACAGTTATACTTGCAAAACACTTTTGGAAACTTAAAGTTTGCGCATCCCTAACAATTCCAACAGAAGATAGTAAAATTCCTAAAAACCAAAAGATAGAGAAGGATGACGACCGGTAGGAAGTCGCCTCGAATCTAACATCACCATCATAATTTTTGAAAATTGCTTGGTTTTGTCTATTTCTAGCACAGCTTGAGAACTAATAAGTCTGGCTATAGAGGTCATGATTTCTGGAAGAGGAACACGGGAATTACTAGTAACCTTGAAACGTCCCTTACGACCACAAATAGTTTTGCTTAGGGTCTTACCATGTATACTATTTCCCCCTTTTGGTCCTGCTAGAGAATTTTCACTTTCTAAAATCCCATCCGATTGAGAACTAATATTTGAATTTGGATCTAAGTTCTCTTTAAAAGTCACGGCTGAGTGTCATTTAGGATTCAAGATTTTAGGATTTAATTCCACCACTAACTTGATGGGATATTCAAAAACAAGATTAAAATAAAGAGAGTAATTCCTATAAGTTTTGACATGTGACTTAATTCCCTATATTTTCATTTCAATCTGCTTAGTGGGAGTCGAATCCCCTACATTTTGACCGTCAAAATTATTGAAATAGTCAGCATGGCCCCGAAAGCCCTCAACAACCGCTGGCCCAAGATTTTCACCCAGCTACATATTTGATTTTCCTTGTTCTTGACCATTTAAATCCAAACTAGGCCCAACATTCCTTAAGCCTGAACTCATACTTGGCCCTACAGTTGAAACCCCACTCGATAAGCCCATGTTACTAGCCACAGTCTTCTTATTTTCTAACAGCTCAGATTTCTCCCTTCTTTTAAGCCTTTTAATTTCTTTAAAAATTCACCCTTTTGAAACCTAATTCCTGGAATATCTGACTATACTTCATCAATGCCACCAACTTCTTTTTCTAACGAGGCCAACGCCTCAAATCTAGACTTTCCAAAAATCTATATTTGATTTTTTACTTTTTGATTATGAGTATCCTTCTAATTTCAGCGAGATCTTCGCTCAATGATCATCTATAGCCCAAGGGGTTCCTCCCCCATCGCCGGAGTTGACCCCTCAACCATCGGACTGGAACTTTTTGCATTACCATTCACGGTGCACTAATCTAGAGCGACGGAGGGGTAAAGGTTTTTGAGGTGTCCATAACAACCACAAGCGACGCAGACCACTAGTAAGGCTTCCAATTCAACCCTTTGAATCCTTCCATTATTCAAGACTTGGGATACAAGTGACTTCTCCAAATCAACATAAACCGTCATCCTTGCAAAACGTCCCCTCGTGCCACTATCCATTTTGATGTCCAATCTTGCTACTTTGCCCACCAGGCTCTCGATCTCCTCTAAAACTTGTCATTTATAGAGGAACCCCGGCATTCCAGAAAATCAGATCCAAGTCAAAACCATAGTAGGGAAAGGCTTTGATGGATCAAAGTCCACCGTCCACGACTGGACAGTAAGGTAAAGCCCAAAAAAATTCATGGCCCTTGAGTCAAAACCATTTCATAATCTTATTTGTTTTGAAACCTAACCAAGTAATATCCATTTTCCACATCCATTAGATGGAAAGGTTGAGAAGGCCTCTAGAGATTAGAGATCCAATTGTGTAACATTGCATACCCTATATTGCGTCCCAACAATTTTACATCCATGGTGGTTTCCATATCTTTAACTAACAGTTTATGGATTCTATTCGAGAAACTGATGGTCGAATTTTCGTTGGCTATGGATTTCAAGATGTCTCCCTATACGAAATCAAAATTCTCATCATTGAAATTACCTGTATTCATCAAAGACGTCCTGGGAACAACCTCTGTCCTTCCTAAGAGCTTGTCCTTCCAAGGGACTCCAGCTTTTGGGCACAAATCCACCACCATGTTCGCATCAGTGTCATCCTTTAACTCTTTGACATGGACTTTCTTGGTGATTCGATCTTCATTAGAGTCTTCACCTCCACCATCTCGGTTGTCGGACGATATCACGATTGCATCCATAATAGCTCACAATGTTAAATGTTAAAATAAAAAATCTAATAAAAAAAGCTATTTTTGTTTTCGTTTTCATTTTCTTGAAAAATGAAAAACATTGAAGAAAACATGTTTGATTGAAAATTTTAAAATAATTGTAAATAAAAATAAAAATATGTGAAAACTAGAACAACTTTTATTGTTTTCACTAAAATTCTTTGTAAAATTGAAAATGATGAAAATAATGGTTTTATCTTTAAATGAATTAGCCCTAGTTCAAACTCATATAAATGTAAAATAATTTTATTTTTCAACAATTTTTCAAGTATTAAATCTAATACCATAGTTTAAGTCCATATAAATGTAGAATTTATTTTATTTTATTTTATTTATCATATTTCTATTATAGAAAAACTAGTACAAATATTTGTTCATTATTTCAAATATATATATATATATATATATATATATATATTTAGAAAGCAAAGGAAGCATTTGGCCTTAGTGAAAAGGAGGTAAAATTCTAAGGTCAAGCAATTCTTTAAAAAACTAGTAAAAATCAGGATATAATGTTTGAACCTTAGGACTTGATCGACAAAGATACTTAAACCAATACTCCAATAGAAAATTAGCATTTGTAATTTTAAAGATAAATATTCTTTTTCATATTTCTTTTAATGTGGGAGTGTGAGATTATACTTTTGGTTGTATGAAGAACTATTATTATTTGAGACAAATACCCTTCGATGAACCCATGCTGCTAAAAGACATGGTAGTATTTGAAAACGAATGAGGCCCTCTTAATCATATGTCCTAAAGCAATTAAACAGGGTTTCAAAAGATTCAGCATTGGAATGGTTAAGCAGCCTCTCCTTTTGGTGCTTACTTGGGATGGGTGGCCTTGAAATTCATGGTTGCTTGAGGAGTAAACATAAAGATTTTGTTTGCATAGTGGAAGGGAACAGAGTAGAGTGTTTACTGTGAAGTGTATGGTTCAAGGCTCCATGGTGCAATAGGCATTAACCGCTTGAAAGTGGAAGGTGGGGACATATTGCGTCGCAAGGGATATTTTCATCTCATTTCCCTCGCTTTTTGCAGCCTTTTGGAGATGTTTTGTTGGATAGCTTGGAGTTTGTTTCATGGGGTTTAGCCTTTTCGGAATTCAGTTAAAAGAGTATAAAAAGGGGTTGGAGGGAGAACAATATTCTTGCATTATCAAGTTGAGACATAGAGAAAATGGAAATGAGAAGAGAAGTTAGAGTTTTGTTTCTAGTAACGGTGGTGTTGATCGGCTGCCAGAGTGGGGTTGATGGAAGGGATGAGTTTGAGAGGAAAAATGAGGTTCCAGGGTGGTCCAATTCTACTTCTACTGAGAGCCATAGTTTTATTGAAGATGTACAACACAAAGGCACAAATTCTTCAGCAGAAACTTTAGTCCAAACCAATATTAATCTTAGCCATGCTGGGAAAGGAGGAGGAAATGGTGGTGGAGGTGGAGGTGGAGGTGGTGGTGGTGGTGGTGGTGGTGGTGGTGGTGGTGGAGGAGGAAATGGTGGTAGTTGCAGTCGAGGTGGAGGTGGCAGAGGCAATGGTAAAGGAAAAGGAAAAGGTAAACCTCACAAGAAAAGAAAAGGAAGAGGCCACTGTAGTTGTGGTGGTGGGGGGGGTGGGGGTGGTGGTGGTGGTGGAGGTGGTGGAGGTGGAGGTGGAAATGGAAATGGTGGAGGAGAAGGTAAACCACACAAGAAAAGAAACCACAAAGGTTACGGATGGGGTGGAGGCAATGGAGAAGGTGGTGGGGGTAGGGGTGGCCAAGGTGAAGGATGGGGTTGGGGAGGAGGTAACGGTGGCGGTGGAAACCATGGTGGAACAAGAAAAGCAATTGGAGGGAAAGCTCCCTCTCCTTCTGCAACGCCAGACCATGCACGTTGAGAGGAGTAAAGAAACATGCACTTGATCCCCCTCCAATCCAACTCCTACCGTATTTTATAGCAAACGTCATTTGCCTCTAGTTTTTGCATTTCCCATGCAACAACTCTAAATAATTCCCTGCATGCTTTTGTGTGTTCCACTTTTTCTAAATTTATAGTCTCAATTTTCTGCTATTCCAGATATTATACACATAAAAACCAGTTTGTATTAGTTTCGAAAGTAATATACGTTGTGGTTTGTATTAATTATTCAACCTAGCACCATGTCAGTTTTCACGAATTAGGCCAATAGGTTAAGCCATGTCCGCATTGAAAAGGGCAAAGCAAGCCCCATTATCGCATTGCTTGAGACCATCCGCAATCCTTAAATCCCATTTAACGAAAAATTGCTCCCATTTCAACATCCAACCAATCACCACAATTGAATTATTAATTAGTTAGCCAAATGAAAATCGGACCACCCATCAAAACTCAAAGCGTAAGGAGCCCAATGCACGTGCTTAAGCACCCGAGTCAAACCCCCCCCCCCAAAAAAAAAGGCCTTTGACTCTTGATTGGGGAAGTGAGGTGGGCATAATCACTATTGCTTAACTACCATGTGGCATGTGGATTAGAGATACTACAAAGTCAACGTGAAGTGACGGAAATTAAATGAAATCTGATTGCACGAAATTTTTAATGATTAAACAATGGTTTAATTATGCTTCCGATTGTTGAAATCTTTGAGTTTCTCTACGAAATATTCAAAATTAAAATCTAATTGAAAAAATTCATGCACAAGAGTTTGAGTGGAATCATGTATAACTGGTTTTGATGAGATATGGGCTACTATTTTGATGACTGAAACTACAAAAACCAAAATTTCCCTTCTTGGGGCTTTTAAAGCACAAAAGTACTTAATCCCTATCTTACTTTACAGCTGCCCTGCTCTTCCTACAAAGAAACAACAAAGAGTGGTTGGAACTGGTGAGAGATAGCCTTTCACGTGATTGCCACGCAACAATTATGTGAGTGCACTCAAGATTTGGGCGATTCTCATCAAATTCTCTCTACTTTTAGAAATTTCTGATGCCTCTGGCTTTTCAATTAGTTGCGACTATATGCTGACTCAAACCTCTATATCTTTTTATTACGCATTCTATCTACCAATCAATTTTTAAAAATTTTATGTGCAATTATGAAGAATTAAGTTATGTATTTTCTTGAGAGTCAAAATATAATTTAATTGTTGTATTAATTTATATATTTACAATTTAAATTTAAATTTATTATTTTATCAGAAATAAAGAGACTAGTATAATATTTCTCTATTTTAGGAGGGTAGCTCGTAGTGTCACCCCTATGTGTAGTTCTTTAAATTCCATCATATATTATTATCATGTGTGGGTTTTAGTTCATTTATACTGTAATAATTTGATTATATTTTGTGATTACTCGAATAATTCATTTGTAATAATTTAATACTTATGATTACTTGAATATATATATATATATTTAGATTTGTACTTCTATTCTAGAATACCTATTACACTTTTAAAAAAATTTTAACTAATTGTTAGCACATGATTCATTACTAGTAAATAAAATACAAACCCATTTGAATACACTGTTAATTCTTTTCATAATTTCAACATCATTTGGGTATTGCAGGCGCCATAAATCAATAACAAAAGCGGCTTGGAGTTGTATTGACTAGCATTTGGATCAATATGGTATTTACTTGTATTTTTTTGTACTGAAGCAGGCTGTGGAGAAGTCTCAGCAACAATTTTAAGCTCGACATTTGTCATGCAGTATTTTTAGGTATTGAGTGGCAAGGCATGAAAATAACCCCAATATTACGAAAATGATGCTAAAATACAGAGTAATTAGGCGATACCCTCATCTCACCGTTGACTCGCTATTTGTCTTCTTCTTCCTGTAATCTTTTAGTGTTATTTTTTTTTATCATTCATCAGCCTCACATTTCTCAGCGGATGACTAACCCTAAACCAATACAAAAGCAAAATGGCCGAAAGCTTATTCACATATTCTGTTTTAATGGCCATTCTCGTTTCTCAAGTCTCAATCTTCAAGTTTCATTAATACTACTTATTACTCCTGTTCTATCAATGATAGATAGAGTATCTAGGCTTCTTATTTCACATTTTAAATGCTATTATTTTCCATGTTTATTTTATCATTTATGTTTGGGATTTGTCTCTTAATAATATTATATTTAAAATTTAAATCTCGTTCTTCTCTTAAAAATATAATATGTCTTACCATTTTACTCAATCACTTGATAGTTATATATATAGTTATTTAAATTTTGATTGATGTGTATAAACAAATATAGTGGTATAATCTTCTAATGTTAAAAAGAAAAGAAAAAGCATACCAACATCAGTATAATTTAATGCTTAAAAAATTTAAAATTAATCAAGTGACTTGATATATAATAATATATGTTTATTATTGGTATATTAAATATAAATTCTTTAAATGTATTCAAAATACAAATTTGAGTGAAATTGGTGATGATATATTATATACAAGGAAACCGAAAGAAGTAGACCCAGTGGCCCTGGTGCTTACTGTTGCAGCATTTCTAGTTTCTTGAATGTACATAAATAAATAAGGAATGATATTTGTCGTCCGATACACAAATATGAAGGATTGATAAATAAATATCAATAATTTTATTTTAACATAATTAAATATTAATCACAACTATTATAAATAAATATTAATAACTTTCGAATTTAAGTTCCTTAATATAAAAATTTAAAGTCTTAAGTTTCGAATTTAGAATTTTAATATTTATTTATAATTAATCAGCCCTCCTATTAGCTTTTGTCTTTGTACCAAAACATAAACAGCTTTGCTTTGAGTGTCTTAAAATCATAGGCAAGGATATTCCAGCATGTCATGATTTTCACCAGACTCGATGAGCAGATAAAAACTGGGTCACCTGTCTGGTAAGTTGTTCCAAGTCATTTAACTTGGGGGGGTCCCCTCCACTTAAAGAATGCTCCTTCACGGGCTCCACTCTTCGACCCTCCAAAACCCAATGTCCCTATCCATCTCAGTCCCCACTCAAAACTTTAAATTTTAATTCATCCTGGAGGGAAACAACAAAAGGCAGAGAGGGCTGCCTAGCGCCCTTTCCTAGATATTATTATCGGTAACTTCAATTCAAATACCAATTACCAAACCCTAAGTGTCCAAAACCAAACATCAAACTCCAAATTCCGTCCAACAATCAAACACCAAACACGAAACTGCTCAAAAACAACCCCAATAAACCTCAAATTTCACTAACTCGTATATAAAGCCAAGTGCGTAGTCCTCACGCCATGAAGTAGTTTCCTTTGCTTACCACATCATTTCCCAATTCACAATATTTTTGCTTTCCAACGCCCATTCCTTTCAAAAGGTTGAACCGTTTCAAACTCACTCATTAACCACTCACTCAAACCAATATTCATTTATGGAAAGAAAAAACAAATTAAATTCAAAATAATTGAGGGAAAAAGTGGGAGAAATAAAAAAGAAGGAAAAAATAATAATAAAACAGATACAATAAAGTCCTCTCTAAATCAGTTACATCCCTATGCTAGAAAACCTACCGCACCCACCTTGGAAATTTTTTTAAACTATTTTTTTTTGGCCTTTCGAACCGGAAACAATCAAACCGGGTTCGTTCAACTCGTTCTCTCACTCTATTATCCTATTCAGTATTTTTTTCCCTACTGCTCTAAAACCTAGATGAACTATTTGGTTTTTTTCTGTCTAATATTATCCAAAACTGGGCACAACTGGAGGCGTTAGACCGGGTTCGGCCTGACCCAATGTCTCTTTCTTGCGCCGCATCTCTAGCACTTTTCGGTGATGGTTCGAGTGTAACTCGCTTGAAAACGTCGGACTACAAGCCGGTCTATACTCGGGTAAAAGCCGGCCCGACTTAAACCTGACTCCGCATGCGTTACACAAAGTCTTAGCCCCCATTGGACCGGCTCTCCATTGTGGCGTCTTAGTAACTCCACAATGACTGCACCTACGCGTCGGCTGGGTCCCATTGCAACCTGTTGTGTCGGTTGACGGTCTCTTCTTATGCTTCTTAACCGGCGGCTTTTCAACAGAGAGAGGTTCAGACAGTTCAAAGATTGAACCCGAACCACTGTTGGGGCAAAACATCCAAGGGGAAGGGCTTGAGGAGGAAGATGATGACGTGGAACTCGAAGAGGATTCTGTGAGAGAAGGGGTGGCGACAAGGGACCAAACTCGGCCTCCGGTTCGAACGCGCTTGCTTCTGGCTTTTGCTGGAACAGGAGTTTCGAAACATGCCGTCGTCGTAACTGATTTTTCCGGTTCGGGAAATTTGCCGTCGAGTAACTTGGGCTTTTCCATTAACGTCCCGGTCGGATACACCGTAGAGTGCTCCAAGAAGGAATCCTCCACGAAATGAGACAGCCATTCGAGGTTCTCAACGTCATCCGCCTGTAAAAATGGCACCTTTTTTCACCATTAACAACCGTAGCATAATAGCAGAAGCAAAAAATTTCTTAAAACAACAGGGTGCTTTTTTTTTCAAGTACCGGAACGGCGAGTTCGTTGGTGGACAAGGAACCATAATCGAAATTTGTAGTACTGTCGTTAGAGAAGTGGGCGTTGTCTTGGCTTAGCTTTTGTCTCTTAGGCAAAGAAGAAGAAGCTGGTACTTCTTCTTCCTCCTCATCTTCTTCATCCTCACGTTTCTGTTGAAGGAAACCCTCTTCGTTACTGAAGTCAAAGAGGTCGTCAACTGAAAAATCATCGCAAGACACCCCATTTTGTCCATTAACAACCCAAATATCCTCCAAAAACGCCTGGGGGCTTGGTTTCAAAGCCATTTCCTTTCTAAAACTGGTCTTCAAAGCTGCCTCAACGCATTCCATTTCCTAGAACATAAGACATTTAAAAAAAAAAACAGCTCAGAAACTTCAAAACAAGGCAGAAAAAGAAAAGCCCTTTGGAAAAAAAATACAAAAGCTAAAGACTTTATTTTCTAAAATTGACTACCTGAAGAGACGAAGGCAAGAGCGAAGGTGTAGTTGAAAAGAGAAGAAGAATGTGAAAGGTAAAGAAGAAGAGGAAATAGAAGAAAAATAAATAAAAAGGGGTGGTGATGAGTTTGGTGAAGCTCTCTCTTTAATTTTTACTTTTTCTCTCTCTTTTGTTTCTACTTACAAAACAAAAAGATTTTCTCACTTGTTTTATTTTCTATTTCTTCTTTTCTCTATTCCATTTATTTATACGTTACAACGCATAAATTAAAAAAAAAAAAAGGGACTGAAATTACGAGGATTACCCTTTAAGAGTCGGACTTTTCACTGTCTGGGAACCGTCAGGTCGGACCAAATTCTAAGATTCTCAAGGGTAAGGCCAAAGGCGTCATCCGGCCCGGCCTAACAAAAACCAAGGGAACCGCCTCCCTTTTCTGTTCTTTTTCGTAATTATGTTATCTTAAAATGATTTTCTTTTTTTCTTATTTGGTAAGAAATCGGTTTGGCCCCTCTCTTTTGACTAATTAACGTTATTTGCCTACCGCGTTGATCGCCGCTCGTCTTGGCTGTTTAATGTTTAACGCCCTCTTCAGTTTTTTGCAGTATAATATAATAATATTCCTCACTTTCTTTCTTTTTTCCCTCTGCTTTTTTTAGTTTATTACGAAATTGACCCTCAAAAAGACTGGACTGCTCATTCTTTTTGATCTTTTCTCATACCCATACTTTTATTGGGAAAAGAGAAAAATAAATAAATACATTTTCCATCAGTTTGTTCTTTTGGTCGAGATTTTGATATTAGAATAATAATGACAATATGAAATAAAATTTCCGCTAAAAAAGGTATTATAATATGAGAAAATTTAAGCTATTTTAAAAACATGTAGCAGCAGGTGAAATGCCTTTTCAGAATAATTAGTATTTTCGTGTATATTAATAACATAACATTCTAATATATACGTTTTAAGATTGAAATTATTAATAATTCATTTGTTTATAAATAAATAATGTATCATCTGTTGGTAATTAAACAATCATTTTGGACAACACTTTCTTAGTCCCAATAGTATTATTTTGTAGAATTTTAGTGTAGACTCAAATATATATTCTTTTAATACAATTATTAAAATCTGATGTTTGTACCTCACCAATCAAAATCAACAGTTAAATTGAAGTGCTTAGTTATGTGATTACAGTAGTACGTAAACGCCCAATTCTTTTTTCTTCTTTTTAAGGTGTCAATGCTAAATTTTTAAATTTTAGTTCACAGTTTTAAAATTTTTAACTTTTAAAAAATATTCAACATCAACTATGTAGGACAAATGAAGTATACTTGTTGAGTGTCCTTGAAAAATGTTAAATTGTGTATTTATATGATATAGTTATTGTTTATGGGCGTAGCATCGTAGATACTCTAGGATTACCACATGTTTTCTAGATGTGAGTTCGCCTACATGGTGATGTGAACCCACATAGTGCGGTCTCATAGAGAGGTACGAACTCCTCACGTGTGAACTACGTGGAGTACATGTCAGGACTCAATCGGGTAACCAAGTAGCAGGTCGATAATAGTGAGTACCACAACAATTTGTCCCCCACCTTGTTTAAAGAAAAGTTACAAAGTGACTCTTCGAAGAACTTGACTTCGTGAGGCGAGAGAGAGGTAATTTTCTTAAAATTCCCATCGTTCTTGTAATTTTTTTTGGGTTTATTCGAACACGATGGTTAGGGCAAGAGGAAGTGGCCGTGTTATTCAGGGTGTCCCTTCACAACGCCATGAAGTAAATGCTCTACTGGAGGCAAAAGCTTATGTTTGTACCATCAAAGAGGAAGAGATGAGTCGTGTTTTGGCTACTCGAGGAATTCAACTACCCAATTTCGCGTACGACTTCTCAATCGTTGAAGGATTGAGTCGATTAAGTGACACCACCGACAGAAGCTTCGTACTTCAATTGTACGTGTTAGAAGCGAGTTTCCATTTACCACACCAATCCTTCTTCTGCCATCTTTTTGACAAATAAAGGATAGCCCCAAGCAGCTATCTTGATTTTCATGGTGGGTCGTAATGGCGTATTTCATCGAATGTAGCCGACAAGGGGAAATGTTGTTGATTGTCGTTTTCTAGAATTTGTACCAATTGAAAGCGTGCAATCAAGGAGGTTCGGTGGGCTTGCTTTATTTTTCTCCTCGCAAAAATGTGGAATCAATCATCTTAAACTAGTCTTTGGATCTTCACCTAAACCACTGTAAATACATACGGGTTGCATACTAGATTTGGAAGAAGTGTTAACTTGTAGAAACGCATTTCAACGCTGTTTCTTAAATCTGAAGCCTAATGGATGGCTATCAATTGATGATAACAATGGTGCGGACACTATGACTGTGTTGCCTGCGTAGTTTGTATGGCCACATGGAGCCACTGATGATTTAGGACTTATTCTTTTAGGAAGGACGGAAGAGCCTAAGAAATAATTTTATACCTTTTGTAAACTAAAGCCTCGTCCGTGGTCTTTAAACCTTCAAGGGATCCAAAAAGTGGTGTGAACCCCCTTATGATAACTGTCGGTGCTGATAATACACTTGTTAGTGAAGTTGGCATAGTTCGTACTGTTGAAGAGAACTCAAGAGCTCCACAAGTTTATTGAGGGAGATCGATGAATAATTGGACATTCAATCCTTTATGCAAAATGTGCGAGGTATTCCCTTTGGTACATCTGTTATGCAAAGAAGTGCGAGTAGTAGAAAAAAACCAAAAACTACTGTTGGAGGTGCCAATATTGTTCTAAGCAGCAAAGATGAAGATAGCCTTGTAAAGTAGCTTCGTTAAAAGAAAGGGAAAGATCGCGCTGCAACATCTGGTGATATGGTCAACATTGTTACAGTCCCTGCTATGATTCCTTCTCCTCCTAGTTCTCCTCTCGTATCTCCACCGAGGCCACCTATAGGGGATACATTTGGTTAGATTGTTGATCATAGTCCTCCTAAAGGTTCAATCAGATTTATGCCTACTAGTGGTGAGACATGAACATTGTTCCCATGGCGCGAACACTTAAGTATGCAAAAATTTCCTTATTGTCTTATTGAGGTAAGTAAGTAATTGAGAGATTGCATTCCCCAATAAACGAAAGAACATGTTTGTCCTATTGCCTCATCCAGCTTTGTGAAAAAACCATCGTTAAAAGAACTAATATTATCTTTTCAAGTGGCTTTGGCCGAAGCTGGTATGGTAAGTGTGGGGATCATTGAAGGTATTAATGAAAAAGAGGTAAGGAATGTGAAATTTGAAAATGTTCACCAATCTACTGTGGGGGCTCTAGAAAGGGCTTGCGAGTTGTACAAGCAGCTGGATGAAGAAAATAAAAAACTGGTGGATCGAAATAAGAGGTTATAGGATCATCTTTCTCTCACTGAAAAAGACATTAAGAAATTGCATGGAGAAGTTACAGGGGAGCAAGTTGATAAAATTGTTTTGGAGACGACCATAGAAAGCATGGAATAGTGGCATAAGCTTGTGATGATTATCTGGCGAAGAGTAATGAAAATGCTTTGGAAAAGTACAAGACAAATACCAGGCAAAGTTTTCAAGATTATTTTCCAGATTTGAAATCTAACTTGTTGTTGCACACTCAAATAATTGGTAGTACATTTGATGCTCGCAGGGTAAACGTCGATGCTTTCAGCGACCTCACAGGTGCTCAGTTGGACTTTGATGTGTACTTTCCTTTTGGAGTTACTTGGGAGAAATTCGTAGAAGAATGGAAGAACTCCAACAAGCTTTACTTCGCTGATAATCTTGTTGAAACCAGTGTAGCTCTCACTATTGGGCGTGAAGGGGATGAAAAAGATGAGAGGATGAAGAAGAAGACGAAGAGCTCGTCGATCTTTAGGATACCAGTGCTAATTCATAATTCCATTACTTTTATTGTACTTGTTTTCTATCTATTTTGAAAAGGAAAATCTATGTTTGTTTTGAATTGAAATGGTGTGGTGTTTGATTGTGAATTTATTTGAGTAAATTGCATAACCAAGTTGCCACTAGAAATGACTTAACAAATATTATTTAAGTAGTGATTAGGAAATCAACTAACATAGATGAGATCGTTCATGATGTTAAATCGAATGAACTTAGGCTATAATATTAAATTAATGAGCCTTAACATTATTAGTTGCGATCTTATATCAGTGAGCTATTTAGAGTAGCAATATTAAATCAAATAACTCAAATAAAATTATTTATGATATTAAATTAAATAAACTTGGCTGCGATATTAAATCGACGAGCTTTAACATTATCAGCTGCAATATTAAATCAGTAAGTTATTTAAAGTAGTGATATTAAATCGGGTAACTCAAAGAAAATTTTTCATGATATTAAATCGAATGAACTTAGGCTGTGATTTTAAATTAGTGAGCCTTAACATTATTAGTTGTGATATTAAATCAGCGAGCTATTTAGAGTAACGATATTAAATCAGCTAACTCAAAGAAAATTTTTCATGTTAGATAAACTAAACAACATTTGCAAATAGCATATCTTTATTGATAAAAGGGACAGATCATTCATATATAGTATTTTTTTAAATGGCGTGTATTCCATGTGCGAGGTAGAATAAGGCCATCCATTTTTGCTATTCTATAAGCTCCATAGCCTATTTTTTTGTCAACTTTATGGGGTCTCTCCCAATTAAAGGCCATTTTTCTTGGAAATTGACTTTAGTGTTTCACAAAACAAGATTACCCACTTGAAACTGTTTGTTCTTCACTTTGGAATTATAATATCATGTAACTTGTTGAGTTCGCACAACAATCCTAATTTCTACTCCCTAACTTCATCAATGAGATCTAAGTTGAATCGGATGGCCTCTTGGTTGGCACTTTCATCAAAATGAGATGTCTTGTGAGATCATAGACCTATCTCAGCAGGGATTATTACTTTTGTCTCATATACTAACTAGAGTGTTATCTCTTTAGTTGTTGTGTGATGTGAGGTTTGCAGGGCCCATATAAACCCTAGAAGTTCTTCTAACCAGGCATCCTTAGTCTTATCAACCTTTTTCTTTAGAGTCGTTAGAATCTTCTTGTTCATTGCCTCTACTTGACTATTTGTTTGGGGAGTTTTTATAGAGCTTTGAGAAATAGCAATTTGCAAGTCCTTACAAAAGTTCTTGAATTTTCCCTAGAATTGGGTTCTATTGTCTGTTATAATCAAAAGTGGAATACCAGATCTGCATACATTGGATTTATAAAGAAAAAGTCTCCATTTGTCTTTCTGTGATTGTAGCTAAAGCTTCAGCTTCTATCCACTTAGTAAAATAGTCCACAGCTACAATTATGAATTTCTTCTGAGTCATGGCTTTTGGAAAATGACCCAAAATATATATTCCGCAAGTTACAATGACCAAGGGCCAGACATTACTTGTAGAGGCTCAACTGGTGATTCTTGCACTCGAGCATATCTCTAGCAGATATCACAAGTGTGAATCATATAATGTGCATATTTTTGTACAGTTGGCCAGTCATATCTCTACTTGAAAACCTTGTGTGCTAACAACATCCTACCTAGATGATCGCCGCATATTCCTTCATGAATTTCTCTCATAACATACCCAACTTTTATGGGAACGAGACACCACAAAAGTGGTTATGAGTAACATTTTTTATAAAGCTCACCCTCTAACAAGATATATCTAAAGGTGATAGATTAAATAATTTTAATTATCTGAGAGATAAGTAGCTTGCAGATACAAAGATATATTAAATGGAAAGAATAACATCGTACCTTGTAGCCTTATGTTGTATTTTGGTGAGCTCATTTTTGTTGAGGTGGTGAATTTCCCCTTATAGAACTTACATTATGGGTCATCCACGTTTCTTCTTGGCTTAGACTGAACACTTGTTGGGTGTCACAGCTTGGGATGACTTTATGCTTTAACAGAATTTTCCTCTTTGCTCGATAGTAATAGAGGACACTAACTTAGACCAAATGTCAACTTTGGTGTTCTCCACCTTGGATAACTGTTTAACTTGTGCCTTATCAAACTGAGCAAGTAGTTGGGCGGCTATGGCATGGTACTTCTTTAAGCTTGGCTTTTTTACTTCATACTCATTGTTTATTTACTTTGCTACTAATTGAAAATCAATGCGTATTAGCAATTCCCTCACCCTCAGCCGTGGAGCTAGTTGTAGTCCTGAAATTAATGCTTCATACTCCACAACATTGTTAGATGTCTGAAAGCCGAAGGATAGTCTATACTGCCATTCATTCCCATCAGTATATATAAGAAGAACGTCCACTCCTAATATTATCTTCGTTGTTGAGCCATCCTCATAAACTATCCCTGTGATGAGTTAACTACTACAGCTTGTGTAATAAATAGAAAAAAAATTTAGAACCAAATGTATATTTGTAATTGAATATCATAAAAAAATGAGTATTTATAAAAAAAATTCCAATAATTTGTGTGACATGCTATTGTGTCATTTGTATTAGTCATAGTGTTACCTATAAGGTTTGATGATCTATTAAAAGAACATTCCACCATGAAATCAGCTAAGATCTGAGCTTTGATCGTTGTTCTCGGAGCTTATTCTATTCCAAATAGTGCAAATTCAATTCCCCATTTGGTCATTCTACCTGAAGTATCTACTTTAGACAAGATGTCCTTAATAGGTTGCTTTTTCATGACAATCACAGGATAAGCTTGAAAGTAGGGTCGCAACACCTTGTTAACATAATATACTGAAAATTGGCAAACCCCTTCAGGCTTGATCAAAACTACTGTTACCTTTTCAAAAGCAGCTTGGCACTCCTATATCCAATTAAAAGAAGTTCTTAAGGCTTTAAAGAAATGTAAGCACTTATCTGTCATTTTAGAGATAAAAGTGTTGAGTACAGCCACATTCTCATTAGAAGTTGAAAATAGTCTTTGGGGGAGGCATATCTAGAATGACCCAAATCTTCTCAAGGTTCGCTTTTATTCTCGTTTTTGAAACCAAAAAGCCTAAGAATTTCTCTGCTCTCACACAAAAAAACACACTTCTCCAAATTTGACTTTATATTAAGGGTTCGCAAAACAATAAAAGCTTCAAACAATCCTGACTATGCCCCTTCAAAGTAGAGTTCTTTACCAACATGTCATCAACATAAACCTCAATACTACGACCAATTTACTTTTTGAAAATTTTATTAACCAATCTCTGGTAGGTTGCACTTGCGTTCTTCAACTCGATAGCAAAACAAGTCTTCTTTCGTGACAAAGGTTGTTTTATCCTGATCTTCTAGTCATGGAAATTTGATTATAACTTGCGAATGCATTCATAAAACTCATGAACTTATGGCCTGAGGACGCATCTACTAGCCTATCGACCGAGGATAAAGGAAAACTATCCTTCGAGCAAGCCTTGTTAAGACTAGTAAAATCAATACACGTTCTTCACTTTCCATTGGCCTTCTTCACCATCACAACATTTGACACCCAATTTGGGCACACCACTTCCCTGATAAATCCCACTGAAAGCAACTTTCCTACTTACCTGATGGTCTCCATAACTTGAGGAGCGAACCTTCTTTTCTGTTTGACTAGCCTGACTTCGAGGGATAAATTTAATCGATGGACAATTATCTGAGGATCCACACCAGACATGTCTGCAATTGAAAATGAAAATATATATAAGATCTCCCTCAAGTACCGAACTAAGTCCTCTTTTTTCTCTTCTGTTAACGCTGATGAGATTCTTACTAACTTATCTATGTGATCATAAAACAACTACAAAGTTTCTATGATTTCTGTTGCCTCTGGCTTGCAAGTTCTCTCCTCACTTCTGACATCCAAACTATCCAAATCTAAAACTTGATTAGCCACTTTTTCCTGTTGCAAACTCTAACCCTATAGTACCTGTTCATATGTTTGCTTAACTAACAACATATGACACTGTCTAGCTGTTCGCTGGTTAAACTTCATGAAACCTATCTCTGTCCTAGTAAGGAACTTAATCTTTATACAAAAAGTTGCAACTATCATTTTAGCCATTCTCATAATAAGATGCCTAAAGATGGCATTGTAAGCCATTGGATGGTCTACCACAAAGAACTGAACATATTCTGTGGTGATATGCTTGCCATCCCCTAAGGTAACATGTAGGGTAATATACCCTTTCATGTCAATTGGATGGTTCACAAAACCACACAAAGGGCTTGCCTCCTTCAAGATTGTTTCTTCAGCCTTATCTTCTGATATGCGTCCCAAGTTAATACTTCCACAACACTTCCACTGTTAACCAAAATTCTCTTCACTTCAAATCATGATATAGTAGCTAACGCAACCATTGGATCATTCATTTCCTTATCACATACTGAATCCTCATCCGTATCACTAAATTTTACCTTTCATTTTTCTTGTTGACGCAACCTTTTTGGTGAACTGGCTGACATTACACTTCTAAGATGAGTCATTCTCTTCGTGTTAGAGGTTATCCACTCTTCATCAATACCAATTATCACATGTATTGTGCCTCTAACCTTTTGATTTCTCTTATCAGCGCCCTACAAACCCTAACTTGATATCGAAGCACCTTGAGCTACAAAATCCTTCAGCTCTCTATTTCTAACTACTTTCTTTATAGCATCTTTTAAAGTGAAACAATCTTCGGTCTTGTGCCCCCCGTCATTATGTAAATTCCATCTATCTCTCGAGTTGGATCTTGACTGGTTGTGTCGTATGGGTGGAGGGCTTGGTAGAATACCCAAACTCTTGACTTGAGTAAGAATGTAGGTACGCGAAGCATTTTAGGGAGTATAAGTTTCAAATTTTCCATGAGAAACGTACCTTCTTGTGTGTTCAACTTGAGGTTTCTGAAATGCCCTTGGCAGCTTATTTTGTTTATAGTTCCTTTGTTGTCCCCTACCTTGTACACGTAGACTCTGAGAAAGAGGACCCTGATGCTTACAACTCCCTGACAACCCTTAAATTGTATGTCATCCCTTTGAAAAGTATTGCAAGCTACCCTATTAATTTCCTTTGCCTCCGTGAACTTATGCGCCCTCTCATACAAATTTGCCAAACTTTTTGACCTATTATTAGTAAACGAATATTGCACATGCTCGTTTTAGACTCTCATGATGAAGGCATCAATGACCCACTGGTCTTCTAAGTTTTTTGTGTTTAACATGGCTGCATGGAACCGTTTGGCATAATCTTGTAAAGATTCCCCATCCCTTTGTTTCGATGACATGAAACCTATAAAAAAACTCATTATTGTCCTATGAGTTCAAAATCTTCCCAAGAACATCTGACCCAGCTTCGAGAATCTTTGAATGGAGCCCAGTGGTAGAGACAAATACTAATCTTTCACACTTTCTCTAAAAGTCATCAAGAAAGCTTTACGTTTTACTGCATCAAAATCCCTTGGCATATTCATATAATTATTATACTACATGAGATGTGCTCAAGGATCCCTTCCACCTTCAAACATTTATTTTGGAACTTTAAACTTAGTTGGTAGGCTTACAACTGCTACTTCAAGAGACAATAGGTTGTTAGAGCAACACAACCAGTCCATATCTTACAATCAGGGTGCAATGCTCACACATCTTTACACAAAGCATCCATCTCATTCTGCCATAACTTTGCATGTGTTCCCATAGCCTTGTCCTGGAGAGACGTGACATGATCTTGAAGATTAGAGTTGTCAAATTGCATCCTCCTCTTCAACTCCTCGTTCTATCTTAACAACTCCTGTTGAAACACTTGTTGTTCGAACCTAACACTTTGCTGAGTTATTTGTTCCTTCATCAACCTCAACTGCTCCTATAAACCTAATAATTATTGTGGTGATGCTTCCTGGTCAGAGGGAAATGACAGTCTCGACCTAAGGGAGCATTGAGGTCAAAAGAATTGGAGGCACCTACTTGACCTGAGTTCCCTAGATTTTCTGGTTAGTTAGCAAATCGACCAACGAAAATTTCCATTTCTCTAGGTTGATTACCAACGCCAGATCCTCCTTCCTGGTCCAACGAAAAATTACCGAGGAAATTCTCGTTTGGGTGAGTCATCTTGGTTTTTTGGCAATTTGAAGATATGAAAATCAGAAGTCTGTACACGTTCATCGCACCAAATTGTTGAGTACTTTAGAGTGTGTGCCTTCAAAAAGGTTAAATTGTATATTTATATGATATGGTTACTGTTCATGAACGTGACATCGTAGGTAGGTCCCCATGCATGCCAACACGTACCCTACTTTAAGATTGACATGTGTTTTCTAGATATGAGTTCCCTTACAAGGTGATGCGATCTCACGTCGTGCATGGTTGTGCGAACCCACATGGTGCAATCCGATAGAGAGGTGTGAACTACGTGGAGTATAGGTTAGGACCCGATCAGGTAATCGGGTAGCGAATCGGTAATAGTGAGCACCACCATAACAATACTATAAACAAATATCTAAATTTGTGAGTAAGATTTTCAATGTCAATTATTTATAGTTGTCCCAAACCTTCAATTGGAAATTTGAATTTTTTTTAAGGACAAGCAAATAATGAAAAATTATTGTTGTGGTCATATGCAAAGAATGAAAGGAAATAGGGAAAAAATAGAGAAAACCGTGCGAGTCAACTAAACATCAATTTAATTAGGTAATGATAAAATGTTTTTACTTTACAAGTTAAATTATATTATATTAAAGGTGTTTTGTCATTTCATTTATTTTATATAGAAAACTAAAATTCACCTAATAAAATTTGAATGAAAGCCTTTATGATTTTTATCATTTGTATTTTTACCATTCAACTAAAATCTCATTTATCAATTTTTTTAAATATATGTTTATAACATCATATTATTTTTCACGAATGTATTATAATTTATGTTTTATGTGTTTAAATTACTAGAAAATAAGATAGTTGACAACACTTGAGTTTTTTTAATATGTTTAAAATATTGTAAATTTTATATATTTGATTTTTTTGCCTGAATATACTTGATTAAATATTTATGTATTTCCATGTGTGTCTTGTTGATGTTATTTTCAGGATTGCGTTTTAATTATTTTTCTATATATGTTATTTTTCTTTTGGTGTATTAATTCATTTTATAGCTTGTCTATCTAACTCTCAATTAGAAAACAACTTGCGATTTATGTAATTTTTGTGTACTCAATTAATTATATATTTTGCACATTTATTAGAGTAATTCAATTTAAATAAAAAAAGTATACATTTTGTCTTATCATATCTAACTTCATTCCATTTTTGCATTGTTTTCATTTGCCTAAATTTTATATTATAACACCTCTCGTGCATTAATGTCAATATTATTCTTAAACTTTTAATTGAAATTTCCTAAATGTAGTAAGGCCATTTTCTAGTACTGCTAGAAGATCTTTTTTATACAAAGGTAAGAATCTCTCATATCATATAATGCAGGTTTAAGATATTTTTACTTTTTTAAGATACAATGCTGAATTACGTTAAAAGATTTTAACACTTAAAAGTGAGAAAAGACTAAATTAACTATTATTTTTAGTCTATTTATTCTTCCAATTTAAATAATAATAAAAAAAGAGTGGGACGAAATGTAATCAAAAGGTTAAAACAACATAAAATCATTAGAATTGGGAGATAATTTCAGGCACCTCGAGACTCAAAAAAATGGACCAACTCCAACTCTAAATTGAGGAATCAATCAAAAAGAAAGCAACCAAAGCTATGTAACAACACCACACCTAAGGTTGCAGGTGACATATTTAGTATATGCATGTTTAATATATTAAAAATAAAAAAAAAAGAGAATATAAATAGTAAAAAGTATGAAGTGATAATTATGAGCAAAGTTTTTGGGGACAGGACATGCCTTCTAAGCAAAGACAAAGTTCAAAAAAAAAAAAAATTATAAGGGCCAGCTTTTGTTCCCACGTAACACTACCCTAATGATTCATTAATCCTTATTTTACAAATCAGATTCTGTTCCAAGGATTACAATTTATAGAATGTGTTGAACACAAGATGAGACAGCTTTCAGATTTTATTACATGTTTAAACCTATTTTTAATATAATTATATTTAGTTAATTCTCATTTTTAAATATAATTTATTTCTTAATTTTTATTTTATATTTCACTTATGCGCAATACTTGGTTTGATAACGTGTTGTGTTTTTATTGGATGGTAACCAAATCTGTGTTCCTTTTTCTTTTTCCTTTTGGTCCTACATACGGAAATCAAAGCTTAAGCAGCTGTTCAATTGAACTAAGGGGTGAGTTAATCAGATTTGATTCTGGATTTTTGTATATTAATTTGAAGTTTTGAAAAAGGAAATGAAAGGGAGAGAGGGTGTAGGAGAAAATAGAGTGGAGAATCACACACCAAGTAGGGAATCTACGGAACTGAAATTTCCAACCAATCACAGCTTCCTAAGAACATGTCTCCTTTTTCATTTTGTTCTTTTAAATATATAATATTATGTGCGTTTGTTTCAGTAAAACTTTCCTGCTCTTTTCTCATTTTTAGCCTTCATCTTATCTTATTTCCACTACTAGTACTAGTACTATAGTACCGAGTACTTGGTACTTGCCCAAACAAGCTTACTGCTAATATCAACAACCCCAACGCAATCTCTTGTTAACAAATCAAGTTAATGATTTGCTTAATCACACCATCGTTTTATTTGCTTTTAATTGTGTGAATCTTAGTTAGATTGTTATCCTTTATAACCAGATATTTAACATTAAAAAAAAATTAATCTTTTTTTATAGTGATTATTCGAATCTAAGTTATTCTTCTCAATCCTAGACCACAAATTGAGTTTCATAAAAAAAAATGTTGTTAACCATGTAAGTTGGACCTAAATATTTAAAAGGCATTGATTAATGGAAACCAAACCACGTCATCTAAGCTAAGCAATAAACATTTGGCTTATTAATTATAGAAGGTGTTGACGGTAATTTGGGTAAGGCGGAGAACGTGATTCACCTTATTTGGTATAAGACAAACAACCATCACATAGAGTGGTTGGAGAAGAGAATGAGGAGGAGGTGGAGAAGAAAAAGAATGAGCGTATATACCGTTAGTTCCTTATTCTTAGGTGTCGCTTGCCATGTTATTATTAGCAGGTAAAAGACAGATGGCAAAATGGTTTGATGGTATAGATTTAGGTAAGGTAGTGCTATGATTTCCTGTGTCATTTCAAATGAGATGTTGTAATAAGAGCGAATTTACTTGATTATTGGCTTGAAAGATTTCTTCAAGGAAGTTTTTTGCATTGTTCGTTAGTTTGTTATTCGACCAGAACAATTAAAGTACAATAAGGATTATCGGATTAGAAAGGAAATGAATAAAACGATTGTATTTCTCATGACCATTTACTAACCAATATTTGAAAATATGTAATGTATTTTTGTTATGATGTATTGTTTTAGGTCTTGTTTAAAGTTGAAATTTGAAATAGAATAACGCCAATGGTAGTATTGAATTTGTTGACACATGCAAAGAAGGCGCTCCCAAAATTTTAAACCCGTGGAGAAGAAAAGCAGGGGTGTCATAATGAAAACAAATAAAATTCCAAAAGAGTGGTGTATAATTACAAGGTAACCTTGGCTGTTTGTGGGGAGTCATTAGCCGGTTTACCTTTTCGCCAAAACCACATGTGTAAGAATTCAATCCTCCTATCATCAATTTTAGTTTAATCAGTTAAACAAAAATAGAAAATTAAAGAAAAAAATTAACAAATATAATCGAATAATAATATAGACATAAGCATTCATTTCAAAATTATAACAATAATATTTTTATGGAACAAAACAATAATCTTAAATATTTATACTAGATTTTGCACCAATTTCACTTCCCTTCAACTTTATAGTTTTAATTGAACTGATTAAATCAAATGATCCGATCAAATTTTAGCAATGAATGCTTGTTGTTTGTTTGGGCATCAAAGTCTAAGCCATCATTGTTTGGCATATTAATTTATATAGGTTAAATTTTGTTATTAGTCATTATATTTTATGTAAGTTGTGGATTTGATTCCAATATTTTAATTTGGTCTTTTTAATTTTATATTTTTCAAAATTTAAAATTTAAGTCTTCACTAGATGATAACTATTAAATTCATTTACAACTTAAATTCATCAAATTTTGATAAATTTGATGCACCAAACATATTATAATATGTTTCAAATTAAATCATATACTTAAATTCATCTAAATGTTAAGTTTGACATTTTAGTTCCCATACTTTTCAAATTTTCAAAATATGATGCACCAAACATATTATAATATGTGTAATGCCATGTCAGGTTATTATTTTCACATATTACTCACAAAAAATCCAATTAATCAATTAACAACTATCATTTGTGCCAAGACTAAACTTTCAAAATTAGAAAAGTATAAGCATTTAGAGTGATCCAATTAGAGAATATGGACCAAATCTACAACTGTACGCCTAGTATAAGACTAGTAGTTGAATGTAACCAGACAATTTTTTTTGCTCAACCGATGTTGAGTTTATTAAAAATAAAATCTCTAATGAGATAATGGGATTACAATGATAGACACCTATTAGAAAACCTTACTCATCACCAAACACCTTAAATTAAATCTCACCTAAACACAGTAAATGATAACTCTAATAAACCCATGACAAACCTAAAATGATAACGAACTTTAAAGCACAACTACTCTACCAAAAACTAGCTTTCATCCCTAAAACCATACCCTAAGAGAAATGAAAAAAAAAAATCCCAAAACACCTAAAAAATCTCATGGTGATTGCATAAATTGAAACAAGTCAAACTTGCAATCTCTTGCCACCATTTTTGCAAACTCTCTCTCGTTCAATGTCGCTACACTTGAGCTTAACCTCAAATACAAAATCAACAATACCTCATCTCATTTGAATCAACATACTTCAACTTTCTTGGCTTATCTCTAATTATTTTTGCTTGCTTTTTACTTAATCGCCTCTTCATATTCTAAAGTCACTTGTTAGTTCAAGAATGAATGATTAACTAAACAAATTTAACTGCTACTATTTTAGTTTGAACTAAAATTTTAAAATTCAAAAAATACAATGACTAAAATTAATCAATATGTAAAGTACAGAGACTAAAATTGATCAAATCAAAGTATAAGGACTAAACTCACAACTTTTGCAAAGGACAAGGAATAATAGCAAAATTTAACCATTTACATGTATAAACAATATACCAAATACAAATTGCAAACTTATATAGGACTAGAAAAGGAAAGTTAGAGCAAGAACAATAAATAAACAAAGCCCTACATAATTTACATCCGCCAAACTTTGATTAAAACCTATGGTTTTTCACATGTTGATTGTTGTATAATTTTAATGGTTATTTGGTTTACGTTAGTAGATGTTACAAACTAGTGATTGAAAGGTCTTACAGAGATAACAAAGAGGAAGATTAACATAAATTAGGGAGAATAAATGCATTGGTACGTGGTTATGGTGAAAGCGATAAATGGATAGGGACGGTGAGTGTCACACCCCAAGAATCGATGATTTTAGAAAGACAAGTAAAGTATGTATGTAGGCTGTTTGGCATGCTGGGGTAGCATAATCCACCACCATGTTGGCCTAATGATGAGTCATAGTATTGGTGTATACTAACAAAGAACCCGCTCGTTGGCAGTATCTAAGGATTTAATTGCAGAGTAACTTCAAGTGAAGAAAGAGTACGCTCTAGAGTTTTGATTGAGCACTAAGAACTTACCAAGCGTATGAGAAAATGGTAGGAGACTTAATTGTCCTTAAGACCACGCCATACGTGGGTCACCACCAAGATATAGTACGTCCGATCTGCATGAATACTGTTCAAGTAGATCTGTATCGAGTTAGTTGGGAGTTGTTGGGATTCTACAGCACCAGAAGTAGAGATCAGAGTAAAAGTAGAGTAGTAAGATGTATGAAAGGTTGCTTGTACACTAAAACAAGCAAACTAAACAAATCATCATAGTAGCATGATTGGCCACTTCTCATTAGGAGTCAATTGGAGTGATTTGACCTTTCCCATGACTGGTCAACAATAAAGTAAACCTTCGCCAACTTTTCTCTTACCTACCTTGGATTGGGAAGGGAAAACAGGGAGACCGAGAGTGTATTTATGAGAAAGGGTATTTCAGATGGGTTTTCTTTCTGCTTAATGATCATATTCTTCTTTCTAAACTCAACACTTTCTTATTCTTCTTCGTTAAGATAGAACTGAGATCTTGTTTAATCAAGGGATGATTTAACCTCCTAATAAGTCTTATAGCCCTGTATGTTATGATTGTTGAAGAGTGGGGATGATGAAAGGTGTAAAAGTAGTAGGATATGAGTGTAAGGCCTTGCTTGGGGGTTGCACGCAGTTGAAATGATATTAAACTAATTATAAATGGGGATTCTAATGGAAGTTCTATGATCTTTTAAGCAGTTTTTACTGCTGGATCGGGAAGGATGATTAAAACTAGGGTTCTAAGCCGAGATGAAGGTGAGTTTCTAGTGAGCTTCTAGAATTGACTTCTGTATACATTCTAACTCAAATAAATGGTAGATGCCTCTGTAGATAGGTATGTCTCCTTGAGAAGATATCTTTATAGATGTAAAGGAAGAGTATTGATGTGTGTTTGAATATGAAGTTGCCTGATAAATGTCTTTGCTATTAGAGAGTTGGTACGTTGTCTCTAGAGTGTATGGGTGATAATATTTAGTATTATATGTGTGTGTATAGTTAAAGTCTAAATAAAAAGACCTTTGTTGTGGTACGAATCTAGTACAGGCGAGTCTGTGGTATGTATAAATATGAAGATGAGATATATTGTGTAGCCTCTAGTAAGGCAGGTGTATTGCTAACTAGACAGACAAATCACTGTGAAAATTGAAGATTTATTGTGTAGCCTCTGGTTGGGCAGCTATAATGCTAACTAGACTAGAAGATTATGGAATAAAATTGTGGAAAGTCTATGGCCATGGCATCATATGATAATACGCCAAGATGGCGTGAAGGTATAAGACCATGTGGGAGAAGCCCCATAGCATCAGTAGAAATGGTCTACCGGGATAGAAAACACGGATTATCTGAAAAGCCTTTGTGGCAAACTATCTAAAAACCTTTATGGCATATTATTCAGAAACCCTCAATGGCGGGGTAATTTGGGAAATACTTGTGGCAAATTTCTTGTAAGGTCTGTATTGTGGATTCTGGAACGCCTAAATGATGAGTTGATATTCCACCCTTGTGACAAGATCTAGGCATGTCCGTGAGGCATTATTTGAAAGATTTCTCGATAGTGTACCCATTTAATGATTCCCCCATCGTGATCTGTCATGTCAATGAACCTTGTGTATTTGGAATATTGGTGGTGCAAGTGTCTGCCAAACTTGAAATTTCTTAGGTCCTGTATTGAAGTCATCTATTATTTTATTGCTTGAATTAGAACGTTGCATTGCCAAGGCCTTGCCACGATCTTATGTTCATAGTGTCATAACCTGGTTATGGTCTTATCATCAGAATGCCATAACCCAATTATGGTCTTACATATATGTATATATATTGCCATGGCCCAACCATGGTCTTATGTCTATACAATTTCCATAGCCTTGCTATGGTCTTATGTAAACATTGCCATGGTCCAACTATGGTCTTATACATTTTTACATTATATTTCCATAATGTCTTTCAACTATGGTCTTATTCATTTCCTTCAAGTCGAAAAATATGATTCACATATATACAAAAATAGATAATAATTTATCGAAATAGTAATTAATTGAATTAACCAAGTTACGAACTAACTTGAACTTATAAACGACTTCTAACACGAACTGACCACTATTCCGTTATTTTGACTTTTTCGCGATTTATGTCTTTTCGAGTTGTTTCTTAATCTATATAAATATTTTTCTTTAATTAATTCAGTTCCAGTATTTAAAATAATCAATTTATCTTATAACCCTTAATAATGGAAATTTACAAAATTTCCCTCAAAGCTTACCTTTTATGCAATTTAGTCCCTAAACCCGAAACTTGCAATTTCACCATTTTTTACCATAAATCATGCTAGCCAATTTTAGCTAATCCTATAACAGCCCATATTTATAAAAATTTACAATAGATTCCTTGAATTTTATAATTGTCATAAATAAGTCCCTAAACCTTAAAATCATCAAAAATTACTTAACAAAATATGTCTATTTAACAACCAAACTCAACAATATACCATACAAATTTAAAAACATATCAAATTCATCCATGGAATTATTTATAACATTTAAAATTTGTACAATTTGACCCCCGGGTTAGGTAGATTAAGCTAAAACGATCTCAGAAACATAAAAATTACTTAAAATAGATTAAAAAGGAACTCACATGCAATAATATATCAATGGCTAAATGTAAAACCCTCCAATGGCTTCTTTTTCCTTCAATATTTGGTGCCAACAAAATCAAGAAGAAGATGACTTCTTTATTTTTTCTTTGATTTATGTTAATATTTCACTAATTATAATTTTACCCTTACTCTATTAATTAGAATTTCAACTAACCTTAGCCTATAATTGTCCACTAACTATTTATATGGTTTATTTAACATATAAGTCCATTTATTAACATTTCATAGCCATTTGACCTCATTAACATATAGAATTCAACTTTTGCATCTTTTACAATTTAGTCCTTTTTGCCTAATTTGCTATCTAAACATTAAAATTTCTTAAACAAATTTTATATGACCCTAGTAATACTCCGTAAATATTCAATAAAATTTTTACGGGCTCAGTTTATAAAAACGAGGTCTCAAAACCTCATTTTCCAAAACCACTTAACTTAAAGATTTACCATTTGAACTTAATTATTCTTTCAAATAACATAATTTATCATAGAAAAATTTATTATATTATTATATTTGACTCGTAAATATTAAATAATAATATTTACAAATTCACTCGTCAGATTTGTGGCCCCGGAATCACTATGTCTAACACCATTAAAAAATAGACCGTTACAGAGGATATGACGATGACTTTTACATCTGGCCGGTTGAGTGGTTCACATATCGAGCCAAACAAGCGACAACAAATTCTATCACTAGCGAGGATAAGTATAAGCTAGTCCTCGAGAGGATTAATCAATTTGAGATGAATGCGACCAAGGCGCAAGTCTAAAACCAACCCAATCTAACCAATTCTAATGCAGGGCACGATGGTAAGAGAAACTATGTAGAGGCTAATTATGTAGGGAATAGAGAATATAACCCTTAATCCAAGACATATAACCCTAGATGGCGTGATCATCCTAACGTTAGGTGGGGAGGGAACCAAGCGGGACTTTCAGATCAAGGAAACCAAAACGCTAACCCTAACGTACCATAACATCCTCCATTACCTTTTAGAGCACCCCAAGACCAAGAAAGGAAGCCAACTTATAGTAATGACCTTCCATTTTCGATTAGGGTGAGTAAATTAGAGGAAGATTTGCATGTAGTGCAAACCGATGTGTGTCAAATCCAGGGTCAATTGGACCAAGTTTTGCAACTGTTGCAAAATAATTTAGCCTCTTGCATACCTAGTAATACCGAACCTAATCTGAAGAGAGAAGGAAATGAGCACGAGAAGGCAATCACCCTTAGATCCAGGGTTGTGGTTAAGGAACCTATCCAATCATATTGTGAGGAGAAAGAAGTAGGTGAGAAGGACGAGAGCACCTACACTCCTAGTGTTGGAGAAGGGGTAGCGGAGAAAGAAAAACCTGAAAGTGAACCCACATAAGTTGAAATCGAGGATAGACACTTTCCACCACCACATGGCCTAAAACCCATACCATTTCTGAGTTGTTTGGAGGAGGAAAAGAAGAGAGATTATGAGGAGTTCATGGACTTCCTCAAGATGTTTAAAACCTTGAATGTGAACCTCCATTTGTTAGAACTCCTTGAGAAAATGCCCAAGGTATTCCTTTAGGATGTAATAGTGAGGGTTAGGTAATTCATTTTTCCAATTGGCTTTATCGTGCTTGACTTCAAAGAGGATCTAGAAATTTGGATACTTTTAGGAAGACCTTTCTTAGCCACATCTAGGGCCACCATAGACGTAGGACAGGGCGAATTGACTATGGAAGTGAAACCATCACAAGAGTATAAGAGCCAAGTGATTGAGATGAAATATTATCATGCTAATGAATTTGAAAATTTATGTAATGGTGTAATTTTTTAAGTGTTCACGGACCACGCAAGAGAATCTGGAAACGAGCGAGGATAAGGAAGGAAATAAGACTTTTAAGAGGCTTTGGTAGTTCGTTGAAAAAAAATGTGTTCGAGTGTCGAGAACACCGATGGAATGCCATTTTGTTGGTGTCATTGACCACTCGAAGTTTGATTTTTAATTTTCCGCCTATGGCGATTGAACAATAATTTTTAAGTAATTAGATGTTTTAAGCATGGACCCTATTTATTTCTTGCATTTAGATTAGAATTTTAAAATGTATTAATTTAATTTTAGACTTGAGAGGTCAGATTTTTTATGATTGAGATGAAAATTGATGATTTTGTCATGTTTTTAGGGATTAGTTCAGTGAAATCGCGATACTTACGGGGGGAAACCGCGATTTCATGGACAATTTCGAGACGGACCAAAAATATTTTAGGTATCGCGATATTGGACCCCTAATATTGCGATACCCCTGTGATTTCAAAAGTAAATTTTTTTTATTTTACATAGTGGTATCGCGATACCTAGTCCCGATATCACGACACCGAAGACATGCTCGAAGATTAGGGGTCGAAGCGATATCAAACCCTGGGTATCATGATATCTAAGTCAGGTCACGCGATACTTAATTTCAGATATCGCGACCCCTGCGTTTTGGTGGCTTTTTAAGCTTTCAAATAGCCCAAAACCCCCAATTCTTCTCATTTTCCCTAGATCCTTCATTTTAATCCCTAAAAACTCTCCTCTATCTATTTTCTCTCAATCTCTCTTTCAAATTCTCTCAAACTTCTTTGAAATATTTGGTCTCGTTGCTTTATTTTTCTTATTTACTTACTTTCTTACATATTTGAATCCTTCATTGCTCGGGATCAATCATGAAGTGTCGCTTCAATTACATCAACTAACAACGAATCAATTTGGTTAAACCTTTTGTGCTCTTAATAGTCTTTTTGATTATTAGTTACTTTTGTTCAGTTTAATTCTTTAATACTATAGTCATTTTGATTATTTGGGATTATTTGAAATTCGATTGCTTGTTGAAAAAATTTAATTTCAAAATTCCATGAAGAGCCCCTAAACGATTTTGAGGTCGAACCCACCCTATCTAGTCACCTAGATATAATGAGGGCAAATTTCTATCCGAAAAGGTGGAAAAATATTTTCAATCAATAAAGGTCGATCGTTCATCTATGAGCGTGGTTTTGACTTAGCCACCTCGGATTGCGAAGAAATTTGGAACTTGGTTTGTCACCATTAGTGGAATCAATTTGCGGTTCTACCAACTACGCCTACTGTTTTACCCATAATTCTAGAGTTTTACATTAATTTAAAATTATTAGAAGATGATCGGGTATGTGTAAGGCATGAGTTGAAAGACATTTCCCCAGAAAGTTTTTGTGAACATTACGATGTTCCTTTTTCTCTTGAGGATGATATTCAAAACATGGATCTTGATCATTTTTCAAATATGGATATGCATTCCAATTTAAATTTTTTAACTGGAGACCTAAGGGTATGGAAGCGTGACAGAGACATTGGATTTCCACTTTCTTTTCAATCAAAGATCGGGTCATTACATTTACTATAACACTGTATTGGAATCTTAAATATTATTATTTAATATTTACAAGCTCACTCGTCAGAATTGTGCTCCTGAAACCACTGTTCTTGACACCACTGAAAAATGAGTTGTTACAAATATGCATCATTTGGCACCAATTCATTACAAGTCTACTTATATAACTTCAAACTAGTCAAACATACATCTAGTCATTTCATATTATCATTTTACCCTATTCAATCATCTTCAAAATGAACATTCATATACCATATGTATATATCTTAACAATTTTCCTTGACATAGACTTTTAATATAAGAAAATATACTTTCCAAAGTTTAACATCAACCAAACAGAAAGTTCTATTAACACAAATATAAATAACACCTGTATACATGCCATATAATCGAATTAAAAGGATTAAAAGTCTACCGAGTCAGAGCTTGATAATGTGAGCTTCGAGGTGATCCAATTGACACGTTTTGCAAATAAAAAATCTACAAAGAAGAAAGGGAGACAACGAGTAAGGATTTTGAATTCTTTAATTAACTTACCTTGACATTAAAATAACTTAAGCAATTAAAACCATTTGGTATATAACTTGACATCCTTTGACATCCTTATTCTTTCATATACATTTCAACATAGCAACTAATAGGTTAGTTTGCTTACACATCAAGCACTTATAATACAATTCACATATGCAAATTCAAAAATTCAATATAACATAATATAATTATCCAATTCATACTTAATTCATAAACTCATATACTTAAATTCTTATTCATATCATATTCAAATCATACTCGTGTTGCAACATAACAATTTAATTCATGTTCAATATTTTTAACCATTTCATTTCCATTTAACTACCATTTTCACTTTTGTTTTCACCCAGATAACTAAAGTAAATTGAACTCGGATACACGGGATTGATTTGTTCGCATAAGCTGACATATTCAGGTGGATAACACTAGGTTTAGACTAGGGTTACTAAAACTAGCTAGTTCGATGCTGATAACACTAGTTTCAGAGAATTCGCAACATATGTTTGATCTCAAGCCGTCGTATACCACTAGCTTGGTTCAATGCTGCTAACAAGAGGATTTGCAACATATGCTAGATCTCAAGCCATCGTATTAAACCCTGATCAAACACCTGTTATCCTTTATTAGACCATAATCATTTACTAACCATCGCCAAACGTGCGTACATTTGTATTGGAAATACAACTGCCAAAAGAGATAGAATAAAGTAGTGGTGTTCGCAAGTGTACGAGTCAAATTGTAATATAGTATTGTACAACGGGGTATAAAAAGTACTTCGAGGATCATACGCAATGGAGGATGGAAGAAATTTGGTATTAATTTTTACAATTTTAGGTCTAAGTAGTAATAACTGAAAATTATATTATGAAAAATAGCAATAATATTTAAAATCATAAAATAAACTAAAATTATTGAAAAGAAATTAAAAATTAACAAAATCTCAAATAACAGGTAAAAAATTAACTAGCTTCAATGGTTGTAATTAACTTCAAAACTCAGGTTTTAATGAATTAGTTAATAACTAACCAATTATTACCTCTCAACCTATAACTGGTTAGCTATTTGATAAGAACCACTTGTCTGTCGACCTTGT
Organism: Gossypium raimondii; assembly: GCF_025698545.1. Classification (NCBI taxonomy): domain Eukaryota; kingdom Viridiplantae; phylum Streptophyta; class Magnoliopsida; order Malvales; family Malvaceae; genus Gossypium; species Gossypium raimondii. The sequence continues at coordinate 43,600,935 of NC_068575.1, read as the reverse complement.
AGTTTAAATCGAGAGAAATTACAAGGTGCTTGGTAGACTTATCCTATTGGCGTATCTACCTATATTACTTCCTAGGGTTTTCAATCTTAGGGTTTAAGTATACATAATTTAAGCCAGGTAATTCTAATGCAAACCCTCATTCTTCTGTTAATCTCTCATATTCGCTCGTTAATCATCCTAAAGGAATTAGCTACTCATGATCTAAATATCAATTTCCCTAGAAATAATTTTATCATACAAAACACACAAATTAAACTAAAACGTGATGAGAATAGAAATCGATCCGTTTGAGATGTTGGATGTGCTCAGTTGTAAAAATTCCTTTAACAGCTAGCGAGATATCAATGACTGCAAGAGAAAAGTAAAAGTAAATTACTAAAAAACTGAATACTGGAATTTTGGACTCAAATCAGACTTAAGTCTGAAAACAAGAAAGAAAATTGTTTAGAGCTAAAATAAAAACCTAATTAAAATTAAATTTACTAAATAAAACCCTAAAAATTAGCTCTTTCTCTCCCCCTATAGCTTAACCTAAGGCTTCTTATTTATAGGCATAATTAGCTACCCTAATTAGGTTAATTAGAGGCCTTAACTCTGATAAATATTGACTGTGCGGATGAACTTACTTAATTTATAGCCCTCGTCACAGCTATGTCACAACACATGGAATGTCACACCCCAAGTTTGACGAATTTGAGATTCAGACGTGTAGCAGTAAAATTTTCTGTTTGGCATAGTATAATCTGCCCATTTGTTTTCTTTTGAAAAATAAGAGTGGGCGTATAGTAACTGTTGTGTAAGTAAATGAAAAATTAATTTGGGTTGTTTCAAAAAAAGGATTCTTTGTGAAGAAAAAAGGTAAGTATTACATAAGTTACCGCCAAATATTTATAGTAAGCCTAGTTTATCTGAGTACTGTGCTTTTTAGGTTTGAACAGTGGTCTGGTTAGAAGTCTAATAAGATTGGTCAGTCAAGTAATAATTGTTTAGGATCCTCATTTATGTTTTTCTCAGGATCTGTAGGCTATTAGAAAGGACAAATTATGAATTTAAGTGACACTTTTTAAATTCCTCTAAAGGGGAAGTAGGGTTCGTGGGAAGTTTTCTTCTTCCTTCAAGATTTCTCTCTGATTTTTTTTTTCAAATGCCATCTTTCCTCATTAGATTGGAAGCTAAAAATTTTGGGAATAACCAAAGGATGTTCTATCTTCTGGTAAGTCTAAAAACTTTGGATGTTAAGAGTAAGGGTAATATGATATATATATATGCAATAAGTTATGATTAAGAGGTCTTGCATGGGGGTTACCTGTGAATAGATTTTAGCAATCTGTCTATAAATGGGTTTTAATGGTGATTCCATGTTATTTTGAGCAGTTGATGTTGTGGATTCATGAAAGGCATTTAAAATTGAGGATTTTGACCTTCAACAAGGTGAGTCTCAAGTGAGTCCTTAATATCGACTCCTACAAGTCTTTCTATATAAATATTTTGTGATTAATATTCCAGTATCGGTAAATGAGTATTTGAATTACTATTGAATATATGTGTGAGATATTGATGTGTCCTCATGAGTCTGGTATGTAATAAATTGTATGTATGGATGTATATGATTTTGTTAAGCAACTGCGTATGTGTCTGAGATGTATACTATGATACGTGATCGTGTGATGCGTGATTTTGTGATGTGTATGAAATGTGTACTAAGCATGATTTGATTAAGAAATGAGTATAGCCTATGTGTACCTATGTTAAACTTATGAGGTGTGATTAATAAAATGGGGAAATAGGGTGTAACTGAGTGTTGAGAGGTTTTGAGATGTGAGTTTTGACACCGCAGTGGTTTTCAATGAAGTCCATTGGGACAGTAAAAATGAGTTATGATATGATAAATCTAAAGAAAGTCCATGGTCATGGCACATTCGGGAAACGGTGGATGAGTCGCATTTATCAAATAGGGTTTCTACGTGTCCCAGGATGATGATGAGCAAACCTCACGCAATTGTGAATTTAGGCAAATCCATATCACAGACACGACAGTTCACTCAGGATGCTTGAGTGGCATTCTATTTGGCTTTTAGGGCATATTCTGTATGTTGCCTTTGTGGCATACTATAATAGTCCATTTTTAGTGAAATCAGAATAGTGATTTCGGGACCAAAAATATGAAGAGTGTATTATTATTTTAATGTACTTGGAATGTTAGTAAGGCTTTATAAAAATTTTGTTAAGAATTTTTGACGTTTGCATGCTTAATTACGTAAAAAAGACTAAATCGTAAAAGGTGCAAAAGTAGAGTTCTATTAGTTAAAGGTATCATTTAGCTATGAAACTTTAAAGTGAGAGGACTTAGACGATAATTAGACCATTTAAATAGTTAGTGGACTTTTATGGACACAAATTAAGTGATTTTTAAGTTAAAATGTAATGTTAATAAAGTAATTTAATTAATAAGTTAAAGAAAAATAAGTAAAATCAATTGTATCATCTTCTTAGTTGATATTTTTCCACCAAGAATTGATGAAGGAGAAGCCATAGCTAGGGTTTGAAGCGTCAGTCACTTGTATAGCTAGCATGTAAGTGATTTTGATCCTGTTTTTAATGATTTCTATGTTTGTGAAGTCGTTTTAGCTTAACCTAGGTAGCTCGGGGATCAATTTTTAATTGTTTTAAAGATTTAGGGTTTTTCCATGAAGTTTCTTGCATGATTCTTGATGTTTAATGAAAAATTATGAGTCTTTTTTGATAAATAAACTAGTTTTGTAAAGTGATTTTTTGATGAAAATGTCATTTAAGGACTTATTTGTAAAAGTAGTAAAACTCCATGGTAAATTTATGAAATGATGATTTTTATGGATTGATATAGGTCCCTAGTGGATTCAGCTAGCATTAGATGGGGATTAAAATGCTTAGATTTAAATTTTTAATTTAAAGACTAAATTGTGAAATGTTAAAAATGTTAGGGCAAAATTATATTTTTGTAAGAATATGAAATATGGACTGGATCGAATAATAAAAGTATTAAATGGATTGAATTTTTATATTTAGATCAAGATAGACCATATATGGACTTAGATCGGGGGAAAGCTAAAGCCTCGAATTAATCGACTTTGTTGTTACGTTCAAATCGTCGAGGTAAGTTCATAGTGTTTTGATACGAAATGAATTTCTATTTGTGTACTTGTTTTATGATGCTTTAATTATTATGTTTTGAGAAGAATAATGCTGGATTGCACATACGAGCCCCTGTTTGTACTTCGGTACCCCTGAACCTGAATTGCACATACGTGCCCCTATTTAGACTTCGAAAATTCTAAATCGAATAACATGTCAACTGTATTCAATTTATTGTTAGGTTAAATGATATACTACGTTCTTACTAGGCTTTATAAGCTTATTCGTTCTTGTGGATTATTTTGTAGATCATTGTTGCTGACACTTTGGATGGATCAAACCTTTAGCTCACACTATCCATCGACTTTGGTAGTTTTTGTATCTTCTAGGGTAGTGGCATGTATAAAATTACGTAGTTGAATTTGAGGTTGGAATGCATTTAGGATGTTATAAAATGGTGTTTGATGAATGTGTACATAATAACCAAAGGTGTTAGTGTTTTGATGTCATGTATGTATAATAGGTTATTTTGGCATGTATAAGTTGTTTTGGTACCATTTGATGTTGGTTAGTTTGTGTCATTTGGTACTTATGATGCATGAAAGGTATGGTGCAAATAGTAACTTATGTTGAAGTGTTAATGATGATATTTGAGGTATGACTTGGTAAAGGTTGATTTATGTTTGAGAATAAAAATGTGATCAACATATGCATGTTTTGAGAAGTTTGTATGTTTGAAATTGATGTGCCTTGTATGGCATATTGGTTTAATGGTCTTGGACTTTTGAATTGGTCATTTCATGTTTATTTTGGTTATGTTTTGATGCTTTGATTAGGTTCTTTAAAAGACTTTAAATGGTTGCTTGAATTAATGATGGAAATTGCTTGTTTTTGAAAAAATCCATGTCCACACGGTCTGAGACACGGGCGTGTGAATCAATCGTGTGTGACACACGGCAGACAACTCGGCCATGTGTCCCCTATAGGTTTTAATGCATGCAATCCAGGCTGTAACATGGCCTAGAACACGGCCTGGCATACGGGTGTGTGGCTATTTCAAGAGTTACATGGCCTGACACACGGGTGTGTGGCTTGGCCGTGTGACCCAACTCAGAGAGTTACACTAGTGAGGACATGGGCTGGGACACGACCGTGTGTCCCTATTTTGATTGTTACACGGTCTAAGGCATAGGCATGTAACCCTTGTAGTGTAATTTTTTTATCTTTTTCTTGTACATTACGATTGTTTCCAATTTGGTCCCGAATTGTATCTAAGGAATTTCTCAAGCCTCAAGGGCTCGATCAAAGGATGTTATGGATGTGATTGAATGTAATTAGATTATGTATGCAATGAAGTCTAAAATGAATGTTTTATTGTTCCGTTTGTTCGGTAATGCTCTGTAATCCTATTCTGACGACGGATACGGGTTAAGGGTGTTACACGTACTCTGTATATGGCCTTTGTAGCGTTCTCTGATAGCCATTGTGGTGTATTCTTGTTTGGCTTTCGCGGCATTTTATTAGTCTTTGTAGCGTATTATATTAGCCTTTGCGATGTGTTCCATATGTTGCACTGTGGTGTATCTTTGTCTGGCCCTTGTGGCTTATTCTCATAAATCTATGACAAATATATGATCTATCTAAACTTATCTGTATGAAAAATTCTATGATAAAATAGAATAAGTTTTAATGGAAGTTTCTTGAAAATAAGTATGAATCAGTATGTTCAATGAGGGTATCCGCTGTGGTTATCTATCAAGTTTATTATAAAGGCATATTCGTTAGTTTGAGCTATCCGTGTTATTAAGGTGGAAGTCTGAACTATCTAGTATTTATTATATGTGAATAGTATGATGTCTTGTTTTGAGACTTGAGGGAATCTGAGTTGTTCGTTAATTTGGTGGTATTGTGCCCTGTAACAAAGACGTGTGGAGTTCTTCTAATAGTTTTGAAGTGGTTCTCATCTGTATGAGAATGTATTGGGTTGAGACAGAATATAGTTCAATTTAAGGTCCGATTTAACAAGATCTATAAGTGGTATCTGCTAAGAATGATGTATGCGATTAACTGTTCAAGAATAACTGCTTAAAATTTTCTGAAGAAAAAAGAAAAAGGTAATATCGTCTATTAAGATTTAGAGATAGCCAAGCAGTTAGATGAATTATGATACGTTAAGGATTGTTAGTGATGTATAAGTATGCGATCATTTAATTGACAATGTGAAGGTATTCGCCAAAGACAGATATGTGGAAATCCAAATATTCAAGACGAAGAATTCAACATGTTAAGTTAAAAAGGTATGCTGTGTCCAATCATACTAAGTTCCTCTGAAGTTATGAAATGATATGTTCATATTTTAGGTGTTGTTGTTTAAGTGTGTTTACCGAGAGGGACAAGCCAGGATTATGCCAGAGAAGGGCGAACGGGGAAAACTATGCATAAAATGGACCTATTTGGACAAGTGATGTATTGTAGGACTTCGCCATATGAGTATGTTTTATTAAATTTATGTATTGTAATAAATTTTTATAGATATGATGATGATGTTTAAATATACTTCTTTATTCTTTAATAATGAATTATGGTAAACATTAAGGAAAACGTCTTGAGTGAAAAGTATAAGAAGGCTATTTAAAAATTTTGTTAAGAGAATTGTGTAAAAACACCTAAGATTCAGACCCAGAGAAATCAGGTCGGATTGAGGGCGTTATAGGGAAGGCATGTTGCAACACACAACTTTGAACCTAATTTTTGTAGCTCATTCTGTTGTGTTGCGACAGATTGTCATTCCAAATTCTCCTAGGCCTAAAAATAGGTGTCCTACGCATTCGATAAAGCTCGTTAAAACTACTTTAGGCCATTATCGACCCATTAGGTCAACTATAGCCAAATTGTGCATAAGAACACTTATTTTAATAAAAATTAAATCCAAGTTACCGATCTGTCATATTTTGCTGTAGCAGATTAAACTAATTTTTGCAATTTAGGAGCTTGAAAATAAGTATTATCATGAGGTTTTACTTTTGTTTTATTAAGTTTAGTTAAATTCAATAAAGGGTGCAAATTGAGTCATTTATTGACCTTAGGGGCCGAATGAGGCCTAAAGGTGAGCTAATGGACGTTGTGAGTGTACAAAAGACCATTAGAAGGCGTACTAAGCTGATACTGGTCATTAGGTTGCAACACAGAGGATTCGATGTCACAACATTGGGAGCAAAATAGAGAAATTAAGAGACTACCTTTGATGTCATGACATAACCCTGAAGACACCCTAAAGAGGAGCATACTGACTTCTACAGCGTGACACAGGTCCTTATATGTCGCGACATCGGTTCTGGATGGGAATTAGTGCGAGCTAGGGGCATTTTGGCCCACACAATTCAACTTTAAGCTCGGGAACATCAGCGAACCAAGGGTTAAAGCCGAAAACCACCTCAAATCTTGGTTGTGGATGCGATTAAACTTTGTGGATTCATTCTTCTTCGTAATACAAGTTAGGATTTTTCTTAAACTTTATACTTTCGATTCAATTATCATGTTTATGCTTTATATCGATTTTATATTGTTTATGAAAACCATGAGGAGCTAATCCCTTTATGGGGGATTAGAGAGTTGAGGTATTATTTATTAACTATTTTGTAGGGTTATTCAAAGGATCAAATGTTTGGGAAAGGAAAAACCTAAACCCTAGGCTTGACGACCCTAGGAAGTTATTAAGGTGGTCATTAACCCAATAGTGGTATGACTTATTCGTCAACACCATAACCCCGAACCAGTCTAGACTGTAAGGTCGGAAGATAAGTACTCCTTCCTGACTCGTTATTTTAGTGGACGTATCGGAAGATCTTGCTAAGATATCAACTAGTTGATTGATAAGGAACCCAGAGCGACAATTAATAAAGATTACCGAAGCAAGCTAATCACTCATAATCAGATTTGATCAATTTCACTTTTCAATTTCTCGATACTTATTTTATTTGTCATATTATTGTTATAAAACACCAAAAAATCCTTATTTATATTTTCGTAATGTAACTTTTTTTAAGTACTAAGAAGATCTTTTGGTGTTTTGGTTAAAGTTGATTTAGTGCCAAGTCTCCTTTGGGTACGATCCTCGGAGTACTCACCTACTCCGTTGTAACTATATTACAACATGACCCGTACACTTGCGAATACTACCTCATTTATATATATTTCACTGTAGCGTTCAGACTTTGGACATTAGTATATCCGGAGGCAGTCAAGTTGTTGGCACCGTTGCCGGGGAGGCAACGTCACTAGATCGACTTTAATTTTGGCACTTCAAATAGAATAATTAGGAAATTCTTAGGTTATAGATACAAATTTACTTTTCTTGTTTCTTTTTTATTAATATTCTCTTTTTGGGTTTAGTGCATGACTCGTAGTAGAGGAACACCTATTAAGCCAGTCTTAGCTCTAGAGAGAATAATTTGAAGAAATCGTCGAGAACAATAGCAACAACAATAGCAGATGCAAAATCCACCACCACTTGCTTTAGGCAGTGTACCATGTGAGAATTCGTTGTTTGACGAAGCTAACGATAATGATTTAGAAGATCCACCAATACCACCGCGGTTACCCACAAATTTACCTATGGCATGTAATGAGAGAACCTTAAGAGACTACATATTATCGAATCTTGACATGGTTAAGGAGAGCATAACGAGGCCGACTATCACAACTACCAATTTTAAGATCAAACCGACAATGATTTAGATGATCCAGAATAATTTGTACTTTAGGGGCACAATGACAGAGGATCCGAATCAACATTTAAAACGATTTGTCCAACTTTGTGATACTTTCAAGTACAACGGGGTCACTGATGACACTATTTGTCTTCGATTATTCCCATTTTCTTTGATTGATAATGTTTTTTCTTGGTTAGACTTATAGGCATTAGGATCTATCACGATATGTGATGAGCTTGCTAGAAAGTTCTTAAAGAAGTTTTTCTCTATCAGAAAAGCGGTTCAACAGAGAAGAGAAATTGTTCAATGTAGACAATTGTCAGGGGAAAGTTTTCACGAGGCTTGGGAATGTTTTAAGACATTGATCCAAAAATGCCCACACCACTGATTCCCTAAATGGATGCGATTGCAGAAGTTTTACAATGGGTTGGATGCACATACATGGTCTAAATTAGATGGGGCAATAAGAGGAGCTCTTATGAACAGTACGTACGAGGATGCAAGCGAATTAATAGAAAACATGGCAATAAAATCTTATCAGTGTCCTATTGAACAATCCACGTATGGCCAGAAACCATATACAGTAAAGGTTGTCTAGAAAGATGATAAATACCAGTAGTTAGTGGACAGACATAGTCGTATTGAATCCACAAACAGTGCATCGTCCGTGTATGGAGGGGCCAAACTGCTCTTCCATTATATCAATAATCATACCGAGGATGTAAATTATATCAGGAATAACAGCGGAAACCCTTATTCGAATACTTACAATCCTGATTATTGAGGTCACCCAAAATTGAGATGGGGAGGAAATCAAGGAGGAGGTAATAATTCATATCTAGTTAAAAATCCTAATTATCAACCTCCTTATTTGCAGAAACCTCAAGACAAGGCCAACCTAAACGACCATACTATATGTGGTCAACGTCTAGATCAAATTGAAGGGGAAATGCAATAAATGAGAATAGAAGTAAAGTAAGTGCAATCTGAGTGTACCAATTCAACAAGAACATTGACTAAATTAGAGGACCAAATGAGCCAATTAATAAGTATGATGAGAGATATTAAAAGGCTAATTGGCACTGGCATACCTAGTAATACTGATAATAATCCTCGAAAAGAAGGGAAAGAGTAAGTAAAAATAATGGCACTCCGGTCAGGCAAAATCCTAAGTAGCCCGGCAACCTTGACACAAGAGGATGCAAAGGAGAATGCAGAGGGCCCTTTAGAAAAACCCTAAGAAACTGGTCAGGAACCATAACCAGAGGGGGTCATTCAACCGACAGTCGAACCAGAAGAGAAGGTAAAAGAAAAAGCTACTAACACACAGGTATCGTTCCTTTCCAGATTAGAAGAGAAACATAAATGGGATGAGGATGAGTTTATAAGTTTTCTAAACTTTTTCAAAATGCTAAATGTCAACCTACCTTTGATTTCCAGATTGGTACCCTAAAAACTAAAAGACTCAGGATGTTTTACGATTCTAATATAGATAGGGAGCATTCATTTTATGAAAGTTCTATTCTATTTAAGGGCTAGTATAAACCTAATGCCCTTATCTATTTATGAAAAACTCGAGGGTAAGAGACCTAAAAAATACTCAAATTACACTACAGTTAGCTAAAAGATCTGCTGCCCAACCTGAGGGGGTGTTAGAGAGTGTGTTAGTTAAGGTGCGCAATTATATTATCCCGACAGATTTTGTAGTCGTAGATTTTGAAGAGGATTGAGAGATACCTATCTTATTGGGAAAACATTTTCTAGCCACATTTAAATCCACCATTAATAGAGAAAAAAATCAATTAATGATAAAAATTAATTGTGAAATTTAAACTTTTATATATGGATCTCACCAAAGAGAGAAAAGCCGAAAAAAACCAGGGGAGCAGTGTCATTACATATTTACTTTCGAATCTAACTGCTCGGAATCTAGGGAGACACTTAATTTGATTTTTGTAGGGTTAAAGAGAAGGTATAAGGAAGGATAAAAGTGAAAAAATGAAGGGACATGACGATTGGTAAAAAAAATGCTAAAAGAGGCTCAAGTAGGAATGTGTCGATAGAACTGTTGGATGAATTCAACAGTAAAACATGACGAAACTTTAAATAAAATTTTCTTGTATATTATTGTATATTCAACTAACCATGTAGTTTAGATTTTAACGAATATTAGATATTACGCCCTGAATAATTTAAGTCTATTTTTCTGAAATCTGACAGAAATGTGTATCTGCTTCAGTTGTTTAGTGTTCTGGGGGTTTTTATAAGGTCTTGGGTTCAAGTCCCACTTTTGGAAATTTTGCTATTTTTTGATCCAATCCTTATCCCCGTTGGGCGGGCTTATGTAATATTGTTTGTAAACTCATATCAGAATGAGCCTGCTGGTTCGAGTGGTAAGGAGTTAGTGTGCTGAAAGTTCTGCTGCTTCGGTTGACTGAGAGAGTTTGGATAGAGTTAGAAGTCTATATAAGTGGGTAGTTAATCAGTTGGTTAGTGCTGGGTTTAGTGGGGATAATGGGAAGTTGAGATATTTTGGGGGTTTAAATTTTTTTATTTTTTTATTGTCCTTTCTCGTCTTTAATTTCTGATGTCAGATTTTCTCCTCCTCTTTCCCTCTTCTGACATTTTTTCCTTGTCGGTAAATTCTTTTCATTTTTTCTTTAATTTTGTTCATGAATCCATTGTTCAAATCGTTGCGACTGTGATTTTCGAGTTCTTCAATCGGTTGGTAAGTAGAACTTCGCATCTCTTTAACCTTTGGTTTTGGGATGTTAACAATGTTAGGTTGTTGCATTTAATTAGTGGATTCTATGTTTAGGAGAAGATTGTAAAGCAGAAAACTCACTCCAACAGCCTAATCCGTGTTAGTGGTGGTTTTCTTCGTTAGTAAGTTTGTGAGTGTTGTTGAATTTCACTGTTGTCGATTTTGTTAGTTCAGTGTAATTGAGGATTTAGACTAATTTTGGGAGTTTGTTATGTTGTTTTAAGGTTTTGGTGGTCTCGGGAGAGTTCTCGCATCAAAATCGAACCAGGTGTCTACTCCTAACATGAAAAATCAAGCTTTAACGATAGCTGAAAGTAGAGTTTGTCAACGCCACATGGGTGTATGGCTGACCATGTGGTTGGCCTTGTGCAAGACATGACCGTGTGACTAACGAAGGTGTGGTCGTGTGGGCCACACGGGCGGTTGGGCCTACACGGGCATAAAGTATGAGTTTTGGGCCAGACCGTGTGAGCCACACGGGCAAGGCCATTCTGGGTGTGTGGGCCACACGGACGTGTGGGCCCAAAATTCTAAAATTTTCCCTAGGGTCACACGAGTCGTTCTGGTCAATTGTGGGCCTACCATAGGGTTGGTAAGGGCTAACCAAACCATAATTCTTGTGATCTGATATTTTGATAGTCTGAGCTGAGTAGGACACTGATATGTATGTCTGACTGTTCTGTTTGAGTATATTTGTTATATGTATACGAGCATATTCTGGCAGCTTGACTGTATATTTTTTGTTATGTGTGGCATCGACACGATATGGTATGTAGGGATGGTGGGTGTTGTTAACCCCACACGGTATGATGGGATGGGCGAAGATGGTGTGTAGAGGATGGGGGTAGGATTCTGTACGTTTGATCTGTTATTTGATTCTGATATCTGTATCAGTTATAGACTTAGGTCCGAATATGTATCTGACTGTATATGAAATTCTGTATTTGTTGCATGACTATTTCTGTTGGCTTACACATTCAGTTTACGAAAACTCATATATGTTTGTTTGTTCCATTTATGTAATCCACAAACTTAGGCGGTTCAGTGTGACAGAGGCTCGGCGGTGACCACTGGACTAAGATATGATTTTATTTTGTTATAATTGTTCGATTTTAAAATTTCGTTTTCTTGAGAGTTTGTATTTTTTGGGACTCTCTTGACTGTGTGGTTTTAAAATTTGGATTTGGATTTCATTTTACTTTCTTTTCCGTAACGTTGACAAAAACATTACACAAACAAATGTTTTTTAACAAATGGTTTTTGGAAAACGAGCTTGGTTTTGGTTTTAAAAGAATTTCAAACTTCCATTCCGAAATAAATAGTTAACTATAAAGAACATCATATAACGGTTTCAGTAATGAAAATGTTTTATAATTCTTGGACGCTTTATCAAATAACTAAACATGGTTTTATCGAAGTATCATTGATTCCAAAACCTTTCTTCGAACACTTTCAGATTTGGCCATAACGTCTAGGCTGGGTTTGGGGTGTTACATTAGATGTGTGTTTATTATAGGCCGAGACATCCTAAAAATGAAAAATTTTGGCTAAAATAGAGTCGGTGTCCCAACACGAAAACCCTATATTGCAACACTGCATACAGAATGCAAGAGTTAGAGAAAGCACCTCGATGTCGTGACATGGCATCTCCATGTTGCGATATAGAAGACAATATCCCCACGTTTTCTAAACTGCAGGGCGTGTCGGTATGTCGAAAAACTAATAGGGATGTCGTGACACAAAACCCCTTTGTCGCGACATCGCTGTAAATTTCTATAGGTTTGAGCCTGTTAATGCAACTCGACTACCTGAAAACCCATGTTGGCCAATTTTTAACCATCTAAGCACTTACTTTATAACCCAAAAACACATTATCCACCTATTTAAACATTTCTTATCCCTTTAATCCCCTCAAATCTCTTAAAACCCTAAAACCCAATTTTCACCTATTCTTTTCAATTTTTTTAACTCTATCTTTCAATCATACTTAGTGCAGCGAAAAAATGGGAACACCCAAGGGAATAATAGACGTCGCACAAACATAAGGAATTCAATAACTTCTACGAGGTTAAAGGTTCCTAACTTGAACTTTTACTGTTCCATTAAATTTCTTTGCTTGATATTTTTCTTTAGTTCTTAGTTTAACAATCATGCCTCCTAGAAAGGTTAGACGACCTAATGAACCGGAGCCATCGACAGTTCAAAACCCCTTCTAGGTTTTTAAATCTGAATGTTGAAAAATATATTAATGAACTTCAAGGGAAAACATTCATTCAAGAGAAGGGATTTGGTCCTTGAATGATCATTTGTAAGGAGATATGGCCTCTAGTTAGGTACCATAGGTGGGAATGTTTTTGGACGATCTGGAAAGATAACGTTGTGGTCTGAATAGTTCAAGAATTTTATGCATTTTTATGAGATCACGAGTCTAGAAGTTAAAGTAGCGCCTTGAATTATTTTTTATTTTTACAATGCTCCATACTATGCCCAAGATTTTATTGATGAAACCGATTTAGAATACTTTTGGGACATAAATATGGACAATATTATAAACTACTTAACCGAGGGAAGGGGCGAATGGATATACCACCCAGGTACTAGTACCCTAACGTCCTTCAATCAAGCTATCATGTTCCCAGATGCTAAAATGTGGATTCAATTTGTGTGCACACGTATATTCACTAATTTAAATTTATCTAATGTTAATACCTGTAGAGCAGTTTTACTGTATGCTATTTTACAGAAAAATCAGGTATGTATCGGGAAATGGATCCACTAGAACATGAAGAGATGTATTAGTAGCCAGAAAGTGGGAGTTTTCTGTACATTACATTGTACATAGGCATTAAGCAATCAACTGTACCAAATGATATAAAAAATACAAAGAAACGAGCATGCTAGTATGAATGATAAATGGTTGAATTTGAGTTTGTTTGTTGATTAAATTTGTGCATATTGAGATATTTAGGGATGACCTAAGGCATTGTTTGGAACATATCTAAATCCAAAAAGCTAACCTGTACTAATCCACCTTTAGAACCTATTTTGAGCTTGTAAACACTTTTTGATGAACCATATTATAAAACCTGAGCCAGAAATGTTAATTTGTATTTGCTCTCTTTCTTTGTTCCTGAACAACACGATTATAGGTGTCTAGCCATACATATTTTGAGGGTTAAGAAGATACATCACGGTGAATTTTGTAAAAATAGAGTGAAATAGGAAGGATCAGTATGATATAGGAACTATATGTTAGCCTAAAAGTGCAGAACAAAAGAAAATTTTAAAAAGAAAATACTTGTAGAAAAAGTACTTGAAGAGCAAAATAATTTGTGAGTGAGATATATTGAAAAAGAAAAAGGTGGCAATGTCACAAAAATAAGGAAAACTCTTAGACTAGCTATAGTTGCTATATTATGCTATGATTTCCTATGTGGAGAGATAAAGAAGAAGAGAGAAGGGGAAAAAGTAGGGATCGATACGATATGCCGAAAAGTCCATACCTATCCTAAGCCTTACAATGTTACAAGTCAAAAAGTCCTATGTGACCTAGGTATCTTTATGCATAAATGGACATTATACTAAACAGACGCATGAGCAATTATTTGTATTATGCTAGGATAATCAAACTACTTGTATGATATGTTGATGGATTCTTACATGTGAGACCCTTAATGTTTGTATACTTTGTAATGTACTGAACTTAGATGTCTGAGGTTAGAAGTGGTAAATCAATTATGCATCATGTCAAGATTATGCGTAAAGTTGAAATGCCTAGTCATGTACTCCAAAGTCAATGCTTGTATCATATTTTCTTAAGGGTCGTCTTTTCAATTTCTTATTTTTTTTATGTTGCTTGAGGGCAAGCAATGACTTAAGTGTGGGGGAGTTTGATATGTTTTAGTTTGGTGTAGTAGATTAAACTAATTTTTTCACTTTAGGAGCTTGAAAGTAAGCATTATCATTAGGTTTTAATTATGTTTTAGTAAGTTTAATTGAATTCAATAAAGTGTGTAAATTGAGTCTTTTATTGACCTTAAGGGCCAAATGAGGCCTAAGGGTGAGCTAATGGACTTTGTGAGTGTACAAGAGACCATTCCATCTTTTATTCACCTATCCATTTCATATTCATCCTCTATTTAAACATTTGAGAGATGTTAAAGTCATTTCTCCATTCCGTTAGGGATTTCTAGAAGAGATGAGTCGAGACCGAATATTCAATGACCCTAGATTACGTTAGTAGCCAATTTTAGAAGTATTCGGAACGTTGATAAAAAAATTTGAGGACATTGTGGAAGAAATCACAGCGTGAATACAGATTGAAAATTAGAGCTTGTTATCTATACGGCTCCAAGGCACATCTGAGAAGAGACTGTCCGAGAAGGCTAGATGAAAGAAAAACCTGAATGTAAAGCTAATGTCAAACTCACAAAGTGGGAGGAAAATCGGGCCCAATATGTTGGACCGCCAGAATTCCCTGTGGCACAGCGAAAAATATTTCGGCGATCATCAATCATGAATCCATGTATGAGAATGAATCGAGTTGAAACAAGGGTAAAAAATATACCTTTTCGAAATTGATTAAGCGATGAAAAAATTTATTGATAGGATCCCCTTCGGAGACATCAATTCCAAGCTGCAATAGTAACATCTCGACCTTTACGTAATCCAACCAATCAAAGAACGAACAGCAACAACCTCTTGACTTTTCAGAGAGTATTTTTAAAAATGGCTGCTAGACCTTTTTTTTCTCTTGGTAAACCTAACACATTAAAGAATTATATTCCTTTTGTTTTCTTTGATATCATATATCAGAAAAAAAACTGGGATTATTCCAATATTATTAGAGAAACAAATGGAAAGTCAAGAATTTTTTTTTTCCAAAAGAATAGCATTTTCCATGCCCTTTTATATTTTGGCCAAAATTATTATTATAACTGCTTATATTAATAATTTCAAGAAACTATATACAATTAATATTTTATATGAATCAAATTCATATATTAATTTTAACTATGTTATCTATTTGTGTACAACAAGTTTGTACGTATAATGTGTTCAATATTTAACCATCAAATTAAATTAATTCAATAAATAATTTAATTGATGTAACAGCTAATACAATACCAAATGTATTTGTATTTGGATTCTGCTCGCATCTAGCAATGCATCATTGCTACCCAAGTTACAAGAAGTTACAAGAAGTTGTGATTCGACATAACCTTTCTGTGACAGTTTATTCATGTATTATATCCTTTTATCCTTCATATGTAGAATGGACACAAGTCATGAAATAGTCACACTTGCATAATCCAATATTATATTTCTTGATATACTAAGTAGGCAATAATAAACAAATAAGTGTAGTATCTCATATCAACTTATTCAAGTATGGTCATGTGTTTCTAGTCTCACTTCATCAAGAGGCCTAAGATATTGCTCCCATTATGTAGAAGGGAGAAATTCTATCTTGATCATCATCTCCCACTACATAGATTGTGGCATACCTAACATCAATCTTTATAGTATAACCTGTTATGATAGAGATTTGACTGTGTCAAAATATACAACTCACGATGTTGAGACAATTATGATCTCAAGTCTGAGGATCATATACATAGTTATCACTATGAGCAATGTTGTGACTATTACATAATAATCTAAGAGGCATACTTATAGCGGATCAGTCTAGTTTGTTGTTCTCTAACACATACTTATGTATTGATTTTGACATCTTTATGTCAATTACAACAATTTGTCATCAATCAACTACACATTAGTCTCAATGCATTATCATTGTCCAAGCCTAAAATAATACTTGACTAAGGACCTTTCAAGAATAATGATATTATTCTCAGGACTTTATTATTAACTAATTTATTTAGACACACAGAAAAAGAAACTAGAATAACAATGACAATGCCTTATATTAATAAAAAAAGGTAAAATGAGTATGTGATTACAACCATTTCATGATTGGTCTTTGGGAATACTCTAACATACTAGTGGTATTGGTAGTAACTGAGGCGAAACCAAAGATACAATAGTGAGATCTGAAGCTCGTATGCTTGCCAGTGCTTATGCTATTTGAGCCAAAGAGGAGGTCGCTGCCCCTAAAGTTATTGCCGATACATTTTCTCTATTTGATGTTTCTATACATGTATTGATTGACCCTGATTCAATGCATTCATAAATTTGTACCTTATTAGTAGATGAAAGAAATATACCAGTATAATTGAAAGAATTTGATGTTATTGTAACCAACCTTTTAGGTTAGTGTGTAATTGTCAATAAAATTTGTAAAGACTGTCCACTGAAAATCTATGGTCGTGAGTTTCCACTTAATCTGATATTGTTGTTGTGTGATGAATTTTATATAATTATCAGTATGAATTGGTTAACTCTTCATGATGTTGTAGTCAATTACAAATAAAAAGGGATATCACTGCAGTGTAAGGATGATGAATTGATAAATGTTGAGCCTGACAAATATGACTGTTTAATTAATATAATATCAGCGATGTCAGTTTGATAATTTATTAGAAATTGGTGTTAGGTGTATCTAGCTTATATTCTGGATGCTAGAGTGCTAGGATCTGAAATTAATTTTTGACAGTTCGAGAATTCATAGATGTGTTTCCCGAAAAATTTCCAGGCTTTCCTTTTGAGAGAAAGGTTGAATTTGCGATTGAAGTAGCACCCAATACTGCTCCGATTTCTATTAAACTGTATAGAGTGGTTTCGACTAGATTGAAAGAATTTACAGTTGCAAAAACTACTAGATCATGGATTTATTCGATCGACTGTGTAACTGTAGGGAGCTCTAGTATTGTTTGTGAAAAAGAAAGACAACTCTAAGGTTGTGTATTGACTACCAACAATTGAATAAAGTTACCATAAAGAACAAATATTAACTACCCCAAATTGACGATTTGTTTGATTAGCTGAAAGAAGCAACTGTGTTTCTAAGATTGATATTCAATCGTGTTATTATCAGTTCATAGTCAAAGAATCGGATGTGTCAAAAATTGCCTTTCGAACTTGATACAGACACTATGAATTTTCTGTAAAGTCATTTGAGCTTACTAATGCTCTGAGCACTTTTATGGATTTGATGAACAAAATCTTTCAACCGTATCTAGATCGGTTTGTAGTTGTGTTTATTGATGACATATTTATTACTCGAAAAGTGAAAATAATCACGATCAACATCTGAGAACAGTGCTACAAATTTTGCGGGAAAAACAATTATATGCCAAGTTTAGTAAAATGTGAATTTTTGTTATGAGAAGTGGGATTTTTGGGCCACATGATATCATATAAATATATTTAGGTTGATCAAAGTAAAGTCTCAGTTATTGTTAATTAGAAACCTCCTAAAAATGTCACTAAGGTAGGAAGTTTTCTGGGATTGGTCGGATACTATTGGTGATTCGTAATAGAATTCTCGATGATAGCCCTTCCGTTAACGAAATTGTTACAAAAGAATGTTAGCACTGTTTGGTCAGAAAGGTGTTAGAAGAGTTTTGAATAGTTGAAGAAAATGTTAACAGAAGCTCTGATTGTAACTCAGGCTGAATCAGGAAAGAATTTGTTGTGTTCAATGAGGCTTCTCTCAATGGTTTGGATTATGTATTGATGCAAGAAGGTAAATTGATTGCTTATGCTTCTCAACAATATAAGCCGTATATAAACAATTATTCTACTCATGATTTGGAACTTGTTGCAGTGGTTTTCGCTTTAAAGATCTGGAGATATTACTTGTATGGAGAGAAATGGCATATCTTCACGGACCAGAAAAGTCTAAAGTGCTTGCCAACACAAAAAGATTTGAATTTGAGACAATGCAGATGGCTTGAATTGCTTAAAGACTATGATTTGATTATAGATTATCATTCTGGAAAAGCTAATGTTATAGGTGACGCCTTAAGTCGAAAATCCCTATTTGCTTTAAAAGCGATGAATGATTATTTAACCCTGAAGTGAGATGGTTCTATTTCAGTTGAGTTAAGAGTTAAACCTATTTCTCTTCAGAAGATTTAGAAGTTACAAAAAATTATTATGAGTTGCAAGCAAAACGAAAATTAGTTGAAAATGATCAAACTACTGACTTTAGTATAGGTGATAACAGAAGTCTGTACTTTCGGAACCAGTTGTGTATACTGAAGAATTCAGAGTTGAAGTAAGATATTCTTCACGAAGCTCATAGTTGTGTTTACACGATACATCCAGGTAGCAATAAGATGTGTAACGATTTAAAATCGTTCTATGTGTCTAAATGTCTGGTATGTTAACAGGTTAAAGCAGAACATTAGGTCTCATAAGTTGAGTTTGCTAAGTTTGCTTAAAAGAACAATTATTAGTCAAGCATCAAAATGGAACCATATGAGACTTTATATGGTTGTAAATGTTGAACTCATCTATGCTAGTCAGCATTAAGTTAAAGAAAGTTAACAGGAATTGATTTGATACGTGAAACAGAAAAGAAAGTACGAGTTATTTGAGACTGTTTGAAAGCTGCTTCCAATCAACAAAATTCCTATGCTGACTTGAAAAAAAAACATATTGAATTCTAGATTGGAAATGATGAAGTCTTTTTGAAAGTTTCGTCATGGAAAAAGGTTCTGTATTTCGGCAGAAAAGGGATGTTCAACCCAAGATTTATAGGGTTGTATGAAATTCTTGAGAGAATTAATTGATAGCTTATTGGTTAACTCTACCTTCAGAACTGGATAAAGTTCATAATGTTTTTTGTTGTATCAATGCTATAAAGGTATAGATCTTGTCCCTCCTATGGGATATCTCCCGATGAAATCAAATTGCAACCTGGTTTGATGTATGGTGAAGAAATGGTTAAAATTTTGGCTCAAGTAAAAGAATTGAGAAATAAACTTGTGACGTTAGTAAAAGTGATGTGGCACCATCACGATTAGAGGTGATCATGGGTTGGGCTACCCGGCCCGGCCTGACGGCTCGCCCGAAAAATAGGAGGGTTCGGGTAAAAATATAGGCCCGAAATATGGGTTTGGGCAAAAAAACGAGGCTTGTTTAGAAAACGGGCCAGCCTCGAGTAAAATTTTTTTGGCTCGAGCCCCGCCCAGCTCGACCCGAATTATATATTAAATATATATATTATTTTTAATCAAATATACTTTTTAATATATATTAAATATATACTTTTTTGGTGTTGTAAAATTTAATATGGGCCGAGTCGGCCGGGCTCGGGCTTAGCAATTTTCTTTCGAGCCGGGCTTGGACAAATTTTTAGGCCCATATTTTGGGCCAGGCCAGGCCCGAGCCTAGAAAATAGGCCTAAAATTTGGTCTGGGCCTGTCCCGAACCCGGCTCAACCCGACCCATGATCACCTCTAATCACGGTATATAATAGGCTACTTGGAAGCCAAAAGAAATTATGAAATCCCAATACCTTCATCTTTTCTCAGGTAAATTTCAAGGATGAATTTTCTTAAGGGGAAGAGTTGTAACAACCCAATTTTTAGTGTAGCCAAAAGCAGACAGTTTTGGAAGCCCATTTTCGTAAATTGGTACGTAAATAATTAATATAAATATTTATGAATTTGGTATAAAAGTATATTAAAGTTTGGTCCTTTAATTTTGTCTATTACTTGCTTAATTAAGGTACTAGGAGTAAATTGTAAAAGTATTATTGCTATAAATTTTTAACTAGCCAAAGACTTAAGGACTTGAATTGCAATTAACCAAACTTTCATGACAATTAAACCATCTTGGATTATGTGTTAGTAGATGTTGGCGGCTTAATCACTAGAACATGATTAGTAGGTTAATTAAGAATGATTAATTAAATAAATTAAGTATTAATCAATGTATAAAAACAAATTTAAGTGGAAAGAAATAAATGATCTTCATCTTCATCTTTTATATTCAATTTCTACAAGAAAAGAAAATAAGAAAATTGTCCAAGGGTTTCAAGCTTTCAACTATAATTGGGTTAATGCAATTAAGTCATTTTCTTGTAATTTCTATGTTTTTGAAGTCATGGGACTTGATTTAGCTAGACCATGTACCAATGGCAAAAGTGTTAAAGTTTTTGAAATTTGTCATTTTATATATCTTAAATAAATTGGTGTTAAATTGATAGATTTTAAGCTTAGATATGAAAGGACTAAAGTGAATAAAATGTAAAATTCATGTGAAATTTCAGTAATAATAGATAGTAGAGGGTTCATAAAGGATGTAATTGCGATCAATTTTAAAATCGATGCTCAAAATTGACAGATATATTTGTTTTGATTTTAGGGGATAAACTGAATAAAATGCAAAATTTTAAGGGCATCAAAAAAACAAAATTTTATAGGTTCATACATATCCCGGAATAACATGAAAATATTTGGTATTGATAAATTGTTTGAAATAATGGTTTAGATCGAGAATTGGATTAATCTGGAGATAATTGAGGAAAAACCAAATTTGTCAATTAGTCCTTGAGGATTTAATTTGTTTGTTGTCTTAACCAGGTAATGAATATGGAGCTTAATACTTAATTATATACTATGTTTATTTGTATTCTATTTCATTTATGTATTAGATTGAAGTGAATTGGTGAATTTGGCACCATTGGCTCGAAATGGACTGAATTGTAAATTCATGATAAATTGGTTATGTGAAAATAAAAAAGGTTATACATGAGGCTATTGACTGAATATATAGCCTAAGTGAATTTTGTAAAGGTTAGGATACGTATGACATGCTATTGAGGTTATACACATAGCTGATCAGGGATTTACATGATGTTACGCGATCTAGTATTTGTTATAGACGTTCAAGTTATTTTTTTTTAGCCCGGACAGGTAACCTTGATATGATGTCAGTTTGTGTGAGCATTACATTCTTTTGTATCTAAGTCTGTTTTACCATAGTTCCATTGGGCAATGTTCAATTGAATGAATATGTAATTTAAATCATCAATTGAATGATTATGTTTCAAATGTTGACGGTATTACGATTCGAGAACATAACTAACGTATTTGATTTGTGGTGATTTTGCATGTATATATATGTATTCAAGTGCCAAGGAAAGTTAATTTGGTAACTGATAGAATAATTGTTTATTCTTAATGGACAAGGTAAGTTATAATTTCCATATGAGATTACTAAGCATTCTATATGCTTACCTCATTTATTTTCCCTTTTCCTTGTATATTGTGACCTTGCGAAACACGTCAAGTCAGATCGTTTTAAAGATCACACTATTCTATCCTCAATTCGGTAGCTACTTGGTTATTTTGAGTCAAAGATTGTGGCATGTATATTAGGTGTCTTGTGGTGCATCTTAGTATGTAATTGTGTTTACTATGGCAAGTTTGTTTTAACTTTCACCTATCATGTTAATTCGGTGATTTGAATTATACAAGTTGATGGACATATATGTTTGTTTATGCCAATAGATGTGATGAATTATAATCAAATGTATGCCATATAAAATGGATAGGTGAATGGGATGAAAATATGTTAGAACATTGGTAACTTGATGCATGCTTTTAAAATGTGTTCTAATGTTAATAGTTGATGGTTATGTTTACGGCTTATAACTCATAGATGAGCATAAGGTATACAAGTTTGGGTAAATGAAGTGAATTGGCATGTTTTAATATGAATTAACATAGGTAAGATTTGGTATTTGAATGGTCAATTGGTTGGTTTGGATGGTATACGAGTGATTGTATTGAATTAGAAAGTTTTGTATTAGGTTGAACTCATATTGAATTGGAAAATTGGAAATGGATAAATGACTTGTTTTGGTATGTTTTTAGTATGGTTTGATTCAAGTAAAAATAGGGATTGTTGAGTCTATTGAATGGTATTAGGTTGAAACTTGAAATAGGTACTAAAAGGGTTCATTTTTACCAAAAATAGAGGCGATGTCACAACCTCGAATTTTGGACGTCACAATGTTGCCTTTATAGTGAGTGATGTTGTGACGATATAGGGCTTGTCGTCGCGACGTGTCATACTGAGATGGCCACATCGTGACGAGAACTAGAGGAAGTGTCGGTGTCGGTCCATACATTTTTAAAAATTTTGCAATTTGATCCTCTTTTGTGTTCGAGTTGACAAAAGAGCTTTTCTATGCTCGAATAAGACTCGTAAATTATTTATTATTGTACTTTGGTGATGTTTGATGTTTGACTGCACATGTGAATGATTATTTTACTATAAGTTTTGACTGTAGTTGCTCTAGTGACGAATGTGTCATTTTGTAGC
Source organism: Gossypium raimondii (assembly GCF_025698545.1). Lineage (NCBI taxonomy): Eukaryota > Viridiplantae > Streptophyta > Magnoliopsida > Malvales > Malvaceae > Gossypium > Gossypium raimondii. Next base: position 43,578,105 of record NC_068575.1, on the reverse strand, counting down.
TCAGATTCGACAATCGAGTTGGATGAGGGGTGTTACAATGGTAGTCGAGTGAAAGTTATGCTACATAACAAGTGCACTATTTACTTAATGAGAAAAGAGGAATAAGCATTTCTGTTCTAGAGAAAATTAAGAAACTAAATTATAAAGATAATTGGTGTAATGGTGATTACATGAAAGTTGCACAATTTGCCTTTTACACACTTAAATGCAATTGCATTGTTTGCTTAATAAAAAGAAGCGGGGGAAGCACTTGCGTTCTAGAAAAAAGTTAGAAAACGAAATTCTCAATAATGTTAATATTGAGCCTCCAAACTATACTCTTTAGAACGTAGCAATAATGAAGAAAATTTATGAATCTTATCAATCTTTCTAAGTTTAGCTCCATAGCTTTCCTAATATTAGGGAATGTTATTCCAAGGTTAATTCTAGAACTTTTCCAATATGGGAAGTCTTTCCAAGGTTTCACATCATTCCCTATATGGGGTTATCTTGCACTACTGTTTTCATTAGGTTAATAACCAAAAACTAGGGTTTACATGATTGCTCGCACGAATGAAATAAAAAAAATAAGAAGCTCCTTACAATTAAGAATTTGAATAAGATTGATAACCAAACTGGTAGTGTAAGGTAAAATTGCAACTCTTTGTAATTCTTTGGTGTTCCCTGATTGTGGTCCAAAATGTCCGTACTTGGGGTTTCCAACATTAATTTCAACAAAGCCATTTTGAGAGTAGAATTCAGCAATATGATCCTTCCAAGGTTGGATGAAACAAGTAAAATTTCTGGTAGAAAATGAACGCTGCGTACTACCTAGTTAGATTTTTTTTTTTAGTTCTGTTACAAATACACAAACAAAAGCCGAACGTATTGACTTCTACCATTTGCAGAGAAAATGAAAATTTATCCAGACAATCAAATTTTACACTTTCTTGGTTCACTTTGTTATCAGATCAAACGTGTACGGTGTGTGTTAATTTCCAGGAAAAAATATAAAGTAGTACGTATTTGAATCATGTTGAAATGCTTTACTTTATTTACACTCTCCACCCTTCATGATGTGGGAAGCGAAGGTTAAAATAAAACAGAGGGAGTTGTCGATATTTAGTGCATGCCACCAAATGGATAAGGGCAATGGAATACACAATTAATTTCCACCAAGCATTTTCGTCCAATATTTCTTCTTCTTTCTGAAATTGTATGCTGTGATAACCCCAAAACGCATGTGAATGAGAACATTTGTTTACGTACAAAGCAAATATCGTTTCGAAAGTTGTCATTGATGATCAAAGTGGAACTTCTAAAAAAAGGGAAAGATGATGGAGTTGATGGGGACACGTGGTTGTATCAGGTAGGCGCATCATGGTAAAAAATCCATGGGGGTGTCACATGAGGACCAAACAAAAAGAGGAAGAAAAACCCAAGCTACATCATAGGTTTTCGGTTGACTCACATCACATGCATTGCAGTTGACACTACTGCTTTTTTTAAGACCCTATATTTGCATTGGATTACAATTAAATCCAGAGTCAAGAGAGATTAAACAGTTAAACTGTGATGAAGCTACTAAAAACTATACATAAAGAAGCGGGTCCCAAAAGAATCGCATTTTGCAATTTGCATTGTTATCTCTGCAACATGCAAAATTTTCCTGTCTTGGGAATCAACAATATTTGGTAGACAAATCAAGTTTCCTCCATCGCCATTTCCAAGGGAAAAGGACCCATTAAACTGTTTTTTTTTTCTACTCTAAGGATAGTCCGATGATGATGATCAGATCAGACGTTTTATCGATATCGGAAGAAAGTGTTCTTTAAATTAATGTAGAAAAATTAATATTCGATTAACAGAAACTAGAAAGTTTCATGCTTGGTTTAGGGTCTTATACATTTTTTCGAAGTTAGAGCATGTCGTAGGTTTCAACGAAAATTTTATGTTAAATTTATAGATCCTATTCTTTCCCAGATTTCTAAAGAAATTTGGGATTTATTTCAGCAATAACATGGTAAATATGTCAAAGTTTATGCAATATTTTTCCAACATTAATTGCACAACAAGGTTTGAGAAAGTTTAAACAAATTAATCAAGGTTAAATGTTAAGTACCTAAATTAGAAATATTCTATTAATGTAAATCGTATTCGATGTCCAAAACTTAACCTATATATGTTAGAATTGTTCCTGGCATTGATTCTCTCAATTTGTTTCTTGAAAGAAGCAGTTGAGAGAAACCCTAACTCAACAAAGGTAAAAAAATAGTTTTAACACCATAATAATTTAACTTATATTTTATATACCAAAAGTAGATAGATTAAAATTTAAATATGTAAATTTTACTTTAATTTATTTCATAATATAAAATAAAAATTTAATACTATTATAAAGTTGAAAACAAATCTAACTCAAATCTTAAAAGTTGAAGGGTAAAATCTTGCTTAAATTTTAAACTGGTAAAATTTTTTGTCTATATTTATTTTTTGAACCTAATTTTCTTCTAAATTTATTTTTTCTATTTTAATATTTTTATCTAAATGTCAAGTGTGCTTGCCAACTTGAAAAGTAACCCATGGTTTTTGCATGTCTAGATAAAGCAGTTCTAGCCAAGAGAAGTGCTTGAATACCACTGGTATCAACCATGTAAGGAGGTATGAAATGAGAAAAAGAAGATTGGTAAGAAAGAGAGCAAGAATGGAAGCAAAAGTAAGATGGTTCTGAGATCATTGAGCTGAGGCTCCAAGCTATGTATTCTTGATTGTAAAGCTCCAGGTCAACAATAATATAGGCACTTAAAACCATTTGCAATATAAGCCTTTTTCTTTTAAATGCTTTGAATTAAATTGTTGGATAAACGTGTTGCTCAAGTATCAGACTAGGATTAAGTTAACAAAACTTTGGGATTTTAAGCTACAGCTATGAATCAAAACTGTGAATAGTGATAATTGATTGAAGCTTTAATTAGCTTAGCTTTGCTTTGGAATGAAGCATATGGTAAAGGTAATTGGAGTGTTTTAGGTGGAAGTAATGGCGGAGTATGAGGTAATTTGACTCTTGGTGTAGGCTCAGCCCACTCGTGAAAATGAGCAATGAATGCGTACTGCCATTTTAAATGGGAGTGGGACCAATACTTGTACGTCGGATTTTTTTACAGGATCCCTTCTGAATTCTGATAAGCTCTATTAATGTTGGATTTCAGACACTGGCAACTAAATTCTTATGCCCTTGCGGATGAATCTAAATTTCAGTTAACTTTGTAAATAGTCACGATTCTCCATGCATCTAAAAAGCTCCCATGTTTGATGTCATGGCATTATCAAATGCATAGGCCAATCTTTTAAAGTTGAGAGCTCCAAAGCTAATGCAAAATGCGATGGACAAAATACAAGAGATGATTGCTTCGTTGAGCTTTAAATCTGACAACGACTAAAGTGGAAATGGGCCATCCTTCCACAGGGATGTCAAACACTCTTTGAGTTGCTGCCTGTCTGAGAGTGAGACCCTTTAAACATTTTCCAACAATATATTTTTCTCTTTGCAACTACTTGTATATAGTCTTAGCTTCACTTCAAACACCCTTCCTGGGAGCTTCCGCCTTAGGCTCAAAAAAAAAAAAAAATAGTAAAAGATATTATCAAATTAACCTGTTATAAGCTTTGTGTGGGGATCAATAGAGATATATATATGGGTATATTATAGATTTTGTTATTCTTATATAAATAAATATATTGAAAAATCATAAAAATTATAATATCATTTGCCATTATAAGTTTTACAATTTATATAATATATAACAAAATATATCCCTAAATAACAATTTTATATAACAACTATCAAATTCATTAACTATTTACTCAAATTCCTAATGAAAACATAAATTTCTAACCAAATACTCAAAGTCTTATTGGAAACCCAATTTTGTAAAAAAAAAATCTTAAAAAATTGTATAGGGGGTTAAACAACCCCAATAAGCTTAGGAGAGTTCTTGAGAAAGTAAATAAGCTTAGTGTTGATATTCTTTGTCTTCTGAAAACTAGAATTAAAGAAGATAAATCTCTTGAGATCATTCATAACTTCTTTGGGTCATCTGTTACTTGTAACTATCAAGAACTCGATAATGGGAGGATTGGATGTTGGCTAAACAGGGTATTGGTTTAAATGTTCTGAAGGTTACTGACCAATGTATTACCAGTAGGGTGGAGTTCTGTAGGAAATATTTCTTTCTTACCGCCATTTATGCTTTAAATAGAGGTTCTGAAAGGAGGCATCTTTGGGCACATTTATCTGAGGTGAGCAGGGTTGTTGGTGATACTACTTGGTTGATTAGGAGTGTAACACCTAGTTTTGGCAGGTCTTAAGTTCTGGTGAGTAGACTGAAAGTAGTCCGTGAGACGCAATTCTATCCTCCTAATTATTGTTTTTGGCATGTAGATCGGACGCATAGCAGAAGTTAGAATATTAAGTAAGGATTTACCTCAAAATGTGTGGAGTTGTAAAGAAGTAGAGTCGAGTAAGGGTATTGAGAGTTTTGTAAGTTGGGGTTATTGCGGAAGGTATTGTTCGCCAAGTTCATTGAGTTACTGTGCTAGTTACGTTATAAACAATTTGGTTAGGAATTAATGGAACAGATGAACCAAGTATATAAATTTATAGGATTTTTTTATTTATGTTCTCTCTACAACTGTAAACCATTTAAAAAGGCAGGTTTGAAAGTTTGTGACATGTGTCAAGTTGCAATAGGAACTTAGATTATATATATTCAAGCTAGAGAAAGGGGTAGTTTTCTTCTTCCTTCTTCAAAAGTGATGCTATTTGAATATTGAGGAACCAAAAGTATTTCTTTCTCCTTTAAGCTAAAGTTGAAATTCTGGATTTTATCGGTGATTACTCTATGTTAAGGTAAGTTTTATAACTTTGCATGTTAAAGATATGAAAGATTAAGTGTGTAAGAGTGCATGAACAATAAAATGAAGAAGTACGACTTTGCATGAGGGTTATTTGGGCTTGAGATGATGGTAAAGGCTATACGAATGAGTTTTAATGATGTTCTTCTATTTTATAAGCAATGGTTGCTGCAGTTTCTTATTGGATGTTGAATCTGGAGTTCAAACTACTATTTGTGGTTGTCAAGTGAGTCTATATGCTAACTCTCGCACATGTACTATTCATACAAGAAGATCTGTAGGACATTGGTTGAAAGGTAATGTTGAGATTTGGAATGTTATAGTACATTATGTATGTGACTATAAAAGTGATTACTAAAGGATATATATGATTGTGTTGTCACCTCGTCGGACCAATCGATGGCTGTCGTCACGGTGTCACTCTATCGAGCCAATAGATAACCATTCCAAGATGTCGCCCAACTCCCTTGAGTCCCAACACAATCTGCCCATTTCTCCATTACGTCATCTTTCTCTATCTTCGTTTACCTAGTCAAGGTAATTCCCTCCATATTCCGCATACAATATAAACATGTTGTTTATACGATTCAATAAACTTATTACTATAACATACAGTGCGCCACTTATCAATACATTAATTCACAATCATTTGACATTCAACAATTATTCTTATAAGCATACCCATACTTAGTTAGCATTATACTTTCACAGCATATTCATTTACCATTTTCATGCATGACCAAGAATTTACACACACTTAAGACAGACGCAGACGCAAATCGTACAAGCAGTACCTCATTAACCACCCATAGGTAGGGTACAGAAACTCGCCTGGTATCCTTCCTTCTTGTCAACTTAGCTTTCCCAAACACCAGAGTCTCATTTATCCTAGCAGTTAAGTATGACAACCATAATAAAAATTAAACCAAAAATTATTCATACTTAGAAACTAGTATCCAGTAACATGTAGAAACCTTTAAGAATTTTTTTCTAGAAATCCTTAACTCCATTCTCTTTCCTCAAATCCATGAAGGTAAACAGTTTAAGAATCTTACTGATTTACGAAATTCTCTACTAGTAGACATCAAACTCTAGTTCCAGCTCACCATGCAGAGCTTTCTCTTAAACACTCTTTTCTTCGAGGCTGACTCAAGAAGAAGATGAAGAAAATGAAATAGAAATGAGAAGAATCCCTTTGCAGAATAACATTTCTCAGTAATATATAATCCCCCGCACACGATCATCAAAAACCCAAATTCTAAATCATGAGTCGATAATCATTATGTTCCCCACTAAGGAACCAGTCAGTTCCAACTTAACTGAACCATAATTGAAACTCAGCTATTTTCCATTCAGCTATTAAATTTTTCCAAGATTTTCAATAGAGCCCGTCGACTTTCTATTTTATTTAATTAACTCCTAAATTTTTCTTAATTTCAGGGCTTTAATAGGAACCGAGTGTGACATACTAAGCATTTGTATGCTTACTCTAGGTTTTTTTTTCTTCCTTTGTAGATTGTCACCTTGCGGGAACCTGCAAACTCGGATCAACGTGAAGCACACACTATCAACAAAACTATACTTATATGTTCATTTTGAGTCTATATATTGTGGCATGTATATAAGGGTACCTTAGTGTACAAATAGTCATGTTGAGTTGTGTGTTATATGATAAATATGGTAAATGTTGATTTTGAATATTAAGCTTAGCATATGATCAAGATAATTCTTGAATTGGTAAGGTTTGATGCTATGGAAAAGAATGATCATGAACTTATTTGAGCTTAGTATGTTTAAGGTTATATAATTAAGTGATTAAGTTTGATAAGTTTGTGAATGATTAAAAATGGTAATCTTGATGGTTGATCATGATAGGTATGTAACAGTGTGTTTTTCAGCGGTGTCGAGAATAGTGGTTTCGGGACCACAATTTCGATGAGTAAGTTAGTAAACATTATCTATTTAATATTTACGAATTAAAAATAGTGTTATAGTAAAACGTGATTTAATCAATTTTATTGAATTAGTCAATTAGTCAAGGTACAAGTGGTACGTACCGAAAGTCAAGTAGTTTTTAAAAATGAGGTATCGAGACCTTATTTTCATAGTCCGAGCTCATAAATATTTTTGTTAAATATTTAAAAAGTTGTAGTATAAGTGGATTAAAGTTTGGTCCGTTAATTTTGATGTTTGAATAGTTAATTAAGGAAAGAGGACTAAATCGTAAAAGCTACAAAAATTAATCGTTATTAGTTTAAAAGGGTTAATTGAATGCAAAATCATAATTGAATGAATCCTTATGGTAATTTAACCATATTCAAGATATTGAACGGTAAACATGTGTATTTTAGATTAAAATATTTATAATTAATGCCATTTTGGTAATTAAATAAAAGATAAACTAAGATAAAATAATAAAATAACTATCAATCTTCTTTATTTCTTTGTTTAGAAACCGAAAAATCCATAGATAACCTTGAGGAGCATCCAACCAATTCTATTTGGTATGCATGGTATGTATTTTCTCACCCGTTTTTAGTGATTTTATATTTTTAACATCGTTGCAACTAGGCCCAGCTAATCCGTATCTCATTTTCAAAACTGTTAAAGTTTGTTAAAATTTCCATTGATGGTTTTTGGATTTTCTTGATGTTAAATGGAAGATTTTGAAGCTTGTAAATGTTTTAGGACTATTTTGTTAAGTGAATTTTGTTACTTATACATTGAAGGACTAATATGTAAAAATTTTAAACTTAGCATTAAAATATTGTAATTTTGAAGTGATTGAAGGTTTTTTCTGGATGGAATTAATCAGTTATGAGATAAAACTAAAATAAAATTAACTCTTCTAAACACACATGAGGACTCAAACTTGGGACCCAAAGGAAACTACACACCCACTACCACTGAACCTGCAAGCTCATTCTGACACTAAAATGCAACAATCAACTCAATTGCTCGACCTATTCATTAACCCTAACTGCAAACCACAAAAATTTTAACCCTAAATTATGGAGTGTTACACACCATATAGGGTATTATGTACCCATCCAACCCTACACACCTCTTAATGTCTGTATGACACTTTTCAAAATATTTGCAACTGAGTTGCCAAGTTACTAGGCGATTTATCACCGTTTACAGAAATATATATGGTTAAGCCACCAAATACGGCAAGTCATTAAACTTCCCACACTTCCTCCATATAACAAATCCCATTCCAGATGCAAATGCAGAACTAACAGATATTGGATATGATTATGATGTACATGCTTATAATGACAAATACAGGACATATATAACATTTTTCGGACCATACATAGCATATTACAGATTTTACCTATTTTATATCATTTCAAACCTGCGTATTTATATCAAATTGATGCTAATAGATGGTCAGAAGTCACATTTTATTGCTTATTTAATAACATATCAACCCTACAGAAGGTATACGATCGATTGAAATGATGTTTACGACCCTAGGGAAAAATTTATAATTTTGGGCCCACACGCCCATGTGGCCCACACGGCCCATATAGCCTAGACCGTGTGTCTTACACGGTCCAGCACATAGCTTATCAAATCGGTCGTGTGGCATCAACTGTGCAGTTTTTTTGGCTTTTGTCGTTTATTTTTTTCAAGTTTCTCATACACACCTTGTCAAAACAGATGTAGAATTACCAAACGTGAATTCCAGTACCTTAAATCAGTAGATTACACAAATAATTAGCTAAGGTTCAACCATCTCAAATCGATCAATTGCGAAAATTTTGACAAAAACTGACTATCTCGACAACCCACAGCACAAAAACAACATTAAACTCTTACCTTAAAGTGACAACAGCACCCTCACAAGCCTTAATTCACTGGTGGATCACCTGTTTCGCGACCTTCTCCTAAAGAAACCCATATGATTAACAACAAAAGCCGAAGCAAACAAACCAAGAAAAGACCCAACTTAGCCAGAGATAACAACAGAAAAATTCTGTTAAAGAAATAACAAAATTAGCAGCACTTACACGAGTCTCGAACTGCAAACGATTAAAATAAACACGTATTACAAAAATTTGATAACCTAAGATACCAAAATCAATAAACCAAAGACGTTTTAAAAAGAGCGCGAAAGAACAAAAGAAAGAAAAAAAAGAAAAAAAAGAAAAATCAAATTGAAAAAAAGAACAGGTAAGAAAGAAAGGTGGCATAAGTGGGGAATGAGTGAACCAAAGAAAACAAACGTGGGGAAATAAAAATATTTAATTATATTTTTTTAAACAAAAAGATAACTCATCCTTAATTTGACAAAACATAAAATATCTCCACTTACTTGTAAAAAGATTCAAACTCAAGACATAAAAGACACAACCAAAGCCTCTAACCACTGAAATAGATACTTGCTTATGACAGAATCTAACAAATCAAAGAAAAAAAAACTTTGGGAGTTACAAGCTTTCTTTAAAAGGGCATTTTTCAGGTACACAAGGGTTAACACATGACCATGTGCTATACACGAGCTCATGGCACAGTCAGGTGGTCTGTAAAAATTTAAGTGATTTTGATGCACATGGGCATAGAGAGTTACATGATTTGCTCACACAGTTGTGTGACCCACTCACACGGACATGTGGCCTATCTCACATAAGCACAACTTTTGTACACAGTTTACTAACATGACCGTCTAGTCCATCACACACGGGATAAGCTTTTCGCACACGGCCAGGGGACACAACCGTGTGACCCTTGTTTGTAAATTTTTACCATCTTTGCATTTTAATTTCAATTTAATCCCTATTTGATTTTGGGTTGGTTTAAAGTTTTCGTAAGCTTGATATTAACCCGAAATTGATTTAACTACATGATATACTTGTTCTTATGTGATGGAGTGATATTTAGTTGAGTTTTTTATCATAATTAAATGCAATTGTTTGGTATTTGTTCGTAACATCCTATTGCCCGGGTTCGACGATCGGACTGAGTAAGGGGTGTTACATTTAGTGGTATTAGAGCTACAGGTTCAGTCGATTCTAAGACTGGACATAGCGCGTGTTGAGTTTTGAAATACATGCCACAATAACTTCTTATAGAGTGATGTCTTCAAATCCAGATTGACTTTATTTTTGTATTTTATGATGACCGAATTAAATCGTGTTGTATCTGATAAGTAAAGAGTGGTATTCTTGATTTTCATCAAGAAATTGTTATAGAGTGCTCATTCCGCAAGTGTTAGGGAATGAGGTGAGATATGCCTACTCCTTGTTAAACCTGTGATTCACCTAATACTTGGGAGCTACCTCTTTTGCTCCACAACCTCGTAAAAAATCTCTACCCCCGATTGTGCTTTTTGTGGGAGCCCATTGTCCTCAAAACTCAAATCTAATAAATGTTGATTGACCTCGATCGATAAAATTTGTAATCGAGAGATAGAAAATTTTCGAGTTGAAATGTGCAGTATTGTTATGGAAGGAAAAAGCATATTAGTGGTGGGTAACCCTGACATTAGTAATATCGAAAAATCTAGAAGTGTATCTGTGTTGAATGAAACTTAAACAAGGACATCCTAATATTTGTGGAGTCAGTAGAGCTGGAAGAATTTTTTTGTACTGTCTGAGTGAGCTTAGAGATGGTAAAGTTGTGGAATGGAAAAGACTGAGCTAAGTCAAAAAGTTGAGACACCGAAAAAAACATGACCAGATCTTTCCCAAAAATTTATCTACCAGAAGTTAATCCTTCACCCTATAGGTAATCCGAGAAAACATATGTCTAAACAGAGTTATTTAAGGCATCAGTCTACGTCAGTGGTTAGTCCGGGTAGTGTTTGGAACACGAATAAACTTATTTATGAAAATTGCAGCAAAACCATTTCAATGAAATACAAAGTAAGAATAGGAGCCTGTTTCAGGTGAAACTTTACCAATCACTTGATGAAGGATTACCCGAGAAATCAAATTGTTAAATCGATGGCCAACTCTGTAAAGAGATAGGAATCCGGGAATTAGTAATAAAGTTGGAAACAATCAAGGTAAAACTAAAGATAAGACATTGAGATTTGAAGCTCATGCGCCAGCTGGAGCTTATGTTTCTGAGCTAGAGAAGAGGCTATAACCCCTAACATCATAGTTGACAGAAACAAATTATGTTGAGACATCAGAATGGTGAATTGGTCAATTTTGAGACATACAAACTTGATTGTTTTCTCAATATCATATCAACAATATCTTCCTGAGTTCTGATCAAGAGGAATTGTAAAGTGTTTTTTACTACATTTTAGATACCAGAGTATCAAAATCAAAGATAGAACAAGTTTCGATAGATAACGAATTTACTAATGTATTTTCTGAAGGATTGCCAAGTTTACCATTAGGGTGAGAAAAGTTGAAATTGTTATTGAAGTAACATTCAGAATTGGTCCAATCTCGATTATACCGTATCGAATGGTACAGACAGAAAGGAAAGGATTGAAAGCATGGTTGCAATAATTATTAAATATGTGAGTTATTCAATCGAGCGTGTCATCTTGGAGTGTATCAATATTATTTGTGAAAAAGAAAGTTGAAGCTATGAGATTGTATATTGATTATAGACAACTGAGTAGAGTCACCATAAACAATAAGCAGATGATACTTAGTATAGACGACTTGTTTGATTAGTAAAAGAGAGCAACTATATTTTAAAAGATTGACTTTTGATTAGATTGTTATCAACTAAGAGTTATGAGTTAGTTGTATCGAAAACTGCTTTCCAAACTAGATATGAATAATGTGAGTTTCTGGTAATATTGTGCAATTTAAGGAACACACAACTGCTTTTTAAATCTAATGTACTGGATATGATTGTATTTAATTATAATGGTGTATATTTTGCGAGAGAAACAATGGTAGGCACAATTTATTAAATGTGAATTCTGACTTCGAGAAGTAAGATTTTTAAGACTTGTAATATTGGCTGAAATATCTAAATTGATCTAAACAAAGTTTCGACAAATGTGAACTAAAAATCTCTGAAGGTTATTACTCAGGTGCATAGTTTATTGGGAATTACTGGATATTATAGATAAGTTGTTACAGGCTTCCCAATCATAGCTCTTCTATTAAAGAAATTGTTATAGAAAAATGTCAACTATGTTTGGTTGGATAAATGCTAACAGAACTTTGAACTGTTACAAGCGGTGGTCACCTAATTAACTTTGAAATTCGATAACTCTATTTTTACCTGAGTTGAAAACTACACCAATGTTCCTTTAGAGAATTCAAGAACTACAAAAAGATGATCTTAAGTTGTTAGCTAAAAGAAGATTTGTTAAAAATGATCAGAATTTAGAGCTCAATATTGATGATGATGAGAATCCATGCTTTTGAAACCATTATGGACAAAGAGAAAATTTACACTGATGGTTGGTAATGAAAAAAGAAAAATTTTAGAATTTTTGGTTAAACATTAATTACACCATGAAGTTAAAATCGAGCATCATAATAGTGATGATTCAAGAATGGAAGTGAAATGAGTTATTGTGAAGTTTATATTAGGTTTACCTTTTCGTCGAAAAATCACTATCTATCATTTTAGATCGAGACTCAGATGTATCTCTGAATTTTTGGATAAACAATACGAAGCCCTGATCACGAAAGAAAATTTCAGTACAGTATTTCATCCTTAGACCGACAGACAAACAGAATGAATGATTCAAATATTAGAAAGCAAACTACAGTGTTGTATAATTGAATTGAAAAGCAGTTAAAGAAATTTTCTATCATTAGTAGAGCTTGTATATGGTGATAGTTATTGTTAAGTACTAAATGGTACCATACGAGGTTTTATACGAACATAATTATAGAACTCTATTGTACTGATTAGACTTGAGCGAAAGAAATATTATAAGGACTAATCTGATTCGTGAGACGATGATAAAATCTGTATTATACCAGACAGTTTGAAAGTCGCCTCAGGTCGACAAAATTGTGTGTTAAATTGTAGAAATAAGATATCGAATTTCAGACCAGAGATAAAGTAATATAACATTATCATAATACGGAAGAGAATATGAGAAACCCAGAAAATAAACATGAGATTCTCATTACCCTAACCTTTTCGCAGGTAAAAATTTCGAGGACAAAATTTCTTAAAGAGGGAGAGTTGTAACAGCATGTTTTTCAGTGGTGTCGGAAATAGTGGTTTCGGGACCACAATTCTGATGAGTAAGTCAGCAAATATTATCTATTTAATCTTTATGAATTAAAAAATAGTGTTATAGTAAAATGTGATTTAATTAAATTTATTGAATTAGTCAGTTAGTAAAGGTATAAGTGGTATGTATCAAAAGTAAACTAGTTTTTGAAAATGAGGTATCGATACCTTGTTTTCATAGACCAAGCTTGTAAATATTTTTATTAAATATTTACGGAGTTTTAGTATAAGTGGATTGAATTTTGATCCGTTAATTTTGATGTTTGAATAGTTAATTAAGGAAAAGGACTAAATCGTAAAAGTTAATCGCTCTTAGTTTAAAAGGGTTAATTGAGTGCAAAATCATAATTGAATGGATCCATATTCAAGATAGTGGACGGTAAGCATATGTATTTTAGACTAAAAATATGTATAATTAGTGCCATTTTGTAATTAAATAAAATATAAACTAAGATAAAAATAATAAAACAACTAGTATATTCTTTATTTCTTTGTTTAGAAACTGAGAACTCCATAGCTAAACTTGGGGAGTTTTTAGCCAAGTCTATTTGGTGTGCATGGTATGATTTTCTCATCCATTCTTAGTGATTTTTATGTTTTTGAGATCATTGCAACTTGGTCCAACTAATTCGTATCTCTGTTTTCAAAACTATTAAAGTTTGTTAAAATTACCATTGAGGATTTTTGGATGTTCTTGATGTATTAGGGCTTAAATTTGAATTTTTTAATAGTTTCGATTTTAGGGACTAAATTGAACGTGTAAAAGTTTAAGGTAAATTTGTAAAATGGAAATTATAAGTCATATACATAAAAATGAATATTGTGATGTATTTTAATTTAATAAATTGAATTTATTTATTATATAGATCAATGATTGAACCGTACGGAGGAAAACCAGGAAAAAGAGGAAATTGCAGAATAGACCCTACGAACAAATTTTATTAGGTAAGTTCATACGGTATGTTTGTGTTAAATTTTTATGTATTTAAAATTATAAATTTAAATATGTTTAATTGAAATTCTGGTCGTTTACAATTCGGTACAAAAAGGTGAGATAGAAGATTAAATTGAATAGAATTGAAGTTAGTATAATTCGATAAATTAAGGAATTGACTTTGAATTGACCGAAATTGGATATGTTATGTGATAAAGTGATGATATGGTAAAAATAAGTTGAATTGATTCGATTTAAATTTGTTGTATGTGAAAAGAATTGAACTGAATAGATTCAAAAATATTAAATATCATTTGAAATGTGGAATTATACTAATGTGGTGATGAGCTATGATATATGTATGAAATTCTTGATTTGGTTGATTGAGATGTTAATTGATAATAAACTGAGTAATGAATACCCTATTAACTACTCGGGCAGAGTCGGATATAGTTGCCATGCCATAAGATAGGAAGAGTTCAAGGTTATTTCGACTATGAGTCGATGAGGCACTGGGTGTCAAATTGCTTCAGTTATACCCATGAGACACTGGATGTCAAACTATTTGATAAGCACTAGGCGCGACTAGCTGCTTCGGATTTATCCAATAAAGCACTGGGTGCCAAACTGGTGTCTTGGTTGGATTCGTGTATCCGTCCGAGTTCGAGTCGGGTTAATAGGGAGATAAAAGATAAAAAAATTAATGATAATGAACAAGCATTTGAAATCCATGAAATCGTAAAATTCAATATAAGATATGGTATTTGATATTGATATGGAAAATGGATAAGAATGGAAGAAAACTGTGAAATGAAATGTCTATTTGTGAAATGAGATTATATGATGATCCAATGATATATATACATATTGAGAATCGATTATACAAGCCTAGAGGGCCAATATGAAAACATGGTAAATTGAAGAATGTGATTGAAAATTAGTATTATGGAATAAAGTAGTGATTAATATTTAATTGACATTCAATATCTATTTGGTATAAAGATGAATTACTATGATTTGGATTGAGAATTTAAATTATGAAATGAAAATCAATGTTTGGCATTAATTTGAAATGAGATGTATTGTAGACAAATAGATTGTATGATAAGTTAAGATAGTGAATTGATTTAAATGATTATTTGTTTTGTGAATGGTAATGAAATCTTGAATAAGTGAATTGAAATATTATATGATTTAGTTACTATATAGTTTGATAAATGTTGAACTCAACTTTTTGATAGGTGATTTGCCATAATAGGCAAACTTTACCAAGCTAAGTAGCATGTAGTGTATAATTATAACCGGAGGTAAGTTATTTGGTTTTTATACCTGTGAACTTATGAAGCAATTGTAATGCTTACTCCGTTGTTTCCTTTTTCCCAATAGTGTCAACTTCCAGAACATGCCAGATGGATTGTCAAGAAGCTCACACTATCCCAGTTTTGATTCTGTATTCTTTTGACCATATTAAGGTTTGGTTTTGTGTGGCATGTACCTAGGAAATCTTAAGCTTGTGCAAATGTTATATATTGAGGGAGTTGGCATTTTGAGATTATGTTTATGTAAAAATGCATATGATAGCATTAGTCATGAAGATGGTATCTTGATAAGAATTTTGATTTGGATATTTGTTTGCTTTGATGGTGTCTAAATGATATGCTAGATAATAGGTGGAAAAAGATGAGTTATAAATTTAGGTATTTTTGAAATGATTTGGTAAGCTTGATGCTTAAATATGAGATTGGTTGAATGACTATTTGGTGCTTGATTAGATGATAGTGAAAGTGTCATTGAATGCTCAATGGTTTGGTATGTATGTTGTCTTTTAGTTGAATTTTAAATTGTTGATTGAGGTGACAATTGAGGCATATTGGTTAGGCACTTAGGGTGGTTGAAATAAATGATGATTTTGGTTTATTTGAATGCTTTTGAATTTGTTGAGATGTGGTTTAAATGATGGCTTGTGGCTTAAGTGTTCATGGTTGAATAGCTAGCTTAAAAAGGGAATTTTTCAGGTACACACGGGTTAAAACACGACCGTGTGCCATACACAGGCTCATGGCACAATCGTGTGGTCTGTAAAAATTAATTGATTTTGGTGCACACGGGCGCAGAGAGTTACACAGTTTGCTCACACGGTCTTGTGATCCATCCACACGGCCATGTGACCCACTCGCACGATCATATGGCCTATCTCACACAGGTATGACTTTTATACACAGTTTAGTGACACGACCATGTGGTCCATCACACGTAGGCTAAGCTTTCGCACATGGCCAGGGGACACGGCCGCGTGACCCCTGTTTGCAGATTTTTACAATCTTTGAGTTTTATTTTTAATTTATTCTCTGTTTGTTGTTGGGTTGGTTTAAAGTTTTCGTAAGCTCGATATTAACCCAAAATTTATTTAACTACAAGATATACTTGTTCTTCTATGATGGAATGATATTTAGTTGAGTTTTTTTATCTATAATTAAATGTAATTGTTTGGTATTTGTTCATAACATTGTAATGCTCGGGTTCGACGACCAGACTAGATAAGGAGTGTTAGAAGGTATATATGTAGTTTGGCATATGCGTTTGCTTTGGTTTGGTCTAAGGTGATGTAAGCTAATGATGGGAAAAATGTACACTTATATATGTGTTAAAGTTGAATGGCTTAGCTAACTTGGTTAAGTGGATAAGAGGGGTGAATTGAACTTAAACAATGTTTATATATTGAATGTTATGTTAATTGGTTGATTTCAGATGTTATAAACTAGTTTTAGTATGTTTTGGTCTAGGTGAAATTCGAAAATGAATGGATGAAATAATATGGTTTGTTTAGAATCAAGTGAATAAGTACCAAATGTGTATTTTGCCAAAAACAGGGGCAACGCCACGACCATGAGTCCTTGACATCGTAACCTCGTCCGACAATGAGTGGCGTCGTGACGTGGATATACATGTTGTCGCGATGTAACTCACTGAGTTGACAACTCTGTGATGAGGAAATTATGAAGTCACGACGTCGGCCTGAGATTTTTAAAACTTTACATTTTGGTCCAAATTCATACTCACGTTAGCAAAAGAGCTTCTGTAATTTGTGTAAGACCCAGAAATGAATGTATAACATATTATGGATGTGAATAATACATATCTACATGTTTGAATGATCGAATGGTGTATAATCATCTATAGTTTCTCCGACAACAAATGTAGCATCTTGTAGCTTGTATCCGAAAATCGTGTCGAGAAAGGGTTGTTACAACATTAAAAATTTTCAATAATTTTTCATAACATTCAAACACTTACTTTACTATTATTTGACTCAATTTCAACCTTTGAAATTTATTTTCGTGTTTTATTTCAAAATTGATACATGCACCCATCATCCGAGATTATTTCATATCTTCAAATTTCAATTTTATTCTTGCTAATTCACCGCAAATTTGTCTACACAATTCAAACAAATATTCTAAATCACATACAAATCATAACCAATCTAACTTACTAAATTTAATTTTCTATAATTTAATTTCATACATATTTATTTATCAAATATTTCATGGAATCAAGTACATAATTATAATGTCCATATTTATACCTAAATGTTTCAAAATTTACAAAATGTTCCCTATACCTCAAATTTTACAATTTTACAAAACAATACCTAAAATTTATTTTTTTGCAATTTTATGATTTAGTCCCTAATATCTTAAATTTAAACACTTCACAATTCAATCCCTAAAATAAGATTTTCTTAATTTACAATTCAGCCAAAAATCATAGAACAAATTTGCAAAAGAATCCCATTTTCCAAAATTTCCAAATTTTACAATTTAGTCCCTACTATTAAAATTGTCAAATTTTCACTAATTAGTCCCTTATTTTTGAACCATTAAACTTTCATATTATTTATATATATTTTAAATTCTCAGATAATATAAATTAGTCCCAAAACTAATCTTTTAAATCTTTACAAATTGGTCCTTATTAACTCAAATCAGACACATAACGTCTCTTTTCTAAATTTTCAAATGAAAAAATCATACTTAATAATTTAAAAATTAATTTTCACATTTTCACATTTCAACACTTAAATTTTGAACTTTTAAAATTTCTCAATTTAGTCCTTTTAATTTAAAACATGCTAATTTAAGACAGCTTTTCCAATACTTTTAATATCAAATTCTTATAGTCTTATCAGAAAAATCCAAACTTTAATTTCTCTATTTAATTTCCTAATTTTGAAATTTAGCATAATTTTCAATTTAGCCTATATTTCAAACTTTATCAAATTAATTACTCAAAATCATCCATCATTCAAATCATCCATCATCCACACACAACCCTCCCACAAGTAATTTCAAAATAGCTAACATTTAAGTACAGTCCAAGCTCCTAATGTAATGCTAAAACAAGAAAAACACTAATGGAATGTCCTAAAATGCAACTAAATGTACCTAAGTACAGGCAATTAACTAGATCTAAAGGCATTAAATATAACTCTTTTCAAGAGTTATCAATATCTCACTTTAATTTCAAAGAATTTTAGGTTAGAAATATGTTTGAATAAGAAAATGACCAAATTGAAATAAATGCAAAACTTTTCCCATTTTTCTTCCCATGTCCACTATATAAAGAAAATGAAGAAGCATATTTCTTTTCTAGATTTTTCCATTTATTTCTTTATTCATCCATTTATTTATTACTTAAATAAATGGTTAAGATTCTTGAAACTTTGATCCAATGGCCTAAATTTCTCCCATAAAAGTATCTATCTTTTATAATTAAAATTCAAAAATAATATTTAATGACAAAATGACCAAATTGTCTTTAAAAATATATTGTCATATTTAAAACATAAGGGTAAAATAGTCATTTCATCCTTTTCATCACTCATGTGTTTGGCAAAAGGCATACACAAGTGTCTCAATATAGTCATTATTTATGTAGATATTATTTTCTCATGGTACAATTGCAATTTAATCCTTTTTCATTTAAGGGCAAAATTACACCTTTAACCATTCTAACTTTATTTGTACTACAATTTGTTCTATACCTTGATTTTAAATTTACAAATATCAATATATTTTCAACATTATTTTTACATAGAATGATTAGTTATTTTCTCACAACTCTTCTTTTATGTTCAAATTATATTTTATCCCTTATACTTTTACAAAATTTCAATCTAGTCTTTACCAATAATTCACTTTCCAACATCAATTTTAATTACTCTTAATTATTTATTAATAATATTTTGTTTATAGGGAATTTTACTACTTATTTTTAATCCCAAAATTTTCAGATGTTGCAAATGAAGGTGGTGATGGCTACTCATTGGCCAAAAGTCGGTCGCAATGGTAGCATTTCAAGCACAATGAGATTTTTCTAAAAAGAACTATTATGATTGTTCAGAGATTTTTTCAGCAACATTTTCAAAACCCCAACGATATTGGGATGGAGAATACAATGAGAGAGGATTGTGATCTAATTCTAAGGTCAATCCAACAGCCAGTAATCAAGATCGGTGGAAAAAATTCAAAAAGAAATATATGAGAATTTATGATCTTAGAGAGATGAAAACAAAAAAAAAGAGAGAGAAAGTAAAAAAGAGAAGTCAAATGCTTCAAAAAGAGATTGGAAAAGCCCATAATTGGTAAAGAAAGGCAAAATGAGGAGAGACGATGAACCTCTTTTTTTGTTGAGATCTTTCTAAGAAAGAATTTATTATTAGAGTAAACTACACCATTAGTCATTGAACTATGGGTAAGTTTTTGTTTTGGTCACTTAACTAAAAAAAGGTACAATTTGGTTACTAAACTATTCGAAAGTTTTCATTTAAGTCGCTAAACTATTCAAAAAAATTAATTTAAGTCATTGGGCTTTTAAGGTTTTTTTTTAAAGCACCATTGGCGAGCTTTAAGCAAAATTTGACGATTGGTTTGGTGGATCAATACCCATCAACGAGTAGAAGAACATACCTTAGATATAAGTCGATCTAGCAATCAGTGTCTGAGATCGAAGAAAAAGTTTTTTGAATTTTGGTTTGCAAATTCATGACGTCCAAAGTTGTTTCATGAAAAAAGTTGAACTGTAGAAGAAAAGGGGAAAGCGAGCTTTCAATTGGTGCAGGTAGTGCAAACAGAGAAATTCATATACCATCGATTTTAACAGGCCAATAACTTAGATGGAAGTTTTTGAATAATTCAGTGACCAAATTGTAACTTTTTTGAGTTAAGTGACTAAAATGAAAACTTACCTATAGTTTAGTGACTGATGGTAAAATTTATCCTTATTATTATTTGTTATGAATATTTTATTATTAAATGGATGTCCATCAAGATTAAGATAAGTTTGATATACATTAGAAATTTAATATTCATTAGAAGTAGAGTTTTATATTATTTATACTTCTTGTGTATATAAATATAACTTTGGAGAAGCATTGTAGAGATCCCGATGAATCAATAAAATACATTCTCTTTTGCTCCTTATATTTGTTTTTTATTCTTTACTCTCTCTATTTCTCTTTATTTAATAATACATTATTAGCACGACTCTCTTTTAATTATTTTTCTCATAAGTTTTATTTAACAAGATCACAGACACAAAAATATTCGCAAATCACGCAAAGACTTATCCTTAGTCACTAGCCACTTGAGAAAAGGTCCTTAGCCATTAATTTTCCCCTTTTTTTTTCCATTTCACCATGCCTTACCCCTTTCAAGAAGTAACTAATGCAATAATCGATCACTCCAAATTTGCTGCTCAAGCTGTTGTCAATTGCCTTCTAGAGCTTCTACTATTTCAGTCTTCAATTGAGGCCTATGCTCTATAGGTAATCATTGAGCCTTTAACCACTCAAGTACACATAAATCTCCAAATTTTTTATGCCTTTTTATGCAAACAAATTTATATAATCGTTATGTGGTGTGTTTTTCTCCTTTGTTGATTGATTTTTGGTAAAATTATTTTATGAAAAAAATATTATTACTTTAATGTTTCTTTTAAACAAAGATTCTTTGGTTAAATTATAGTATGCATGAAATTTGGATGATTAAAATTTTGATGATTAAATTATTGTTATTAAATATACTTGAAATTTGATTAAAATTGTGAGAGAGAGTACTACTAATCAATTACCTTTAATTAAAGCGGAAATTTAATAGGATCTAATTGATTCATTAATTTTTGTTGTTGAATGGTTGAATTATACCTTTTAGATTGAATTACAAAGTATAAATAATTTATTAGAGCATCATAAGATTCTATAACATATATGTAGTTTGTTCTTATGAAAGCATAGTTATTTTAGTACTTGTAATAGTATTCTTGATAATAACCAAGGTGATGACGATGATGTTGATGATTTTTACTAATTTATTTTATTATAGCAATTTTATTATAACTGGAGACTAATCATGACAACATGAATAGATAAATTCTTATTTGAAATCCATGCATGTTTGCGATGGTGATTATGAAATAAATATCTATTGGGATGTTTATAAGTCCATCCTACTAAATCTATTGCATAAAAGAAAATTTAAAAGATATAATCATGGACATGATACAATAATAATCACTAGAAGTGGAAAAATAGTAATAAATAAGAGAACAATGAAAGTTCTCAAGATAACCCTTCAAATAGTATATATAACTTATCTTATCAATGTGATATGAATGATCATCAATCACGTACCCATTGTCTCATCCAAATATTTTCTCCAACTATATTAATATTCTTTAAGAATATATATATACATGCATTGCTCACAATGTAACAATGAATACTATCCCTACAGTAGAAAGTCTTTATCTTTTTGGTATTGAAATAAACCAATATTATTCTAATATTTGGCAATACAAAATTAGTTGAAAGCTCCGAAGAGTTAATATATCAATATTTGGTAGTAAAAAATTAGTTGAAAGCTCCGAAAAGCTAATATATTAATATCTAAAAGAACAAAATTTGTGATGGTTAATGCATTGGTTTTAAAATATATTCATTGTAATGGATCTCATATTGAGATTGTGAGTGAGGAAAAGATTATATTTCATATGAATCACTATTGCTATAAATATCTATTTTGAAAGGAAGAAAATAAAGAGGATCGGGCTATTTATTTATATTTATTACTCTTGTTATTAAAATGAATTGGTTGTGATTATCTTTGTGATCTTCTTTTTCATCATCCTCATTAAGGGTTGAAAGCAAAATATTTGATTATGAAAGATCTACTTAAATTGTGGAATAATTTAAAAGAAAAATATGAGCAATAGAATATGATAATTTTATCTAAATCTCGCTATGATTAGATGCACCTGAAGTTGCAATATTTTAAATCTGTAAGTGACTATAACTCTGCAGTATTCAAGATGAGTTTTCAATTATGTGAGAATAATATTACTAATGAGAACTTGTTAGAGAAAACTTTTTCACTTTTTCACGCTTCAAATGTGTTCCTGCAGTAGTAATACCATGAAAAGGTTTTAAGATATATTATGAATTAATGTCGCATTTGGTTATGGTTGAATTAAATAACGAGCAATTAAATGAAAAACCACAAAGCCTGTTGTATTAGATTTTCTCCATTCCTTAAAGTGAATGTAGCAATATAGAAAGATGTGATCTTTGATGCGAGCATGGTAAGTTGCTCTACAATAGTATTAGTAAAAAAGGGTGGTCATAATAATTTTTCTCACCACCAGAAGTGAAAAATAGAGATATTATGGATATAGATAATAAGACCGATATTAAAATTTAAAAAATAATTTCATCTTTTAATTATTGTATATTTATGATATGGTCATACATTTTGCTTAATTTTGCACATATGCCTATACAAAGAAAATATTTGTTTGTGCATATTTTGTAAATTGATAAAATTTATTTGCAACAATTGCATGTAGCTTTTTTTTTTTTGTATTGGAAAATTATTGTCCTTCCCTCTAGTTTGCACTATGCATATACAATTAAATCACATATGATAGTAAACTAGAAGTTTACATTTGTAGTGCCTAATCAAAATGAGATAGTAAACCTAAAGTTTACTAGTCCAAATGTATTAAGTAAGTTGGCATGATCGGTTAGACCATCCCGGTCAATAATGATGCAACAAGATGAGAATTCAAATCAAGAGTATTCATTAAAGAACCTGAAGATTCTTGATTTTAAATATTACTCAAGTGCTCTTTGTTCTCAAAAAAGATGATTTATTAAACCTCACTAGCAAAAGTTGAGATTGAATCTCTTACATTACTAAAAGAAATATGGGCCCATTTTACCCAACAAGTAGATGTTTTGATATGATATTAGTAAATGCATCTACAAGATAATCAAATGTGAGTTATCAATGTGCAACTAGTATTTTGTGAGATTTCTTGTTTAAATGATTAATTTCAATTTATGCAATTAAAAAAATTCATCTTGCTAATGTTGGTGAGTTTACGTCCCAAACTTTCAATAATTGTTGCATGTCAACTAGGATACAAGTTGAACATCCTGTAGCTTACGTTCACACATAAAACGGTTTAGTTGAATCATTTATCAAACGCATCCAACTAATAGCTAAACCATTACTTATGAGAACAAAGTTTCCTATTTCAACATGATATTGTACTTATTTACATGTTGTACGCATCAATTGGCTTTTGGTCAGGAGCTAAATATATCCCATCTTAGAATTCATTTGATGTGCGATATATGTTCTAATTGTTCCACCATAATACACGAAGATGGATCCTCAAAGAAGGTTGGGAATATATGTTGGTTATAATCTCCTTCTATAATTAAGTATGGTGAATCATTAACAGGAGATTTATTTATTGCACGATTTGTTGATTGTCACTTTGATAAAACAATATTCCTAACATTAGGGGGAGAGAATAAAAAATCAAATGAATAAAGTACTTAAAATGAATTATCATTGTCTAATATTCTCATACAAAGAAATGTGAACCAGAAGTTCAGCAGATAAGTCATTTTACAAATCAACTGTCAGATTCATTTACTGACCTAAAAGAATTGCAATATCTCACATACCAGCTGAAAATGTTCCAGTACGAATTAATGTCCCAATAGGACAAACTATTAGTGCAAAAGAAAGCAATTCACGCTTGAAGCGTAGAAGACCAGTCGGTACCAAAGATAAATGTTCTCGTAAAAGAAAATGAGAAAACATTCAATATGGTCATATAGTGGAGGTAGGGATTCCTAAAGAGACCCATGACATAACTAACTATAAAACTCAAAAAGAGATTTAGGTACCTAAAAGTGAAAATGAAAATGATGAAAATAAAGAGATCTCGATAAGTTATGTCAATACGAGAAAAAGATAAAACCAGAAAAATATCGTTGTCGACAATAATTTTGCTTATAATGTTGCTATTGAAATAGCAAAAAAATGAGGATATTGAGGCTAAATTTTTTTAGGAATGTAAAAATAGAAAAGATTGGTCAAAATGGAAAGACACAATTCAAGCAGAATTGAATTCACTTTTTAAACGTGAGGTTTTTGGACCTAGAGCTCAAACAGCTAAAGATGTAAAGCCGGTAGGATATAAATGGGTATTTGTGCAAAAATGAAATGATAAAAATGAAGCCATAAGATATAAAGCACGACTTGTAGCATAAGGATTTTCACAAATGTCTGACATTGATTACGAAGAGACATATTTTCATGTGGTGGAAGCAATCACGATTAGATATCCTATTAGTATGGCAATACATGAAAAAATTGACATGCGTCTAATGGATATTGTTACAGCCTATTTGTGTGGTACACTTGATAGTGCAATTTATATGAACATCCTTGAAGGATTTAAAGTCTCAGAAAGATATAGAGTTCCCTGGAAAAATTGCTCAATAAAAGATGATCCAATTTGTCCATGTGTCTTTTTAAAAAGGTCTGGATCAGATTTTTTTATCATTTTTATTTATATTGATGATCTATATATTATTGAAACTCCTGAAGAGCTTCAAAATGAAGTAATCTTGTAACGCCCTATACCCTACCCAATTTATCGGATTCGAGTATAAGACGCCAAATTACTTACACACTTAACAAAATTTTTCAATCTACTAAAAACTATACTGAATATACCTCTTATTTATTAAAAGTCCTTCCTAAGATAATAGGTTTGAATAATACATTTATCATTTTTCAAAAAACTTTCAAAGGTAAAATAAAATCTTACAACAATTTACTTAAATAAACAGTCACATTGTGGCGGGTATTACTATTTGTCATTTGAAAACATGTTTCGAAAAGGGTTCCTCTGTATGCATAATATTGCCCTTGATCTACCACCATAACGCAACCTTGGCTTGGTCCCTCTCGGTGGATTAGTCTAAATCACATACCTGCATACCAAAAACACACATATAAGTTTCTATAGAATTTAATGAGTCTTATTCATATTTACCTTTTTACAAAGATATAGATTCTTTTGACTCAATGGGTTTGGGTTCCCTTTCAAACACTAGTGGGTAAAGTTCTGATTCTCGGTTGGTGGATAACCATACGTTAAACACTAAACTTAATCATCTTATACTCCTTTCACTTGACTGGCAGATCCCAAGCGTTACACTAAAATTTTGAATCCCATTATATGATTCCCTTGCAGTTCGTAGTTAGATATGCTTCTTAGATCACTATTGTAACGCCCTTCACCCAACTCAATTTACTGGGTCCGAATGTCAGAGATTACGCCCTATGATAGATGTAACTTTAACTTTTTGTCCATGTACGAGTTCTATTTATGAATATGAAAAAGTCTCCTATGGGTGTACATGTATGTTACATTTATAGTTCATGATAATAAAATTTCAATATTCTCCATTTCATACTTACTGATTTTTCCATGACCTTTGAGCGAGGTAGACTACGCCCAATACTTAACACAAAGTTCGCTCATATCTTCCTTACTTCAAGGTACGATCTATACATGTCTATAACACATTCTCGGATTCACCACCTATTCTGGCGCACTCTAGCTTCGTTGTTCATTTCTTGTTACTATTTGGGTTTTCCAATTCATTTACATACGGTACCTTTCTTTTAGAATTAGTTGGATACTTAGTTCTTTCTCCTTATCTCATATGTCATCTCTTACACTTACTATACCTCAGACTCCTATCTTTACTTTGTCTTCAGACGACCATTCATACAATTCTTTCCTAATTCCTTACACGCCATTCATTTTGAATTTTGTTGTGAAAGCATTCCCTTATTTAAATAGCCGCAAATGTTTCCTTTATATTCACCATAAGGGATTTTCTTTACAAAGTTTCCACCAAGGCATCTTGTTCTTAGATTGCGCTACAAAGGAATTTCTTTTCATATATAGCCATGAAGGCTTCCTTTACGGAAGTAGCCACTGAGCCTTTCCTTTGACAGAGAACGCCACAAAGGAATTTCCTTTCAAAGATTTTCCACAAAGGCGTTCTTAAACAAAGGCTGCCACAAAGGCTTTTCCTTACATTCAATACTCGTCATAAAGGCTTTCTTGTCCAAAGTTTTGGCACAAAGGCATCATTTACTGTAACACCCCATACCCAGCCTACTTGAAATTTAACTTTCAGAAATCATATAATTGATCAAACCCAACATAGAAGTTCTGACTTTCGAAACATAATCCAAAATAAACACACAGTAGCATAAGTTATTAAAAACACTAAAATATTTCATGAATAATGACCGAGCTCCCGCTACGCTGACTCGCCTAAGTCGATGAGTGACCTGAAATTCAGTCAAACAGACAAAATGAGTTGATAGACACAGTATGTAACTTGTAATTTTTATTAAGTGAAAAACACAATAGATCTTCAGTTTCTCAATGTTCGAACAGTTCTCAAAATAAGATATGAAAGCAGAACAGAACATATCAGCTACATATACAGATTGTGATAGATACAGAATGCAAATTTCCTAACCCCATCCACTACATATCATCTCTGTCCAGCCTACACACCAAAAAGAGTATCAAGTACCCATCCATCCCTACACACCAAAATGTCACAAACTAGTTGCCAAAATAGAATATGAAAGTCGTCAGAATCAGATACATTTACGTGGCTTAACCACCAGTCTTAGCAGATTATTAAACTGCCACAACTTCTTCCTTATTCAATCTCGACCCCAAAGTAGATGTAGAGTTACATATACAAAAATAAGCATACGATGTTATAGATTCAGATTATACTCAATACATAATACAATTACTCGCTAGTTACAATTCAATGATGTATATAAAATAACAGTTTATATAGAAACATATTATCAGTCAATGGGTTTTATAGCCCAAATCGAATCATACGGACCCTACGGTAGGCCTACGTTCGACCGAAACGACGTTTATGGCCCTAACGAAAAATCTAAAATTTTGACCCACTCGCCTATGTGGATTTACATGGTCTAGAAGGCTGGCCCGTGTGGTCCAAACGGTCTAGCACACGGTCGTGTGGCCCTCTTAATGTCACACGTGGTTGTGTGGCTCAAAACAATGAGTTACACGGTCTAACACACAGCCAAATGTATGCTCGTGTGACTCAAAACTCAAAATAGCTCACACGGCCTAGACACATCCGTGTCCCTGACCCGTGTGACTCTAATTCATAAATAGTGAGTTACACGGGCATGTGACCCACACGGCATGGCACATGGTCGTGTGGCGTCGACAACCATGTTTTCAAGCGTTCAAAATTTGTAAAAAATTAAGTTTTCGTTGCACACCAGGTAAAATTTTGAAATAGGAACAATGCAGAAGAATCCCAAAACCTAACCCGAATTAGCACGTTGGTGATCGCTACCTTCGATATCTACACATAAAAAGAAAGCCAAACGATCGCTTAACAGCGAATTCAAACAAATCAAACCGAAACCAACTTCGACAGAAACGAACAAAAACAGATGTTTAATAGTAATTTTACAATAAAACTCATGCAATTAACCTTTAAATCAACAAAAAATGAAATGCACACTTACCCGAACTCACAATAGTAAAAATTATTGACAACTTCAGAGATTGAGAAAACCAAAAAGAAAAGAAGGAAAAAGAAAATGGTAATAGGAGAAGAAGGGAAAAAACTAACATAAAAGAAGAGAAAATTTAAGTTCAAGAAACCAATTTTTTTTAAAACAAAACTAATTCTATAGAGTAGCAAAAACATTCATTTCGCTTACACAGAGACTCGAACACAAGACTAGAAAACATATAAAAAATTAACCATCAAGCCAACAGGCTCATTCTTGACACAGATTAACAAAGAAATAAACTTAAGTCAAATGTTCAAGGATAAAGGTCAAGTCAAACAAAATAACAAAATTTTCAAAAGTGATGTTTGAAACCCTGACCTCCAACACACAAATAGAGCACTTAGCCATAAATACAAAGGTTAATTATCACACCCCAAAATAAGGCATAGGAGTTTTAGAGGTATTTTAGGAATTTTAGCCTATATGAGCTCGAAATTTTGTAAGGTTGGTACTCGATAATATTTTCGACAGTGGTTTTCATAAAGTTAAGTAAATTTTTGGAAATGAGTATTAAATGTATTTAATTTTAGAAAAGGGGCTTATTTGTAAAAGGGTTAAAACAGTGAGCATTTATGTAGCAATTTAACCAGCTTTTAAAATTAAACCTAATAAACCCTCACTCCTAGCATAATTCACGATAGTTTCTTCTCCTCTCTTTCAAGTTGTCGTCCCTTACTTTTTCCTCACTATTCCATTGATTATTTGTTCCTAAACTATAATACTTTGATTTCCTGTCATTCTTAAGTTAATTACATCCATAGAATCTCTTTAAAACACTCAAAAAATCCATAGATTTCATCATCTTCTCCAAATGTGGGTTTTTCGAAGTTGTGTCAAAACTCGTTTAATCTTCTATCAAAGGTAACATTTTGAATTCCTATGTGTTTATCATGATATCTAGTCCTTAAAACTAAATTATTAACCCTCAAGTTACATGTTTGAAATAAAAGCCAAAAATCGAGCCATTAATGGTGGATTTCAGGATTTTGCATAAAAATGTGGTTTCAAAGTGTTTTTCAACTTGTTTCAGCATGATTAGAAGGTTTTTAAACTTGCATTGAAGTTTCATTAATGATTTCTCATTTTTAATGAATTTTGTGAAAATTGCCTAAAATGAATTGAGTAGATTTGTCTAGTTTAAATGATACGAATTAGGCATAGATGATTAATTAGATGAACGAAACTGATTTTAGGCAAAAAGATTAAGTATAGACCGAGATATTAGAATTTAAAATTTGTTATGTTAATAGTTTAAGTTACATTGGAACTTAGCTTAAAGCTTGTGTTTTAGTTGGTTTGAGTGAATTTTTGGTTGCTATTTAACTGTAGTTATTTTATGATTTTTGTCTGTAAAGCCTCAGACTCGTTAGAGCTTGCTACGAGCTAGGGAAGCCTTAGTTGAGCTTTTGGCTTTTTGACAAAAGCATAGAGTGGTGAGTGTATGGAATTGCTACTCATAAACATGAATCATGTGCTATTTGGGAATTTAGATGTAGCCTAAACCCCTACTCTAAGTTCCAAGTATCAGTTTTCTTGAATCTATAATTATCTTATGGTTATGTATTGTGCATGAAATGTGATAATTGAGTATGGTGATTATTATGTAAAGTGCAATTATATACATGAAATGAATGTGTAATATATATGTTATATGACTATGCTAGTGTTTTACAAAAGATGCTAATATGCAGTGATAATGCATGGATAATCGGTAAGTAATATGTATTATTTTCGGATATTTTGGCCTTATGATCTTGGAACCATTAGATATAGTCATGTCATAGAATTGTGAGCACTCACTTATATGTATAGTGGTTTTGGGTGTTGAGGCCCTAGGACATGTTTGGAGGGATAAAGGAATGAGAGCTAAGCTCCATTCAACGGGACATATGAGGGGAAATAAGGAAAGTGTTAGCTAAATTCTTCACTTTTGGGACATGTTTGACTCTATGAGTCTATGTGGTGTAATGGAGATTCGTATATCTGATGTGTGATAATAGAGCTCACTATATGTTTCATAATCCAAGTTCCATCTTATCATATTTTATGTAATCGTGTGAAATATGTTTTATGCTTGAATGAGTATGTATGCATTGTGAGAATGAACTATTAGATGATGCAAGATTTAACACTATATGATGTTAGACTTAAGAATAAGGTACTTATGAGTAAATGATTGGTTGTGTTGCATGATGTTATGTTTGCGTTGTGGAAATTCCTTGCATTCACGGAGCTTGTTGAAGCTCACCCACTCATTTCAACATATACAGATTAGTGACGTCACGGTGTGAGCGGTGTGGTTCTGAGGGAATGATCCAAGGAAGACTGGTTATTTATCGTTGGTGCTCAATTATTTATATTCATGTTAGGGAAATAGGCAACATGGTAGAACTATTTGGGGTTATTGATCTTTAAATATTTTGATTTGACTTATAAGAATTTCATGTTATTTTTATGTTAGAATTTTTAAACATTGATGTTGGCCTAACAATTCTTGCTTGGATGATTGGACACTTTGGACTGATAAATTTAGCCATAGCATGATGAAATAAACAAAGTACTTGATGCATGTTGCTTAGGATCTATTCGAAATGAATTATTTGCTCTTCTATGCTGTACTTTTAGATTCAGTAACAGAGGTATCGATAGTTGGCTTTGAAAATCGATACCTCTGTGAATTAAAACATACAGGAAAATAAAATAGGGATTTGGTATTGATACCTTATCTCGAGTATCAATACTAGGAACTAAAGTATCAATAACTTATAGAAAGTATTGATAATTTTTATAATTGGGATTTTTGGGCTGGAAAACAGTAAGCTACTTTGGTATCGTTTTTCCAAGTGGTATCGGTACCACTCAAAGAAAATATCGATACCCTAAATGTCAGTTTCGATACCTACAAGCAATTTTATGAAAGTTTGCTAAATATCCCTTATGCATTATCCTAACTGTATGTAAGACCGATTAATGAATGATTTGCATGTAACAATTTTAATCAACTAATTGGATGACTTAAAACTTATACGGGTTAACAAAAGAAAATCTGTTTGCTTAGATCTAGTTTCCTAAATTGATGTACATGAGACAAAACGGTGGTATGGCATCCCGTATTTGGGCTTGGCGACCAGGTCGGGTCCAGGTCGGGTATAGGGTGTTACATTAACTTATATCAAGATTTAATAAACAACACTCAAATTTTTAGGGCGTTACACTTACATCTAGTACTCACCACAAAGGCTTTCCTATCTAGAGTTGTGCCACAAAGGCTTATCTTTCCAGAGTTTTTCTATAAAGGTTGTCCTTTAACAAGTTCGCCACAGAGGCTTTCCTTCTCTTGGTGATCTAGGCGATAAGGATTTGCCTAGATTCACATTTAGTGAGGTTTTCCCTTCATCGTCTTGGGACACACAGAGAACCACATTAGGTAATAACCTTTTTTAATTTTTCCATATGATGCCATAACCCATCAGTTACGATCTTACATGATATGGTCTTCTTTCCATATGATTTCATGACCCACCAGTTATAGTCTTACACAATATGGTATTCTTTCCATATGATGTCATAACCCACCAGTTACGGTCTTACACGATATGGTCTTCAATGCCATGGCCATGGACTTGTCCTTTCAGAGATTCGTGTTTTTAGTCCCGATAGACCCCTTTGACAACTCTAGAGACAGACACAGGCTCATCATGCATCGACTCAACATACAATAACTTGCTCATGATAGACGTATTCATGCTTTCAGACTTATATGCGCACCATAATCATTCAGACTCATGCCTCGTACTTAGACCATCAAACTTCATACATTTCATACATACATGATCATAAACCTTTCATGTCGTATCAGAGTTATTGCATCATGCTTTGCTAGTTTCATTTTTCACTATTTGGTCACTTAGCACAGAAGTTCTTAGAACATACATACTACATGTAAGATTCAGCTTAGGGACTCACATGATAATCTCAAAGGCAATTTAAACTTCAGATCTAGCCTCTCCTTGTAAAATCAATAGTTTAAGCTCCATATCCATCATTTAGCCAGATGTTACAACCTCCTATGTCTTGATAAACAGAGACACTTTGTTAGAACCCACTTGGGTAACCTTTATCATCACTTTAAACCCAAATGTATCACTAAGCCCTATTTCTCCAAGCATACTTACAGATCTATATTCCCTTGTCAAGCAGCGTCATGAAACGTACCTTGATGGGATGGAAAATTGCTAACAAAAATTGAGGTTTCAAACTCATCTTAGAGAGATATTTCCATTTTCTTTTAACCCTATTTCTTAAGAAGGAATATAACTCACTTTTAGCTTAACCTGAGTGTCCTTTTAACTGAACTCAAGTTCTTATGGGAACTTGGTAAATGTCACATCAATGTTGAGTTGGCTTATCCAAAATCTATCACTTCTAAGAAACTCATCTAATTACTCCTTTAGCCTTTAACCCTTCTAGATCGTGCTTGATAAATTCTGAACTAGCTTACCTCGCAAATTAACTGGTACAGGACCACATTGGTTACAGGGTATACTATGCCACTAGCGTGGACTCATATCCTAAAAATAATTTTGCATGGCCATAAGCCTTATTTCACTACTCATAGTTATCTGACATGAAATCCCTATTCACTTATTTCCTTTCACAGTCCGCCCACTCTATACGTAGAAAAGTGTATTTGGGCAAGTACTACTCCGCCAATATATTTGTACTTTCATACCATTATTCCTTGCTTTATCTTACCATGTTCTTTTCATGATTTACCCTCTTTTTTCCATCTCTAATACCTGGTTCTCATTTCTTCATTTTCTCCTTTTATGAGTTTCCCCTAACTATTCCTATTATAGACGGCCTTATAGACAGAATATATTTGCTTTGCCACATACTCTTCCTATGGAGTTTTCTTTTAGAATCTGCCAAGCTAGGGCGTACAGGCGTATTCGAATTTCTTATGCTTAGCCAAATCCTTATGTCTTACTCGCCCAATTCTTACTCTTTTTGCATCGCTTCCAATAACAACATTCGATCATTGGGACTTCGTCAGGTGAGATGTTACAACTATCCAGCGGGTACTATTCTTGGCATATTCCTTCACATACTCCAACGATTACCAGAATACTTGTTACATTATACGTTCGAATCAGCCCATACAAATCGACTTAATGGAAAAATCTAACAGTTTAATTCTCATAATAGAAATTCCATACATAATTCAATAGTTCTCAAATATGAAAGACTTTTACACCACCAACATACTAGATGTCCCAAGTTCTCTGTCATTGCCAATCACTAAGGCAGATTCAACAACTAGTAATTTGTCAAGTATTCTATTGAAAAATGCCTCACAATCATACTCAGATCTCATACAAGGCAGACTAGCATCTCTCCACTTGATCATTAAAGAATTCTCTCTACGAATTTCTGAGGTAATACGCCACAAAGGCTTCTAGAAAAAGTTAGCCTCAAAGGCTTTCTAGAGGATTTGCCACCAAGGCTTTTCAGAGAGTTTCGTGTTTATCATCCCGGTGAACCGTCTCAATGGATGCCATGGGTCTTTTCTCACATGGTCTTATACCTTCACACCCTCTTGGCGTATTATCATATGATGTCATGACTATGGACTTTTCTCATGTTTATTTTGTGATTTGCCAATCCGGTTAGCATTATAGTTGTCCTATTGGAGGCTATACAATAAATCTCTTTCTCACCTTTTTATATAACTCGAAATTGTCATGAACTGAACCCATATATCAAGGAAGTATAAAACAAGAACCATACACACACCAATAGCAACACCATATAGTACACAACGTCATACCATGTTGAACATTATTTACCTCACTTATATATTTGTAGATATCTCTTAGAGACATGCATTTGCATGATTACATGACATGCAGGAGTCGGGTTTAGAGACTCACCAGAGACCTACCTTTACCTCAGTCCAAAATTTCTACTTCGATAGTCCTTCTCGATCCAGCAGCAGCAACTGCTTAAACAATCATAAGATTTCTATTAGAATCCTCATTACAGAAATTTTACTAATATTTCATCTATAAGTGACCCCCATGTAGGGCATTCTTGTAACCCTCTTCCCTTCTGTAATCGTAATGTACAAAGTTGTAGGACTTTCCAGAAGGCTGAATCATCTTAGTTTGACTTTGTTGAAGAGAATGTTGAGGTTAGAAAAAGAACCTGGACATTAAGTCAATAGCCCCCAAAATAATTCGAAATGTACACTTCCTATAACGGTAGGTGAAAGAAAATTCGGCGAAGATTATCCTCACTGTTGACTAGTCACAATGAGGTCAAATCAATCTAATTTACTCCTGTTAAGAAATAGCCAACCATGCTACTTATGAGGATTTATTTAGTTGGCTTGTTTTAGTGTACAAGTAATCTCTTATTTATTTTGTTACTTTGCTCTTTGCTCTAATCTCTAATCATTGCCTTCTGCTGTTGTAAAATCTCAACAACTCCCAACTAACCCGATATGGGATTCAATTTGAACAATACTCATACAAATCGGGCGTACTATGTCTTGGCAGAGACTATCGTTTAGCGTGGTCTTACAGACAATTAAGTTTCCTACAGTTTGCTCATACATCTGATAGTCTTTTAGTGTTCAAACAAACCCTGGGGCGTACCCCCTTCATAGGCATGCACTTTCTTGGGCGTAATTTTTCTTCTCTTCAAAACATCTTGCGATCAATTCCTTAGGTATCACCAACATGTGAATGCTTTAATGTTAGTATGCGCCAACATCATAACTTGCCAACCAACCAACCGAATGGCTGATTAAGTTGTCATGGTGCGCCCAAAACAGAATTAACATACATTATCTCACCCTTACTTGGATTCGTAAATCCTAGGGTGTGACAAATTTATTTAAAGAAATAATTTGAGATGAAATATCTTGGAAAAACATTTTTTTTTGTTTTGGCCTGCAAATCGAGCATTTAAAATATGGAATTCATGTCCATCAGTCAACTTATACAGAAAATATCAATTTCGTCCTTGTGAGAATGATGAAAAGTTTCTTGATCATGAAGTATCATATCTAAGTGTCATAAGGGCATTGATGTATCTTACAAATAAAATAAGACCTGATATAGCTTTCACTGTAAACTTGTTAGCAAAATTTAGTTATTCTCCAACACGTAGACATTGGAATGAAATTAAACATGTATTCGGATACCTTAGATGGACCATTGATATAGGATTATTTTAATGATTCAAAATCCCTATTGGTCGACTATGCTGATGTTTGATATTTAGTGGATCCACATAAAGGTCGATCTCAATTGAGATATTTATTTACATGTGGAGGCACTATCATATCATGGCGTTCAATAAAGCAGACAGTAACTGTCGCCTCTTCAAATCATATAGAAATAATTGCAATGCATGAGGCAAGCCGAGAATGTGTTTGGCTTAGGTTATTAACCTAACATATCCGGAAGATATGTAATTTGCCTTGACAAGAAAAGAAGTCAACTATCTTATGCGAAGATAATACATGTATAGCTCAATTGAAGGGTGGTTACATCAAAGGCATTGCCAACCACAATGTTTGTAAGACTAGTATACAAAATTGAATGTGTCGACTCAAAAATGTAATGTGATGTTGCCACTAGGGAAGTCTAAAACACTAGAATATGTAAATTCTTATCTCATTTCTTTTAGGTAGAAAGATTCTCATCTTATTAGGCATACCCAACACGATTTGTCACATTATTGCTGTTAGCGAATTTTTTTATCTTAGTTGCTTTCCTTGGACACCATCTTAATTTTGGGTCCCATTTACATCGTCATTACTATTATAATTGTTTGTAAACCCACTCTCCGAAACGGATGATGGATGCATAGTGCTTGTTTCGTTTTATCTTTCTGCCCCTGTTTTATAATTGAGAAATGAACTGCTACTTTTATATATTTAAGTCAACAAGTGTCTATACATACGGGCCGTTGTATGAAAACAGTACAACATCATATGTTATCTGCTCTGCTCCTATCATTAAGGTGTAAAGCCCTAAAGACTAACTGAATTATACAAATTGAATTTGCAGAAACAAAAGGTAGGGTGTTTCTAGATCCTCTACTTATTCATGCAATACCTTCTTTGGCTCTTCCGGGAAGTCGAATGCAGTTTTCTTTTCTTGTTTCTTCGGGGTGATTTTTGCCAGATGTCGCTTCACAGAATTCTGGTTTATTTCAAAGACAAAAGCCATGTCCCTAATCTGCAAGAAAAAGGAAAATGTCAATTAGTGAGAGAGTGTATAACATTACACGATCTCTAGAATTTGACAGCGTAAAAAAGATGGACGAGTGAACATATAGCAAGCCTACCTCAATCAAACTGCTTGAAACAAGACCCATCAGCTGTCCGGTAGAAACTTCCTTCCCATTTAAGAATATCGAACTCTTGCCCAGATTCTTCAAAGAGAAGGAACCATCTCCCTCCATTTTTATAATTGCCTAGCAGAAATGAGGAGAGTAATTATTCCCATGTACATCTGCAAGCAGTATAGGAGCAAAGGAATCTAAAAAGGATATCTGACAAGCTAAGCAGGTACAATCAATAACATACAGTTCAATTTCACAAGTGCATATAGCGCAAACGTAGGAATATAAGATGAACAAGCTCAGAAAGCTAATAACGGTGTCTAAAACCAGTATTTCTAAACTGATTAATGAAACTTCCTAAAAATATGGTTCTTTATATCTTAATTAAGGATTTAATTCACATAGAAGGGCAGGAGCACCACTAAATACCATCCATTCTTAAATAAAAAGAGTGCCAGTATTCCACTTCAGTAGTAATAGTAAATTGCTAATGAGTTTATTGCTCTCATTCCTCCCTCTCTCCAAGTATTCCGGTCAGCAAAGTGATAGACCTCATCAACACATAGAACCTACCTTGAAATGATAACCGCATCCATGGCATAAGGCAACTGATGCTAATATATTCATGGATAATTTATAAGAGGCGAAGTATCTACAACTAACAATTCAACATCTAAATTAAGAGACAACAAAGCCTTTGACAAGGTGGTCAGATACCTCCCCCATGTGGGGCAGGGATATGCAGACTCAAGGTTCAAGTCCCCCCCAATCCTCCTCTATACACTGTCCACAAGTCACAAAAAAAATGTAAGTAACCATGTCAAGGAAATCAAAATATCACACCTGTCGTCTAGATATTTTGTTAGCCCGCCCTTCTCTTCCTAAGTCAATATCAACATCAACATCCATGGTTGCCCTGCCAAGTACAACCTGCAAAGCATGGAGAACTTGCACTAGTAACATGTTCATCTTTTGTGTCACAAGTCAAGAAATCAGTTGCCCAACCAGGCAATTTGAAATTGGTACATACAAAAGCTCACATCTAATTTTAATACAATGCAAACTTTCTGCACCTTCATACATAGAAATATAGAAAGAAGAACACACGCATAACCACCACTTATCTAACCAAAAAGCTTGAATAACAAAAACAAGGGGAAAAACAATGAGTTTGTAAAAGGAATTGAGAAAACAAAAGTCCATTAAGTACCTTTCCTGACCACATCAAGAAATTCTCCAATAATGGATGGGAGCAGGTTGATTGTTAGCGTAATGCAATATAAAACAAGCATGGATAAATTGAGTACCTCAGTTTCTTTAATGTAATGTTTCATATGACGGCCATATAAAACAGCAAGTGCCCCTCGAGATGCAGTAGCTCTTTGCATAGCGGACCGAGCACACTGTTCCAGCCTAATGAGTGTCTTCCTTGTATGCTCATCTTGATATCTTGAGACTAGAAATTTCAAGAACACAAATCAACATGTGCAAACACTCAAAAAGTCAACAGTCCATGGATTCCACACTGCTTGTGGTTCAACCAGGACTAAACCATTGGTAGTGCAAATTGAACTTCATACCTTCGCTCCTAATGAAAGAATCAGATTCATCTGGACATAAATCCATCTCAAGTATCTGAAGTGAACATCAAATAATTGTTCTTTAAACACCCAGATATAATAAATACCACTGACAACAAAAAATAAAAAAGTCCTCATAATGAACACAATTCCCAAGATTTACCATGGCTTCAAGATCAGAAAAGCTAGGAACATCATCTTCACTTTCGTATTCTATCTGATCAAATGTAGTCTTGTTTGCTTCAGGTTCCAAAACACTATCTACAATGGAACTTGCTTCTGCATAAGTAGAAATATCTTTGGTATTGCATTCATCTGATGGCTCTTCCTTTGTTGCACCATTTGCAGCAGAATTGGGAAATGCGTGGGAGGTTTTGAACCTATATGGGTCAACCAGGGAATTCTGAGCCTGTCTGGAAATCACATGACATTGACCATCATGGAACTCAGATTTGGCAGCTTGACTAGATTCCGACAAAACGTCCAGTCCTACCATCTTGGGAGCAGTAAAACATTGAGCAAGATTATCTTCTGTCTGCATCAAGCTCAGTTCTTCTTTACTATCATTTTGATTTGCAAAGGATGAGGCCTGGTCACTGCCCACTTTATGACACTCTTGTGGAGCAAAAGCTTTAGCTAAGAGAACATCATCGTTGCAAGGGATTTCAGGATCCTCACTGTTCAACATGCAGCAACCTTCATCATTAAGTTCGGGAGAATGAGGATTTGACACCGATGCAGATGAAGGCACATTGATTTCCGGATGCCCAGAATACAACTGTTCAGTGTGCCCAGAATGTGACTGTTGGTCTGGAACTTCATCCAACTTTGAAGAATAAGTTGCAGCTTCTAAAGTACCAGGACACACATCTGAAACTAATGTCTCATGTTCTTTAGTCTTTGATGTATCATCTTCATGAACATCATTAGGAGAATTTAGCAAAAGTGAATTCACACTCTCATAGCAAGATTTATCAATAGCATCACCATCAAAGTTTAATAAAGCATCTGTTTCAGCTAAATCACCACCTGAGATAACAACTGAATTATTAATTTCATAGTCATCTTTTAACATCATATCTGAAGGAACAATATCATTTCCAGATGCACACATTTTCTTACCATCCACATCTTCAGGATGCACAATTTCACCTTCTACGTCCTGGCCTTTATCTAGAGGGCCATCATTTACTGGCATTACAGCTGCTGGAACATCTTCCATTGTTTTCCACAGCGGCATATCTGGTTGTGGCGATGAACATCCCACTGAGAAAGGCTTGATTTCCTCAACACCAGATGGATGCCCAAATTTAACTGAAGCCTCGAAAATGACATGAGGAGACCCGCTAGACACATTATTCTGTTCAAGGTTCTCAACTTTTTCACTAAAG
The DNA here is from genome assembly GCF_025698545.1 of Gossypium raimondii. Classification (NCBI taxonomy): domain Eukaryota; kingdom Viridiplantae; phylum Streptophyta; class Magnoliopsida; order Malvales; family Malvaceae; genus Gossypium; species Gossypium raimondii. The sequence continues at coordinate 43,538,744 of NC_068575.1, read as the reverse complement.
CAATCCTCCTTCAAAGTTACTTTCAGGTCATTGTCTTGTGATCGTTTATCTACACAACCTATCCCTAAATCACAGAATCCAAATTGGTTTTGAACACAATCTTCTCGAGGTTCTACGAGCTCATCATAGCCACCTCTATTTTGCATGCAATGATTGCCATTTGGTGATCCAAGAAAACTAACACCACTCGAGTTCGTCACATGGTAATTACAGGCCCTCTTCCTCATAGCATAATACGATCTTCTAACGCTTTCGAATTTTCTTTTAGCACTTCCATTTTCAACAGAGTTATCACATTTACTTGATTTAGAATATAAATTAGAAGCAGATAATTCAACCTCAATCATACGAGCCGCCGCTTGATCGGAAATAACAGGATCATAAAGCAAAGCACGCCATCGATCTTGCAATTCTTTAACAGTAAACTTTCGTGAAAATCGAACCGCACCTTTTGCTAGTGCTTCCAATGAAGCACCGGACTGTAATTACCAAAATTTAAATTAATCATCAATTTCCACTAACCTTAGGGGTTTTATCTTGTCTCGTTTTAGACTTTTAGGTCAAGAAATGCAAAAGATTCGTTTAGAGAGTGTAAAATAGGAAATTACATTATGAGGAAAATTAGTAAGAGGAAGAAGAAAAGAGGTTACCTCAATGGCGTTCTTTAATAAGAGATCGTCTTCAGGGATCCAAGAGGAAGAAGAAGAAACTGAAGCAGGCAGAGCTGACATGGAATTTGAATTTTTTTTTTTTGCTATTTATATATATAACGAAATGCAGTGGTTGGATTTACAAAAATGAAAAATGAAAATAGAAATTTTCAAAAAAAAGGAAAATAATAAAGATTTAACGGTTAACGGTTCATTTTTTTGTTTGGATTGTTGAATTTAGGGATCCGCCATGGAAATGAGGTTTGATTTTTTGTGTGTGTTTGGAGAGGGAGGTCTCTAAAGCTCCTTTCAGTAGTCTTTCGTCAGTCTCAGAAACGGACGGATCAGAAACGAAAGCTTTCGAAGACGCGACGTCCCTGGGGGAACGCTCTCACGCGCTTGTGAAATTACTATCATACCAACGTTGCTTTTAAGCCCGTCTCCAGATTTAAAAACCCAATCTGGATCTTGAACAAAAAAGGTTCCAAGTCCAGGCCCGGCCTGGTTTAAAACATTATACTCTTCATTGTATTAAAATACTCCAGTGGTACCTCTCTTAAATATAATATAATTCCATTTAAACCCTAAACCCTAAAATTAATAATTCAGTATAACATCTTAACACAACAAAATAATAATAACTTTAGGCTACCCAAATCTTGACTACTCAACACAAAATTTTTGATTTCATCCCTAAATACCTGTGTTCCTTCCGAAAGAATTTGTAAATGGGAGGTCACTATATAAATTCATGGTGGATGTATATGGTCCTTAAATCCAGAACTATCAACAAAAGATTTGTATTTACTGCACTCTGTTCCCAGGTTTCTAGTGCGACGCAAGTGTGCATGAACTGCAAGATTTGTTTAGTTTTAAAACAGCATTTCCAAGCATTAACTTTTTAAAAAACAATTGGTTAGCATTTAAAGAATCAGGCCCCTCGGCCCTCTCTATCTGATTTCTTGGTGAATGACTTGGATGTGACATGGTATGAACATTGGATCTTTTGCTTTATGATTGAATCATTATATTATATTAACTTGAAATGGAATATTTTCTTTTTGATCAGAGGGGTTTTAAGATGGAGGCATATATCCAATGAGCTTAGTTGTAGATGGACCCGAAGAAATTTTGGACCCATTTTTTTGAGTTTAGATATGTTGGAAGATGAAGGAGCAAAGACAGAAGCATGGGGTGGAGATAAAAGGTGTTTAGACTTTTGGTCCAGAGAAGAAGCAACATAATGCTATTTAAAATGTCTGTCGTTTCAAAGACCCGGATGCAGATTTAGGTGGCACTCTTTTTTAAGCTTTAAAGTTGTCTTAAGAGACAAAAAAATAAATAAATTGGGGACCCTAAACCACAACTGTTCCTATAAATCCACTTTGTTGCAGTAATTAAGTTTCAGAAAGGTCCTAAAAGACCTGAAACTTAACCCTTTCATTGCAGACATAAGATCCACCATGAATTCTTTCACAGGCTCTGCTGAGATACTAACAGAAACTCAGCAAAAGCCTGTTTTGGGACCACATTAATTTATGCCCACAACTCCAAATTAAACTTAATATTATTGCTGCAGATGCCCACTGGTCAGTGGCCACAACGTACGCAGCAGATATCGACATATCCCCCCACGCACCCTCACCATCTCTTAATGCCAGAATAGAATCCCAGTAGCCTTAAATGAGTTTTTTGGCCCTTCTCTGGGTTTTGCATTTCAACCAAAAATCCTTTTTATTTGCGTAATCATTGATTTCTTTTTCTTTCAGATAACTCCAAACTGCAAACTGCCAAAGCTTTTTCACTCATCTTTTCTCCTTTTGCTTTATTATTTTATCCATACCAGGAGATTGGGGTAGGATAATAATTAAGATTTATAATAGAAAATGAAAGTGGGGGTTCCCGGTGGCAATTGCAGTACATAGTCCGATGGATAAAATATGAGCATAAATAAATAAAACTGGGGAGAATTTAGTGATTTCCCCTTCGCATTTTATTCATTTTCCAGTGATAGTAAAAAATTCCGGGGAACAAAATGAAAGTTGATGGAGAATCCACCTGAGTTTCATGCAAAAGTGGCAGTCATCACATGACAAAACCGACAAAAGTGAAGGTTTTTAGGAGCATTGAGCAATGGGGAAACAGTCTCAAATGCTCGACAACTCAACAGCTAAAATAGCATTATAATTTTACATCCCATCACCCAAACTGCCATCCGTGTTAAAAAGAATAAAAACATACCTCAGTCAGGCAATGGGAAAAAGAGATGATTTTCAGAAACTAAATTTTGTTCAAGGCTTCAATTCTTTTAAATGTCTTTTCGGGGGGAAAAAAGATGTGATGGAACACCGTGTTTGCTTACAGTGGACACTAGGGGGAAAAAAATACCCTTTCGAATTAACACACAAAGATGAGATCAGATGGATGATATAACCATTATTGAATGATCGAAAATCTTAGTTTATCAGTCTTTCAGTACCCAACATGTCGAGTAAACTTTACTATATTAGGGAAAACCGTACCAAGAATATTCTTAAGTTTCCTGGGTGCAATTCAAGGAATGTTGGCTGGACAGATGAAACTAATTGCAGGAAAACAAACAGGTAAAAAAAAAACCCTTCATGGCAAGATCACCGCATAGACCCAAGGATTTAATGAAGCATGAACTGAACCTGACGATATAAAAACCAAAGGAAGATCCAAGTTTTCCATGTGGTTGTTCCGGTTGAAACCCAAAAACATGCCCAGAATAGCCACTTCAACCCTAAACAAGAACCTTTTTGTATTCTCCAAAAGAAAAAAAAAAAAAACAACTCGATTTCAATAGGTCCATTAGCGTTTATCTTTTGTTCTTAAAACCAGACACAGATACGACATATGATCGAACTCTTTCTTGATAATAATAATAATTAATAATGTTGTAACCCTCTTGTTCTGTCGTCAGATACAGCCTATTAAATTTCAACCCCTTCATGTCCCAAACATACTAAACAAATGACTCCAGTGGATCACTCAAAAGCTAATTATTGGGTTTGCATGCTCCCAGCAAATTCCTGTTAACCATTACTCTGCAAGTAGCTTGAACATTCATGTCTAAACAAACAAAGTGCATATATACTGGGAAACGCTAAGAACTTAAATTGATTTTTTTTTAAAAATTACAGTATTTGATGTTAACTTAAATAGATTTTTTTTAAAATATTACAGTATAAGATTGATGTTATCAATAATACTCTTAATGTCACAATGCAAAGAAGTCATGGAAATGAAACTGCTCAGAAAACAAGAAAACAAAACACTTGCTATATATATTGAATTACATGCATGTTTCAAGCTCCTTCCAATTTTTATTTCTAAAAAAATTACTTTAATCCATTTTAATACACTGTGCCAGAAAGATCCATTTATAGATGGTTTGTTTCTGAAAAAATTTAAGTTCAGTTATTTTATCGATGTCAAGTGAAGCTAAATTTCCATGAGCAGAAGGCAGGTTTTTGACATCCATATTTAATTAAATGACATGAAGATTACTTGCAAATGAAACTGATTATGCTTAATTTACTGATCAGTTAGATTGTTTGATATTCATAGATCAATTGAGATCCCTTTTACATATAGTGAACAAGATGTTTCATGCATTTAACCATATTTGGTATTATAAGAAAACAATAAACCATTGCTTTTTAGTATTTTCCATGTCCAGTTTATCTTCAAAGTTCATATCTGTCTCTTCCAACAATGTTGTCTCTTTAAAACTTATGTTTTTTTGGAATGCAATGTGACTTACACCAACACCTATTGATTAACTTGTGTTTTTAAGCAAAATTAAGTTAAAACTATTATTTTCTGAGATCCCTATACTAAGCAACAAAGACCCGACTAAATCCCAAATGGAGCCAGGTCAAACCACATTTTGAGGGCAAACTCTCCCAATGTTTGTACAAAACTCGAATTTAAAGGGCATAAAACTCTTCCCCAGGAACCTCAAAAACATGCTAGCTATGGCCTTGTAGTTTAATCCAAATTAAGCTAGAATGTGATAAAGTGGTTTCCTGACAGACCACGAGTAATTAGCCATGAAACAAAGAGACATAGTACACAGCAGCTGGCATTGAGTGCTTGAAGTAATTGAAACATGTTATATAACCGTGTCTTAAAAGCATTTAATGACAAAAAAGAAACCCTACCCTGTAATTAAATTTTTTGTCATCGGGAGGTGAGAACAAGGAAACAGTGTCGAGCCGAAGGAAAGAAAAGGTCCATTAAGGGAAAAGCTTCGCAATCTTTTAGTTTAGTTCATGCATTGGCAATTTTCCCGACTTTTCAAATAATGCAGACATGAATATGAAACAGTAATTGTATGCAACCATGCATCTTATTTGGTCGTTACAGACAATGTTGCAGAAAAAAACATTGAAAGAACGAACAGATGATAAGATATATTTCCCACTTTATCAAGAAGTTAAGTCACATCTATGTTATGCATACGTCTATTCTAATGAATGAAATGATAAATGATGATGGTGAAGATAATTATCACAAGAATATCTATACATAGAGAGAGAAAGAGAGAAGGATTTTATGTTTCACCTTTTGAACTTGAATGGAAGCTATCTAAGCTTTCACGGATGGCTGGACCGCCCATACCGTGATAAGGAAAAAAGGATGCTGTCTTTGTAGTTTGTCCAACCAAAGAAGAAACCAATATTCGTCCCACATTGAAACTGGTAAGCATACGGGAAAACAGCAACAGGGAAAAGCAGCTTCCCCAAGTTGAAAAAAACCAGCCAGAAAATCTAAAAATTTTTCCATATTATTTCAACCCCACAATCTCACTAAAATATTAAAAATATTTCTCTAACTTACAAACACTCACTCGACACGCCACATGCTGTGCACATTTTCGTACAAAAACAGCTTTAGATTTAGAAGCAGCAAATATAGTTGCAGTAGTAGAAGCAGCAGAAGAAGAAGAATTTATATTGATGATTTGGAACTAAAAAGCATTCAAATTTTTTCACAACAAAAATACCAAACATCTCTCTCTCTTTCTCTCTTTTCTTAAACCTTTTTCTTAACAACTACCTAGTTCATCAATGGTGGGTGTCAAATGTTGTAGTACTTCATTATGATCGAGGGCAAGAAAGTAGACAACGAAGAAGAGACCTAGAAAAAAGGACTATGGACGTGTTTTTAAGATCTTGGGTTCGGGAAAAACTGCGTACCAGCCATGAAAGTGTTGAGTGGAGCTGCATAAAGAGAGGAAGGATCTAAAAATGCGACGGTTGATGAAGACGCAGCAGCTGTAACGCTGCTGCAACTGGCGTTGCCTGCGACGGTACCCGCGTTGGAAGCGGCGGCGGTGGGACCAGCAGTAATAAGATCAAGTTGTTGGATTCCATCGCCGGAAGAACTCTCACCAACTGCTGCAGCCATGTTGTAGCCGCTTTCGGGGCCTTGATTGTAAAGAATTCCCTTGAAAACATGCCCTCCGATGTTCACAGCCGTCTGATAAGCATACTGATCGTCACCATCTTCAATGCCACTCACTCTCACGCACCGGAACATTGCTTCAGAGTTCACTTCTGCCGGAAAATCCCCCACTTCTAACCCTAAAAAGAAAAGAAAACAGCAATAGCAAGGATGTAGGTGCAAAACAAAATGGGGTTATATTAATTTTGCTGTTTTCAATGATTTATAAGTGAAAATCGAGAGAAATGCAAGCAAGCACAATGGGGTTAACACAAAACCATAAACACGGGGGTATGCAGAGAGAAAAAGAGAGAGATGACGCGTAGAAAGAGGGAGGAAAAAGAAAGGTTTCTTCCCTGTCAAAACATTCGTCACGATTACAAAAAAAAACTGTATGTAGAAAAGGAAATGATGGAGAGAAAGCTGCTGGAGAGTTAACTATGGAGGTTGATTTCATTGCACGCAATTGATGTATGTATGCTTCCTTTAACTTTTCTCATTCCCTTTTTTTCCTTTCCCCTCTTAAGTTCTTACAAAAAATAGTCAATCTTCGAGACTGTGTGTGAGTATCACTGAGAGCTGGCATAAAGTGTATTAGTTAAAGAAAGAACACACCCCAAGAAACAAAACTATACCTGACGCGTTTGTGGGTAAACGAGTGAAGGCAAGAGGAGAAGATGTTGGATTCTCTCGCTGTCTTTTGGGATTCTCTCCACGAAGCTGTTGTTGCTGCTGCTGTAAAGAAGCAAGTTGTTGTTGTCTTTCACGGCGCTTGGAAGCAGGAACCCAAGTACTTTTAACATGGGTTTGGCAGTCGAATCCTCGGCTTTTACAACAGGTTCTACACCTCATGTGAAGGCAATCCTTCTTAGCTTGATTACCACAATCTTGGCAACTTACGCCTCCACCTCCACCACCCATTATCATAAAAGCCGATCTCGAGGAGGAATCATCAGCGATGTTGATCGAGCTCCTGCTAGGCCCAACTCCTAATCCAGCTGCTGACGAATAAAGATCTTGTAGCTGTTGGCCTTGCTGGTTGTTGTTGCTGTTGCTGCCGATGCTTTGGTACTGGCGTTGGAAAGCTTCTTGCTGTTGCCACAATTCGAAACCCTTGAAAGAAGCATCCTCATTTTTGTACCAAAACCAGCTCTCGGGTTGGATATCGGTCGGCGGTGGATTGTTTCGTTGGTCTTCTTGGCTGTTGCTCCCTCTTCCTCCTAGTGAAAAAAACCCCGCCATTGTTCCTCCTCTAAACCTCTCCCAGACCTCAATTGTGACCGACAATCCATATCAGAAGCTTCCCCACCTCTCCCTTTTGATTTTCAGAACCCGATTGTTTTTTGTTTCCCACAGCCGCTATTGCCAATTCTTCTCCTTTTGCACGTGTCTAAGCACACGCTGCTATCTAACAAAACAAGAAGTGAAAGTGAGCAGTTGTTGTTGTTGTTGCTAATCAGTACATAGTAATTTATTCGTTGTTTTTTTTTTGGCTGGTGTCGGTGCGCCCCTAATTGCAAGAAAAGAAAGGAAACAAGAAAAAAAAAAAAAAGAACCAAGGGGTTGTGGTGTAGGAAAAGCGCAGCGTTTATACTCGAATCAAAGCTTTGCTTGCTTCCCCTTTCACTTTCCTCAAGGATTTTTCGTTGTGCTGCGGCAGCTGGCCTGGCTTTTGAACTTAACTTTGTTTTTCTTGTCGTTGCAAAGACATTTAAGACACGATACAAGAATTTACAGCACTCTTTTCTGCCAACGCCGCCATGCCCCTTTCTCTCTCTACTGTAAACTGTTATTAACCCAATTTAAGTCTCTTCCCATAACCCCATCTCTCTCTGTTTCTCTGATTTCTTGCAGGGTCTTTTCTTTTCTTTTCTTTTCTCGTGTGTTTCTTAATGAACAAACAAAAAACTCGAAACGAAAAAAATTAAACTATAAATAAACAGTTTAGTTTCTGTCCTTTTCTTTAAGAACCTGTGTCTCTTCGTTGGCTATGGCCCTTAAAGGGTAACGGATCAACCGCTGCCTGCCCACCTTCTCATTCCCATCTAAGGGTCAATGATTTTCCACGTGTCGTCCCACCAGCCTTTTCCAAGTTATGCCCGCTAGGGCTTGGATTTTGCTTCAATTACCCAAATGGTTGCTTGCTTAAAAAAGCCTTAAACCTGGATTTTTAGGTCCTCTTAATTGTTATTCTCTCAGCTTTTGTAGCTGTAAAGCATTTGCTCATCCACTGTTTTTGGAACATCTGTCGGGGATAAGGGTCTTTCTGTAAATGATGAAGAATTTGAGGGTGTGAAAGAGAATTTTAAAAAATATGGGGAAATGTTTTATACTGACATTAAAATATTGAAAAGCAAATTTATTTGGATTTGATTTAGTAATGTGTTATTAAGATTTTATTCCTAGTAAATAAATTTGGGATTAGTTTATTAAGATGGAAAGTTTTGGGCAATGTGATATAGAAATATATTAATCATGTTAGTGAGTGAGGTATCAATGGTGGTGTTAGAGCAACTTTGCATGTCTACCCTTTACCTTTTCTTTCAATTTTTCTTTTATGATACTATAATATGAATGGTTAATCAACAAAAGGTTTTTTTTGTAATTAAGTCATTTTGGGACCGTTATTTTTCTTAACTGACGTGCATTTTTCTATTTGCTATGCAGGCAACAGAGGTGGGGTTGACTAAATAGAGATGAGATAGTCATGCAAATAATATAAAAAAAAATAGAACTAAAATGTTTCACGTTTTTATTTTTTTAATCAAAAGAGATAATAATAAATAAATACATAAATTCTTTTTAAACAAGGTCTTCTTGCAATTCTGTCACCGTTTTTATTTTAGTAACTTAATTATAGTTAATTTGTACGCACCATTTCAGGTTCACACTTTCATTTTGGTCACCTAATTTTTAGGTTACTTTCATTTTAACCACCTAAAAATATCTTTTTTTTAAATATTGTTCGGTAAAAATATTAAGGATTAAATTGAAAAAGCAATAGAAACTCAAACAGTGCTTTAAAAATTGTCAAATTATACTTGTTTACGCATTGCGGAAGTTCTAATTTTCTTTTTCTTTTTCAACATTGAATTTTAAATTTCAAAACATCAAAATCAATTAAATAAGTTATTAAATTTTTTATACCTTGATAGTATCAATTGAATTATTACTATAATATTGAAATTAAGTAATTTAATTAATTTACTAATTGCACATGAAACCCATATTTTTTAGATTATATGATATCAAGTCTTTCAAACTAAGCTAAAAGCAAAGAAAAATCCTTACAATTAGTTATAATCAATTAAATATATCTTCCATGCCAAACAAAACCCAAAATTTTTCATCAAACAAAGAACAAGCAATTAATTTAATTGATTGCAATTTTTATTTTTATTTTTACTTTTAGCTTAGTATGAGTTATCGAGTTAACTTCATTAAGAATAATATGGAAACATAAAATAAATTTTCAAAATTTAGAAGGAGATTAATTTAATTAATTGCAATATTACAATAACAAATTGGTTACATTATCATGGGATAACAAATTTTCAACAATTTATTTAATTAATTTTTATGTTTTGAAATTTAAAATTTCAATATTGAAAAAATTAAAATTTTACTCAACGTGATAAAAAGTACAATTTGACCATTTTTATGCATTACTTTAGTGTTTACCACTTTTTACTTTAATTCTTAATTAGTTTACCCAGTCAATACTTTAGAAAAGGAATTTTTTTACTAAAATAAAATCGACTTAAAAGTTAACTAACATTAGAGATTTAAGGATTGGGTGACTAAAATGAAAGCACCCTAAAAGATGAGTGATGAAATTGTAAGAATTTCATTTTAGTGACCAAAATAAGAGTGTCTTAAAAGTTGTATGCATTAACTAGGTAGTTTACCCTTTTAAATATTATACTTATACTTGATGTGACTTTTATTAATAGGGCCGCTACTATTATTAATTAGAAATCCACGTCATTGAATGGTATCCGTGTCATTGGCTGACGTGGGACTTTAAAAATGGATAGAAATTAGGAGGCATGACCTTTTTTCTTACTCGTTTTTAGTACGGAACCAACACAAGAATAAAAAATTGGAAAGAGAAAGAAAGTTGAATCCAAAGCCATTTAATTATAGATAAGATTAGATAATAATTATAAAGAAATAATATTATTAAAAATATTTTATTATATAAATATAAAAAAAAACAACACAACAATGAATTAAAAGAAAAGGCTCGGTTGTTTAGTCTAAATCAATGCTTTATTAATGGTTAATGAAGAGTTTGATAACAATTAACAAATACTATCTCTCTATTAAATAAATTTTATAAAAGGATATATTTTAATTTTATATTCAGTATTTTCAATTAAAATTAATAAAAATCTAATTAGTTATAAAAATATTTTATTTGAAGGTAAAATATTCTATTTTTATTAAATCAAATTATAAATTGCATTGTATTCTAATATAATAATATGTTAAATATAATGTAATTTTCAATTAATATTTGTATGTCTATTAATTTTTTGGGTAAACTACATTAGAAGTCACCCAGCTATTAGTTTTTTTTTTATCTAACTATGAAAAGTTACAAAATGGTTATTCAGCTATTAGTAAATTTCTTTTTTGGTCACCTAACTTTTCAATTGTCTTTTTGGTCACTAGTTGGCTAATGGTAGAAGCTTTTAAAATTGGCATAATAGCAACTTTAACCCTCAACATTTATACATTGTGTCAATTTAGTGTTAATTCTAAAAACTCTAACCTCAACATTTACAAATAGTGTAATTTAGGGGGTTTTTTTTTCCAGTTTTGCTTTTCATTGTGTCCCTTTCACCTAAAAAGTTAAAAAAACTAATTTATCAACTAAATTTGATTGGAAATATACAAAGAATAGAAACATCCAAAATTCTAAGATAATTTCTCTTTCTTTTTTAAAGTTAACCCTCAATGTAACAAAAAAGTAATATTGCAAAAAAAGACTAAATTACACAATGTGTAAATATTGAGGGTTAATTTTTTAGAATCAAGACTAAATTGACATAATCTATGAATGTTGAGGGTTAAAATTGTTATTATATCAATTTTAAAAGTCATCATCGTTAGCCACTTGACCAAAAAAGACAAAATCGAATAGTTAGATAATTATTTTATAACTTTTCATAATTGGGTGACCATAAAAGGAATTTACTAATAGTCAATGAACATTTTACAACTTTTCATTGTTAGGTGACTAAAAATAATTTTATTAATAATTAAATGACTACCAATATAGTTTACCCTAATTTCTCTTATGGAAGTTATGAATAGTGTCAAAATTTCAATTGCAAACAATATTTTGAATAATTATAACTAAAAAATTTGACACTAATTATAACTGAAATTAATCATTATAAAGAACGATCTCACTAATAACTAAAATACATCCAAACCTTTATCAAAATAAATCTATATAATATTCATACATGACGAGACATATAATATAAACTGAAAACTCACACATGATTTACATGTTGTGAAATTCAAACTTGAGATCTTAAAGTTCTCAAAGCCTTAACCTTACTATTAAACTAAGATTTCATAATTAAAAAAAGAAAGAAAGAAAAACAAAGCTTCAACATTTCAAATAGAAAAATTAAAATAAGACAAGGTATGGTTGGCTATAAGTTTATTTTAAAAGAAACGATATCAATGATAATATTTTGTTTTTACTTCTCTTTTACATTTTTTGTTTCTTTTAAATATTTTTTATGTAAATACATGTTAAATATTTAAAATTAATTTTAATTTAATTATATACATTAGCATTGAGTCAAATCATTTTTACTTTATCTTTTAATTTAATATTTTAATTATTTTTATTAAACCCTTCTAAATAATGATAACTAAAATAATTTATATAATAATTTAATAAATTTATCTCAATGTTAATATAAAATTGAAATAAATATAAATTTAAAATACTTCATTTTAATTGAAGTCAAATATATTTTTTTATGAAACAAGTCATATATATTTATTTTATAGTACTTTAAAATGTGAATTATTTTTTTATTTTGTAACTAAAATAAAAAATAACAGAAAATACATAGATAAATGATAAAAATGGTTTAAGTGTCTTTTTTGTTTTAAATTTGCTTGATAAATACCTTTAAGGGGTTATGTGATATTCTTCAAACCTGAAAATGTTAAATGGATATTCTTCAAACTATAAGAGAGAGTGAAAGAAAGGTGGGTGTTATAACTATCAATATATATTTTTGAACAATATCATTATAAGTTCTAATCATATATGCTCTTTTTGACACAATGCCTAAAACTACTCATAACCCTTCCCCAACCCATAAATAGGAGGATAATGCGCTTTAGCGCACTCGAATCCACGTCCTCTTGCATTGGTAACAACGCCCATGTCAATTGAGCTAAAACTCAATCAACAAGTATCAATATTAAATATGAACGAGATTAAAAGATTTTGCTATAAAAGCTAAGAGTTTTTCTTTTTCTTTTTTGCATAACTCAAATAGTTGAATTCCATGTTTGTTGTAAATCACCCAAAAAAATTATCTCATCTGTCACAGAAAGAAAGAGTTCAAAAGTGGGTGAGAAATCATTCAATCATCAAGCTGGCACCACTTACCCCTCGTCATTCCCTCATTCTTCTTCATCTTATGATTGCTTTTGTTGGTGGCCTTCCTGCTTCCTCTATTTTTTTTTTTTTGTCTTTTGGTTATTGAGTTCTGCCTTACATCTCCTTGTTATGGCTTATGTTAGCCAAATGAGTGAGGATGGATCATTTGCTTGCCCTATGTGTCTACCACGACGGCTTGGAGCTCTCCTCCTTTTAAACTAGGTTCTTATGGTATTTTGTATGTTTGTTTTAGGATGCTTTATGGTGTCTTGTGATTGTCAAGCCCCTTTTATTACCACCCTCCATCATGTTTAAGGTTGTTGGGCTAGATTGGGAAGTAATGACCTCTTTTATCTAGATACAACTAGGAAAAGTCGAACTTACTCAGAAAGTGCAGGCGTTGCTAAAACTAATTCATGATGGTCGGGCATTATGATCATATCATTGGTGCCTCTACCTTTGAGCTCAATTCCACCCTCAATCATGTACATCGCTTCTATCCTAACTTTTGACTTTGATGTAACGACCCAAAATTCAATGGTATTAGAAAACACGATTTTGAAACTCCATTTTTGTAAGCCGAGATCATAAATATAAAATAGGAATATTTAAAAAGTTAATATGAGAATATAATAAAGATTGGTTAAGTGATTTTGCCGAAAAGATAGTTAATTAAAACTCAGGGACTAAATTGTAAGAGTCCAATCGCTATTGAGTTTTAATTAAGAAAAGGCTTGAGGACATAAATAACAATTATTCAAAGGATTAAAATGGTAAATAAACCAAACCATAGCATGAAATAATGGATCTTGATGATGTTTCCACTTAGCTTTAATTAATAATAAGATTAGTATATTAAAGCTTAATTAAGTTAATTAATCTAGATTAACTAAAGCCTAATTAAAGTATAAATAGGTAAGATAGTGGAAAATTTCATTATCTTATTCACTCTTCCACTGTCCACCATGGATGAAAAGAGATGAAAGCTTCAAAAATTTTCTTTCACTTTCAACCAATATTTAGTTAATGAAAGCAAGTCATTTTCTTTTAATTTTTATAGATTTATGATCATGAGAGCTTGATTTAGCTAGCTCATGTATCAATTTGTTCAAATCTTAAGCTTTTAGCAAGTTACTATTATAGGGAAATTGATGAATTAGGCTTGAATTTGGTAGTTATTAAGCTTAGATCATGATAAGGACTAAATTGTAACGTTAAATAAGCTTGTTTGTTAACTTTGTAATATTATGGACTAAATTGAATAAATAAAAACTTTTCATGAAATTAGTCATGAACAGAAAGTATAGAGTCTCTAAATGAAAAACGTGAAATCAAATTTTGATCCGAAGCTAGGTATCAAAAAATATGCATATCCCGAATATAGGGGCTAAAATGAATAAAATAAAAATATAAGTGTATTCAAATAGAGGATTAATTAGGGTATTGCATCTCATGGAATCATTGTTAGTGAGCCATTGAATAGCTATTATATGTTGAATTATGATATTGATTTGGTATGTATATGTACATTTGCATAAAACAAGAATTGGATAGAAGTGGAGCTTGTAAAAGAAAGGCTAAAGTTGTGGAATAAGCCTTGATAGATCTACATATGAGGTTAGAAAACATAAATGAATAAGGATGAATTGTGATAAGTTGAACAATGTTATGTATATATTGAATTGTGATTATAAGAATGGAAAAAAATATTTACATGTATCATTGATTTCATGTGTGATCGTACTTAACTTTGATCGATGAATTATGGAAATTGAAATGTAATGGTCACTACTTATATGTATACATATATGAATGGTTGGTGCACATGTAAACTTAGTAGAAAAGCTAAGATACAATTGGCATGCCAATAGGGTTATACGCGCACTTATGTATAGGTTTGTTGATAATGTGGAGAATACGATATGCCATTTGAGATCCAACATTTGTTGTGGATCTTCAAGTATTCATTGTCTCTTCGGATACCTTGGTGTGGTGGAGGGACGTATTTGTATATGCTTTGATGCCTACGAGCTTGTCACTTCGATTCTTTGGTGTGATCTAGTTTATGCTCATATGAGCTATCTTCGTGTGGTTTAGTTAACCCGCGTTTCTAAGTCCATTCTTAATAAGGTTGCACTGGGCAAAATGTTAAAATTAAATCTTGAAATTGGGAAATGAAAATGAATCGGATTTGATAAGTTATAAAGGTATATGATTATAATTGTATTGGCATAAACTAGTATTCTAGTGAAATGTATGTGAGATTGTGATGACCTTATGTGAATTGGTACAAATTGATGATATTTTGGTTATGTGTATAATGTTTAATACATATGAGTATTTATGTTTCCTATGCTCAGTATGTTGTAACATGATATGCCTTGTTTTAGTTAGATATTACCTAGTTCTTTTGGTAGTTAACATGCTCACCTATGATCAAGGCAAGTGTTGCAAATCCCATTTGAATTTACTAAGTATTAAATGCTTACCTATCCTTGTTTTACGTGCTATTAAGAGAGAACTCTCATGGTTTGGAAAGGATTAGAGCTAATCATAACATTCATATATATGCCCATGTTTGTTAAATCATGTGACAACTATTTATTTTGTCGATCGATTCCCGGATTGTCGTACAAATATGTCAAAATCACTGAACCCCAACTGAATATACTAATCATTTGAAGAGACTTCAATAAAGGAAGATATATGGTGTGGACCTTGACAACATCCTCATACCATCCAAAACATTCAAGCTCTAACATATTGATCCATCTCCTCCACAACTACATACAGTGCAAAAGGCCAATTTGACAAGCCTTTCCAACTATGTGCATTTCACTAGATTCTCATCTAATTTGTTTTTGTCCTTATCCTTAGATGGCAAGACATTCAACAATCAATGGCACTGTAGTCTATATTTACGTTACTATCTCTAATTATTTCATCCCCGTCAATTGGAAGGTTGATCATTAAAACGACATCCTTCTAGTGTTTAGTCACTTTTCTATATGAAAAATGAAATGTATGAGTTTTCGACTTTGATATCATATTAAACTTTATCATCTTAGACACCACATATAAACTAGTAATCTTCAAGCATTTTATAGACATCCATCGACCTCCGAGAGTTTTAGATTATGTCGAGCACAAACAATTCAACATTTTTTTCTATTCAAAATATCACCATAGAAGAATATTTAGTTTTGTAAAATCTTAAAAATATTTTCGCAAATATAACAATTTTAAAAAAAATGACATGAGAATTTTCTCATATTGATGGCATGGTTTACTATGCGTTCTTCTTGAAATCTTAATGTGGTGATTTTTCTCAGAAAGGTGCATCTTAGAGTTTGAGAAATTTTAGGTGGAAAGAAAAGAAAAATGAGCTAGAATATTTATAGAGGTAGAAGTTGACTCCCTTGGTTGTCGACTTCTTCACATTAAATAGATTGATTAGGCTAATGGGAAAACAAGTTCCCTAGTTAAACTTCATAACCTTGAACTCGACAACTATTGTACTAGAGGTATTGTTGAGTACTGCCTTTGCATACATCCATCCTAACATAAGAGGCACGAGCTTTTGTGGTGATTTGGCAAACCACTAAACTCTATACTCGTAGGTGTTAAGATAGCTTTAAAAAGGTATTCCGATGAATAACTTTTGCAAAAATGTATTGTAATAAATTATAAAAACTATCATAATAATCAAATAAAAAACCCAGAACTTTGTACCTTTTCTTTATAGCCAACATAAGCGAGTGAATTACAAAAAAAATGATGATTTTAAACCATAATTACCGGATTAGGCCGGTTTTTGTGATATTTATCGGATTAGGCCGATTTTGGAGAGAGAAAGGGAAAACGTGACAAACTGGCGCGTTTTCTGTGGATATGGCAGAAAAATGCTTCCAATTGGATGTGTTTTTAGCTTTGGTATGATGGTTAAATGTTAGTGCTTTTATCCTCAAGTTTTAGGTTCGATTCTTCTCTTACTCACATTTGTATTTTTTCATTTCATGTTGCTTCAAACTTTTTAAAATTTTAATTAATTTTTTGAACATATTAGTTCTTTGGTTAGATGGTTGCAATTATATCCTTGAGTCTCAAGTTTAATTCTTCTCCTACTCACATTTGTATTTTTTTATTTCATGTTGCTTCAAACTTTTTAATTTTAATTAATTTTTAACATATTAGTTCTTTGGTTAGATAGTTGCAATTACATCCTTAAGTCTTGAGTTTAATTCTCTCCTACTCACATTTGCATTTTGTTTTATTTCATATTGCTTCAAGCTTTTCTTTTATTTTTAATTAATATTTTAACATATTAGCTTGTTTTGTTAAATGGTTAGATAATTGCGATTATATCCTTGAGTCCGAGGTTCCATTATTTTTATCAAGATATTAATGTTTTTTTATTTCATATTGTTTCAAGCTTTTTATTTTTAATTAATGTTTTGATGATATTTTAATTACTTTTATTTTTAATTAATATTTTTTATTTTTAATTAATATTTTTTATTTTAACTCTTAACCAAATAAAGAAAAATAACATGCTTATAAAAATAATTAAAATAAAAAATACATTAATTAAAAATTAAAAATATCATCAAAACATTAATTAAAAATAAACTATTTTTAAAGGTAAATTTTTTAAAAATTTTGAACCAAACCAATTCAAATAGGTGGAATTTGATCTGATTCATTACTTTCGATATTTGGTTTAGTTTTGATTTAGTTTTTAAAAATCAAAATATTGGAAGATAAAAGTATCATGGAGGCTAATGTACTAGGAGTTAGATTGCCTTTTGCCCTTTCTACTAAAAAAAATGAGTAAATTAACCCTAATACATTAGATCAAATGGTAAATTGATTCATTCTAGTAAAAAAATAATCCATTTGTACTCTTAAAAACTGATCTGATTGAAAAATGACCAGACAGTGACATGTGATATGCCATGTATACCTCATGCTGGTATATAGTGACCAATTTTTAATAGCAAAAATAGATGAAATTTTTAATAGAATGATTGATTTGCTCTTTAATTTAATATACAGTGACTAATTTACCCATTTTTTAATAGAGAGGGCAAAATGCAATATGATTCCTAGTATAACGACATCAATGGTATTTTTACCGAAGACAAATGTATTTTCCCCCAAAACCGATATGAACCATATCATTATCACCTGCATTAAGGTAGTTCATTAAGTTGGTGTCACCTATTAGACCTATCTATGGGCCGGGTCACTTGAAAAGTGAGAGGTTAGGGTAAAAATATAGGCCCGAAAAATAGGCTTGGGTCAAAAATATGGCTCATTTAGAAAACGGGACGAGCCTCAAGTAAGGCTTTTTTGGCTCGAGGCTAGCTCAGCCCGAATATGCAAAAAAAATTATTGTTCTTTTTCCTGTTTTATTGCTAGTTTTTACCGTTTTGTTGTTATTTTCTTGTTTTTCACTATTCTGCTACCATTTCACTATTATGTTGTTACTATTTTGTTGTTATTGTTTGGATATTGTATAATTCTTGTTTTATTATTAATTTTGTTACTATTTTAGAGTCATTTGCTTGTTAAGTTGCACCTATATTAGTGTTATTTAAGTATACATATTTTTAAATGTATTTTTAATTTGTTGGGAAATATTTATTTTAATATTTTAGTATTTTTGATGTATTATATATATTTTAAAAATTATATTAAAAAATAATAAAAAAATTAATACGACCGAGCTGGGTTGGGCCCAAGTTTTAACATTTTTATTTGGGCTGGACTTTGACAAAGTTTTAGTCTCATTTTCTAGGCCAGGCCTAGCAAACGGGCCTAAAATTTTAGTTGGGCCCAGCTCAGCCCATGGACACCGCTATCACCTATTAAAAAGTCTCAATTTAGTATAAAATTAAAAAATATATATTACGAAAATTGAAATTGAGACACTATAAACTTGAATATTTTAATTTTACCATTTCAACCGAAATATTATATATTTTTATCAATATTTTATAAATAAAAAATATTTATAAAGAGGTAAAATGAAAAAAAAAGAAGAGATTTATACACGTATCAACGTAATAGAGATATATAGAGGATATAAATTGAAATGTCAATATTATCTCGAAATTGGATCTAATTTAGATTAAAAAATTAATCTGAAGTGAAACATTTGAATTTGACTGAATAAATAGATTAAATTTAAATTAATTTGCGAATCACTTTTAACACAAATGAATTGGAATGCGAAATAAAGTCAAATGAAAACTACCTTAGAAAATTAAGTAATTTGATGGGATGCAGCAAAAACACAGGGGCAAAGTTAAGCTTTCTGGCTTTCTGTTCTCAGCCACGCGGTTTCAGCAGCGGAGAGAGGGAAGGAAATGATAATATTATTTCTTTTTATTTGTGTTATTGGGAGGGAAAAAAGAGAGGAGTGAATGATGTGTGCGAGTCCCAATAATTGTAGTACCCTCTTTGTTTCTTTCTATATCACTCTCCTCTGTCTCTGATTCTCGAGCCCTGTGTTTGTTCCCATGGTTGACCTTACTTTAATTCCCCCCATTTTATATAATTGTCACTCACTCAAACTTTTCTTCCTACTCTTTTATATTTATTAATTATTATTAATGTTTATACGTAAAAAAGGCTGTAAAACAAAGAAAAAAGAAAACGCGTTACAATTTCCCCAAATCCATGAATGAATCAGCCATTCCCAATTTGCCATGGTTCATCTCTAGTTTAGTACCATTCTCGATTCTGTATTTTTAAGCGAGAATGAATGGGAATTAGGGCAACACCCCCCCTCCCCCAGAAAAAAAAACATATCATACGCTACAAATCCCAAAGTTAACGAACTCTTTTTCGCTCACTACTCATCCAACATGATCATTTTACAATATACAACAAACAACATAATCTTGCCTTTACATTCTTTCTTTTAACTATTACTTAATTAATTACTATCTTTCTTTGAATGTATAGGGCATATGTCACCTTCCCATATTAGGTTAGGCTCACATAGTAGAGCTAAATGTCCCATCTTAGTTCTTTTCAGTGTGCCTAAAAAAATGGGGCTTCCTGAGAAGAAAAATTTATAGGTACCCAAAGTTTTTTTTTCTTTACAAAGCAATTTAAATTAAAAACATTGTTTAAAGAATATATGGGGGTGGTGACCCAAGATATGTTGCTTCTATCTACTGTCTGCTCACTCACTGTACCATTGTTTTGTTTGGTTGTGTTGGTTAAGCAACGATGTGATAGAGAGAGAGAGAGAAGGGAATGAAGATGATAAGAGTTGGTGCTGCAATATAAAGAGGGATGGAGTCACTGTCAAGGGGTCAATAAATGGGGGAACTGATGGGAACACGCATGTGATACAAGGTGAAGTCAAATGTATATATATATATATATATGCACAAAAGATCTGGTTGTATCCAAGACCAATTCTGCCATATTATTAGGCCTAACTTTAGATTCCTTTTTTTCAATTCCATTGCTGTTTCTTATTTATTGTGTGATGTTCATTCTCTTCTTGATTGATAAAATAATGAAATGCCCCAATCAAACCCACTTCTCCTCACTTGCAAACTCTGGTTCAAAGGTCCCACCCCCCCATTTTTTTAAAAATTAGGGTTTAGGGTTTTTCTCAATTGCATGCATTAACTAAATCAAACACTACAAGCATTAACTCAATTGCATGCATTAACTAAAAAACAATTTTCACAAGTGCACCAATAAGATGACACATTGCATCCATTTCTTAACATACTTTTAAATCAAGCAGAAAAAAAGAATGAGAAATATTGTGGTTAATTTTCACAAGTAAGTAAAATCCGGGTTACATTTTTGTTTATGTAAAACTAGTCCCCGGTCTACAAGCTATCCGTCATGAATTTGGACCACACCATCTTTTCCATATTTTCTCTGCCTAATAAGTTACTTAGTAGCACTACACTACAATCACTTATTTAAAACATATTTTATCAATTTGAGAATTTTTTTTAATAATATCATTATAAGTTCAAATTATATTTGTTCTTTTTGACATAATGTCTAGTCCCTCCCCAACACACAAATAGGAGGATAATGCATTTCAACACACTCGAACTCATGTCCTCTTATATTGACAACAATTCCCAAACCAATTGGTAAAAATTATTATTCTTATTATTACTTTTCTGCCACAAAACAAATTGTTGATTATCATCTTAAAAATTAACTGAACTTTGAATATATTTATTAAATCATTAATGGCAAAGTTAATTAGCTAGGTTGCAACTGCATGCCTCATCTGGTTTAGCCTTTGACCACTAAATGTGCTTTTATAAACATTGAATTAACCCCTTTTGCAGTTTTCAGCAACGCCTCTCCCTTTTTCTCTTCGAAAAAAGATAATTCTTACCATCAAATGAAAGGCTTCAGTATATTGGTATAAAAAATTAAAAAAAAATACATATATAAATATTAAAAACCAAAGAATTACCTAAAAAAAGAGTCAGATTATACAAAGAAAAACATCAGACTCGACTCCAAAACAAAAATGAATATCAGTCACCAACCTTTCGATCATATAAAACATAGCAACAGAGAGTCAGAACTAAAACCTTTTGGATATACAACACTGTGATTCTTTTAACTAAAAAAGGCTGATTATTAGGTTTTGTTTTTCTAATTTATAATTCTGATATTTAACAAGGAGATTATGAATAAATACTAAAATGACATACTCACATATTTCTATTTTATAATTAGTCACATCTTTTCGTTCAGTTATAGTTTGTATTGTTAATGCATCGATTATAAATATTTATTTAATAAATACAAAATAATGTAATAAGTATGATATAATATGTTTAATACATGTATATTTTGTATTTGCATTTTAAATTTAAAATACTTTCTTAACTTGAATGGAGCGAAGATTAAAGCTCTTGTTAGACACTCATTTGGCATGGCTTCTACCTTTAAAAAGTTTGTGTAAAAAAATTAACGCACATAATATAATTTTACTAATTTCTAATATTACATGCATTGCATTTGATTTTATAGTTAATTAATTTTTAAATAATGTATTTTTAATTACTATTGTTATTTTTAATTAGTTTTAACTTATTCAAAATTCAAATATAATTATAAATTTTAAAATAATAATTAAATCATTTGTACCATCGAATGTACATTATAACATTACAATAATATTCTAAATAATAACTAATAAACATAATTAAAATATATCTTTGATAATCAAATATAATGCTAATAAAAATTCTTAATCATCATTAAAGTATTTGCGCAAACTATAAAAACTGATGAATTATTATTTGATATATAAGATGGTAGAGTTTTAACTCCACAAGCAGAGTTAAAAGACCGCCACATTTTTCATTTATATATTTTTACCTTTTAACATATCAATTAAGGATGCTTGTCAGCCTCTTAATCTCGCTTGTGAAATTAAAAAAATTCACCGTATATGTATCAAACAGTTATTCAAAAATGGATTTTTAGGAATTTGATCTTATAAATTTAAAAAAATTATGAAAATGACCCAAATTCAAGGTTAATTATGGGAATAACTTGATTTCTACAGTAGAGTTGGGTGCCGCCACGTTTCAAGGTGGCATCACCCTAAAAATCCTCCCAAAAATTATTTTTTTAGTGCTACCTAACAAATTGGCAGCACCGTACTGAAGTGTATAAGGGAGAAATGTCCAGGGACTTGATGAAATAATTACCCTTTTTAGATTGGCTGAAAAAAGAGTTTCGCATTAGAGTATGGCGACACATAATTAAACTTTTAGTCTATTTGCATGTTAAGTCTGTCCCATTTTGAAATTAAATTTAAATTGCCCTTAAAAGATATAAGAATAACAAAAATAAACCCTTTTCATTTAAAAAAACAATAAACTTAAAAAATTATATAAAATTCTTATTTAAATTACCCAATATGTCCTTCTAAAATTTCCTCAAGTTTATCTAAATTTAAACATTTTCAATTCATTCCTAGCATATTTTAATTTAGATAAACTTGAGGAAATTTTTGAGGGACATATTGGGTAATTTAAATAAGAATTTTATATAGTTTTTTAAGTTTATTATTTAAAAAAAAAACTAAGGGTTTATTTTTGTTATTATTATATCTTTTAAGGGCTATTTAAATTTAATTTAAAAAAGGGACAGACCTAATATGCAAATAGACCGAAAATTTAATTAGGTGCCGCCATACTCTCGTGCCGCACTCTTTTTTCAGCCAGTCTAAATAGGATAATTACTTCATCAGGTTCCTGAACGGTTTGCCCTTGCACGCTTCAACCCGATGTCGCCAATTTGTTAGGCGACACGAAAAAATATATATTTTTTTTGGGGATTTTTAGGGTGGTGCTGCCTGGAAAAGTGGTGGCACCCAACTCTTTGACCAACTCCAAGTCCAATAGAAGCCAACCCAGCAGCAATAACGGAAGCGGCAAAAATCAGTGGATTCATGATAAGTTCCTCTGTAGAAATCAGTTCATTCTCATAATTAATCTTGAAGTTTGATCATTTTCATAATTTTTTAAACTTATAGGATCAGATTCCTAAAAAACTCTCAAAAATTATACGTTGCACATTAAACTTTTCTCTCTTCAACTTTTTTTTTTTTTCGTAATACAATAAATTGATACATGATTTTTTTTACACAATATCTAGAATTACTTATAGTCTCTCCTCAACCCATAAATAAAAGGATAATGCGTTTCATCACACTTGAACCTACTCTCTTTTGCCAATACTTATATCAATCGAGTTAAGACTCAATCTACATTGATACATAATTGTTTATAAATGATATATAAATAATATAAATATATTGTATTATATTTTAAAATAGCATCTCTCATACATGAGTTTTCAATATCTTATAAAATTATATATATATGCATCAATATTATATTTGTGCCAAAGAAAAACTGAAGAAAACACGAGTAGTCGACAAATAAAATTCCTTTTCCCGAAACATATAAAACAATTATAATTTTCTCTCAATAGATTTTTGGGCTCATCTTATATTCTTTATGAAAACATGAGCAATATACATATTGGTTTTGAGTATGTATGAGAAAGTTTAAGAGAGAGAGGATAACCTTATACATTAAGTTTATTTTTATTTCATTATTTGAAGTTTTCTTAAGGGTAAATTACATCGAAAGTCACTTTAAAATATGGTCGTTTCTAATTTGGTCATTTTAATTTTTTTTATTAATTTAGTCATTCCATCAGAAAAACTGACTAGAATAATCACTCAACTGTTAAAACCTTAGCGGAATGCTGACTAGACCTATAAAAAAAGAAAAAAATTATTTTTTAGTCCCTTTAAAAATTATAAAAAGTTCAGTTAACACCATTGCTATCTATACCTGTGAAATTTTAATTTTTTAGGAAAAGGAAAATACAATGATTTACCATAGCTTCGCCCTTTATGATGTCGTCACCGTCTCTGCTTTGTCGTCTTTCACCTGAACATGAAAACTACATGATTTTCGCCCTCAAAACTGTCATCACTTATTCAATACCTTCCTCCTCTACTATTGATCTCGTCATTGACTTTGGTTGAAAAATAAATAAATAAATGAGAAAACATGGATAATTATGGTGCATTTGAAAAAAAAATGGAGTAACTAAACTATTTGATTAGAAAATAAATAAACGGAAAACATGAGTAATTAAGAAATATATCTTAGTGGAGATCAAAGGAGATAGCGGGGGAAGACGACAGTGAAAGCATATCGGAAGCTAGATCTAGCATTTTTTTTTATGTTATTTAATAAGAATTTTTTATGGAGATTTAATGGATTAAATTAAAAATTTTGTAATTTTTAAGGGACTAAAAGAATATTTTTTTCCTTTTTGTAGGTCCAGTCATCAATCAATTAAGAGTTTAACGCTGAGTGATCATTTTGGTCAAAATTTTTTTAATTGTAGTAATTAAATTGACAAAAAATTTAGAATGATCAAAATAAGAACGACGCTATTTTACAGTGACATCTAATGTAGTTTACTTTAAAAAGAAAAAATATTTTTAAAAACCTAAGGATTAATCGAGATAAACCAAGTTTAAATTGCCATGGGTATGAAAAGTGAGTAAACTTCTATTGTTTTAGGTGAATTAGTTACAACTTTATTGGCAATTAAAACATATTTGAAAACTTTTGAGTGAAATGTTCCTAATTTTGCACTTTAACGTAGAAGCTAAAGGCTATTTAATTAAGTTGAGTGGTACAATAAGTAGCAATATTTGAACTTTTTTTCTTTTTTCAATTAAGGCGGGTTTTTATCACAGTTAGAGACGGTAATCGGGCGACTCAAGTTGATTTTGGGTTGGTTTATTTTATATGGTTTGTTTTAAAATTTTAATTCATTTTAGTTTATTCAAGTTTAGATTATTTTAAGTTTAAATCATTTATGCTTCAAATTAAATTATTATTGATTTTGATAATTTTATGTTCAAATTATTTCGGATAACTTATTCAGGTTACCGTTTAACTTAGTTCACATTAAATCAGAATCGAATTTAAAATTTTTGAGTACAAATAAAGGTTAAGCGGTGAAATGTTATTTTTTTAAAGATTATAAATGCTTGGGAGGGTTAGTTGATGGCGTAGAATTCAACGAGATTAAAGCTTTCATCCGTCCTCTCCAACTTAAATATCAAAGCCTAAAAATGTGCATTAGGGCCATTGACTTGTACAACTTGGTGCCTAATTCACTCAATTAAGAAGCTTTATGGTGAGCAAATAATGTTGATGGAGACTTGCTCCATTTGATGCAAAAATAACCACAAAAAGAAGAAGCGATATATTCCCCTCCCGCCCCATTCATTTGGTTGCGTTTCAGCCCATTGTTTTTATTGTGGTATGGACCAAATTCCAAGTCAAGCAATTAATAGGGTAATAAGATTAACACATTTCAATTCAATTATGAAATTCGGCTTTACTTCTTGTTAATCACCTAATTCTTTGAAATAATGCGATTCTCATTAACTAACATATTTGGTCAAACTATCTTTGTAGTTTCATTTTTTATTGAATTTGAAGAGATGACAGGGAAACCTTTTTTTTCTTTAACACATCTAGGTTGTTGATGTAACGTCCATAATGGACACTCTCATATCAAATCACATTTTAAGTAATGGATTTATATTTATAAAGAAAACTGCCATGCAATTTGTGAGAGCTAAAAAGGGCCAGGAAAAAAAATTGCATCTCACCTTTTTTGTTGAGTAGGAAAGATCTAAGACATTTTAAGACTTTGGGAAATCAATACTGTGGTTTATGAATATAGTGGTGTTAAAAGTTAAACTTTAAAATCATTAGATATATAGATTAAGTTAATTTTGAAACTTATTTTTGACAATGCATTGTAAACCCATCAATCAATCAAGACGGTGAAGATGGGATGGAGATGTCCCCTTGGAATTTTCTTTGTTTTAGATGAATTTGAAGTTACCTTGATTAGACAAGCAGAGAACAAATACCGCTCAAAGCACCGGTGAGTGAAGGGTGAAAGTGATGCACCGCCCAAAATAGTAAAACTGGCAACATCAAGCTTTTGCATCCCTGCCCAAATCTATTATTTTTATTATTGTATACTTGTTGGTGCACAATTTGCTATGTGATTCAGAGAGTTGGTAAACTTCATTCCACACATCGCTGCTAATATATGCAAGTCTTTTATGTTGGTAATTTTGAATTTAGTATATTATTATTATTATTATTATTATTATATATAGCATCAAAAATCAAGAGAAAGACTCACCATTATCAAGACATTGAAGAGATGACTCTCAAGGGTTTAAAGTAAACTTAGGAGAAGTCCTAAATCACTAAGGACTTGTGTAACACGTCCTTATAAGAGTCCTTGATAAAAAAAGAAGATTAGCAGCAAATTTACATTGATTTATTTGATCATTCTCAACCCTTAATTCATATCAAAACTAGATTTAACTTAAGCAAGGAAACATTAACCACAAAGTCTTTGTTAGTAAAATCTCTTCACATGGATTTCTAATATACTACAGGTGATTAAGTGTGAGTATTTCAGGTAAGATTATTATAGATCACTCTGATAATAATTGAAGTCTACCTGACTGATAATTTGATTTGGTGAAAATCAACAAGTAAATCCATTTTATCTTTTTCTTAAAGCTGAAGTCTTTAAGCTTAGATAGGCATTGTACTCATGAGATTGGGTAAAAAGTGTAAGTGCACGATTGACAGAGAAATTGAGTTCATTTTATTGGGAACATTTAATGTGTTTTTATTGCGCTTTTGGGGAGATTTTGAGCTAAGCATATTTGGATGAGGATACAATTATTTGAGAGTTACAGTTAGATTAAGTTTAAATTATTGTTTCTATTGTGAAATTTCATAATGGTATTTTTTTGGATAAGGTCCTGCAAACGTAGGTTTAGTTCGAATTGTATTAACAACTCTATGATTTTATTTAAAATTTTTATTCTTTTTGTGGTAGCATGCTAGTGTACCATACGATGTACCTAAATCTTTTGCCATACCTCTCTACTAGTTTCGTATTTTTCAATTGGTATTCAAGCAACACCTAAAGTATATGGTAGGATTCTACATCTAGTAGTCATGAAATGGAAGGTAATTATATTTATTAGAAAGCATAGATGAGAGTTTTTGTAACACCCTAAATTCGACCCAAAAGTCCGGTTAGATTTGGAGTGTCACAATGGTCGTAAAAGCAACCCGCTCGAACAATCAATCGATTACACGCATTTAAAACATAATTTTAAACATATAAATAATAAAAATAAAATCATTCAATAAAAGTTAATCAAATAACCAATAAAAAAACGACTAACTAATCTAGTATGTCAAATCTATGTTAAGGGAAAACCATCTATACAGAATATGAACTGCAGAGATTCTTTGACGTTGCTGCTAGAACACGAACTGTACAATCAAAATTTTACCTGCACACTAAAAATTTAATTGACACGCTGAGCTTAAAGCTCAGCTACTTTGCTAATATCTAATATACCATGTAATCAAAGCTAAAACACATTCATACTATCAATTTCACAACAAAATAGATTTTATAATTAAAACATAAACGAACCAACTCATAACATACATAATCCAAATATTTACCTGCAATTAGTCCATCTTTTTAACTATGCCAACAATATAAACTCATATAAATAAAAGATAAAAGGCACTCACATATGAGTCGATATTACAACATTTCATTTGATAGTTCCTTCAAACATTTGGAATATTATTCTTTAATATTTTAGCCTTTTCAAATTTTAAGCGATATTGCTTAAATAACCAATTATGAAAAATCATGCTGACTATGTGGATATCCATCCAAATCCTGTGAATTGTACAAAACACAACGATAAGATAAAATGTTTAACGATGTTTCGGTGCATGCAAAGTACGATTTAACCAACCAAATCTTATGAATATGCAAGGTGCTACGATAAGATACTTTTGGATGCATCAAGCAACTCACATAATACTATATGAGCTCATGTACCCTGATATGCCAATTATACTCAGACTGACTTTCTGATAACATTCAAAAAGACTATTATTAACAATTATCGATTCAATTATTTATTATCTAATACAAATAAATTTTCTTAATCATTTTCTTTAATAATATATATTTATTTAAACAATTTTCAAACAAATCAAAATAAAAATTTCATACAAATCAAATCATTAATAATCAACATATCAGATATCAAACATCAACCATGTATTTTAATCACCCAAGCAAGTGATTTAGCAAAAACTACAAAATAAATACAAAAAAATTAAAGAACACAAACTATAATTCTAAGTATTCGTTGCTTAGAAACGATCAAGCTTTAACGACCTTTGCTTTCGAAATGGGAGCAATGTTTTGGAAGTAATCATCGGCACTTGGCAACGGAGAAAATTAAAATTCATCGACTAATAGTACTAAATTTAAAGCAAGCAATCGTTCACCAGCAAAAAGAATCGAAGTAGGCGGCACAATTGGTAAAATTCGGCAGCAACTATGATGTAAAACTGAACAGCCCATGGAAAAGACTTTGGCTTATGGCAGCAGCAATTAAAAGCAATTGGAGGCCGCAAGCAGGCAACAACAAATTGGGCAGCCACACAGCAACTATTGTGGTCGGCGAAGAGCAGAAAATTTTAATCATATCTCAGCAATTAATGAAGCAAGGGACAGCAAGCAGGCCGCTGGTAAGGGACGATAATGGCAACCATATAACGGAGGGATTTAAAAAGCAACATTGGAAGCACACAATCAATTTTGGACATCGGCAACAAGGACTTGTAATCTAATTAATGCAAAGAGGTGGCTGATTTGGAAGGCAACTCCCATAAATAATTTTAAAGATTGAAATCACAATATTTGAAATTACTCATAACCTTTCTTAATCCATAAAAAAAGAAAGATAATACGTTTCAACGTATTCGAATCTACTTCCTTATACATTGACAACAACATCCATGATAATCAAACTAAGATTCAATCCACACATTTTAAAATTCTTAACTTTTCTTTTTATAAATTTATTTTCCTTGGGAAAATATCAAAAGTGTCCTTGGTATAATTCCTGCATAAAACTTTCTCATAATTTCCCTACTCACTTTAGTTATTAATTTTTAAACACACTTAAATTAACGATTCTTTCAATTTAACCATTGGCCCAATAAAATTTAAAAAATATTAAAAATCCAAATTAGTACCCAATCATTTCTAAAATAAAATAAAATTACTAGTTCCGAAAATAAAGTTTTGGATAATAAATTCTCTTTACAAAATTAAAACTTAATAAAATCTTATGATATTTTATCAAAATTTTGTCAAATCGGACACCAAAAGTTTGAGGGTGTTTTGATGAGAAAGTATGGAGATCAATTATAATTGAACGATTTGAATTTTATAATTCAATAACTCAAATAATTTGAATAACTCGAATAACATTGGTGTAAATACCTTTTAGGTCATTGTCAATTTTGAAAATGAACAAATTGGTCTCTCTCTCAACAAAAATTACAAAAAAAGAGAGTTCAAAATCAAAATATTTATAAAATTCCTAAATTTATATTTTTTAAAAATATAAAAATTCTAAAAGATATATAAAGAAAGTTAAAATTTCCAAAATAATAATTTTGGAGACCTAAATAAGTTAATTAATGATTCAAGTTGATCTTACTAAAGTATTTTATTTATTTTATTATTTTACTTTGAAAAAGTTTTCAAATATATATGATTTTAAATTTATGTGCTCTAACATGAAATTATTTAGTCTGTAACAAGATTTTAGTTTGACATGTTTAATTTTTTTAATTTAACTTGAATAATTTCTGTCGATTCGATTCGATTCGATTCGATTCGATTCGACTCGACTTGAATTTCATTTCATTCAAGTCAATTTGAAAAAAAAATTCAAATCGAGTTAGGATGATAAAATAGGGCTTGTCAACTCAATCAACTCGAAAAATTTTTACTCAATTCGATTAAATGCTCACCCCTAATTGTCTGTGTCGAAACCTTTTTGGAAATCGACTTTTTATTTTAAAATGAAAATGGAGTCGCCACCAACCCTTCTTATTTAGGTGTGATTAGATCACCTCAAAACTTGGTCATTTTAATAAAATGTTAGATTTACTAAAACGATAATTTTCGGTCTACAAAATCCAGTAAATGGGTTCGGGAGTTGGTTACGTATGAGGAAGGATTAACACCATCATAACACCCAAAATGGTACCTAGTTGATGACTCGATGCTTTGATGTAAAAAATTAAAAATTTGAAGAGAATTTGAAATACGATCCCTCTTTGCATGATGTTATTTGATTAAAATATCGCTACCTAAATTAAATTTTATGGAAAAAGACCTTTTTATTTAGAGTTAATTGAGAAGAAAAGATCATGCCCTGTAAGTTAGGGCACGATGTCTCGAATCCTCGAAAACAAGAATAATCGCCATTTAATTATTACCTAAATCTAAAAAAAATTGAAAAAGGGAAGGACGTTCAATTATTTTCGGTTCAAGGGGAGAATCATACCCCATAAGTTAGGGCACAATTTCTTGAATCCTCAAAATCAAGAACATCGCCTCGATTCAAGTTACTAAATATACATTGTATAAAAATAAACATAACATTTAATGCAATATGCGATTAATTTATTCAAGCATTGGTACAAAAATAAACAATTATTTAAACGTGTTGCATAATATGGAAATGACAAAATAGTATAGAATAGCTTACGTGGTAAAAAATAAAATAATAACAAGTGGTAGTTGGAATAATTTTAGCGATTAATAATACTATTTCATAATGGAAAAAATAGTAAAATAATAAGTGGAACATTAGTAATGACAAAAATGGTAAAATAATAAAAAAGTATGATAATGCTATGATCATGGTTGTGTAATATTAGTGATGACAAAATAAAATATTAATTAGCAAAAATAATCATTTAACAATAACATCAACATTAAAAAAATAAAAATAAAAACAAAATGAACTAAAATGAGATGATTAAGAAATTTAAGGATAAAAATGCAAGTTATGTAAATTAAAGGATAAAATATAAATAGGAAATTAAAAATGCTGAAAATTAAATAAATAAAAAAAGGATTAAATTGAAACCATAACAAAAATTTAGGGGATAAAATAATAAAAACAGTAAATAAAGAGGCAAATTAAAAATGCAATAGAGTGTAGGGACCAAAAGGGCAAATAACCCAAACCCAATACACGTAATTCCCCAAAGGGTCGATAGTCTGGGGACTAAGATGAAACAATTCAAAATCAAGTGGTATAATTTTGAAAAAAAGGAGAAAGAGAAAAATTAGGACCACATTGAAAAGAGCTTAAAGGCAAAAGGACTTAGAGTCAATTTAACCTTTTCCCAAAAACGCGCAGATCCTAGAGGGATCTGGGTCGTGTTGTCGGACTATGCTTGAAACGGCGCCGTTTTGGGCGTCTGAAGCCAAGCCCAAAACGGCGTTGTTTTGGGGAGCTTATATAAGTAAAAAAAACTTAAAAATATTATTTGTAACTTTTTTTTTTAAATTCTCTATTCTCTTTCAACCCCTCCCCTTATTCCGGCCATGGGGGGTTGCTAGTCCGCCACGACCACCAGTCATTGACGACAGTGACCACCGCCTCCGATGGCAGAAAATTTCCCAAAAAGGCCCATTTGGATCTTTTAAACGCGTAAAACGCAAATCTAGTGTTAGAATCCTAAAAAACTCGATCAAAATCTGACTTAAGGCGGAGAAACCTTTCGGTTTCTCCCTTTTCTGATGGGGCCTTTGACGAATCTCAAGGGATTCGGAGCCCTCTCAAGTCAGAAAAGGGGCACCCCGCGACAGAGGCTCGGTGGAACAAGTAAAAGAAAAAAAAGAACTCCCTTTTCATTTTTTTTATATTTTTATATTTCCTTCAAGGGTTTGATTCTTGTATTTGTAGGGTCATAGCGTTTCCCACTGCGTGTGAAGAAACCAATATCTTGGCCCACTTCTGAAGTGCCAACCGAGTTCTCTTCTCTCGGGATCATCACGTTGCAATCATAATTCCATGCAACCCTTTTGCTGTCATTGTAGGGAAAAGCCATGAGTTTTTGAATTATGATTCTTCGTGTAGCTTGTGCTCCCTATTTATTTCTTATCGGCCGGGAAATAATCACCACTAGGTGATTAACCTTGTAAACTTTCTTCGTTGATCCTTCCTTTGAGGCACAAACATCTCCTCCCTCCGAGCCATTAACATCTTCAAAGAATTCCAATTCTTTGTTATCCATTAGACTTTGCATTAGAGCTCTGAATTCGGTGTACTCTTGGATCTCATGACCTTCTTTAGCATGGAACTCACAGTAGCTCCTCACTCCTTTGGGTATCTCCTCTGAATCTTGAATGATTAATCCCACGTTTATCTTTTTTTGCCAAACCCATTTTGGCCTTCTTGTCCCCCACTCTTGGTTATCGCGTTTACGCCTTGGTCAGGATGACTGGGTAACAAATTTCTTTCCACATTAGGTCCTAAGGGATCATGAAATCTTACAATCCCCGTCTTGATAAACCTCTCGATCAACTTCTTGAATGTAGTGCAATTCTCAATTGAGTGTCCTTGTAACACCTTAACCCATATCCATCGTCGAAACAGGGTTACGGAGCATTACCGAAATAAACAGATCAAATACAGACATTTCATATTATTTAACATTCATATAAAATATTATTCATAAAGTCCCTTATATGAACCCTCGACACTCAAAACATGCATTAGAATCAAGTCGAGACTAAACCGGGTACTTAGAGAATTTTTCAAAAAATTTCAAAATTTTCCAAGGTGCAGAGGACATACGCCCATGTGGTCAGGCCATGTGGCTCACATGGCCAAGAGACATGCCCGTGTCTCAAGCTATGTGGGAATTCAAAATAGGGCACACGGTCGTGTCTCAGCCCGTGTCCATACCCGTGTAACTCTCTAACTTGGGTCACATGGCCAAGTCACACGCCCATGTGCTAGGCCGTGTATAAGTGCAGGGGTCACACGGCCAAGCCATACGCTCGTGTGCCAGGCCATGTGAAAAATCCTGAGCATTCTTTTTAAAATTTAAAAGATGTAGAGGACACACGGCCAAAACACACGTCCATGTGCTAGGCCGTGTGTCACACATGACTGAGACACACGCCTGTCTCTCTGCCTGTGTGGACAAAATAAGGTCATTTTTAAGCTTTATTTCTCACCCAACTTGTCTCAAACCTACATCAACACATAAATACATTCACAAGGCAATACCAATCACTCAAATCAAAACAAACCAAACCAAGTATTAAACAAGTCATTTTATCACATATATCTTAACATTCACATTTACCATGATGATCAAAACTCATATTTTCTTACTTATACCAAACACATATCAAACATGATAAAACCACATACATAAATATTTACTTCAAAATATGTTCACATAAGCCATACCAATGGCAAATCACAACCAACACATATATGCCATCATTTGGCCAAACTTAGCCTATACATGCCATTATACTTAAAAGAAATTTTGCTATTTATATCGAAACGAGCTGAAGGATAGTGTGATGTAGCTCCGACCAGCTTCCAACTTTTACGAACTTCCGAATGCTATAAAACAGGGAAAATAAACAGAGTAAGCTTTAAAACTTAGTAAGTTCATATAACGGGAATTTAACTTACCATTCATTTACATTTAAGGTAAGCATACAAAATACATCCAAAGCAAATTGACCACTTGCCTAAACACATATCCTTATCAAGCATGTTAGTCATGTAATTCACGTGAATATCAAGAAACATGTATGAACTCATCAATATTCAATTTCCACATACATGTATTTATCATTTCAAATATCCATGAACATGTACATATCATATCTTTGTATTTCAACTATTTCTCATAGTAATTCATCTCAAATTCATATAATCTCATGTCGAAAATTTACCCGTTGAATCATTTAAAATATCGATGGATACAAGGGTAGTACACTTGAAGTGTACAAACTATAATCCATCAATTCATATTCAGGAGTGCTCCTCAGAGCACATAATCGGGAAGCCCACTCTCGAGCCGTATAACAGAAAGCTCAATGAGCCATGTAACGGGAAGCTGATCTGGGCTGTATAACAGGAAGATTATAAGAGCCATAAATGCGAGCCAATAACAGGTAGCTTCAAAGAGCTATTAACGGGAAGCTCCGGATAGCCATATATCAGGAAATTCAAGTGATCCATATCGGGAAGCTCCAGAGAGCATTAATTAGGAAGCTCACAAAGAGCCTTTAATCGGGAAGCTAACGAAGAGCCATATAATGGAAAACTCGCAAGAACAATATAAAGGGAAGCTCGAGAGGGCCAAATATCAGGATGCTCATGAGGGCTAATAACAGGACGCTCTTTCGAGCTATGGTGTGTCCACAACATATGCAGGACCACAACCAATTTGGGAACACTGTATCCGTCGAATCTCATTTATCCAAACGGGACTTAATATTTGTCAAGTATTATCGGATATGTGATCAATTTCATACATATAGCATTTATACAATTCACATATATAACATCCAATTTAAACATATAAATATACACAATTTAGTTACACGAACTTACCTTAACACTTGCTTGTGTACAAAAATCTACTAATCTGACACTTTTTCTTTTCCTCGATCTAACTTTTTATTTGATCTTTCTGGATCTAATTAAGCCAAATAAGCTTGCTCAAAACCCAAATTCCATAGCTAGGGTTTCCATGTTTTATTTGGAAAAGATGATGATAATTGATGATATTTTCATTATTTTATCATTTATCATCTTTTATTATTTTACTTTCCAATTTCATCCTTTTCTTTATTTAATTTTCCATGGATGACTAAGCATACTTATCTTCTAACTCCTCTTAATGGTTTATTTTCCATATAAGGACCTCCAATTTTGAATTCCATAGCTATTTGATACCTATAACTATTACAACTCAACTTTTGCATTTTATGAAATTTGGTCATTTATCAAATTAGACATGTAGTCGGTAAAATTTTCTTAACAAAATTTTCATACGAAATTTTTATCATAATGTAGACAATAGAATAGTTTTAAAATAATTTTTCTACGGACTCGGATTTGTGGTCCCGAAACCACTGTTTTTATTTCACTGAAAATGGGCTGTTCAGTCCCATTATTCATGCGTGATACTCGTATTAAGCATTAGCATCATAACACTTTAGGAATGGTGGTTGTATGGGCTTAAGTAAAACGGGGATATTACATGCGCGTTAAATAGATTCCGATATAACTCTCCATATGTCATCGGGATAGGCGTGAATTGGAGTTTTTTTGTGTTTGCCATTGAGTTAGATTCTTGCCTCGAAGGGCCTTGATGATTGGTTGTCATGGTCCTTGGTTGGCCTGCAGTGACCAGTTTTGAATAGCTCTTATTATACACATTCATGATATTTACTTCATTTTCTTTTTTCTCGGGGTAGACCTTTTAACACTTTCCCCCTCGTTTATTTTTCCACTCCTTACTGCATTCTCAATCATTTCTGTGGACATGACTATATCTGAGAAGCTCTTGGTAGCACTACCTAGCATATGGGTAATGAATGGGGCTTTCAAAGTGTTTATGAAAAGCATTGTCGTCTACTTTTCCAGAAGAGGTGGCTGAACTTGTGATGCCACCTCATTCCATCTTTGAGCGTATTGTCTAAAGCTTTCATTTTGCTTTTTCTCCATGTTTTGCAGCGTAATTCTATCGGGTGTCATATTGATCACATGATTGTATTGTTTCATAAAAGCCTGTGCCAAGTCTTTCCATGAATTGATCTTGGCACGACTCAGCTAGTTGTACCATTTGGCAGCCGACCCGATCAAGCTATCCTGAAAACAATGGATTAACAATTGGTCATTATTGACGTACCCCGTCATTCTTCGGCAGAACATTGTGAAGTGGGCCTCAGGGCAACTAGTCCCATTATATTTCTCAAACTCTGGAGTTTTAAATTTTGGTAGGAGCACTAGATTCGGGACTAAACTCAATTCCTTGGCATTGACCCCACAAAGGTAGTTAGTAGTTTCCATAGCTCTGAATTTCTCCTTCAACCACTTGCACAGATCTTCCATCTGTTTTGGTAATTCTACTCTTGCCCTCTCCATTTTTGCCATGTCGTCCAAATCTGGAACAACAGGGTTAGTTGGATTATCCCTGGGGTTGGAACCTAAACCTATTGGGTAATTCACCGGTCCTGAGGTGTCGACCTAGTATTGTTATGGTCTTATGGTAATGGGTACTCTTTGTGGATATGTATTCGGTTGGGCTTGGATGTTTACTAGGGTAAAACTCGGGTGATATATAGGGTCATCGTTATCATCTCTAGAGTTTACAACACTTTTCCCTTTTTCAAGTTCGCCTGCTAATAATTGGGTAAACTGGCGTATTATGCTTCTTTGGGACTCCTGTATTTGGTCCTTCATGACTTGTTGCACCTTAGCTATTTGGTTATGCGGCTGTGCTTGCAACTAGTCTTACATGTCTTTTTGAATTTGTTCTAGTCTCTCTGACCTTTGATCCATGGCTTTGGTTTTACCGTAGGTTCCGTAACAATATTCGATTGGCAGATTCTTGGTGGTTTCTAGGGTAACTATCATAATTTTATTAATTAAGGTCTTTTTATGAAATTTAATGCATGTAATGACATGTAATGCTAATAAATGAATGCAAAAAAAGGCTTTGATTCTGGTTCAACTCCATTAGTACTAGGGAAGAAATTTCCTTACATAAAACGAATATATTTTACATATACGGCCTTGCCCTAATACTCGAAGCCTTGACTTTTCTAAGAAGCCAAGCTAATTCTTGGCCCCGATCTGATTCTAATTCATATCTCAAGCTCAGCATGTTAGCTTGAACTGTTAAGGTTTGCAAATGGTCCGCTACTTTCCGTACTTGAGTCAAAGCTTCGTTCATGATGTGGTCTCTATCCCTGGTCTGACCCTGAGAACGTTGGAGTTGATCCTTCCAATGTTCGTTGTTCGTTTCAAGAAGCTCAACTTAGAGTTCACAATTTTGCAATACGATCTCGAGCTCTTCTATATTCAACTCTTCGATCTTAATCAAACTTGCTTTCAACTCAATCACAGAGTTGCGACTGCGCTGTTGATGCAGAGACCTTTCCAACTCTACTACACGGGCTCTCAAGCCAACTTTTTCATCTTGACTTTCTAACAATTCCCTTTTTAGAGCATCTTCTCGGACTTGAGAATCTTGGAGTTTCCTTTCCCACTGATCGGCTTTAATCTTTTCTTCTTAAATTTCCTGCCGCCATTGTTTCGATGTTTTACGCAACCAGACAATCCTTATCGACAAATGCAGTTTCTTATAATCCGTTTTTAAGCTATCCAAGTCTTCTTTAACCTCATTTTTCCTTTTCTCATTTTCTCGGCTTCCAACGTTTGGACGTTAACGTCTAATCCTAACTTAATCTTTTCCTCTTCAAACTTCTCTATCCTTTACCCCATTTCCAAAGTATTCTTTTAGAAGTCTAATTTTACGATCTCTAATTTAGACGGGATTACTTGCAAGTGTTCTTCTATCGACCGAGTAATTTCTTGACTTGATGAAGTGGAATTATCGTTGATTCTTTTACCCCATCACTAATCGTATTCTGGGGTTGTCATGGGATTTACGAAAAATCTTTCCATTTTGTGAGTTTTGTTCCATGCATTTGAAATTTCACGAACCTTCTTTTTATAATTGTCGCGTTTGTATACAAACTCACATTGAGCCAAACTTTGCGTTGTCGAAATAAACTGCCTCAACCTAACTGTCTTAATACAAGTTGGGGGCATATCCAATAGCTCCCCATATCCCGAGTGGAGGGACCTAGTCAAAGTCTTCACATTGATACAAAATTTCATCAGGGATCATCCAAGGGGACCTCCATTCAACATCTTCGTTTGGAGACTCTAGAGAATTGCCATCCACTTTTTTTCAAAAATGTTATCTTGTCTTTGTATAGCCACAAATTTTTTCAATGGAGAATAGTCTTCAGAGAACACTCGATAAGAAAATTTTTCTACCTTTTAGAAGTGGCTATGGAACTAGACTAGCAAGATTTGTGCACATCCGATAAATCTTCCTTTACCCGCTCTCCAACATACACTTAAAGATCTGAAAGTTTCAGCCAAAATTGTCAGGATGGGAGTGACCCTTTTGTCAAGTAGGTTAAATAGATATGAAACTACATCATCTATATGCCCTAGTGCTTTAGGGAAGATGACCAACCTATAAATACTCAAGGCGAATATGTCAACCCTTTTCTTCGTATCCGGATATACCAAGATCAAATCTCGCAGACTTCTCCAAGGGATGCATTTACCATCTCCTTTTTGTTTAATCCAGGTC
Organism: Gossypium raimondii; assembly: GCF_025698545.1. Lineage (NCBI taxonomy): Eukaryota > Viridiplantae > Streptophyta > Magnoliopsida > Malvales > Malvaceae > Gossypium > Gossypium raimondii. The sequence goes on along the minus strand of NC_068575.1, from coordinate 43,500,030 downwards.
GCGACTCATTTCTCGCTTATCCCAGTGATGTTCATTAGTCTCTTTAAGAAAACCGAGACGTTGGTGGCCCTAGAGTAGGATTTATCTACCTGGATCCTCGAGAAATAGAACAGAGTGGTGTAGTCTTCTATGGTGGGCACCAAGTCTACTTTTCCAAAAGTGAAGCAGCTGTAGGCGGGATTCCAATATTGAGAAAGAGCTCGGAATATGTACTTATCCACTTTTACATCGAGTACATAAGTCAAATCACCATATTTACGGTAGCATAATTGCTTGATTTCATCATCCCACTGATATCATATTTCTTTCAGCTCTCGAAAATTATTCTGAGTCACCCTAATACAGGTGAAATCCCATAATTCTGATATGTACCCCTCTGACAGGCTGTCGCCTTTCTCTTTTTATCTTTTCTCAGACCATATTCGTACGGCCTTATTGTCTTCAACTTTATCAAAAATCCCTTTTCCATGTCAAGCTCTCTATTTAGCAACTGAACACAAATCAACACATTTTTCTTAGATGAAAATGGAAAGCAGTCAAAACCAAGACAAAACTAAACAAGTCAGTACATTTTATACGAAGCACGAATACAAAGCAATAAATAATAAATAGAACATCTATTCGGGTGAGCACTAAAGGTTTGATATGGTTCTACCTAGGGTAGGTTCTTAGGGCTCATTATGCGCGGTTTGGTTCTAAAGTAAGGGAACCTGAACCAATAGATTCCTCAATCCTCACCCATTATAGGCTCATATGGACTGATTTCAGTTCGAGGGAGTACATTTCCCTATGGTTGTACGGACATGAAGACCTCACGAAGACATAGGTATAGATGTATCCCGAAAGTGATCCCTATCCTATATGGAGGTGAAGACCTCACGAAGGAATAACTTCCCATTCCAACTTAAGAAGGGTAAAATGGAACGATTATGCCTTGCAATATATGTGAAAATATAACAAGAGAAACTTGAACCAATAAATCAAACATATTAAATCATTATGTAACCCAAGATAATAAAGACATTATTTACCACTAAAATAAAATATGAAGGATGAAATACAAGAAGGGGATCGTCAATTTAAACCGAATTATCAATTTTTGACAAAACTACCAAAAAGTAATCAACTCGTGGCTTAACTCTCTTATTTGTCCCCAGTGGAGTCGCCAAGCTGTCAAAACCTTTTTAGAAATCAACTTTTTATTTTAAAACGAAAATGGAGTCGCCACCAACCCTTTTTATTTAGGTGTGATTGGATCACCTAAAAACTTGGTTATTTTAATAAAATGTTAGATTTACTAAAACAATAATTTTTGATCTACAAAATCCAGTAAATGAGTTCGGGAGTCGGTAACGTATGGGGGAGGATTAGCACCATCATAACTTCAAAAATTGGTACCTAGTTGATTACTTTATATTTTGATGTTAAAAAAAATTAAAAGTTCGAAGAGAATTTGAAATACGATCCCTCTTTGCATGATGTTATTTGATTAAAATATCGCTACCTAAATTAAATTTTATGGAAAAGGCCTTCTTATTTCGAGTTAATCGAGAAGAAAAGATCATGCCCTGTAAGTTAGGGCACGATGTCTCAAATCCTCAAAAACAAGAATAATCGCCATTTAATTATTGCCTAAATCTAAAAAAAATGAAAAAGGGAAGGACGTTCAATTATTTTCGGTTTAAGGGGAGAATCGTACCCCGTAAGTTAGGGCACAATTTCTTGAATCCTCAAAATAAAGAAAATTGCCTCGATTCATGTTACTAAATATACATTGTATAAAAATAAACATAACATTTAATGCAATATGCGATTAATTTCGGCAAGTGTTGGTACAAAAATAAACGAATATTTAAACGTGTTGCATAATATGGAAATGACAAAATTAGTATAGAATAGCTTACGTGGTAAAAAATGATAACAAAATAATAACAAGTGGTAGTTGGAATAATTTTTAGTTGATTAATAATACTATTTAATAATGGCGATAATAGTAAAATAATATGTGGAACGTTAGTCTTGACAAAAAATGGTAAAATATTAAAAAGTATGATAATGCTATGATCATAGTTGTGTAATATTAGTGATGACAAAATGAAATATTAATTATAAAAAATAATCATTTAACGATAACATCAACATTAAAAAATAAAAATAAAAATAAAAAATAAACTAAAATGAGATGATTAAGAAACTTAAGGATAAAATGCAAGTTATGTAAATTAAAGGATTAAATATAAATAAGGAATTAAAAATGAAGAAAATTAAATAAATAAAAAAGGGCGAGATTAAATAAAAAGGATTAAATTGAAACCATAACAAAATTTTAGGGTATAAAATAATAAAACAGTAAAAAAAGAGGTAGATTAAAAATGTAATAGAGTGTAGGGACTAAAAGGGAAAATAACCCAAACCCAGTACACGTCATTCCTCAAAGGGTCGATAGTCTGGGGACTAAGATGAAATAATTAAAAATCAAGTGGTATAATTTAAAAAAAAAGAAAAAGAGCAAAATTAGGACCACATTGGAACGAGTTCAAAGGCGAAAGGACTTAAGAGGCAATTTAACATTTTCCTAAAAATACGCGGATCCTAGAAGGATCTGGGTTGGGTTTTCAGGCTATTCTTGAAACGACGCCGTTTTGGGCGTCTGAAGCCAAGCCCAAAATGGTGTTGTTTTAGGGGAGCTTATATAAGTAAAAAAATCTTTAAAAAACCATTTTTAACCTCTTTTTTTTTTTTTTTTAAAAAACTCCTCTCTTAACCCCTCCCCTAAGTTCGGCCATGGGGCGTCATTGGTCTGCCACGACCATCAGTCATTGGCGATGGTGACCGCAACCTCCAATGGTCGAAATTTTCCCAAAAAGGCCCATTATGATCTTTTAAACGCATAAAACATGAATCTAGGGTTAGAATCCCTAAAAACTCGACTGAAATTCGATCAAAGGCGGAGAAACCTTTTGGTTTCCCCCTTTTTCGATGGGGCCTATCCTCTCAAGTCAGTAAAGGGCCACGTGACAGAGGCGCGGTGGAACAGGTAAAAAGAAAAAAAGAACTCTCTTTTCATTTCTTTTATATATATTTTATTTGCTTCGAAGTAAAAAATAAAAGCTACCTTTTTATTTTGAACTTTGTTTTTTTTTTGTATTCTATTGATTGATCCCCCATACAATTTTTTTGTTGGCTTTTATAGCTGAATATCATACATCTTATATATATTTTTTTGTTTTCTCTATTTTGTTTCTTTCTTTTTTTTGTGTTGGCATTTGTGGCGGTCGACAGCGGTGAGAAACCATGCCTTGCCATTTCAGTGAAAGGAAGGCAGATCTCGGGCAACACGCCTGCTGACGTGGAGAGGAACGGCGGCGACTGGTGAAATCTTAAAGGTGGCTAGGGTTTATTATTTTGTTTTTCGATTTTGGGTTTTGGGCTTTTTGGGTTTTCAGATTAGCAGATTGGATATTTAGGGTTTTGGGCTTGTAAATGGACTTTTTCTTAATGGACTTTTATTATTTTTATTTATTTGTTTTTGTTTGGGCCGAATAGATTTGGGCCATTATAGTCTGGATTGACAAACATTGGATAAGACTGACGACAGATAAATCCTAAATTCGTTTATGAATTTATTCACTCTTGGTATTTATAGTGTGACTTACATTAATCCTAAGCAAGTGACGAACTTGGTAATAAAGCTAAAAAATGGTACATTGGGTATAAGACTTCTGTAAGGCATAACTTCATTAAAAATAGTGGAATTCAAAGTTTGATATATGATAGATGATATCCTCTCATAGGCATTACAAAGTTAATGAAAAAGTAAAGTGGTCACGGGTTATTTGTCAAGGACGAGTGATCAAGTGTTAGTAATTGACGTTTACATGAAAGAAGATGTAATGGTTACCGTGAGATAAGATATGATCATATTGGGTGAACGAATTTAACCCAAAGACATGAAGAATATCTTATAAGGGCAACAAACATATGACAGGGTTATTGGATAAGTTTAGTTATGGCACTTTTAGTGAATTGACTCCAAGATTAAATAATGCTGTAATTAATAAATGAAGAGTTAGAACTTAATTAGAAATTATTTGACCCCTAATTATATATGTCCAATCGGTCTCTCTGCTTGCTTGGTACAGCCTTTGTTGGGTTTTTCTTGAATTGATGTGATGAATAAATGGAAACAAATTAGAGAAATGGATCCCTAATTATATATGTCCAATTGTGTTAGATAAATTGTACAAGTTGGTTAAAGGTTTAGATAACACATAATCATACCTCATACACTAGCGAGCCCAATAAACCCATTTAATAAGGTCGAATAATATACTTGCAAACAATCAGCTATATAAGGAGCTTTATCGTTGTGGGAGGGTCTCCAAAAGGCTTGATTTATTCTAGTTTGGTGGTAGTGTTTTTAACCTAGAGTTTACCAAACAAGAAGATAATAACTCATTCACATATGATGAAGCATTTCAAAGTGCTGATTCTAAGCTTTAGGAAATAGATATGAATGCTGAGGTGGTTGTTGTGAAATGAAATTCAATATAAGAACTTGTAGGGTTAGTGGATGAAATAAAATCCATAAGGTGTAAGTGGATTTAAAAGAAGAAGTGAAATGTAGAAAGAAATGTAGAAACCTATAACTATTGTCTTGTGGAAGAAAAAAGGCTAAACATAGAAAGAAGGTATTGATTATGATGAGACCTTCTTTTCGGTAGCGATGCTTAATTTGATCCGTATTCAATTATCGATTGCGACAACTCTCGATCACAAGTTTTGACAAATGGATGTTAAGACATCATTTTTGAATGATTATCTTGAAGAAAACATCTATATGATGTAACCCACCGGATACATAGCTAAAGGAAATGAGTATAAAGTTTGTAAATTGTTAAGTTTTATATATAAACTTAAGAAAACATCTCGCTTGTGGAATCAAATATTTGATTAAATGATCAAGAATTTTGGATTTGAGAAAATGTTGATGAACCTTACATTTATAAACATATTGTGAATGGAAATGTGGTCATTCTAATTCTTTATATTGATGACATACTACTAATTGGGAATGATGTAGAGACATTGCCATTGGTTAAACTATAATTAACTCAACAGTTTAGCATGAAGGATTTGGGTGAAGTTAACTATGTTCTAAGAATTCGAATCCTTAAAGATTGAAAGAACAAGGTGATCGGTTTATCAAAAGCATCATAGAGAAACAAGATATTATAATGTTTTGTTGTGGTCAATTTGAAAATGGGTACACAATATTTTGTATTGGGCTTTCTTTAGAGGACTATCCCAATACAACGAAAGAAAAAGAGCATATATGAAAGGTTTCTTATGCTTCGGAAGTAGTGAGTCTCATGTATACAATGTTATGCATATGTCCAAATATGTATTTTGCAGTAGGATTGGTAAGTTGATATTAGGCGAATCCTAGTCCAAGACACTAGTAGACAATTAAACATATACTCAAGTATTTACAGAAAATAAGGGATTATGTGCTAGTTTATTCTAAAGGGGAATTAACTACCATAGATTATACATATTTTGACTTCCAAACGTGTTAGGATTTAAGAAAATCGACATCAAGTTTTTGTCCTAGGCAGTAGATCCATAGTGTGGAGAAGAGTTAAGTAGAGTTGTATTGTTGACTCCATTATAATGGCCAAATATATGGCTCTTTTTAAGGCAGCAAAAGAAGTAATCTAGCTTCGAAAATTCCTTACAGATTTTGAAGTCATTCCTGGTATAGAGAAAGATATCACATTGTATTGCGGTAGCAGTGTGACAATAGCTAATGCTAAGGAAATCAAAAATCATAAATAAACAAAACACATTAATTGAAAATATCATATTATGATATAATAGATATAGCTAAATTCACATTTGAGGACAACCTTACGGATTCGTTTACCAAGACTTAGGTGGTTAGGAGTTTTTAGAAACATGTATAGGGTATGGGTATATGGAATATGACTCATCTACTTCACTAGGGTAGGTGGGAGACTGTTTTAGTCTAGTGCGCTTAGTGTAGTTTTTCATCATTACATTGTAATTTTTCTAATTGATTCGTTTAATAAGATTCAACCATTCAAGTTAATTTCTTTTGTATTTGCCATTAACAGTTTTTGCACACAACTAAAAGTATAAGCAATATGGGCTCATTAATTACCTAACGGTTAATTAGTATTAAATAGTACTATATGGTAGGGTCATAATACGAGAATATAACTTATATTAGCAGGTAATCTAAATGGTCCATAGTCTAATGAATCAAAATTTAGCAAATCGATTCAATGACTATTATATCATCTATCAAGTCAAAATGGGGAGATACCTTGTCTTGACTATCAGAGAGCGGATGACTTCCAGAATATAGTGACATAGATATGATTGTTTGGACTAACAATACATTGGGCAAGACCCAAAATGAATAAATCCTATATTCGTTTATGTATTTATTCACTTGTGACATTCATAGTGTAACTTACTTTAATCCTTAGTAAGTGATGGTCTAAGCATGCGTGACTAGTATACTTTGATGTATTGAAAGTCTGAGTTCAATTGTTATTAGAAAAAAAATGTGGTACATTGGGTATGTGATAACTTTTGAAAAAAAAGTTGTATTTCATGCGTTTAGATCTAGGTAATTTCTTGAACTTAAGTACATTTTGTTGCATTTTAGGACATTTTAGTTAGCATTTTTTTATATTGCATTAGGACTTGGACTGTGTTGGAATTAGGTGCTTTTAATCGCTTGTGGTGGAGTTTTTTTTGTGTTGGTGTGGCAGGAACATGTTTTGGAGCGAGGAGATAAAGAAGTGAAGTTTTGTTAGGGCAAAGTGCAAACAGTTTGCCAGTACGGATGTCATGGCAATTCCTGGTTCAAATTCAAATTCAAACTTGTACCTGATAAATCCCCCTAAAAGAGGAGAAGATAATTACGGGCTATTAGTCGATTGTAGCCTGATCTATCTATAAAAACTGATGAAGGGGACCTAAAAAATGATGAAGAAAGAGTGAGAGAGATCCTTAGGCGTGAATAAGGGTTCGGCTGCAGAAGGGATAGAAAGTCGAAGGCATTCCTTCTTAGCCATCATAGGACGCTGTGCTGCCGAAGTGTGGATTGGGCAAGCAAAAGCTATTTTCCAAACTTCTTTCATTATTTCCATTAGTATTCCTTTGAAAGATTGAATTAAAGTATTTGAATGCAATGTTGGATAATATTTTGGTTTGGAATTTTATTTCTCAGCTCATGAGCTAAATCTTATAGGGTTGGGATTACTTTCGATGAAACCTTAAATTGTTTTATGGATGTAGTATATCTCTAATTTACTTTACTGTTTCTTTTGATTGTTCTTATTTCTTAATTAAAATGCAAACGATATCTAGACATAGAATATTTTTTGCATACTTATAAACTAATTCTAATCCCCAAAAGGTTGGATTAAAATTAAATGAAAGGAGCAAGTATTCGATAGACACTTGTAGTCGACTCTAGACATAGAGTCATGATAAACCCATGCAAGATATCTAAAAAGCTTATGGACACGGGCAAGGTAACTTAAGGTTTGCTTTCACTAGGGCAGGTCATTTTAGAAGTCTTCTGTGCAGCAAAGTAGATACGATTTTGCCAAAACATTATTGACAGTAATGGTTGATTCTTAGTAATATCGACCTTCCATATAAACATCGTATATCCCTTATTCTTTGCCATAATATCTTTGCCACATCATTATCATTTACTTATTTATTCTTTTACATAATATCCTCATAGTAATTCTCATAATTACCAGTACGTTTCTACTCTCATTTCACCATAGCATTTCCAATTACTTATTAATTCCACGTATTGCTTACATCATTACTCCACTAATTGCCATTGCATATTTATCATTGACTTTTCCATAACAATTATCGTACTTTATTATAATAACTTGACAAATTTTGTACCTTAATTCGACCCTCTTGGGAAGGACACTCACTCATCACTTATTACTTGAACCGACGTGTATACTTGCACAATTCGCATATCATATTCACACGTAACAAGTTTTTGACGCCATTGCTAGGGATCAGCAATTTGGTTAAATTTGGTTTGGTTATTTTACTTGGTAGTTTTATTTAACTTAGTATATTTCCTTTTTACAAGTTTGTCATCAGTGCATGAGATAAGGCATTTCTGTTAACACAATACCTTTTTGATCCGGAGAATGGGAAAAAAATTGAGAAAAATGGCTGGAAATAGGAATGATCTTAATGGTAATCCAAATGATTGTAATGAAAATCCTCTCATTAGACGTGTGGTGGATGAACGAGATAGGCCAATTAGAGAGCATGTTGTTCCAATATTGGATGATTTGAATCCAGGGATAGTCAGACCAACCATACAAGCTCAAAAATTTGAGTTAAAATCAGTGATGTTTTAGGTGTTATAAACAGTGGGACAATTCGATGGACTACCTACTGAAGATCCGAGATTACATTTAAGACTCTTTCTAGAAGTATGTGATTCATTCAAACAACAGAGTGTTCTTGAAGACGCTTTGAGACTTAAGTTATTCCCATATTCTTTAAGAGATCGTACAAGAGCACAACTAAATGCTTTGCCATTGGGAACGGTAGCATCATGGAATGATCTTTTCCAGAGATTCCTACTACCCGCCTACTATGAATGCCAAGTTGAGAAATGGTATCACGTCTTTTCAGCAGTTGCAGGATGAAAAGCTATATGAAGCTTGTGATCGATTTAAAGACTTAATTCAGAAATTAGTGATGCATGGATTCCAACACTAGACTCAAATGCAGATATTTTACAACTTGTTGAATGCGCACACAAGAATGGTAGTTGATGTGTCTGCTAGTGTTACTTTATTGGAAAAAAATTATAATAAAACATACGAGATATTGTAAAAGATTTCCAACAACGATTATCCGTATCTAACCACTAGAATTGGGACGAGTAAGAGAGTTGTCAATACCATCAAGCTTGATGCAATCACTTCATTAACGGTCCAAGTATCTTCTCTAGCTAATATGATTAAAGCCATGAAAAATTTGACTGTAGTCCATAAGATGAAATCAACAGAGTTGCCATGTGTTTATTCTAGAGAAAATTATGTGTTTGATGAATGCTTATCAAATCCAGCGTTGTTGTACTATATGGGTAATTCCAATCAAAGTAGCAATCCATATTCCAACACCTACAATTCAGGGTGGAAGCAGCATTCAAACTTCAATTGGGGTAATCAAGGTGTAAAAAATTTTAACAATGTCGCAAGACAAAATATCAACAATGCACCGCCTGGTTATGTTGAACCTATGCCGAGGCAAAATACTTAATATGGTCAAGCATCATCTCCTACTTCTATTGAAGTTTTTTAAGGGAATATATGGCTAAGAATGATGCTATAATTCAGAGTCAGGCTGTATCTCTCCGAGCTCTTGAAAATAAAGTAAGGGAAAATAGCAGATGCTCTAAGTTGAAGGCCACAAGGAACATTGTTGAGTGATACCGAGAACTCAAGAACACAAGGCAAGGCGCATTGCAAAGCAACCACCCTTAGAAGTGGGACTCAGTTGAGTGATGTTATTCACAATGCCGCGACAGAAGAGGATAATGCAAGTAAAAATTAGGTAAAAATCCTAGGACCATCTGAAAAGCATACAACATTGGAAAATGACAAGCAAAAGAATGCTGTGGTAGAACCAAATCATGTTGCCAAAAAAAATGCCACAACAAAACAATATCAACAACTTGAAGGACGACCACCTTTACCGTTTCCATAGTGATTCCATAATTCCAAACAAGAAGCTCAGTTTAAAAGATTTTTAGAGGTTTTGAAGCAACTCCACATCAACATATCGTTAGTGGAAGCTTTGGAGCAGATGCCCAATTATGTGAAATTTAGGGAAGACATACTATTAAAGAAGTGCAGATTGGGAGAGTTTGAGACTATTGCTCTCATCGAAGGGTGTATAGCAATATTGATGAATAAACTAGCTTCGAAGTTGAAGGATTTAGGGAGTTTCACTATTTCCTATTCAATTGGAAATCATTATGTTGGTAAGGTGCTATTTGATTTAGGAGTGAGTATAAATCTAATGCCTATGTCTATTTTTGGGAAGCTAGGAATTGGGAAAGCGGGACTTACCACAGTAACGTTGCAATTGGTTGATCGATCTTAAACTCATCTAGAAGGTAAAATTGAAGATGTATTGATAAGGATGGATAAATTTATCTTTCCTTCAGATTTTCTTATTTTAGAATGTGAAGCTGATCATGATGTACCAATTATTCTTAGAAGACCGTTTCTTGCTTCTGGTAGGACCCTAATTGATGTACAGAAAGACGAGCTAACCATGAGAGTGAATGATCAGCATGTTACTTTTACTGTGTTTAATCCGTTAAAATGTGCAGATGAGAATGACAAATGTCACACGATTGGCTTCATAGAAGCAATAGTGGACGAAAATTTTGCTACAACAGTTCTGACAGTGAAGACAATTTGATGGAGCAAGGTGACATAGTTAGTTTTGAAGAGCTTGGTGAATTTGTGGAAAACCAGAAGATAATGGATAGGCCAAAGATGAAATTTGGATCCCTGAATTTAACAGAACAATCTTTTAAGCCTCCTAAACCATCTGTAGAGGAATCTCTCGTTCTAGAGTTAAAACCTCTACTACAACATTTGAAATATGCGTATTTGGGAAATAACAACACTTTGCTAGTTTTAATTTCTGCTAAGCTAACACCTGAGCAAGAGGACATGTTCTTAAAAGTGTTACGATGATTTAAAAGAGCACTGGGTTGGACCCTTATCGATATAAAGGGAATTAGCCCTACATTTTGTATGTACAAAATTTTATTGAAAGATTGCCATAGCAAATCCATTGAACAATAGAGACGACTAAATCCAATTATGAAGGAAGTTGTCAAGAAATAAATTATCAAGTGGCTTGATGTTAACATTATTTACCAAATTTCTGACAGCTCGAGGGTAAGTCCTATGCAATGTGTACCCAAGAAAGAGGGTGTCACGGTAGTAAGTAATGACAATAATGAGCTCATATCGACTCATACTGTGACGGGATGGAGAGTGTGTATGGACTACCGCAGGCTTAACAAGGCAACTAGGAAGGATCATTTCCTTCTGCCATTCATCGATAAAATGTTGGACAGGTTAGTTGGTAAGGCTTTTTATTGATTCCTAGATGGTTATTTAGGATATAATCAGATTTCTATAGCACCTAGAGATAAAGAGAAGTTAATTTTCACGTATCCATATGGCACATTCGTATTTAGGCAGATGTTGTTTGGGTTATGCAATGCCCCAATAACTTTCCAGCATTGTATGATGGCCATATTCTTGGACATGGTGGAAAATTTCCTTGAAGTTTTTATGGATGACTTCTATGTCTTCAGAAATTATTTTGAAGATTGCTCAAAAAATTTGGAAATGGTTTTATAGCGTTCTGAAGAAATGACTCTCATTTTAAACTGGGAGAAATGCCATTTTATGGTCCGTGAAGACATTGTCCTGAGACATAAGGTGTCATCATGAGGAATTAAGTGGACAGAGCAAAAACAAAAGTGATCGAAAAATTACCAGCGCCCACTAGTGTTAAGGGTATCAGAAGTTTTTTAGGGCACGTAGGATTTTACAGAAGATTTATTCAAGATTTTTTGAAAAGCTCTAAATCCTTGTGTAATTTACTTGAACAGGACAAACCTTTTAATTTTGATAATCAATTTTTGCAGGCTTTCGAGGAACTCAAGAAGTGATTGGTAGTAGCACTGATTGTGGTTGCTCTAGAATAGAGATTGCCTTTTGAACTTATGTAGGAAGTTGGCAGAAACTCTACTTAATTATACCACTATGGAGAAGGAATTATTGGAAGTGGTCTTTACATTCGACAAATTTTGTTCTTATTTAGTAGGAACAAAAGTCTTAGTCTACACAGATCACTCAGTTGTCAAGTACTTGGTACAGGAAAAAGATGCCAAGCCGAGATTGTTTAGGTGGATACTCTTGTTACAAGACTTTGATTTGGAAATTAGAGATCAGAAGGGAACCAAAAATCAAGTAGCTGACTATTTGTCAAGAATAGAATCTAGGAATGAAGATGAAAGCAAGAAATATATTGAGGAAGACTTCCCAGATGAATAATTGCTTTATGCCAATGCATTACCTTGGTACACTGACATCGTAAACTTCTTAGTAAGTGGTGTAAAGCCACCTGACTTCAATGCCTAAAGAAAACAAAAATTTCTTCACAATGCTAAACAGAACTATTGGGATAAACCATTCTTATTTAAGCATTTGTAGATCAAATAATTCGAAAGTGTATCCCCAACGATGAGATGCATAGTGTCTTGCAACACTGTCACTCAACCCCATATTAAGGACATTTTTGAGGTATGAAAACAGTTGCCAAGGAACTCCAATTAAGATCCTATTGGCTAAGTTTATTAAAGAAGCTCATGAATTCCATAAGTCGTGTAAATGTTGTTAGAGAACAAGAAATGTGTCTAGGAGACAGGAAATGCTGTTGCAAAATATATTGGAGATTGAATTGTTTGATGTATGGGGAATAAAATTTATGGGCCTGTTTCCACCATCTGTGGGCATGCTATACATACTTTTGGTAGTAGACTATGTTTCTAAGTGGGTAGAAGCAGTAGCCCTAGCCTCTTATAAGGCTAAGTCGGTATTAATTTTTTTGCATATGAATATTTTCACACGATTTGGTACACCGAGAGCCATTATCAGTGATGAAGGATCCCATTTTTATTGCAAACTGATGGCCAATGCCTTGCATAGGTATGGGGTGAAACATAGAATTGCCACGGTATATCACCCTTAGACAAATGGCCAAGCTCAAATCTTTAATAGAGAAATTAAACAAATTTTGGAAAAAGTAGTGAATCCATCTTGAAAGGATTGGTCTACTAGATTGGATGAAGCTCTATGGGCATATTGAACTACATTTAAAACACCACTAGGGATTTCACCTTTTAAACTTGTTTACAGTAAGCCATGTCATTTACTTGCTGAACTTGAGCATAAAATGTTTTAGGCGATTAAGAAGCTGAACATGGATTGGGCTACTACTAGCAGCAAGATATTGCTGGAATTGAACAAGATGGCTCGTTTGTATAAGGAAAAGACCAAGCGATGACATGGTTCTAGAATTTTATCTAGGCAATTTGAACTGGACAACATGTATTATTGTTTAATTCCAGGCTCAAATTATTTCCTGGTAAGTTAAACCTTGATGGTCAGGACCTTTTGCAGTAATTCAAGTGTATTCGCATGGTGCTGTTGTTGTTAAAGACCTAATAATAAGGCCTACATTCAAGGTTAATGGACAACGCTTGAAGCATTACTAGTGTGCTCCTATAGAACGTGACAAGTAAAGCATTAGCCTTCTTGATGTTTGAATTTCTGTTAATAAGTAGTTTTTTCCATTTTATTTTCTATTGCTATTTTTATTTTTATTCTCTTCATTTTTAATAGAATTTCATTTCTGTTATTATTATTATGAACAGGAGCAGAATAAAAGAAGCAGGACCTGTTAGTGTATACAGAGCAGTGGTTTGCCGTAGCATTACAAAGAAACGTTATGCCATGACAAACTGAATGATAAGGTGTTAATAAAAGAGTTGTCTGGTTAGAAAAATCAAAAGGAAAGATTTTTAGGCAGTTCCATTTAGTGAATGTTGGGAAACCTAAAGTATGAAGCCCACAATGTAGGGCTTGATTATTTCATATTTTCCCTCAAAAAGTCTTTTCCGTTTTTAACTTTTCCTCCACGCCATACCCTTCTCTTTCATGTTTTTTATTCCCTAAAAACTATCATCACTATCCCTTTTTATTTTCTTCAATTGGTTCACATTTCCCACTTCTCACAAAGTTCACATTTTTATGGTCCTCTCATCATCAACCTCTCTACTATTTGTTATTTACTCCATTATTTTCTTTTTATGTTTCCTAGAACTTTTCTTCATGGCTAGTGTAAGAAGTACTTTTAAAACAATAAAATCTTTGCGTTGGCGCCCCGCAACCAAAGATATTCTTCAATGCTGTTGCTGCCACAAGGTATTTAACTAATATTCTAAAATGGCCATTTTTTTTAAATAGAGATTTTTATTGAAGGATGAACCCTACATGGGGTACCATGAATCGGTATCCTCGATTGTAGAAATGCACAACCGGAGCAAATTTTGTCTACACCTAGGGGATGTTTTGGGTAAAGTGGTAAGAGAGTTTTACGTTCATGTAAATTCCCCAGGTTCTCCATTTAAATGTGGGGTAAATTTTTTCCATTCGACGAAGACCATATTAATGCCTAGTTCGACATCGAAGAGGTTAGCGATTAGCATTCTAAATTTGCGGAGAATATTACATAGGAGGGTTGCCAAAAGTATTAGAAGATTTATGTATTGAAGGAACGTGTTGGATTATCTCAAGCCACGAATGTTACATTTTTTAAAGAGATACATTAAAACTAATTGGGAAGGTGTGGTACCACTTTTTAAGGATTTGTCTTATTTCTTTTACGCATAACCTGACTGTTTCAGATCTTTATTTGGGGTATACCATTCTATCTTGTTTAATCAATTTATTTTAGTATAAATTAATGTTGAGACCTTTCAAATTGGAATTATGATTTTGTAACTATTATATTGCTATTATTATCCCCAAATTTAGCTTTATGAGGTATTTCTTTAAACCTAATAGACAATGTTATTGTTCATACTTGATGATTTTTAAAGATTTTCAATATTATTAACGGTAAAAGAAAATTATTTGAAATGGTGATCTTTTACTTGTTTAGCCTATATGTTTTATTGATTTTATAGAGCTTGTTTATTAGATTTGGTGTCATCGATTAATAATAATTTAAGTTTTAGGTATGTCTTATAACTCGGAACAAGGTCATTATTCCTGTTCGTGTACTGGTTCTTCATCACCAATGACTGTCATTGAAGGAAATGAAATTTCCTATGCTCGGGATACTACTCATGAAATACCAACCCTTAAGGAGGCTGAGAGTTTGGATGATATTGATGTTGCCACTTATACGAGGAGAAATAGAAAGAAGACATCAATTGTTTGGCAGGAACTGACCGTAGTTAAGCTTGCTGATGAGACCAAAAGAGTGTAGTGTAATCATTGTAAGATTAAACTTTCCAAGAACAAGGATGGTACAACTACACAATATAAAAAAAACATTTAGATGGTTGTGTGAAACATCGATTATCTTTAAAAGGACAAGGCAATCTTTTTCTACCACCGCAAACACCTAGATCTAATAGTGCCAGTGGTATCCAGACTTGGAAATATGACCAAGCAAAGATCAGGGGAGTTGTTTCTCACATGATAATGGTTCATGCTCACATGATAATGGTTCATGAGTTGCATTTTGTATTTACTGAGTACGAATTATTCACTTTGTTGATGAAAACTGCAAGTCCTTATTATGTAAGAATTTCTCGTGCTACAGTCAAAGCTGATTGTTGGACATGTTATGAGGTTGAGAAGAAGAGGTTAAATGGGTTGTTGAAGACAGTGGATAGAATTAGCATTACAACTGATATGTGGAAGTCGGGTCAAAAGATTCAATATATGGTCTTGACAGCTCATTTTGTGGACTCGAATTGGAATTTGCAAAAAAGAGATTTGAACTTTATTGATGTGCCTCCTTTGCATAGTGGAGTTTTTGTATATGACGCATTGTACAAATTCTTACAAGACTGGGTTATTGAAGGGAAACTGTGCTTAATTTCCGTGGACAATGCTTCTTACAATGATGCAGCTGTAAGGATGTTGAAAGATAGCCTTTCATTTCATAAAAGGCTTTCTTTGAATGGGAAATTGTTTCATGTCCGTTGTTGTGCACACATCTTGAATCTATTGGTGCATGATGGCCTTTCTAAAATTGAAGATGTAATTGATAATGTAAGGGAAAGTGTGAAGCACATCATAGCATCCACTATGCATTTGACTATGTTCAGTGATATTGTTAAGCAACTTTAGTTGCGAAATAAAAGGTTGATTTTAGATTGTTGTACACAGTGGAATGCATCATATGCTATGTTGTCATCTGTATTGGAGTTTAAGGGCGTATTTCCATGATATGCTCAATAAGATGCAAGTTATAAGTATTTGCCAAGTGATGAAGATTGGGTGAGGGTTGAGGATGTTTGTTATTTCTTGGCACTTTTTAATGATATTACCAATATTATCTTAGGTAAACAATTTAAATATATCTAGTTTTATTTTAATATTTCTTAATTTTCATTTATGTTCTTTAATTTAATACATGGTATTTCCTTTATAAATATTAGGTTATGAATATCCAACTTCAAAATTGTTTCTTCTTGAACTTTGGAGTATCAAAAAGTTATTGATAGAGAAATATTTGAGTGAGGAATTTTGGATGAGATCAATGGCTGGAAAAAATGAAAAGAAAATTTGATAAATATTAGGGTGAATGCAATTTCCTAATTTGTATTGCTGCTATACTAGATCCTAGGAGTAAGATGAAATTAATTGACTTTAGTTTTTATGTTATTTATTTTGAAGAGGAAGCTCCCAGACAAATTCGCATTGTTCATCATAGTCTATATGAGATTTATAAGGAATATATGGATGAATAAGTAGCAACTAATGTTGGTACATCAATGGAAAATGATGTGCAAGAAAGTGGTGTGAATAATGCTTCTACCACTAGTAGAATAGGCAAGGGAAATGTTATGAATGGAAGAAGGAGTTTTGAAACAGTTGGCAATGTTAAGTCTAAACTAGATATAGACTTGGAAGAAGGAGTGTTCATTTGTAATGAAAACTATGGTGATTTTGATGCTTTAGAGTGGTGGAAGGTTAATAACCTCAAGTTTTGAATTTTATCAAAAATGACTTGTGAAATCTTGTTTATTCCTACTACTACGGTGGCTTCAGAATAAACTTTTAGTGCTGGTGGTAGAGTGATTGATGCATAGCATTCATCTTTAGGAACTGATACGGTGCAGATGCTACTTTGTGGTTTCAATTGGTATTGAAACTTTTATGGGTTGAAAAAGAAAGCCAAAGTGAGTAATTTTCAAGTATTTGTTCTATTTATTTAATATCTGAAATATTATTTAATTTGGTTATCTAATTTTAATTTTTTTATGTAGAGCAAAGTAGAAATTAAAGAGATTTCTTTACTTTGAAGTTGGAATTTTGAATAATTACAAAAGTACTTAATCTAAAAATTTTTAGGGTTTTATGTTGTTTCCTTATTGAATTTGATGGGTGAAACTTATGAATTTTTTGCTTTGGTGTTTTCAGGATGTGGTATCATTGGATTAATTGCAAGGGAATGTGCTATTTATGTTGTCAACTTTTTTAATTGGTGTTTACTGCAACATTTTTTGTGTTATCTTTTTGAATTGCTTCTCTTGGAATATGTTTTTTTTTGAATCGATTAAACTACTTGTTTGCAAATTAGTTTTTTAATGATATTTCTTCAACTTTAGAACTCAACAATTTTCATGTTGAAATGTAAGTTTTATTTAGTTGGTTTTCTTTTATTGATTTTTTTGTTTGTTTGTTTAGTTAACATTCACGAACATAAATGAACAAGTTCGAGAACGTAAACAAACATATTCACAAATGTTAAAAAGAACATGTTTGTGAATACCAAACAAACATGTTTGCAAATGCTAAACGAATTGATCCCGAATGTAACACCTTATACTCGGCCTGGTCGACAGACCCGAATATGTTAAACAGAAAGCTTAGATTCAAAAATCAAATGTCCATTGTTAAGTCGATCAAGTTTTACTGCGTTCAAATGATTAATTATCATCATTACAAGAAAATATTTCATTAATCGATCACACAAACAGCCAAAGTCCTGCATAATAGTCAAGTAGGAAAATTTGACAAAGATGTCCGTAGGTATCGATATTGATAATCAGGTATCGATATTACTCTATTGGGCTATCGATACCACTTGAAAAATAATACCAATTGACCATTCTGTTTCTCGATTCAAAAACCCATTTGTCAAAAATTATCGATACCTCTGAACCAAGTATCTATAATTCTTTCCAGAGTATCGATACTCTAAAAAGGGTATCAATACCAAATCTCTATTCTATTTCCTGTACGTTTTAATTCATAAAGGTATCAATTTTTAAAGCCTAATATCGAAACCTCTGCTTCTGGAACTAAATTTACAACATAGGATTGCAATTAACTCATTTCAAATAATTGCTAAACAACATGCATTTGGTGCTAAGTTCAATAATCATTCATACGGCTTAATCTATAACATAAAACTCCTAAATCAAGTCTGAACAATTGTTGTCATGCTAACATCAAAGACTAAATATTCTAACATAAATAATAACATGAAATTCACGTAAGTAAACTCAAACGTCCAAAAATCAATAGCTCAAAATAGGTTCTACCACATTGCCTATCACCCCAAAGCAAATGAAAATAATAAAGAACCTATAAAATTCACTAGCCTTCTTTGGATCACCCCATTGGAAACCACACCGCTCACACTGTGGTGACACTAATCTGCAAACATTGAAATGAGGGGAATGAGCTTTTGGAAGCTCAGTGAATGAATAGAAGAAACACATCATAAACATGCCATCATGCAACACAACCAGCCATTTATTCACAAATAGCACATTCTTAAGTCTAGCATAATCTAATATTAAAACATACATAGCCTAAGAGTCTTTTCGAAGCACATATACAAAATCATTCAAGCATAGAACATATTCCACACAATTATATAATAAATGAGAAAATAATATAAAGTAACATAAATAGCACTTGGACTATGAAACATGTAGTGAGCTCTATCATCACACATCGGATACACGGATCTCTTTACACCACATAGACTCATAGAATCAATCATGTCCTAGAAGTGAAGTGTATAGCTAACACTATTCCTATTTCCCCTCACATGTCCTGTTGAATGGAGCTTAGCTCATATTCCCTTATCCCTCTAAACGTGTCCCAAGGCCTCAATGCCCAAAATTCTCTATACATATAAGTGAGTACCCACCATCCGATGGATTGCCAATTATATCCAATGGTTCCAAGATCATAAGGCCAAAATATCCAAAAAACAACACACATTTCTTACCGACTATCCGTGCACCATCACTGCATATTAGCATCTTTTGCAAAACACTAGCATATTCATATAACATATATAATGTACATTTATTACGTGTATATAACTACCCTTTACACAATAAGCACCAAATCCACATATCACAAATCATGCATATTGTATAGCTACAAGACAAGTATAGCTCAAGAAAACTTACACTAGGAATTTAGAGTAGGGTGTTTAGGCTACATCTAAATTCCCAATAACAAATGACTCGTGTTTACAAGTAACAATTCCATACAGTCACCACTTTATGCTTTTGTCGAAAATTGAAAGCTCAACTAATGTTCTCTAGCTCGTAGCAATCTCTAACGAATCCAAAGCTTAACACATATAATCAAACAATAACCACAGTCAAATATCAACCAAATATTCACTCAAATTGACTAAAGCACAAGTTTTAAGCTTAGTCCCCATGTAACTTAGACTATTAACATAACAAATTTTATAAACTAATATCTCGATCTATACTAAACCGTTTTGCTTAAAATCAGTTCCCTTCATCTAATTATTCATTTACGCCTTCGTAACCTTCAAACTAGACAAATCTACTCAATTCATGGTATTGACATTTTTAGACATCTTTTAGGTAATTTTTTAAAATTCATTAAAACATGAGAAACCATTGAAGAAACTCTAAGATAAGTTTGAAAACCTTCTAATTATAAAATGAGTTGAAAAACACTTTGAAGCCAAGTTTTTATGCAAAATCTCTAAATCCACCAATAATGGCTTGATTTTCGGCTTTTGTTTGAAACATGTGATTCGAGGGCTAATAATTTAGGTTTAGAGTCTAAATAACGTTAAAAACTTATGAATACATAATGATTACCTTTGGCGAAAGAATGAACTGGTTTTGATGAAAATTCGGAAACCCCACGTTTAGAGAATATGATGAAATCTATAGAGTTTTTAGGTGTTTTTCTTGAGGTTTATAATGGCAAATGACTTAGGAATGATGAAAAACCAATGTATTGTGATTTGGGACTCAAAAATCAATGGAGAAAGCAAGAGGAATATCAAAGGGCAGCACAAACAATAAGCAAAAAGAAACAAACGTGAAAAACATGTTGAAGGGGATGAAATAGGTTCAATTTTACAAAATTGTAAAACTGCAATATAAATGCCTATTATTTTGACTTGTCTACAAATCAATCCTTTTTCAAAATTAAGGGTTTCTAGAACACTTTTTCAAAAATTGATTTGACAGTTAGGATGCCCTAGTCGAAAACACTGTCGAGTACCAATCTTACGAAATTCTGAGCCCATATAGGCTAAAATTTCCAGAATACCCCTAAAACTCTTAGACTCTATTTTAAGGTGTTACAATTCTCCCTCTCTAAAAAGAATTCCGTCCTTAAAATTACCTAAGCTAAACAAATAGGGATATTGACGCCTCATTGCTTCTTCGGTTTCCCAAGTAGCCTCTTCCACCTTATGATTGTGCTATAAAATCTTAACCAACGGAACTCTCTTATTTCGTTACACTTTCACTTCATGGTCGAAAATTTCAACTGGCACAATATGTGATGGATCAGAACGATACTTCCTAAGCATGGACACATGGAAGACATCATGAATTCGCTTAAGGTCTAGCTGTAACTTGAGACGATAAGCTACCGGACCTATCCTCTTAACTACTGTATATGGTCCAATCATCTAGGACTTAACTTACCCTTCTTACCAAATCTCAAGGCTTTTTTCCACGGTAAAACTTTAAAAAATACCTTATCCCTAACTTGAAATTCGATATCTCGATGTTTGAGATTCGCATAAGATTTCTACCTATTAGATGCTATTTTCAAACGATCACAAATTAGCTTAACAATTCCTTCAGTCTCACTACTAAATCAGGACCAACAACTCCCCTCTTATCTAATTCCATCCAACACAAAGGAGTTCTACACTTCCTACCATACAATGCTTCAAAAGATGCCATATGAATACTTTCTTGAAAATTGTTGTTGTAAGCAAACTCTGCTAAAGGTAGATATCTCTCCCAACTACCACTAAACTCGATCACACAACTTCGCAGCATATCTTCTAGAACTTGAATTACCCTTTCAGATTGACCATCAATTTGGGGGTGATAAGCTGTACTGAAAGTAAGCTTCGATCCCAAAGTTTTCTGCAAAATTTTCCAAAACCTTAAAGTAAACCTCAGATCCCTATCCGAGATAATCGAAACTGAAATCCCATGAAGACGAACAATTTCAGCAATATATACCTCGACCAGCTTCTGCCATGAATAATTGGTTCGCACAGCTAAGAAATGTGCACTCTTCGAAAACCGGTCAACTATAACCTATATCGAATATTTTCTTAAAAGGGTCAATGACAAACCCAAAACAAAATCCATAGTAATTCTTTCCCACATCCATTAAGGAATCCCAATAGGTTGTAGTAAACCCGAAGGAAATTGATGTTCAGCTTTCACCTTTTGACAAACCAAACATCGAGTGACATAATCTGTAACATCACGCTTTAAACCAAGCCACCAATATACTTCCCTAAGACAATGATACATCTTTCCACTTTTGGGATGCATAGCGTAAGGGCTACTATGCGCCTCGGTAAGAATCGCTTGCCTTAAATCCACATCCTGCGGCACACACAGTCTTCCTCGAAAATTCAAGATACCGTCACCATGAACATCAAAATTTCCTTTAATACCTTACTCCACTTTTCAAATCATTTTTAACAGTTCTCCATCTAACAATTGTTTCTCCTTAATTTGTGGTGACAAAGTCGGCCTTACTTGAGGTTTAGCATACAAACCACCAACATTGGCTAAACTCAAGCGCACAAACATAGGTCACAATTTCGTCATTGACTTTCTACTTAAAGCATCAGCAACTACATTCGCCTTGCAAGCATGATACTCTATTACACAATCATAATCCTGTAACAGCTCAATCCGATGTCTTTTCCTTAAATTCAACTCCTTTTGGGTGAGGAGGTACTTAAGGCTCTTATGATCTGTGTAGATCACACACTTCTCCCCATAAAGATAATTTCACCAAATCTTAAGCGCAAACACCACAACAACTAACTCCAACTCATGAGTAAGATAATTCCATTTGTGTGTCTTCAACTGCCTCGAATCATAAGCCACGACTTTACCCTTTTACATCAAAACGCAACCAAGTCCTGAATACAAAGCATTAGTAAAAACTACAAAATTTTTCCCATGTTTTGGTTGAACCAATATTGGTGCCTTAATCAAAACTGCCTTAAGCCGATCAAAACTCTTCTGCCTTTCATCAGTCCATTCAAACACCATGCTTTTCTGAAGTAGTTTCATTAAAGACGCGAAAATGAGAGAAAACCCTTGAACGAACCTATGGTAGTAACTAGCTAAACCCAAGAAGTTCTAACTTCAGTAACACTTTTAGGCAGCTTCCATTCCAAAATCGTCTCTATCGTCTTGGGATCCACTTGAATCCCTTCTACCGATACGACATGACCTAAAAACGCCACTTCTCTAAGCCAAAATTCACATTTACTTAACTTTACATTCAACTGCTTATCTAGAAGGATCTGCAAAACAACCCTTAAGTGCTCGTCGTGATCTTCCTCAGAACCAGAATATCCCAAGATGTCATCTATGAAAACAACCACGAATTGATCCAAAAATGAATGAAACACACGGTTCATCAAATCCATGAACGCACCAGGAGCAGTAGTCAATCCAAATGGCAACTCCAAAAACTTATAATGCCCATACCGAGTCCTAAAAATAGTTTTCAACGCATTAGACTCCTTCACTTTTAACTGATAATACCCAGATCTAAGATCAATATTTGAAAATACAGTTACACATCTAAACTGATCAAACAAATCATCGATTCGAGGCAATGGGTACTTATTCTTAGCAGTTAACTTGTTCAACTGCCTATAATCAGTACACATCCACATCGAACCATCCTTCTATCCAACAGTTGTTGCAACTAAACCTTTAACTCTTTGAGCACTTTTGGTGCTATGCGATAGGACGCAATGGACATTGGTGCAGTACCAGGGTTAAGCTCAATTCTGAACTCCGCTTCTCGATCTAGTGGCAAACCTAGTAACTCTTCTAGGAACACGTCAGGAAAATCCCTAACAGTGCAAATATCCTAAACTCTTAACTCCTTACTGATGGAATTCATCACATAAGCCAAATAGGCCTCACAACCTTTACCCAACAACTTTTCAGCCTTCATAGTCAAAACCATATTGGACATGAAACCTGGTCTTTCACCCACTACAACTACTTCCATTCCATCACTATGGCTCAAGGCAATCTGCTTAGTCTCAAAATCTACTATAACCTTATGTTCAGTTAACCAATCCATACCAAGTATCACATCAAATCCATAAAAAGGTAGTTCCATTAGATCAACAAAGAAAACATGTCCTTGAATCATAAAAGGCCACATACGATAAACCTTATTTACTACTACACTATCACCAAAAAAACTAATAACAATCATACCCAAACCAATTGTCTCAACAAGAATCCCTAACTTACATGTTAATTCACTCAAGATATAAGAATGCGTTGATCCAGAATAAACTAAAGAAAACAATGGAGTGGATCGCAAAGTAAAAGTACCTACAATAACATCAGTCGAATCTTGATCCTCTGGCTCCGTAATAGTATAAACTCGAGCTGGACTCCCCATTACCTCTACTGCGATAGTATGAGCAACAATTCGTTGTGCATTCGGTCTCTTATTACCCCTACTGCGACCACGGCCTCTAGTAGGTCCAGTAACAGGTGCTTAACTCTGAATCTGTGAAACCTCAACACTAAGTGGACAATCCCTTAGGAAATTTTCCTTCGAACCACATTTAAAACATCCACCTGTCAACTTACAACACTTACAAGAATGCCTACGCTCATAGTGCACACAAAGAAACCATCCAGAACTACCCAATGAACCACTAATACTAGCCATAGTACCACTCTGATGCTTAGACTGACTCAGTTGAGTCTCACGTCCTGCACCTTTACCGGGGACATGACTATGACGCCCTCTCTTAGATGGTCATCCTGATGTACTATCAGAAAGTCTCTTGCCAAAATCAGTAACCACTGAACGAAGAGGCTCAGCTAAGGTCTCTTCCACAACATTTTGTTTCTCAACTCACTTATCAAATGGAACCTTTTACAATGGAACCTCTTACAACCTTAGCTACCAAATAGACCGGAATCTCGTGATTTAACCCAAAACAGAACCTCTGACAACGGTCCTTTTCAAAAGGAACCATCTTAGGAGCGTACTGACTAAGTCGCACGAATTCAGCCTCATAATCTGCCACTGATAACTCACCTCGAACTAAGTCTAAAAATTCACGCTTACGAGCCTCCATATGTTGTTCGCCCATATAGTTTCTCTTAAAAGCCTCTAGAAAGCAGCTCCAAGTCAATCTATTAGTAATAGTACCTCTCCTAACTATATTCCACCAACGATGAGTCTCACCGTCGAGTAAGGATACAACACACCCAACTTCTCCTTATCAGAACAGGCCATCTGCTCAAGGATCCTTTTAACTTCCTCCAACCAGTATTCAACTATGGTTAGGTCAGTGCCTTTCACTCTAGAAAATTCTTTAGCACCCAACATCGAAAGATGTTCAAGCAGCAAGCTTCGATTAACTGGTGCCAAATTGATAGGTGCAGGGTTAGCGCCAGCAATCCGCTGAAATGCTCCTATCATGGCTTCCATTAGAGGGCCTACACCCTTGTCAGGGATGTTCACCCTACGCGGTGGCACAGGAGGTGTAGAGGATGTACCATCGTCTTGAGCACTAGCTCTCACATTAACACGTATGTGAGGCATGTCTAATTAATCTAGCATACAAACAAACAAGTAAACAGTGTGAGTGGCGGGAATGATCCAAGTGTCGTTCCTATAAGCAAACTTTAGGGTTAAAGGCAATATATTTTCGTTCTTACCCTACATACATCACAACGAGAGATATCTCATGCAATTCAATCAGGGTTACATCACCAATATCAAGAACAACAAGAGAGATTTAAACTCGTGAGTTTTCAAACTTCAAACACACAACAATCTCCTAGGTCCAAGAATTAATGAACCTAGGCTCTGATACCACAAAATGTAAAACCCTATATCTGGCCTGGTCAATAGGCCTAAATACAAGATGCCACACCACTGTCTCGTCTCATTCACATTAAACAGAAAGTTTAGATTCAATAAATCGATCGTCCATTATTAAGTCGATCAAGTGTTGCTACGTTCAAATGATTAATTTTCATTATTACATACAAATATTTCGTTAATCGAACACACAAACAGCTAGAGTCATGCATAATGGTCAAGTAGCAAAATTTCACAAAGATGTCCGTAGGTATCGATACTGATAATCAGATATTGATATTTCACTACAGTGGTATCGATACCACTTGGAAAAATAATACCAATTGAGCATTCTGTTTCTCGATTCAAAAACCCATCTGTTAAAAATTACCGGTACCTTTAAACCAAGTATCGATAATTTTTTCTCGATTATCGATACTCGAGAAAGGGTATCGATACCAAATCTCTATTATGTTTTCGGTACATTTTAATTCATAGAGGTATTAATTTTTAAAGCCCAATATCGATATCTCTACTAATGAAGCTAAATTTATTGCATAGGAATACAATTAACTCATTTCAAATAGTTGCTAAATAACATGCATCTAGTGCTAAGTTCAATAATCATTCATATGGCTTAATCGATAACATAAAACTCCTAAATCGAGTTCGAACAATTGTTATCATGCTAACATCGAAAACTAAGTACTCTAACATAAATAATAACATGAAATTCACGTAAGTCAACTCAAACTTTCAATAATCAACAGCTCAAATAGATTCTACCACATTACCTATCTTCCCAAAGCAAATGAAAATAATAAAGCACCTATAAAATTCACTAGCCTTCTTTGTATCACCTCTTTGGAAACACACCGCCCACACTGAGACGATACTAATCTGCAAACGTTGAAATGAAGGGAATAAGTTTTTGCAAGCTCAGTGAATGAATAGAATAACCATGGCATAAACATGTCATCATGCAACACAACCAGTCATTTATTCACAAATAACATATTCTTAAGTCTAGCATCATCTACTATTAAAACATGCATAGTCTAGCAGTCTTTTCGTATCACATATATAAAATTATTCAAGCATAGAACATATTCCACACAATTATATAATAAAAGATAAAATAATATAAAGTAAGATGAATGGCACTTGGACTATAAAACATGTAGTAAGCTCTACCATCACACATCGGATACGCGGATCTCCTAACACCACATAAACTCGTAGAGTCAATCATGTCCCAGAAGTGAAGCGTATAGCTAACACTCTCATTATTTCCCCTCACATGTACCGTTGAATTGAGCTTAGCTCACATTCCCTTATCCCTCTAAACATGTCCCAGGGCCTCAACGCCAAAAAATCTCTATACATATAAGTGAGTACCCACTATCCTTTGGCATGCAAAGTATATTCAATGGTTCCAAGATCACAAGGCCAAAATATTCGAAAAACAACACATATTTCTTACCAACTATCCGTGCACCATCACTGCATATTAGCATCTTTTGTAAAACACTATCATATTCATATAACATATATAATGTACATTTATTACGTGTATATAACTACTCTTTACACAATAAGCACCAAATCCACATATCACAAATCATGCATATTGTATAGCTACAAGACAAGTATAGTTCAAGAAAACTTAAACTCAAAAGTTAGAGTAGGGGTTTAGGCTACATCTAAATTCCCAATAACACATGACTCGTGTTTACGAGTAGCAATTCCATACAATCACCACTTTATGATTTTGTCGAAAACTGAAAGCTCAATTAACGTTCTCTAGCTCGTAGCAATCTCTAATGAATCCAAAGCTTAACACATATAATCACACAATAACCACTGTTAAATATCAACTAAATATTCACTCAAACTGACTAAAGCACAAGTTTTAAGCTAAGTCCCCACGTAACTTAGACTATTAACATAACAAACTTTATAAACTAATATCTCGATCTATACTAAATTTTTTTGCTTAACATCAGTTCCTTTCATCTAATTATTCATCTAAGCCTATTTCGCAACCTTCAAACTAGACAAATCTACTCAATTCATGGTATTAACATTTTTCGACATCTTTTAGGCAATTTTCTTAAAATTCATTAAAACATGAGAAACCATTGACGAAACTCTAAGATAAGTTTGAAAACCTTTTAATCTTGCTAAAACGAGTTGAAAAATACTTTAAAACTAAGTTTTTATGCAAAATCTCAAAATCCACCATTAATGGCTCGATATTCGACTTTTATTTGAAACATGTGATTAGAGGGATAATAATTCAGGTTCAGAGTCTAAATAGCATTAAAAACTTATGAATACATGAATAATTACCTTTGGCGAAAGAATGAATGGTTTTTGATGAATATTTGGAAACCTCACATTTGGAGAAGATGATGAAATCTATGGAGTTTTTGGGTGTTTTTCTTGAAGGTTTATGATGGTAAATGACTTAGGAATGATGGAAAATCAATGTATTGTGATTTGGGACTCAAAAATCTATAAAGAAAGTAAAGGGAATAGCAGGGGGTGGCACAAACTTGATGCAAAAAGAAACAGACGTGAAAAGCATGTTGAAGGGGATGAAATAGGTTCTATTTTACAAAATGGTAAAACTGCAACATAAATGCCTACTATTTTGAATTTGCTACAAATTAGTCATTTTTAAAAATTAAGGGTTTCTAGAACACTTTTTCAATAATTAATTTCACAGTTAAGATGCCCTAGTTTAAAACACTGTCGAGTACCAATCTTACGAAATTCTGAGCTCATATAGGCCAAAATTCCTAAAATACTCTTAAAACTCCTAAACCCTATTTATAGGTGTTACACCAAACAGATCAAATAATAAAGGAACCAAGTTCAAACATGATATTGAAAATTTAAATGAACACAAACCGAACATGAATAACCTCAAAAATAAACAAATGAACATGAACATAGCCTTATTTGTTTGAGCCCGATTCATTTATACCTCTAGTTGCTACTAGGGTTTGTCACTACCCACCCTAGTCAATCCCAAAGGGGACGTTGTATTTTCTTTTAAATTATTATTATTTTGCTACTTCATGTTCAACTAAAACTCTTGTGATTTTATTTATAAATTGAGACTACTGACTAGGTTAAAATATATCATACTAAGTGCCATCACTCTATCATTTTATAATGAGATTTATTATGTTGATAAATTCTAATTTCCAAAGGATTTCAAATTTTGTTTTTAGCCCATAGAGAGAAATTGAGCATCCCCACAGGAACATTAATAAAGTTTTTATTGTGGTAACCGGTTCGTGAATTTAGAACTCACATTCTAAGTAAGTCGAGCGTTAGAGAATAGCGGAATAGACCATGTTGGTACAAAGTTGGGATTGCTAATTCGGTAAAGAGTTTATTGCTATAAATAACACAAATGCTCAGTTTTAAAAATTTATAATTTTTTGTTGTGCAACAAAATCGATTTCTAATCGAATTTTTTCAACACCCCAAAACTACATAGACATCTGAAGAAATTAAAGTAGAGAATTTCAATTCAAAAATATATTATGCCATTTTCAATAAGGTAGATCAACAAGAATTCAAAAGTATTTGAAAGTGTGCTAGAAACCACCCATGAAAAAACTCATGAAATCAAGTTACCAAAGCTCCAAATGCTTACCAACAAGTTTAATTCTTTATGGATGTTTGATTATTAATTATTATACTATTTTTGAATTTTATGCTAAACTTTATGATATAACTACGGAGACTTTTGCTCTTTAAGAAGAATATTTTAATATGAAACTAGTTAGTTCGAAAGATACTACATTCATTACCTAAGAATGTAATTAAAGTGGCAATCATTAAAGAGACCAAAGATTTAAGAACTATACACGTTAATGAGATGATAGGTTCATTACAAACTTTAGAAATGAATTCAAGGGAAGCTTCAAAGTCAAGTAAATAAGACTTTAGCCTTTAATGTTAAAGTTGGTGTTGGCACATCTGAATATATTCATTGGTCAAGATTCTTGTTCAAGTTCAAAAAATTGCCTAAAATATAGAAAGATTTGAACAAAAATTTTAGGCTCGAAATATGAATTTGATTAAAAATGCTTGCTTAAAAAATGGGTCTGACTTTTAACATAAATTTCTAATCCCAAGTCCGACCCAACCCAACCTAAATATATTTATGTTGATTTAATATTTCAAATATAATATATAAAAATTAAATATCTATGTTTATAAATAATATACTTAAACCCAATAAACAAACACTCATATCCTAAAACCTAACCCAAGTCCATTATTTTAAAAGCCGACCAACTTATAAATCTTGAAACTTGAAAACCTAGAGAATAAGCCTTTCGATTCTGCCGCCAGCCTTCATTTTTGACATTCAACGCAAGAAAAAAAACCATCATATTTTCATATCAGTTGTTGCCTTCATTTCCACTTCCAATATTTTCCTAATTTCATCACCTTTAACAATCTGGCTTCCTCTTAAGCAATGGCGAGTAGGATCAATCTTTCATATTCAACCCAAGAAAAACTCAATAACCTTCGATCTTTTCCACTTTCAGTCGTTGCCAAACAAATCTATTCCACTTTCAATCTTTCAATACTTGCGAGTCAATTTTTAATATTTCTTTTATTATTTTTATTTATTGTGAAATGAATTTTAAACCTATTTTTTCTGAACGTTTGCTACTTTGCTTGGCATTTTACATTTTTGCTTAAGCTATTTTGAAAGTTAGACCATAAATTACTGGTCGAACTGTAGTATTGTTTTGTAAATTTGTTTATATTTTAGGTTAAACTAAATCTAAATAAAAATAATAGATAAAAATATTTTGTCCAAACTCGACACATGACTTTATAAATAGATCTTATATGATGGCACAACAATCTTTATTTAAGAGTATGAATAATAATTATCTCTTCTTACAAGGAACTTCAACAAAGTTGTGTACAATTACAAGGATGCTAGAAGAAATAAAAGTTAAAGAGTTATGGTAAAAAAAGTACAAAGAAAGAAATTCAATGCTATGAATGTAGTTATGAATGTAGCAGTTTTGGATATGTCAAGTGTGCCAACACTTGTAAAATAAGAAATTTTTTAATGTCACATAAAGTGATGATTAAAAAATTGAAGAGATTACAAGTAATTATGTTTTTTTTTATCAAATTACAAGCTGTGCCTTCTAGTGTGGTCACAATAGGAATCACAATTTCATATACAACTGATGATAATGATGATGATGCTTCTAATTTGTATAAGATTTATCGAGTTATGTTACAGAAATGGAAGGCTTGTTATGTGAACAAATCCTTGAATAAACAAATTGCTAATAGAAAAGGTGTGAATTTAAAGCTCATGAAAGCTATCAATGAAAGAGATATTATAATCGTTGATATTAAAAAGGCAAATGAGAATCTTGAAAGGATACTAAAAACAAAGATTCCATTATTATTGGTTATGAAGCCAATATGAAAGACATAAAAGGCAAAATTGAATGCAATTTAGGAATTTATAGAAGTTCAAACTATCTTGATGAAATTGGACTCTAAAAGTAAGAAACTTGATAACATCTTGGCTATTGGAAGAGGGAAATTAGACATAGAGGCTTGGGATACATTAACACTGATAAGAAATGTATTACATTTGTTGTTTTTGTTAAAACTAATGAAATTTTTTTATTGAGACAAGGGAAAAGATATTTCAAAAGAGTACTTGTTTTTATTACGTTATAGGTCAATTCAAATCATAATGCTATTGTAACACCCCTAATTCGTATCTGTCACCGGTTTAGGGTTACAGAGCATTACCGTACAATCAAAAACATTTAAAATTAACTTCATTTAATAACATAAACAAATCATATGCATACATATCATCCCTATATCGAGCCCTCGAGGCCCTAAAAAAACCTTAGAAATGATTCGGGACCAACCTAAAATCATTTGGAAAGTCTAGAAAAAAGTCACAAAAATTTGGAAACAGGGGTCACACGGCCGTGTGGACAAGCCGTGTGCCTCACACGACTGAGACACACGCCTGTGTCTCAGGCCATGAAACCTTCGAACTAGGGACACACGACCATGTCTCAGCCCGTGTAACTCTCTGAGTTGTCCCACACGCCCGTGTACCAGGCCGTGTGTTAGGCCATGTAACTCACTGACTTATACCCTTTGAAAACCCTTGATGACAAGCAGCTATGTCGCCAGGCCGTGTGTTTCACACGGCTGAGTCATACGCCCGTGTCTCAGATCGTGTGAACCCAAAATGTTCCTAAAATCAAACCATTACAATACCATTTCATGCATATACACTCAACCTATTTAAGCACACATTCAAGGTACTTAAGTAGCATTCAAACTTGCATCAAAATGCCATTTTAACAACCTAATTCAACTAGCTAATGTGTCATTCAAAGACACCATAATTATATCAAAACATATCAATATTGCTTCATTTCATGCATAGTAACCTAGTTCAAACATATACCAAAACATACCACAAGTACACATTTTCATATCATTCTAATTACACCAAAAAGAACCTATTTACAAGTATGTTAAAGTACCTAATGACATAGTTTAGTAAAGTATCAAAGTATACCAAACCAACACATCTAGCCACCTATACATGCCACTACCTTAAAAGACACAAAAACTACCAACTTCGATGGATAGTGTGAGTCGATTGATTGATCCTTCCAAAATGTCAGCAACAGATAACTAAAAAGATCCACAAGAACCGGTAAGTATACAAAACTTAGTAAGGAAATAGTATAACACTTAATCTAATACATTTAGATAGATTTCATATACTTTTTTAATTTTGGGTTTACCGAAGTACAATCACGGCACGAAAGTGTGTTCAGGGGTACAAAAGTACAAATAGGGCACGTATGGTCAATCAAGGGTACTGAAGTACAAACAGGGGCACGTATGTGCAATCAGGGGTACTGAAGTACAAACAGGGGAAATTATGAGCAATAATTTAATTATTAACTATAGAGATTTAATTAAATAACTATAATTTAAAAATACAAGTACAAATACAATAAATATAATTGAAACTCTATGGACTTACCTACTATTCGATTTCGATCAACACACAAGGACTAATCTGTTATTTTCCATGTTCCTCTGTTATTGTCCCTTTGATCCAAGTTTTGATTTATGTGATAATTAAATAAAATATATTAATATCATAAATATTTCAATTTCATTCAACGTACATAACCCTTAAATTCTTATTAATTACAAAATTTCCTAAACTTTTACAATTTTTACAATTTAATCCTTTATCCCTAAAATCATCAAATTGGCTATTTTATTATAATCTAGTTACAGTCAAATATTATGGGTCCTTTAACAGTCCCTGTTGTACATCAAATTCACTATCAAACCTTAATATTTTGACATTTTAACAATTTAATCCTTAAATCAAACTCTAACAAAAATCACTTCACAATTCAACCAAACACCACAATAAAATATTCAAACACATGGTTATCACAAAAAAACATTCAATATTCATCAATGGTAACTTTCAAAAATTTTAACAAATACAAAACTGAAGGTACGGGCTAGCTGGACCTAGTTGCAACGATCTCAAAAACATAAAAATCATTAAAAGCGAGCTTAAATACACTTACATAAAATGGAATGAACTTGACCAAATACCCTATCCCTTTTCCATGGTGATTTTTGGTGGAGAAAATATGAAATGAAGAAGATGAACATGATTTCTTAGGTTATTTTTAGTTTTATTTTCTAATTTACCTTTTGCCCTCTAAAATTATCAAAATTTCAATAATACCAAATCCATGTACATCCAATATCAACATATATGGTATAATTACCATTCAATTCCATTAACTTTCACTTATAAAGCCATTTGACTCTCTTCAATATTAGAACTCAACTTTTTCACCTTTTACGATATAGTCCTTTTTACTTAATTAAGTATTTAAACATTAAAATTTCTTAATGAAATTTTAATATGACCTTATAAAATCTTGTAGACACTAAATAAATAATAAAATAATAATTTACTCATCAAAATTGTGGTCCAAAAATTACTATTCTGATATCACTAAAAACGAGATGTTACAGCTATGGGTTTCTCACTAGTCTCAAATAAAATTTTCATATGCCCATAAATACTGCCACCAAAGAAATTAGAAGAAAAAAGTATAAATTAAAAAAAAGAGGTCACCCCTAAAAATTCCAAAAAGTCAATTTTTCATTGTTATGGTAAAGTTGGCCACATCAGACGTCATTGTTATAAGCTCCTTAATGATTTGAAAAGGGAGAAAATACAAATGTTGCATGCAATGTTCCCACTAGACAATCAATAAGTAGATCTTATAAGAAAGTGTGGGTGTGAAAAGTTCAACATTGATTCAATTATTAAGATAAATGAAAGAGTTATTATCTAATTAAATGTAATAGTTCGATTTTAAGTGGTATTGGAAAAGACGGTCTTAGAACCCCATTTCTGTAAATCGAGTCTATAAATATTAAATATGATTATTTACGGGTTAATATAAAAGTATATTGATGTTTGATTCATCAATTTTTCAATTAAATAATTAATTTAGGTATAGGGACTAACTTGTAAAAGTCCAATTGCTATAGGTTTTAATTGACCAAAGGCTTGAGAACTTAAATGGTAATTAACCAAAGTTCTAAAATGATTATTAAATCATTTCCATTGGAAATTAGTGGATGTTGATGAAAGAATCCACTGTGTATGTGTAAAGAATTATTAAGTTAAACAAAACATGATTAGTTTAATTAATCAAGTTAATCCTTAATCTTACTATATAAATTAAAATAGTGTAGAAAAATGTCATCTTTTTCACTCATCTTCTCCCTTGCCTAAATTGAAAGAATAAAAACCCTTTTGAAGCCTTTTACATTCGACCACTAAATAGTAAGTGATTTCAAGTTCTTTTCTTCTAATTTTTATAGATTTGAGGTCATGGGAGCCTGATTTAGCTAGCCTAGGTACCAATTTGTAAAATTGTTAAAATTTTTAAATGTTTTCGTTGATATCTTAAAGAATTAGACTTGAAATTGATAGATTTTAAGGTTAGTTTATGAAAATGACTAGACTGTAAAGTTTAATTGTTAGTTTCATACATTAGGGACCAATTGAAAAAAATAAAAAATTGTTGAGATTTCGGTAGGGATAGGAAGTAGAAGGTCCCTAATGAACATGTGGGAAATTAGATTTTAAACCAAGGCTCAAAATTAAAAGTTATGACTATTTCGAATTTAGGGACTAAATTGAATAAAATATAAAATTTAGGTATTGAAAAAATGAATTCATATAAGTTTATTCATATCATGGAATAATATGAAAATGTTTAGTATTAATTGATTGTATAAAATAATTGTACAAATCAAAATTGGATCAAAGTGGAGTTAATCGAGGAAAAGCAAAATTTGTTGATTAGTCGCTAAATAATCAACTTATTTGGTATTTTGAATAGGTAAGTTCATATGGAATTTATTATTTTAGGCTTTTTATGGGTTTGATTATATATATAATTTTATATGAATGTTTGATTATGGATTAATTTGTTGTGAATTAATTTGAAAGACTAGAATTGGACTAAATTGAAATGTGACATTTATATGTGTAAAAGATTATCGTGTGAACTTATTAAAGGGGTTAGGATACAATTTACATGTCAATAGGGTTTTGTGCACACTCCTACATGATTTATTTCGGATGTTAACTAGATTTAGCATTTGTTGCAAATTGTCGGGTATTATGTGACACAAGTTTAGCTCGAATGAGTAACCTGATATGTCGTGGTATTGGTTTAGCCCAGATGAGTAACCATATATATATAATTTTACACAACTCAGATGAGAAACTAGTGTGGTGTAGTTACCTGTGTATCCGAGTCCATTTACTAGGGTTTATCGGACAACGATTTAAATGAAATTGAAAATTTGAAATGTAATGAAATGAACTTGATATCGAAATTGAAAAGTCATCAAATGGATTGAATTGAAAATGATACATCTTTATGATTGATAATAGCACAAATGATTTATTTGAATTATGTATAATAGTTAATATATTATGTGTAACACCCCTTACCCGAGACCATGGCCGGAGTCGAGCATGAGGCGTTACTTGACTTAACTTAAAAGTTCGGGGCATAAAAATTTACTTTCAAATTTAATTTCATCATTCATAATAAAGTTGTCCACCTGTACAGCAGTCACTAAAATAATTATAATTCAATCTACGAAACTCGAAATTTAGATCTGTAAATTTTTGCTAAAACTAGACTCATATATCTATTCACCATAAATTTTTCAGAATTTTTTCTTTAGCCAATTAGTACAGTTTATTAGTTGAAGTATCCCTGTTTCACTAATCGATTATCCTGACCACTCATCACTAAAATTTAATTATATCTTATTAAAGGCTTCATATGGTAATTAAACTTATTTCTACTGAAAATAGACTCATTAAGGAATCTAGACATATAAATTATAACTCAAAATTCCTTCTGTACAATTTTAATGAATTTCTAAAGTCAGAACAGGGACTTCAAAAACATTCTTGCCCTGTTTCACTAAAATTCAAATATCTAAAAGTATATAATTCTTTTGCTTACTCCACTTCTTTCCTATGAAAGTAGACTCTTTCAGCTTCAATTTCATATCTCACACAACTTCTAATTCTATTTCCACTATTTTTGGTGATTTTTAAAAGTTACATCAATGCTGCTGTCCAAGAACTGCTCCATTACAATTTTTAAAAAAAATTCAATATAACCCCTTTATAATTGTCTAACCTTCCCTGCAAATTTCAAATCACAACCAATTCCAGTATTTCATCTACTTCATTTAAATACTAATGAAGTTCAACCAATCAACCATTTCAAACTAAAAACATGTATATATTTCGATATCTAACGCAACCATAACATTCAAATTTACTTTTTACTTCAATTCCCTAAAGTTGCTTAACATAAACTACCGGAGTATATCTGGATAGTGTGATTCTTGATGTAGATCCGATCCTCCGAATGTATAAATACGTTAATCTACAAAAACAATAAACACACACATGTAAGCTTATAGAAAAGCTTAGTAAGTTCATAGGCATAAAACATAAATCTTACCAAACACTTGTACACTTATACAATATACACCATTACTAAATTTACACATCAACCACAATCTTTGGTGAGTTCCTTGGTATAAACTCACTACTACTTATTCTTTTACCATAATTCCTTTGGGCCCATTTGTCACTTACCATCCTTGATCAAAATTAAGGAACAGTTATGGAAATTTGAGTACTTCACTTTCACTTTGCCATATGACCTCTTATCACTTGTCCTTGATCGATAAGTGTAGCTAGGCTACCACTTATCACTTTACCACTTGATCGGATAAGTGTAGTGAAGCTACCACTTATCACTTTATCACTTGATCGATAAGTGTAGCCACTTATCACTTTGTTTCTTGATCAGATAAGTGTAACCACTTATCACTTTGTTTCTTGATCGATAAGTGTAGCTAAAACTACCACTTATCACTTTGTCACTTGATCGAAGTACTCAAATCCGACGCTCCACTTAATTTGATCATTTATTCGATTTTCACATTTTATTTTATTCTCATTTCAACAATAAATACATTTCACCATACATTGTATAATTCATGAAATTAACATTTAATCATTAAATTTCAGCCATATGAACTTACGGATCGATTTGCGAATTTGTAAAAGTTCGTGGACTAATCGGCTACTTTTTCTTTTCCTCGACTTGTTTGGGTTCTCGATCTAAAATGTAAATTTATTCATTCATCAGCATTTAATTCAATTCTAATTCATTTCACAATTTATGCCCTTTAATTTTCGAAATTACACTTTTACCCCAAACTTTACAATTTTACAATTTGATCCCTACTCAATTAACCCTCAATTGATCTATTTTTCTCAATTAACACCTTTTCCAACTATTTTAGACTACTACATAGCCTTTCATACTCAAAACCGCAACACCAAACCTTAATTCCCAACTTTTTCACAATTAGGTCCCTAAAATCAATTTCTATCAAAATTACTTAATAAAATCATCATATAACAAAATTAAAGCTTCAATTCCATGTTTATTCATCATAAAAATCCAACACTCATCAATGGTAACTTTCAAAATCAGCCATGGAATCAAAAACTAATGAAATAATTAGTTGGACCTAATTGTAAAAGTATCAAAATCACAAAAATTAGAAGAAATAATCAAGAATTAAACTTACATGATTCAAAAATATGAAAAACCAGCTTATTCCAGACTTCCTATGGCATTTGTGCTGATAAATTGTGAAGAGATCTCTAGATTTTTCACTTTTGTCTTTGTTTTAAATGTTTAATTTGTTAAGTTTCCAATTTTGCCCCTGTTTGTCCTTACATTCTGCTGATTTTTCTTACCCAACCGTCCAGCCCATATAATTTGGGCCTAATTGCCTTTTAAATCCCTCCACTTTAGTCACTTAAGCTATTTAATCACAATTTAACAAATTTTACACTATTCCCAATTTAGTCCTTTTAGTTAATTAACTATCCAAACGTTAAAATTTTCTAACTAAACTTCAATACCAACTCAATGACACTCTATAAATATTTCTAAAATATTTATGGCTCGGTTAAAATCTTGAGGTCTCGATACCTCGTTTTTTATTTTAATTATTTTAATATTTATTCCTAGTACACTATTCACTATTTCAAAAATTTTCCTAACTTCACATTTAACTTATACTTACTAAATTTATAATATTTTCTACTCGTTTGTCAGATTTAGTGATCTCGAATCACTATTCCGACACCACTAAAAATTCAGGCTATTACATTATGATTGTGGATTTAATGTACTATTGAGATAAGTTACATGTAGCATGAATTTGTATGATGAGTGCTTGTAGTGTTAAATGATCTTGGTTATAAATCAATGTTCACTTAGTTAATGTTTTGAGTGCTATGTCTAGCCAAGTTATGCCAAGTTAAGGTAGCTTAAAATGTTTAGGTAAAAATAAGGTAAGCCTTGTGTTTTACATATGAACTTACTAAACAATCTATATACTTACCCTCGTTGTTTTCCTTCCCTTATAGATTGTTACCTTGCAAAACTCACCAAGTCAGATCGTCTCGAAGCTCACACTATCACTGAATCAGTAGTTATGCAATTATTTTAAGTCTAGTGTTGTAACTTGTATATAAGGGTTTTAGTGTGTACTTTAGTGCTTAGAAGAGTTTACTACTTGGGAAGTATGACATAGCCCATTTTGTATAATGTGTTGCCTTTGTGACTACGTAAATGTATTATATTAGTTATGTTTAATGCTAGAATAAGTGATGATATATGCTTATATGTTTTGGAATTGGAATGTTATAAAAATGAGGTAGATGAGGTAACTAAGTTAATGAATGGTTGAAATTTACGTATTTGAAAATTTATGATTGGAAGTATGTTTGTTTTAGTTCAAGATAAGGTCGTATAGGCTCATGGTGTACAATATGAAAATGATAGGTTAGTTGAGGAAGTAAACTAGTAACTTTTTCGAACAGATTGGTTAATAAAACAAATTTATTGATTACATTAATATATTTTGTATGATTGTCCTCATATGGTTTTGCACACAAAGAAAAATGGAAGCAAATGTTGCTCATTGATTGTCTAACGTTTAAACTAATGCTAAGCAGTATTACGTGGTTGGATCGTAATACGGAAATACAACTTGTATTAGTAAAAGAACCTAAACATGTCCTTAGTCTAATCAGAAATGAGAAAACTGATTTCAAGACTAATATGTCATCTATCAAGTCAAATTGGGGAGATGCTTCGTCTTAGGAATTAGAGCAGATGACTCCTAGAAGATAGAGACATAAATGTGACTAACTGGACTGACAGTATATCTGGCTAGACCCAAGAAGAATAGATCTTCAATTTTTTTATGAGTTTATTCACTTGTGACGTTCATACTGGGGGATACCTAAATCCTGAATGGATGACGAACTATGTGTGCATGACTTGTACACT
The DNA here is from genome assembly GCF_025698545.1 of Gossypium raimondii. Taxonomy (NCBI): domain Eukaryota; kingdom Viridiplantae; phylum Streptophyta; class Magnoliopsida; order Malvales; family Malvaceae; genus Gossypium; species Gossypium raimondii. The sequence continues at coordinate 43,460,651 of NC_068575.1, read as the reverse complement.
TGATGTAAGTACAAGCCTGAGTTTGAATAGATAAGTAACCGAAAGCTGGTGCATTGGGTGTATGACTTTTGCACTATGTAGTGTCATTCACAACAGTGGAATTCATAACTCAAGACATGGGTAAATGATATCCTCTCATTGAAATCACATGGTTGATGAAAAGTAAACACGGTCACGGGTTGTTCATCTTTGTGATAAATGATTTGATCACTATTTGATGGTGATTGAATTTTCATTAAAGAAGATGTAATAGTTACAATAAGATAAAATAGGATCATACTAGGTGAACAAATATTATCCCAAGGAGATTAAGGATATCCTAATACTGTAACACACTTATGACAAGGTCATTAGATGAGCACTAATCGAGTTGCTTTCGTAATGGTATGCAATTAGAGAGAGCTTAACTACGATACTAGGAATTACTTCATGACTAAATGAGTTTATAATTAATATGTGAAATGTTGTAACTTAATTATAAATAATTTGAGCACTAATTGCATATGACTGATAGGTCCCTCCGCTAGCTCGTTGAAACCATAAATGAATCACATGTTGAATCAAATGAACATAAATGAATAGAAATAGAGAAATAGGAAACATTTCAGAAATTATTATTGTTTTCTCCAAAATGAAAATAAAAATTGAGAAAATGAAATCACTTGGAAATGAATATCTTTGTTCTTAAAATGGAAATTAAAATGAGAAATGAATTAGTTTAGAAATAAACAAGGAATTCTAAAAATGATCGGAAAATTGAGTTTATGATTTTAGCTATTTTAAAGCTCTTAAATGAAAATAAACCATATGATCATAATGAAAAAGTTGAATGGTGAAATATTAAATAAATTTTCTTACAAATTTTATTAAGGGTAAAAATCGTCATAATTTTATCGGGGGTAGAATTGGGATGAGAAAATTATTTAAAAAGAAATATTAAATTTTATTTTTGGAAATAAAAAAATAGAATCGGGTTGGATCAAATTATAAAGTATTGGTCAAATGTCCAGAAAATAACCGTAATTGGACCCGATGCAAGAGAGGCCCAAAATCCCTTCAAGGAATATAAATGGGCGAGACCCTTAGAAGGAATACTAGGGTGTGCCGCCCACCCTAATCCTACTCTAAGTAGGAAATGTTTTTCTATTTAAAATAAACTTCTCTAATTCAAAAAAGGTTCTATCTTCTCTCACTGTAAATAGATGACACCAAAAGAGCTATTAACACAACTTTCAGATATCATTATTCTTCCCGAAAATAGATAGACTTTTATTCTCTTACGAATTAAATATATTTTCTAGAATAACGATTCTGCCAGTTTCTATTTGAGAAAGGAATTTCTGTTTTCACCAAAAAGAAAAGAAAACTATTTCTAGTTTCAGTATTTGATTCAATTTGTTTGAGCCCCGCACTCAAAGTAATTCATTGTATGAGAATAGCGAAGAAGATCGTTTGGTTGAAAGCCAAAAATGACAAGGATCAGTCTATCCGAAAATACATGTACGACTTCGGTCTAGGGTTTATTACTAGAAACATTACAAACTGGGATGATTTTCATAATTTTTATTTTTCAATATGCAAGAAAACTTTTTTCGAATCGGATTTTTTTTCCAACAATTGGTATCAGAGTTACGGTTGTGTTATGTTTTTAATTGTAAACCAAGACCAAAATTCTCTATCTTCTTCATGTATGATTATATTTGATAAGATGTGCATTCTCATAATTGTATGCATGTTTAGGGGAATGTATGCAAATGAATTTATGATATTATTTTATTACTATAAATGATAATGTAATTTTGTGAAAGTTGTGATTCCTAGAAATTACGACATAATTTGCTATTATATCACTTATGTATAATTTAAATTGTGGACTATCATTTTCACACAAGTTTTATTTTATTATTTATTTAGAATAAAATCTGTGAGTCGGAAAAAAACATAGAAATTTTGTATCTTAGATTTTCCCGACAAAACACGAAAAATTGAAACTCATCCAAATCGATCGAGACAACGCAGACCCGACCTAGCCAAACCAGCAGGTGATCGGCAATGGTCTAGCATTGGCCAGTGACGATGGTGATATGAAAACGACAGCAAAAAGATGGCAATGATAGAAACGTGAATTGGTATCATAGATGAAGTATGTGGTGGCAAAATTGAAGACCTAAAATATGCTTTAGGGTGAATTTTTTAATTTTATTTTTTTAATATTAAATCATGGAAAATTTGAATGGTCAAAGTCATTTAATTTTATGCTTTTAATTTTATGAGATATGAATGATGATAATTATATGACTGCACACGTATGTTTATGCATATATGAGATAAGTGTGCCATATAGATAAGGGAGAATGTCATATGTACTTGTCATGCATAAATTGATCATTCATGATTAAAAAAAATTAAAAAATGTGACCAGCACCCTATATAAGCTATAAGACATATACGGAGGCCAAGCTTTGTTGGCTTGACAGTTTGATATAACTAGCTTGATGAATGCAAAACAAAAGCTCGGTACTCCGGTCAAAGACCATATGATAAATCCTATGGGATACTTTGCCAAGGTTACGGATAATGAGGCCAATTTGGACTCGAACACTAAAACTGAAATGGTGCTCAAGAGCTTGTCTAAGGACTTTGCTAGTTTTCAGGCCGCATATAACATTGGCAACAAAAATTTGACGCTTACACAACTCATGAAGGAGTTATAATTCTATGAGTTGATGTTGATTGATGGTCAGCTGGTCTGAAGAGGAGAAGCAAATATAGCTATCGCTTCTTCCTCAAAAGGGAAAGGAAAACGTGTTAAGAAAGGCAATGCTAAAGTCTCTAGGCCACCACAAGTGGAAACGAAGAGAACCAAAAAGTCTAAAGACTTATCTAAGTCTAAATGCTTCTTTTGCAGTAAGAAAAGGCACTTCAAGACAAACTGTAGAGAGTGGAAGGAATATCTGGCCACCAAAGGCAAATGTATAAAACTCTGTATGATAGAAGCTTCCTTAGTGGATGATTTAATAGACCAGTAGGTTATTGATTCGGGAGACACTAATCATGTCTGTGTTTCTCTACACGGGTTCAAAGAGACAAAAGATCTTAGAGATAAGAGTCTATTGTTGAGGACCAGAGATGGGAAAACTGTGGTAGCTGAAGTAGTGGAAGATGTACATCTTTATTTTTGATAATTTTAGGAATATTATTTTGAAATACATTTTCTATGTATAAATTTTCAAAAGAAACTTAATTTTAGTTGCATGTTTATATAAAAACGGCTTGACCGTGACTTTTAATAATGGAATTGCAGTATTTAGAAATCAGAATCTTATCTGTAATAGATGGATGTTAAATAATCTCTATTTTATCAAACAAAAGATGTATACACTACTTGAGACTAAAATATCGAATAAGAAACTTAAAACTTCTCGCTCTAATGAGACATACCTTTGGCATTTGAGACTTGGTCATCTTAACTAAGAAAAAATCACTAGACTTGTGAAAGACGACATCTTATGTTTGCTTAAATAAATCAATCTTCCACGATGTGAATCACTCTTGAAAGGTAAAATGACCAAGCGATCTTTTAAAACAAAAGGAATGAAGGTCGTCAAACCCCTAGAACTTGTGCACACTGACGTATGTGGCTCCATGAGCGTTAGTGCAAGAGACAATTATGTAACAGCTCATTTTCAGTGAAATCAGAACAGTGGTTTTGGTACCACAAATCCAAAGTCAAAAAAAAATTATATTATTATTATTTTATGTTCTACTATATGATAGAAATACAGTATAAAAATTTTGTTAAGAAATTTTACTATTTACATACCTAATTTGTTGAAAAGGACTAAATTACATTAAATGCAAAAGTTTAGTTCTAATAGTAAAAAGTATTAAATAGCTATAGTATTTTAAATTTTGGTCCTTATATAGTAAATAGACCATTAAAGTGCTTAGTGGTTAAGCATGAGTAGTCATCATTGGAACTTTAATAAATTATTAAGGGTAATTTTGGAAATTAGTGGGTCAAGTAATATTAAATAAAATAAAAATCTATTATCATCATCTACCACCAAATAAAAAATAGAAGAAAACTTAGCCATGGAAGCTTGAGATATTAGCAAGCTTATTTTGCTCAATTAGGTATGTATCATTGTCCCGTTTTTAATTATTTCTATGTTTTTGAGATCGTAATAGCTTAATCTAGCTAGTTCGGGGATTAATTTGTAAAATCGTTAAAGTATTAGGGTTTTGCCATTAATGAGTATTCTTGAATTATGAAGTTTTATGATAGAAAATGAAAAGTTGTTGTTAGATAAACAACTTTTATAAAGAAAATTTTGATGAAATTATCAATTAGGGATTAAATTGAAAAGGTATAAAAATCAGCTAGGCTTGAGTAAGGATTAAATTGTATGAATTTCATTTTTCGAGCCTAGGGACTAAATTGCAATTAATTAAAAGTATTGGGGAAAAATAGTAATTTTTCCAAAATTGTGTGTTGGACTAAATTGAATATGAATTATATTGAATTGAGTTAAATTCATTTAAATTCATTCATATAGATCCGGTTAGACCTAGTACGGAGTTAGATCGAGGCAAAGGAAAAATATCGAATTAGTCACCTTCGTATCTACGTAAACTTGTCGAGGTAAGTTCGTGTAATTAAATTGTACATTAATACGTGTTAAATTGAATTATTGTTTGTGAATTGTACAATTGTCATGAATAAATACCAGTTGTATATTCGACGATTACCAGGTCTCGTTTGAACCTTATGAAATTCATAGGTTACAAATGACATGTCATTAGGATTACCGATTTGGTTAGGGCCCTGCATGTGTTGCGGACACACCACAGCTCTTATGAGCTTCCCGTTATTCAACTCGGAAAAGCTTACTGTTTACAACTCATATGACCATACATAAATATGAATTGACGGATTACAGTTCAGTACACCTTGTGTGTACTACCTGTGTATCCAACAATATTCTAAATGCTTCAATGGGTACAGTTCAGTTATGAAATCATATGAGTTTGATATGAACTATTACCGGTATATACATGAAATATGATTATTTGATGAATTCAACCATGTGTGTTCGATTTTATAGGTGATTTTCATGGCTAATATGTTGTGATCATGTGTTTAGGTTTTTGGCCAAATTGATTGAGATATGCTATGTTTACTTACCAATTTTATGGAAATATGGTAAGTTAAATTCTGTATTATACGAACTTAGTAAGCTTAAATGCTTACTCTGTGTTATTTTCTATGTTTTATAGTAATTCAAAAGCTTGTTCGGGTTGGAAGTTGGTAAGAGTTATTTCACACTATCCATCAACTCTTTTAGGCACTTTTAGTAAATTAATGCCGGTTATAATGGCATGTATAGGTTAATTTGGCCAATGTTGGCATATAATTGTTTTGTTGAGATTAATCAATTATTTGGCTTATGTTTGATATATTTTCATGTATATATATATGTGGCCTTATCATATTTGATGTGAGTTTGATATGGTAAAATGATGGAAAACTTATAGGTATATTGATGATTGGTTTGAAATAGTATGTTTGGTACAATTATGCATATATGTATTTGGTTATCTAGATAAATTTGGATATGTGGTTGACATGTCTTTAAGTTGTCATTTGAGGTGCCTAAGGGCATATTGATTGTATGTGGTGATATTTCATGTTTAAAATTTGATTTTGTCTTGTTTTGAATGCCTTGTTATGGCTTGTTGATGTGCAAATTATTGTGTTTAGGTTGATATCAAATTGGGTGAGAAATGTGGCTTGGAAAATGACCTATTTTTGTCCACACAGGCAGAGTCATGTGTGACACACGACCAGGTGACACGGTCGTTTGTCCTCTGTATCTTTAAAATTGCGCAAGTCAGTATGCTCAACACAGCCTAGCACACGAGCATGTGACTTGGTCGTGTGACCCAAGTTAGAGAGTTACACGGGCATAGACATGGGCCGAGACATGACCGTGTGTCCCTATTTTGAATACTCAAATGGCCTGAGACATGGGCGTGTCTCCTAATCGTATGAGTCACACGGCCTGGCCACACGGCTGTGTGTCCCCTATAACTTTAAAAATTTTCAAAATTTTTCAAAAAAAATTTTGAGTACCCAATCTAGTCCCGACTTGTTTTTAACATGTATTTTGGGTCTCGAGGGCTCGTATAAGGGACAATATGTTTAATTTTGATTGGTTTCTAACATGAATGTTATATGATATTAAATATCTGTTTATTTTATCTGTAAACTTCGATAATACTCTATAATCCTATTCCGACGATGGATATAAGTTAGGGGTGATATATTTATTGGTATTAGAGCTGATCTAAACAAAATTTTAGCGATTGTTAACTAGAAACCACCGAGAAATGTACCTGAAGTCAAAATTTTTTTGGGATTAGTTGGATATTCCCGGAGTTTTGTAAAAGGGTTTTCGATGATAGCTACACCAATGACACAACTATTACAGAAAAATTTGAAATTTTAATGGTCTGATAAATGTCAATAAAGTTTTAACCAGTTGAAAGCCCTGTTGACAGAAGCGCCAGTTCTGGTTGAGCCTGAATCGGATAAGGAATTTGTGATTTTTAATGACGTATCATTGAACGAATTAGGTTGTGTTTTGATGCAATAAGGTAAAGTAATAGCTTATACTTCCAGACAGTTAAAGCCACATGAAAAGAACTATCTGACACATGACTTAGAGTTGGAAGCTGTTGTTTTTGCGTTGAAAATATGGCGACACCATTTGTTCGGTGAAAAATTTCACATATTTACCGATCATAAAAGTTTAAAATATTTGATGTCACAGAAAGATTTAAATCTGAAACAGCGTAGGTGGCTCGAACTATTGAAATATTATGAGTTAATTATTAACTATCATCCAGGAAAAACAAACGTAGTGGTTGATTCTTTGAGTAAAAAGTCCTTATTTTTTCTGCGAGCGATGAATACTCGACTGTCACTATCTGATGATGGCTCGATTTTAGCTGAGTTAAAAGCTAAACCACCATTTTTACAACAAATCTGCAAAGCTAAAAAATGTGATAATATGATGATAGCTAAACGGGTACAGTGTGAGTCAATTTCTGATTTAGAATTTTAGATAGGACCCGATGATTGTTTGTTATTCAGAGGTAGAGTTTGTGTACCGAATAATCCAGAGCTGATACAAAAAAATTTTCACGAAGCTCATAGTGGTAGCATGTCTATTCATCCGGGAAGTAATAAAATGTACAATGATTTTAGACAGATGTACTGGTGGCCGGGAATGAAACGTGATATTTTTGATTTTGTATCTAGATTTTTGATATGTCAGCAAGTTAAAGCTGAACATCTGGTACCTTCAGGACTGTTACAACCAATAATGATACCAAAGTGGAAATGGGATAGAGTTACTATAGATTTTGTATCAAGGTTACCCTTATCTCCAAAAAGAAAGATGTCATTTAGGTTATCGTCGATCGTTTGACAAAGTCGACACATTTTATTCTGGTATGTATGATTTCTCACTTAACAGATTAGCTAAGTTATATGTTCCGGAAATTATCAAGTTACACGAAGTGCCAATCTCTATTATTTTGAATAGAGATCCACGGTTCAAATCGCGATTTTGGAAAAAGTTACAGGAAGCTCTGGGTACGCAGATGCATTTTAGCACCGCATTTCACCCTCAGACTGATGATCAGTCCGAGCGTGTGATTCAGATTCGTGAAGATATGCTTCATTGTTGTATTTTAGAATTCGAAGGCAACTGGGAGAAATATTTGCCATTAGTCGAACTCGTATATAATAATAGTTTTCAGTCAAGCATAAAAATGGCAACATATGAGGCTCTGTATGGTCACAAATGCCGAACTCCGTTATATTGGACTGAGCTCAGTGAGAAAAAGATATATGGGGTTGATTTGATTCGCGAGATTGAGGAAAAAGTGAAAGTGATCCGAGATAGCTTAAAAGCAACTTCAGATAGTCAGAAATCTTATGTGGATCTTAAATGTAAAGATATAGAGTTTCAGGTTAGTGACAGGGTATTTTTGAAAGTTTCGCCCTGGAAGAAAGTTCTTCGATTCAGCCATAAAGGAAAGCTGAGTCCGCAATTTATCGGGCCGTATGAGATTATTGAGAGAATCAGACCTGTTGCGTATCGATTAGTTTTACCGTCAGAACGAGCAAAGATTCACAATGTCTTTCATGTGTCTATGTTACGACGGTACCGATCTGACCCTTCACATATTATCTCCTCGATAGATGTCGAGATCTAACCTGACATGACATACAGTGAAGAATCGATTAGAATTTTGGCACGAGAGGTGAAAGAATTGAGAAATAAAAATGTACCTTTAGTAAAAGTTAGTTGGCATCGACATGGAATAGAAGAAGCTACCTCGAAACCTAAAAAAATTATGAGAAAGTAATATCCGGACCTCTTTACTGGTAAGATTTTCGAGGACAAAAATTCTTTTAAAGGGGAGAGTTGTAACAACTCGTTTTTAATGAAATCGAAATAGTAGCTTCGGGACCACAAATCTGAAGTCAAAATTTTTATATTATTATTTTTTTTGCTCTATTGTATGATAGAAATACTATATAAAAATTTCATTAAGAAATTTTACCATTTACATACCTAATTTGATGAAAAGGATTAAATTGCATTAAGTGCAAAAGTTAAGTTCTAATAGCTAGTAGTATTAAATAGCTATAGAATTTTAAATTTTAGGTCCTTATATAGTAAATAGACCATTAAAGTGCTTAGTGGTTAAGCATGGGTAGTCATCATTGGAACTTTAATAAATTATTAAAGGTAATTTTGGAAATTAGTGGGTAAAGTGATATTAAATAAAATAAAAAATCTATTATCATCATATACCACCAAATTAAAAAAAGAGAAGAAAACCTACCCATGGAAGCTTGAGATATTAGCACGCTTATTTTGCTCAATTAGTTATATGTCATTCTCTCGTTTTAATGATTTTTATGTTTCGAGATCATAATAAATTAATATAGCTAGCTCGAGGATTAATTTGTAAAATCGTTAAAGTATTAGGGTTTTCCATTGATGAGTATGCTTGAATTATGAAGTTTTATGATAGACAATGAAAGGTTGTTATTAGATAAACAAATTTTATAAAGAGAATTTTGATGAAATTATCAATAAGGGATTAAATTGAAAAGATGATAAGTTTATGGTAAAATTTGTGAATTTATGAAAGATATGGGCTGATATTAATAGGTATAAAAATTGGCTAGGCTTGAGTAAGGATTAAATTGTATGAATTTCATTTTCCGATCCTAGGGACTAAATTGCAATGAATTAAAAGTATAGGGGCAAAATAGAAATTTTTCCAAAAATGTGTGTTGGACTATATTGAATATTAATTATATCGAATTGCCTTAAATTCATTCTTATAGATCTGGTTAGACCTAGTACGGAGTTAGATCGAAGCAAAGGAAAAATATCGGATTTGTCGACTTCGTATCTACGTAAACTCATCGAGGTAAGTTCGTGTAATTAAATTGTACATTAATATGTGTTAAATTGAATTATTTTTTGTGAATTGTACAATTTCCTTGAATAAATACCAGTTGTATATTTATTGATGATTATTTCAGATATGGGTATGTGTACCTTATGCCCCGTAAAAGTGAAACCTTTGTTAAATTCAAAGAGTTTCATGTGGAACTCGAGAAACAACTAGGTTTACCCATAAAGGCACTTCGGTCTTATCAAGGTGGACAATATTTATCTGATGAGTTCTTAGGGTACCTCATAGAGCGTAGGATTATCCCAGTATAACGCGTTAGACACTCCACAACAGAATGATTTAGTAGAGAGAATGAATCAAATGTTGTTAGACATGATACGTTTGATGTTAAGTTATTCTAAGCTGTTAATCTCTTTGCGAGGATTTGCAGTACAAACGACTTGCTATATTCTAAATGATGCGCCAATTAAGGCAACATCAAAAACTTGATCTACCACAAATCGACATGGAAAATTAGGCATTTCTAACTCACTTAAGGAGATTTTTCTCGAGTGAAATAGAGCTTTTTCACAATTTTGTCTAATTTTTTTTACCTAAATTGGCCACTAGTGCCATTCGAAGGCCTAATGTGTGTTTGAGTGCTGTAGGTACGTGTCAGCGGTCGAAAACAAGCGAGAATGGCACTTAGGGAAAGGGTGTCATGATTTCCAACCCTTAGGATCGCAACACCCCAGACAGTATAGAAGACCAATGACTACCTTTTGTGGTATCACAATATCCCCTTAGGTATCGCGATATCCACCTTCTAAGAAGCACCCCAAGTTCCAACACTGCTCGAGATGTTGCGATATCCTCTTCTAGGTATCGCAATATCACATTCATCACAGGGACAAACTTATACAAACAGCCAAGGTGGTTGGTTCAAGAAAGGTGTGGAAGGAATAACGAACCTAACAGATTTTGGAACATGATTGATGCAATGTTTATATCAGCACCGAGAGCTAGGATTAACTTCAAAGAACCAGGAGTAGGACTTAACAAGGGTTCTGAAATGTCGAACATCAAAGAAAAGGGGAAACATCCCATAGAACCTGAGTTGATCTCGAATGATTCAAATTAGTTACATGTCTTTGCATTTTATTTATTTTTAATGTGGCATGTAAGCTATTAAACACTTTTCAATTTTATTTTTGGACATTTTTATTTTTACGTTGCGATTGTTTGTTTTCTTTGTTTATCTTATGTGTAGCGAGTTTCCCTAAAAGACTACACAACATTTAGAGCTTCAACGAAGAGGTGGACAACCGACCTAGTTTGATGCTCTATTCTAAGGAAGTTCGGTAACCTCTTAACTTTTATTTTTTACACATTGGGGACAATATGTGGTCTGAGTGTAGGGGTGCACATAAGTTTTTATGCGTGTTTCTTTTTTATGTTTCTTTTTGTGTTTATTTTAGTTTTTATGCATTTTTTCAAAAAAATCAAAAATCCCAAAAATATTTTCCATCTTTGTCTTTAATTTTTAAAAAATCCAAAAATATTTTTCTTCATTGTTTTTAATTTGTGTTATCTTGAACTAAAATTAAGTAAAGAGTTAGTAGTTGTACTTATCAAATGCGTATATAGGTTTGCAAAACTTGTAAATTTTGAATGATACTAGATAATTTCGCTCTTAATTGCAGATTAATTTGTTTACTTAGTTAATAGGTATAATAGATTAGAGGCAATAACTAAAATGAAAATGTATAAAATATACCGTAGGATGAATAAACGATATGGATCCTTGTAGATAAATAATTTGAATTGCTAATTGTTCGTTTAAATATATGCATGCTTAATAGATTGTAGCTAGGTGACTAATCTAGGAAAGACCTTAGGCATTGTTTGTATAGTTATGAGCCTAAAGGGGCAACCTTAAACATTACATTATCCCTAGTTCCCAAATTTGAGCCTTACTTTGCCCTTCTTAATAAACCTTTATGTTTGAAACCTTGACTCGAAATTGAGTTCAAAACTCAACCCTTCACATTCCTTGAACTTTGTAATGCACTATGGAATGGACGTCAGGCCATGGACATTGAGGGTTAGGTAGGAATATTACAGAGGTTTCTCAAAAAAATGTACTCAAGTAATTAGCGAAGAGGGATCGAGTTAGCTCGTAATTGATTCTTGCTAGAAATTGTGCTTAAAAAGAAAAGAACAATGTGAAAGAAAGAAAAGTGAGGATCAAAAGCATTGTTAGAGAAAAAAACAAATAAAGTATAGAAATGCTCAAAAACAAGAATAAGAAATGAGCATAAAATATTCTCGAAATCATAGTGCACAAAATGAGCTAATATCGACCATTCTCTTCCACATTATTGGAGAAATAAGAAAGGTGAGAGAAGGAGAAATAAGGCGGTGAGATGTAACGATCACATTTGGGGGGAATTGGGAACAATGTTGTGTGCTATACTATTCATAGTGCTTGAATCATTTTGAGATGAATTTCCTTTGAATCCGTACCAACCTCAACCTCAAAATGTTACAGCCTAAAAGACCTTTGAGACTCGAATAAGTCACCGACACATTAATTTCTATATAGCTTGCATTTGTTAGAACGAGCATGAACAATTCTTTTTAAATATCTATGAGCGATCCGTATAATTTATTTTGACGAATAACATTTGTACATAAATTCATTTACTTTGCCTCTACATCTATTGACACTTTAAATATTTGAACTAATAGTGTTTACATTAAAAGTAAGTAAATTAGCTAGGTATCATTCTTAAATTGCATGTGAAGTAATTCTTATATAAATTTGATGTTGGACGACTATATAACTTAATTACCTAATGTAGTCCAAGAGTCGTCTTGTTGCATGTTTTATGTGTTTGCTTCAGGACACGCAAAGACTTGAGTGTGGGAGAGTTGATCTGGCACAAATCGACATGGCAAATTAAGCTTTTCCAACACATTTAAGGAGCTTTTTCTCAAGAAAAATAAGGTTTTTAGCATAGTTTTTCATTATTTTCGTTATTTTCATATTTTCGGATAATAAGTGAAAATGTCTCAAATTTGTCTAATTTTTTACCCAAATTTGTTGCTAGTACCATTTGGAGGCCTAACATGTGTTTGAGTGATTTAGGGATGTGTCGGGGGTCAAAAACAAGCAAGAATGACACTTAGGGCAAGGGTATCACGATATTCAATCATTAGGATCGCGACACCCCAAATAGTATAGAAGACGAAGGACTACCTTCTATGGTATCACGATATCCCCTTGGTTATCGCAATATCCACCTTCTAAGGAGGATCCCAAGTTCCAACACTGCTCGAGTTGTCACGATTTCCACTTCTGGGTATCACAATATCACCTTCGTCAAGGGACAAACTTGGACAAAAAGAGCAACCCTTGTCTACCCGGCCTACCAATCACACAAGGTTCATGTAGGGGCATTTTTGGCATGAAAAAGTCATCAAAATACACTTCAAAATAGCCAAAAATTGTTGAGGAGGAGAGAGACACATATTAGCTTAGTTTAGGTTTATTTTTCTCTAAGTTTTCTTTTCTAGGGTTTTTATTTTTCTCTTCTTCTACCTTAAGATTAGAGTTTATTTTTCTGCATTTGCTTCTTACTCTTGTTGTTTTTTATGTTAGTTTAGTTGGTTAAGGCTGTATCTAAGGTTTATTTAAATTTCTAGACCTGTACTTTTCTTTTAAAACTATCTAAGCTTTAGTTTAATGTATATTAGTTTATTTTACTTTAAATCTCTCAAAGCTTGTTCCTTTTATGTTTATTGCTTTAGATTTCTCTGTTAAATGATTTTGGTTTCACGCTATTTAAGTTTCTTGCATAAAAATCTCAACTTTAATATTTTTCTCAAGTTTTACTTTCATGGTTGCCTTGTTTTTCATTGCTATGTTTATTTTTTTCACATTGACCATGTGTAGCTAAACCTTTAAGGAGATTGGTTGATGGAGATGTGGATTAACCAAAATCTTTGGACAAGGGACTAAATCGTGACAAATTGGACTAATTTGTAAAGAACTAAGAACTTAGATAATGACACCCTTTAGGGAATATCAAGATAAAGTGCAGAAGGTAATCTTGTTGCGCACCCGTTCGTTAGTCCCGAATTAACAGGCGAGATCAGTAGATAAACTAGACCTAATTCGTCTAAGTCGGTAAAATTGTGATTAGAGGATAAAATAGAGTCACTTGGTAATTTACGCGATTTATGTCCTTAATCCAAGATTTGGTGAACCACATTGAAGTCAACCAACCCCCCATTAGTTATTCGCTAAATAGTCTCTCTAGTTTACATTTCTTGCAATTTAGTCATTAGTATAGAATATTTAATTTTCTTGCAAAATCATCTTTTATGGATTGCTATAATATAAAATCATATTAGTAGTTACTTAGACTCTATTGTGTATGTTAGTTACTGCTCAATCGCTTAAGTGATTAATGCGCAGGCGCACAGTCGGTTAAAACTCCATATGAATTGTGGTATGACAGGAAGCCTAATATTAATCACTCAAGAATTTAGGGATGATCATCCCACGTATTGGATAAAGATGCGATGAAGTTGGACTCACGAATAAAATTGTGCATGTTTGTAGGATATCCAAAGAGAAGGAAAGGTAGTTTGTTTTATAACCTGAAAGAGCAAACTATAATAGTTTCAACTCATGCTACTTTCTTTGAAGAAAGTTACATGAATGAATTCAAATCTCGGACTAAAGAGGTACTCAAGGAACTTTCAGAAAATATACAAAACTCTAAAGAAGCAATTCTAGAACCAACTCCTAATAGTAGACCAACAAATGATTAGCAACATAGGGTGCTTCGTAGTAGTGAGAGGGTCTCTAGTAGGTCTGAGTTTCTCCAATATACAGAAAGTGTTTTTAAAACTGAGTCTATCGAATAGGAATATGATGACCCACTCATGTATAATGAAGCAATGCAAAACGCTGATTCTGAGCTCTAGGAAATAGCTATGAAAGCTAAAATAGATTATATGGACTCTAACTCAGTGTGGGAACTGGTAAGCTTATCGGAAGGGATAAAACCCATAGGGTGTAAGTAAATCTACAAGAGAAAAAAAATGCGGATGAAAAAATGAAAACTTATAAGGCCGGACTTGTAGCAAAAGGTTACACTAAAAAAAGGTATCGATTACGAAGAAACCTTATTTCCTGTTGCCATGCTCAAGTAAATCCGTATATTGCTATTCATTACAGTGGGTCTCAATTACGATATTTGAAAAATGAATGTCAAGATAGCTAAAAGAAACAAGCATAAAGTTCGCAAACAACTTAGATACATATATGGGCTTAAGCAAGCATCCCGCTCATGGAATCAAAGATTTGATCAAGCGATCAAGACTTTCAGATTTAAGCAAAATGCAGATGAACATTGTGTTTATAAACATTTAAGGGATAGAAATGTGATCTTTCTTGTTCTATATGTTGATGACATTCTACTAATTGGAAATGATGTAGGAACATTATCCTCGATTAAACTATGGTTAATTCAACAGTTTAGCATACAAGACTTGGGAAACGATAATTTTGTTCTAGGTATTCGAATCCTGTGGGATCGAAAGAACAGAGTGGTTGCACTGTCTCAAGCTTCATACATAAACAAGATATTGGAGAGTTATGCTATGACCTATTCGAAGAAGGATAATCACCCCTCCGTATCAGGATTTCATCTCTCTTTAAAGGACTGTCCTAAGATAGCGGAGGAAAGAGAGAACATAAGAAAGACTCCTTATGCTTTGGCAGTAGGAAGTCTCATATATGCTATGTTATACACACGCCCAGATATCTGTTTTGCAATAGGGTTGGTAAGTCGATATCAGACGAACCCTGGACCAAGACATTGACAAGAAGTTAATTATATACTCAAGTATTTATGGAGAACGAAGGATTTTCTTTTTGTGTATTTTGGAAGAAATCTTACTCCTATTGTATATACCAATTCTGATTTCCAAATGTGTAGGGATTTGAGGAAATTGACATCGGGTTGTGTTTTTGTCCCAAGCAATGGGTCTAGTTTGTGAAGAAGTTTAAAGCAAAGCTATACTACTGACTCCACTATGGAGGCTGAAAATGAGGTTGCTTTTGAGGCTACCAAAGAAGCAATATGGCTTCGAAAGTTCCTTATAGATCTTGAAGTCATTCCTGTTATAGGAAAAACTATCACATTGTATTGTGACGACAATGCGACAATAGCTAATACCAAGGAGACAAGAAACCACAAGAGGAAAAAACATATTGATCACAAGTATCATATCATAAGGGAGACAATTCCAGACAGAATCGTGGATGTAGTCAAGGTCACATCTGAGGACAACCTTGTGGATTTATTTACCAAGACTCTATTGGTTATGAGTTTTGAAAAACACGTGGATAGCATGAGAATGCGTAACATTACTTATCTACTTCACTAGGGTAAGTGTTAGATTGTTGGATCTGGTGTCCTAAATGAGTATATTCATTTGTAAACTTGTAATTTTTTAAAATAGATTGGTTAATAAAACAAATTCATTAATTAAATTAATATACTTTTTATGATTATCCTCATATGGTTTTGCACGCAAAGCAAAATGGAAGCAAATGTTGCTCATTTGTTATCTAACATTTAATCTAATACTAAGAAATATTACGTGGTTAGATTATAATACGAAAAGACAACTTGTATTTGTAGACGAACCTAAACATGTCTTTAGTCTAATTGGAAATGAGCAAACCGGTTGAAAAACTAATATGTCGTCTATCAAGTCCAATTAGTGAGATTTTTTGTCTTGGACATTAGATTGGATGGTTCACAGAAGATAGAAACATAGATGTGACTGACTGGACTGGTAGTACATCAGACTAGACCTAAGAATAATAGATCCAGAATCCGTTTATAGATTTATTCAGTTGTAACGTTCATAGTCTGCCATGCCTAATTCCTGATTGGATGGTAGACTATGTACGTGTGACTTGTACACTTTGATGCAAGTAAAAGCCTGAGTTCGAATAGATAATGAACCGAAAGTTGGTGCATTGGGTGTACAACTTCTACAATATGTAGTGTCATTCACAACAGTGGAATTCATAACCCGAGACATAGGTAAATGATATCCTCTCATTAAAATTACATGGTTGATGAAAAGTAAACGTGACCTTGGATCGTTTGTCTGTATGATGAATGACTTGATCACTATTTGATGGTGATTGACTTTTCATTAAGGAAGATGTAATGGTTCCATGAGATAAAATAGGATCATACTGGCAGAATGAATATTATCCCAAAAAGATTAAGGATATCCTATTAGGGTAACACACTTATGACAAGGTCGTTGGATGAGCACTAATCGAGTTGCTTTTGTAATGGTATGCCGTTGGGGAGAGCTCAGTTACGGTACTATAGTGGAATGACTTCGTGACAAAATAAGTTTATAATTAATATTGACAATTTGGAGCTTAATTTTTAATCATTTGAGCCTTAGTTGCATATATCCAATTGGTCCCTCTTCTAGGTCGTTGAAACCAGAAATGAATTTCATGTTGAATCAAATGAACAAAAAAGAAAAAAAAAGGTGCAATGGAGAAATAGGAAACATTCAGAAATTAAGAAAATGGATTTTCTCCAAAATGAAAATGAAAATTAAAGAAATGGAATTATTTGTAAATGAATGTGGTTTCCTCAAAATGGAAATGAAAATGAAAATTAGAAATGAATTCATTTAAAATGAACAAGGAATAATAAAAAATGATTGGAAGATTGAGTTTATGTTCTTGAGCTATTTTAAAGCTCAAAATGAAAATAAATCATGTAATCATAGTGAAAAAGTTAAATGGTTTTATTCTATTAAGAATTAAATATATTTTCCAAAATAACGATTCTACTAATTTCTATTTAAGAAGTGAATTTTGGTTTTCACCAAAAAGAATACAACTATTTGTAGTTTCGGTGTTTGATTCAATTTGTTCGAGGTCACACTCGAAGCAATTCGTGGTACGAGAATAGCAGAGAAGATCATTAGGTTGAAAGCGAGGAACGACAATGATATGTCTATCCAAAAACATAGGTACGATTTTGGTCTAGGGTTTATTGCTATAAATATCACAAACCGTGATGATTTTAAAAAAATATATTTTTCGTTGTGCAAGAAAATTGTTTTTGAACTGGAATTTTACAACAATTTTAGCTTAGGTAAATTTGGTATTTGAATGAATGCAATTAAATGAATTGATATTGAATAAGTTGAGCTCATGTTTGAGTTGTTTTTGTTTTGGAATTGGTTAGGTGATTTATTTCGTATTAAATGGTATGAATTTGAATTGGTTTTGATGGTATTAAGTGATACAAGTCAATTAGGTGGTATTGCACATGTTGAAATGGAACCAAAATGGTGTTTTTGCCAAAAACAAGGACTTCGTCACAACAAAAAAACATCCAACGTCACAAAGTGGTGCCGGCAGTGAGTGACATTGCAACGTCAACATGTTCAAAGTCGCAACGTGCCTTACTGAGTTGGCAACGTCACAACATAGAGATTGTGAGGTCACGACGTTGGGCCTGGATTTTTAAAACTTTACAATTTGGTTCTAATTCAAGGTCAGATTAATAGAAGAGCTTTCGTAAGCTCATGTAAAAACCAAAAATAGTTGTGTAATACTTTATGTACATGAAGGCTATTTATTTACGTATTTAAATTATTAAATGTTGCAAAATGTTTTGAATTTACTAAATCGATAGTTGTAGCATCTCGTAGCTTGAATCCGGCGACCAGGTCAGGTGAAGGGTGTTATATTAAACATAATTGTTAGATCTGGTGCCTTAAGTGTAGTATTTTCAAATACATTGATTAATAAAATTATTCATTAATTAAATTAATATACTTCGTATTATTTTCCTCAAATGATTTTTGTACGCAAAGTAAAATAGAAGCAAATGTTGCTCATTGGTTGTCTATTGTTTGAATCGATACTAAGCGATATTATATGGTCGGGTCGTAGTATGGAAAGACAGCTTGTATTAGTAGACAAACCCAAATATTTCCTTAGTCCAATCGAAAATGAAGAAACCGATTGAAAGATTAATACATTATCTATTAAGTCCAATTGGGCAGATACCTTATCTTGGGCATTGGAGCGAATAACTCCCAGAAGATAGAAATATAGATGTGATTGGCCAGACTGACAGTATATCGAACAAGACCCAAGAAGAATGGATCCTGAATCCATTTATGGATTTATTCACTTGTGACGTTCATAGTGTGACATACCTAAATCTTGAGTGGATGGCGAACTATATATGCGTGACTCATACATTTTGATGTAGGTAAAAGCCTAAGTTCAAATAGATAAGGAACCGAAAGTTGGAGCTTTCAATGTACGACTTCTGTAGTATGTAACGTCATTCACAATAGTGGAACTAATAGCCCAAAACATGAGTAAATGATATCCTCTTATTAGCATTACATGGTTGATGAAAAGTAAACGTGGCCACATGTTGTCTGTCTTTGTAATGGATGACTTGATCACTATTTAATAGTGATTGACTTTTCATGAAGAAAGATACAATGGTTACCATGAGATAAAATAGGATTATATTGGGAGAACGAATATTATCTCAAAGAGGTCAAGGATATCCTATGAAGCTAACACACTTATGACAAGGTTAATGGGCGAACACTGAATAGTTGCTTTCGTAATGGTTTGTCATGGAGGAGAGCTTCATCACGATACTATAGTGGAATGACTTCGTGACTAAATGAGTTTTTGATTAATAAGCGAAAAGCCAAAACTTAATTATAAATTTTTTAAACCTCAACCACATATGTCCAATCGTTCCTTCTGCTAACTCGTTGAAACCAAAAATAAATTATGTGTTTAGATAGAAATGAACGAAATGAATAGAAAAAGAGAAATGGGAAACATTCAGGAATGATTATGGTTTTCTCCGAAATTGAGAAATGAAATCATTTAGAAATGAATATAGGTTTTTTAAAATGGAATTTCGCAATCTTATATAGGATTACTAAAAAATTGATGGAAAAATGAGTTTATGTTTTTGGATTGTTTTGAAGGTCAAAAATGAAAATAAACCATTCTATCATAGTGAACATGTTGAGTTGTGACATATTAAATGAATTTCTCTTGAAATTTTACCGGGGGTAAAATCATCAAATTTTTACCGAGGGTAAAATTATCAAAATTTTATTGAGAAAAAATTGGGATGAGCAAATTATTTAATATGTAGATATTAAATTTTATTATAGGAAATAGAAAAACTGAATTGGGTTGGATCATATTACAGAGTACTAGTCAAAAAGATCCAGGAAGTACTAGTAATTGGACTTAATGTGAGAGAGTCCCAAAACCCCTCATGTAAGGAGGTGGGACGGCAAAACACTAGTATCATTAACTAGGGTTGTTTCCCCTTATATCCTAGATAAACTATGACATGTTTTTTTTTTCTAATGGAAATAAACTTCTACAACTCTACAAAGGTTCTACCTTCTCTTCTTATAAATAGATGGCACCGGTAGAGTTATTTAGACAACTTTGAGAGATTTTAATTCTGCTGAAAATATAAAGAATTTATTCTCAACTATTATATATATTTTTCTAGAATAACAATTTACCGATTTCTATTATTAAAGAGAGAATTTCCGTTTTCACCTCAAAAAGAAAATTTTTTCTAATTTTGTGTTTTCGTTCAAAATTGGTTCGAGCCCACACTCGAAGCAGTTCGTGCTACGAGAATAGCGGAGAAAATCATTTGGTTGACAGCAAAAAAACACAAAGGATCCGTTTATCAGAAAAAAAACAAATGCGTATTTGGTTAAGGTTTATTCCTATAAATATCACAAACCGGGTCAGTTTTCAAAATTTTTATTTGTCGTTGTGCAAGAAAACCGTTTTCAAATCGATTTTTTTCTAACAATAATGTTGCCCTTGTAGATCAAATTGATGATATAAGGTCTAACATGAATACTCCATCAAAGTATTATAAGAATATGGAAGTGCAAATTTATAAAAATCATAAAGGTAGAAAAGATCTCAGTTGTTCCACTAGTTAAAATGCTTTATGATGTAGCTCCCGGTCACATCCCCTTTAATGAACTTGACAAATGGAGTAAGAGAAGAGTATTACTACTACTAAGTTGACTAAATCTTATTTTTTTATGACTTATTTGATTGCAAATTGAGTCCTTGATGTGAACTAACTTTGAATTTTTGTCATCTTAAGGCTACTCCCTTTAGATTTTTGTCAAAAGGGGGAAGTAATATGTGCTTCAAATGTTTCTATTTAGGGGGAATATTTTTCTTAGTTTTTGGATTTGAAGGTTTATTTTGAGATATTTTCTTGCTTGAATTTCATGTTGTTTTGGAGTATTTGTTTTCGTTATAGACATTTTACCTAAAATGCCAAAGGGGAAGTTGTTGTTTCATAGCCTACAATGTGCTTTTTAATGGATCGATGGAGTTGGCACATCTCGTTTCATACTTCACAGTCAACCCTCGCATATTTCTTTTATGTTGGCAAATTTTGACTTCGTGTTTATTTTAATTACTATATATAATAGTAAAAATGTCTATTGGTACCCAAATCAAGAGGAAAACTTATCCTTATCAAGAAGTAATATTGTACATCCATATTGAAGAGTCCTAGTCCAAGGATAACTCTTAAAAATCAAGATAAAGTTGAGAGATGTCCTAGATCAGCTAAGGACTTGTGCAATACATCCTTACGAGAAATCCTTGATAAAAACAGAAGTTTGGCATCAAATTTACACTAATTTATTTGATGATTCTCAATTGTTAATCCACAATTTAAATACACTTTGAGTTAAGCAACGAAACATCAACCGCAAAGTCCTTATTAGTAAAATCTCATCACATGGATTATGGTAAGCATAATATAATGGTTGATTAAGAGCGAGTATTTCAACTAAGACTATCAAAGATTATTATAGATGATAATTGAAGTCTACCTATGATAATTCGATTTGGTGAAAATCAACAAGTAAAACCTATAACCATCCATTTTATCTCTTGCTTAAAGCTAAAGTCTTAGAAACCTATAGATAGCCATTGTGCTTGTGGGATTGAGTGAAGAGTTGAAGTGCACGATTGAGAAAGAACTTGCAGCTCACAATTGAGTTCATTTTATGAGAAATATTGTGTGTGTTTTTTTCTTTGTTTCATATTTAAGCAATTTGTTTTCAACCTTTAGTATGAAGGCCTATTTTTATTAAGGGAAAATTCATACTAAGGTGTTATTTGTTAAATTGAAAAAATACATGTTGACAGATTGAGTTCTGGAAAAAAATTATTGAATTTAACTTATAAAATTTGTATCTAACCCGAAATGTCTCACTCCCTCAGCAATAGAGGTACTGTTCTCGAGGTGTCGACGCCTAGTTTTAGCCTTGGGTTTTTTTCTCCATACTTCGAGGAGAGCCCAAAGGGGTTTACGGAGTTTCGACAAGAGTGCCTAGGTGCACTAAGGAAATGTCTTATCATTTGGCTTTGGTGAAGTTTGAACTCATGCCCTTAAAGGGTCGATATGTGAACTAGCCACACCTGGACAAAAGAACCCTATAACGTTTCATTGTTCCCTGGGATTGGCTTTGGGCTTTTCTTGCACACCTTAGGTGGGAGGTGAAGAATGCCTTCTTCCGAGGGGGACAAGCCATCAATTCGATATCACTCTGAAAGGGCTAGAATCCTAACCTTGTGTTAACCTAAAATGTTAAACCTTAAACCCTAAACCTATAAGCCAAGGGATAGTCTCATGTAAATAATTTTTATTGGGTGTAGGCCTCCCAAAGGTAACGGGGGTGTGCAAAGGTTTCCTCGGGCTAGACGGAGATTAGCCCTCGAGTGCAAAGGCAAAATGGAGCTTGATTGCAAGACCTATCGATCGAGAAAGGAAAAACTTGACCTTAGTGATCCGACAGTGTCAAATGGATGGGTCTTTGCTCAATGGATAAAAGTTACTTTAGGGATAATAGGTTAATATTCCCCAAGAGCTTACATCGACAGGAAAGTTTGACACCTCGATGTTGGCATTTTGCCACCTGAGACTATATTATGTTCCAAGGGTTAGGTTGTTCGCCCATTAAAGTGGTACATGAGCTAGGTTCTGAACATCGTGAGACAATTTGGTCCATATCTGGTGTGGCATTAAAGCATTGAGAGAACCTTTCCCTAATACGAAAAAACTGGGAATGATGCACCTCTGGTACCAGATCAACCCTTTAAGGGCATGGGTTCAAACCCCACCAAGGCCAAATGATATTTCCTTAGTGTAACACCCCAAAATAAGGCCTAGGAGTTTTAGAGGTATTTTAGGAATTTTATTCTTAAAGTGTTCAAAATTTTATGACATGGTATATAAATTTTGTTAATACGATTTTTAGAAAATTAAATCAATTTTTGAAAATGAGTTTTAAATACCTTTAATTTTGAAAATATGACTGATTTGTAAAAGAGTCAAAACTTAGAGTTTTTAAAAGGCAATTAGACCATATTTTAAAATTCACCCTATATTTTCCCCCACCTAGTTTTATTTTCATGTTAACTTTTCCCTTTTATTTGCTCTTGTTGTCCCATGCTCTCCCAACTCCTTCCATACAATCTTCTTTGTCAAACCTAATTTCCTTTTATTCCTATCACTTTCCAAATCATTAAACCTCCATAAAATCCAAAAAAACACCCAAAAACACCATTGATTCCTTCATTGTCAAGTTTGTGGGTTTTTTGGGTTTTCGCTTAAACGCTCTGTTTTTTGTCAACTAAGTTAACGAATCATTTTATGAATAGTTTTGGATTATATCTAGTCTTTTAAACAGAATTTTTAGTCATTAAATCACATGTTTTAAATAAAAGTCGAAAATTAGGTCGTTAATGGTGGATTTCAGGATTTTGGGTAAAAACATGGTTTCAAAATGTGTTTCAAATTATTTTCACATTATTAGAAGGTTTCTAAACTTACTTTAAATTTTTGTTAAGGATTTTTAAGGATTTAATGAATTTTCGTGAAAATAGTCACAAACATGTCGAAAATTTTGATACCATGAATTGAGTAGTTTTGTGTAGTTTAAAGGTTGAGAATTAGTTATATGTGAATAATTAGATGAACGGAATCAGTTGTAGGCGAAAAGATTAAGTATAGAGGAAGATATTTGAGTTTCAAGTTTGTTAGTCAAAATTTCAATTTCATGAGAAATATAGCCTAGACTTGCAATTTTTTGTTGGTTTAAGTGAGTCTTTGGGTGAATATCGATTGTGTATATTGTGTGGTTATCATGTGTGAAGCGTCGGAACTGTCAGAATTGTCGGAACCTTCTTCGAGCAAGACAAAAGGCAAGGAAAAACTAGTTTAAGCTTTCGGCTTTTCAAAGAAAGTGTAATAGGTGAGTGTTTGGAATTGCTACTTGTAGACATGATTCATAGTGTTAATTGGGAGCTTAGGAATAGCCTAAATCCCTAAGTTCCGAGTGTAAGCTTTTTATTTACCTTGTTTTATTTTTGATAAATTATGTGATTATAAGAATATTTATGGATTGATTATTATAATTTGCAATTGTGATATGAGACATATGTGATGACTATTTTGAATTGTATTGTATTGTGGGCATATTAAATATACTGAACAATAGTGATGATGTTGTGTTAGTAATATAAATGTGTAGTGAAAGTGCACAAAAATCGATAAGTACGTATATGTTGAATTATGGAATGTAATGCTAATGTAATAGGTTATGTATGTGATAGATTGATTTTAATGAGCTCATTGGTGGTTGGATGCGTGATAGCTCAATGAGCATTATTGTGGCACTTTAAGTGCAATTAAGTTTGAATTCGATAATCATGCATTATGTAGAAGTTTGTGATGTGAATTGATGAATATGAACAGAGAAAATGTACATTAAATCAGTAATTAAAATTGTGTAATTGTGGATATTTTGGCCTTGTGATTCTTAAGACCATTGGATATAGTTGGCATGCCATAGGATTGTAAGTACTCACCTATATGTGTTTTGTGATTTGGGCGTTGAGGCCCTAGGACATGTTGGAGAGATAAGGGAATGTGAGCTAATCTCTATTCAACGGGACATGTTTGGTATGTTGGAGAGTATTAGCTTTATGCTTCACCTTTGGGATATGTTCGAGACTCTATGAGTCATTTGGTGTGTTGGAGATCAGTGTACCTGATGTATGGTGATAGAGCCCACTTTTATGTTTCATAGCCTCAAGTGTCAAATTATCTTAAAATGTATATATGTGTAATGTGATGTATGCATAAATGAGTATGTGATTGCTATGCAAAGTATCATTTAAATATGATCTTATATGCTGTACTAATACGATGTGAGATGGATGCAAAAACATGCGAATAATATGTTAAATGAGTCGATTTAAGTTTCATGAAAATGTTAGTATGTTCTTATAGTAAATTGTGATGTAATTGTGGTTTGGATCGTTTCCAATTAACTTGTGAATGCATGTGAATATATTAGCTAAACTTGTGGGTTATTAAAGCATGTATACGTCGTTTAGTCTTGATGAATTATTGCTAAATGAATTATATCTAAGTGAGTTAAGTGTAATTGCATGTAGGAGTATATGACAGTCTTATGGCTTAATGAAATGTGAATATGTTGTTTTGACTTGATTAAAATATAGTTGTGAACGTGTTGCAGTATGCTGTTGTTTAACCTTTGATATCGTGTGTACATTATGGTTATTCTGAGTATTCACTGAGCTTGTTAAGCTCACTCACTCCTTTCTTAAAACCCTTGTAGAGTAGTTAAGTGCCGGTGTGAGCGGTGTGGTTCCAAGGGGTGATCCAAGCAAGACCACTTCCATGATTTCGTAAGTGTTATTGTTATTTGTTTATGTTTTGAGAATAAGGAAATGTGGTAGACTTTTATTGGTATTTACCATGATGTTTTGGATGCTTCCAAAGATTATTTGTTCCTAAGTTTATGAGATTTGTTTCATATTACGTTGTTTATTGCTCGGACTTACTTTCGATGATTGAGACTATTACTACGATCGCTTTGATGTTTATTTGATGATGATATGATAGCATAATGAATTGGTACAAGTTAGAATGATTTTATGCTTATGTATGTTATATTTTTTACTGGTCTGAAACAGAAGTATCGATATTTGTGTTGTAAAAACAATACCTCTATGATTTTGAAATGTATAGGAAGTCAGAATCTTAAATTGGTACCAATACCCTATCATGAGTATCGATACTCGGGGTAATTTTATCAATACTTTATGACAAGTACCGATAATTTCTGACAGTATGATTTTTGTGCGAGAAATAGAATGTAAGGTTGGTATCGATTTTCCAGGTGGTATCAATACCCTTGGGTCAGTATCAATACCTACGTGATTGTCTTGGAAATTTTGCTAAGTGATCCTAATGCATGTTCAATTATTACTATAAGTTTGTTTAAAGTATGTTTGGCATGTTCTAATGATGATTGATATATGTTTGACTAAAAATTTATAAGATCACTGATAAAAGTGGATGGTTTCTTAATAATATGGCAATTTGCTATGAGTATGACATGAGACGATTGATGGGCGTCGATTCCACCAATATAATCCTATGCCTAATTTGCAATTTAAGCAGTATAGGGAGTAGGGTCGATCCCTCAGAGACTGGGTTTACTGCAAATTGTTCCTCTTTTGACCAGATTTATGTCGGGGCAGTTATCGTGCCCAAGAAGTTCGGGGGGATAAAATTTGAAGACCTGAAATAAATAAATAAAATGCGTGAAAAGAAAAAGTTGAAAATGAATAATAAAAGCAGTTAAATAAATATGAAGAAAAATTAATTAGAATAAGCTCGACCAGTACGGATTTTCCTCGTCTTTGAACTGATCCTCGAAATTAGATGAACTCCTCTTTTCCAATAAGCTAGTTATAGCTACCAAGGACACCTCGGACACCAACTCTTCCTTGTGTAAATTAGTTATGGAACGTCCAATAACTAACCATTACCGATCGAACAACCACGAAACAATCGTGATTTTGAACTCCGGTAGCCTTGCGTTCTAGAAGAGCCTAGCTCAAACCAATGTCCTAAACTGCGTGGGACATTTAAATCCGGTTACTACTTCCCTTGACAGAACCAAACAGCTATCTCCACTTGGCACGCCAATGTGTTCATAGAAAATCGATTAGAAACGTTCCTTTCGGAATTCCAACTGTACGTCTAACCACACTAACTCAAACGACGTCTTTTTTAACTTAGTGTTGATCTGACTTTATGAGCTGACAAAATCATACTCTTAATCCGGAGAAATAATAAGTACTAGAATTTAGGAATTAATTTGCTCGGGTTCGTAACTCACGGGTTTGGGGCTAAGGTTTGGGGCATAATAATAGTTGGCTAAGGTTTGGGGCATGTTGGTATTAGATAAATTAAATAAGGTAAAATGGGTGAAAGGAATGGGTGGCGTGATTTAGTTTGGGGGCTGGAATTTTGGTGGTGTAATAAAGTAGGGTGGCTACTGGAAATAAAAAAAAGTTTGAAAAAAAAGTTGTAAATGGTAAGTGGTAACAAGCTGGAAATTTAGGAATTGAAAGTAAAGGAAACTAAAGACAATAAATTCGTGAATAGAAAGGAGAGAATGTATTGAAAGATGAAAGCTTGATATTTCAATTGATTCAAGACTTGATAATTAAAATGAACAAAGTAGTCCACTATTTATACTAGTGGCTTTGCTAAATTAATAGTCAACTAGTATAGAAAATCAAGGAATAAAATATTAAAAATCCCTACATAATCTCCCACTAAGTCAACCAAAAATTTCAGCTAATTAATCTTGGAAAAATTCTGCTTTGGCCCTCCTTTGCTCCTTTCTTCAATCTAGCCCAATTGTTTCCTTTTTCTTCTATTTAGCCCCAAATTGCACCCCTGCACAAAATTCAACAAAAACATGGAAAAATTAGTGGTGCACTCTCATAAATTAACCAATTTAATTACATAAAATATGTAACTTTAGCATTTAATCAAATCCCCCCTACTTAGCTTATGCTAGTCCTCGAGCATTTTGTATGTTTCTGCAAAAGGAAAAATTTTCTCCAAAATAAGACTTGACCCCCATGGTTTGCAAAATTCAACAATTTAATCCTAGCACATTAACATCTCAAATAACCTAGCCTAAGAAGTAAGTAAATATATTTCAGAGATAGACTTACCCTTCATTTTATTTTATTATTTGTACTTAGGACATTTTTGAATTTTTTTTACGTGAAACATAATTACAACCCAAGCACCATGTTCCAGTTACTCAATTCGGACGTCTCTAAGCGGGTTATTTTGCCCTACTCATGATCACTTGTTAGCGGAGTGAGTGCAAAGAAATTGGGCAGCCACACGAACCTTTTTACGGGAGATGTGATGACAACCCAAGCACCACGTTTCGGTTACTCAGCCTGATGTACAGCCCCAATTTTTCACTCTTAACATTCGTATCAAAGGAGTATTTTTTTTTATTTTTTTATTTTTTTGTTTTGTTTTTTTTTGTTTTTTTTTTTGTTGAAAAGATTTGATATATGATAAAAGGTAAGCAGTCAAGCAAACTCATAATTCTCAAAAATTTCTTACCCACTAAGCCTAGGTTATTAAAAAGTTTCATGTGTAAAAATTAAATAGCTAAATAGGTCAAACCATAAGTGTACCATCAAAAGAAAAATTTTACCTTTTACCGAAAACATGCAAAAATAGCGATGACAGATAAGCAAATTAGAACCAATTTATATTTCCCTCCCCCTACTTATTTTACATTGTCCCAATGTAATTTAAAGAATAAAAGTAAAGATAAGTAGGAGAAAGAGAGAAAAATAAACTCCCTATGTATTTCAACGTCGTGGAGGGTGGTCTCGTAGGTAGAGTGGGCCTTGGCTGAAATAAAAAGAATTTTGTGGGTTGACATGTGGAATTTAATTTTGTCTTGGAATGTTTCCTGCAAAAATAAAAATGAAAATAAAATAAAATAGTAAAAATAAATAATAATAATAATAATAGGAAAATTAAAATGTTTTTTTTTCAAATTTATTAGCTAAGCTATAAACTCGAGAAATAAATTATTAAAAACCAAGATTACGAGATTTGGTAAAAAAGTCGTGATAAATGCACCAAGTAAGTTCCCAGGAAAGAGAGGTGAGTCACAATGGACATTCTTAAGTACCAAGTCTTGCCTTAGACAGAACTAATCCTTGACACGCATTTTCATTTTCCATTTTACTAAAAATTTTATTTGCATAAAGGAAAAGAAAATTTGGGTTGCCTCCCAAAAGCGCTTTGTTTAACGTCGTTAGCTCGACGACCTGTTATTCAAATTCTGGGCTCCTCGAGAACAATTGTAAGTGTTGCCAGTCCCCGGCAACGGCACCAAAACTGATGGGTGTCAATTCCACCAATATAAACCTACGCCTAATTTGCAATTTAAGCAGTATAGGGAGTAGGGTTGATCTCTCAGAGACTGGGTTTACTGCAAATTGTTCCTCTTTTGACCAGATTTATGTCGGGGCAGTTGTCATGCCCAAGAAGTTCGAGGGGATAAAATTTGAAGACCTGAAATAAATAAATAAATAAATAAAATGCGTGAAAAGAAAAAGTTGAAAACAGAATAATAAAAACAGTTAAATAAATATGAAGAAAAATTAATTAGAATAAGCTCAGCTTCAGGCACGGATTTTTCCTCGTCTTTGAACCGATCCTCGAAATTAGATGAACTCCTCTTTTCCAATAAGCTAGTTATAGCTACCAAGGACGCCTCGGACACCAACTCTTCCTTGTGTAAATTAGTTATGGAACGTCCAATAACTAACCCTTACCGATCGAACAACCACGAAACGTTCGTGATTTAGAACTCCGATAGCCTTGCGTTCTAGAAGAGCCTAGCTCGAACCAATGTCCTCAACTGCGTGGGACATTTAAATTCGGTTACTACTTCCCTTAACTGAACCAAACAACTATCTCCACTTGGCACGCCAATGTGTTCACAGAAAACCGATTAGAAACGTTCCTTTCGGAATTCCAACTGTACGTCTAACCACACTAACTCAAACGACATCTTTTTTAACTTAGTGTTGATCTGACTTTATGAGCTGACAAAATCATACTCTTAATCCATAGAAATAATAAGTACTGGAATTTAAGAATTAATTTGCTCGGGTTCGTAACTCACAGGTTTTGACGAGACTAATTTCGACCTAAAGCTGAAAATGAATTTAGTTGGCTAAGGTTTGGGGCATGTTGGTATTGGATAAATTTAAATAAGGTAAAATGGGTGAAAGGAATGGGTGGCGTGATTTAGTTTGGGGGCTGGAATTTTGGTGGTGTAATAAAGTAGGGTGGCTACTGGAAATAAAAAAAAAGTTTAAAAAAAAAGTTGTAAATGGTAAGTGGTAACAAGCTGGAAATTTAGGAATTGAAAGTAAAGGAAACTAAAGACAATAAATTCGTGAATAGAAGGAGAGGATGTATTGAAAGATGAAAGCTTGATATTTCGATTGATTCAAGACTTGATGATTAAAATGAACAAAGTAGTCCACTATTTATACTAGTGGCTTTGCTAAATTAAGAGCCAACTAGTATAGAAAATCAAGGAATAAAATATTAAAAATCCTACATAATCTCCCACTAAGTCAACCAAAAATTTCAGCTAATTAATTTTGGAAAAATTCTGCTTTGGCCCTCCTTCTTTGCTCCTTTTTTCAATCTAGCCTAATTGTTTCATTTTTCTTCTATTTAGCCCCAAATTGCACCCCTGCACAAAATTCAACAAAACATGGAAAAATTAATGGTGCACTCTCATAAATTAACCAATTTAATTACATAAAATATGTAACTTTAGCATTTAATCAACGATGGTGTGGCATCTTTATATTCGGACTCGACGACCGAGTCGGGTATAGGGTGTTACACTTGGTGCACCTAGGCGCTTTTGCCGAAACTCCATAAACACCTTTTGGGCTTTCTTCTGAGTAGGGAGACAAAAACTCGAGACTAAAACCGAGCATAAACACCTCGAGAACAATACCGCCACTATTCAAGAGTCCAATCAATTGCTTAAAGGATGACACTTCAAAGACTTCTCCCAATAAGAGAGTTGGCCCCCTCAACCATATATTAATTAAATTTATATACTGAATATAACTAGATTGTTTAATAAATATAAATTTTATTTTTTAAACTTTTAACTTATTCTAAGCAAAATCAAATTTTAAACGTGTAAAATGTTTATAAGATAATATAAGGTTAAAATAAATAAAATAGAATAAAATTAAGGGTAAACTACCAAAATAGTCATTTATTTTTGCTCAAGTTATATTTTAGTCACTTATGTTTGAAATGTTACGTTTTAGTCACTTATGTTATCATGTTGTAACATTTTAGTCATTGAGTAGTTAGTTTACATTAGCATAACGAGAATGTGATGTGTACGTTAAATCATCATTTCAAACAAAAATTCTAGGTTAATTTATACAATCGGTCCCCATATTTTTTCTCTTGGAGTAATTTAATTTTTTTTCTTTTATGTTTTTTTAACTTTCTTTCTTTTCCATTCTCTTATGTTTCTCCTTTTGTTTTCCTCCCTTCTCCATTTCTTTCAATGTAGTTTTTCTATGTTTTAATTTTTTGAACAATTTAATTTTTTCGAGTGAGGCGAGCTTGTGGACTAGTTACAAATGGAAAGCATAGAAAAATTATGTTAAAAGAAATGAAGAAGGGAGGAAAATAGAGGAGAAGCATAAGAGAAAGGAAAAAAAAAGTTAGAAGAACATAAAAGAAAATTTTTAAATTGTTGAAAATGAAAAAATATAGGGACCAATTATAGAATTTAACCTAAAATTTTCGTTTGAAATGATGATTTAACGTGCCACATCAACTTACCGTTACACCATTGTCAACAATTAACGACTCAGTGATTAAAATGTTACAACACGATAACAGAAATGACTAAAGCGTAATATTTCAAACATAAGTGACTAAAATGTAACCTAAGGCAAACAAAAGTGACTATTTTGATAATTTACCCTAAAATTAATTGAAAATATTCTTCATAAATAGCTCTTATTTACTTTATCATTTTCCAAACTTTTTCATAGAAAATTTCTATCAAACTGTTTTTATTTTTTATTTTTAATTGAATTAATGTTTTCAATGATTTATCGAGAAGACTTAAGTGTAATTGAGTAATATTATAATTATTCGATAAATAGGAGAAATTGGGCTTAAATCATTGTTTTAATCGTAAAATATTCTTTTAAAACGTGTACGATGAAATTTAGCAGGAGATTTCTTAAATCTGACCTGCTATTAGTAAAATTACGTGTGCGGTTTAAAATTTTCATTCTTCCTGTGGTTGAGTGTTAATATACCATTCGGTTTACCCACATGAATTTAGACTTCTCTTTTTCCCTAACAGTTGATGCTGATTTCTATGGTTTTGCGAATTTCATGGTCTAAACCATGATTGGTTCTGTGGTGGGTTTGTTTGGTTTTGTAAAACTAATGTTGCTATTTTGATCAGTCTAAAGGCAGTAGGATCAGAACATTATAGTAAAATCAATTTCTTTAAAGTGGAAGTTATGATGTTCGATTTGATTCCTAGATTTGACTAAAGAATATGGAAATGTTTGGCCTTGAATGAAAAAAAAGAAAAAGAAAAAACCCACTACCTTTAGCTGAACGAAGATTATGAATCATATAACCGTACGATGAAGAGGCTTTGTCAGATTTCTGTGTATACTGGTAGCCAGAGGGGGAGGATGAAAATGAAATGACAACTATAACTTGAGCTTTTATATTACATATTTTCAACATGAAAACATTCATTTATTGAAATGTAATTTCAACACAAATTTTATCAATTAAGCTTTCGAATTTGAAGATTCCAAATTTTCTGTAAAGATATTTACACTTCATCGAAAATTAAGTGATAGAAGCATTAATTAATTTCTTTCTTTCTTTTTCCTTTTTATTTGGTCGGGTGTGAGTGTCAATGTTATGCTTTCCGACGCAGAACAACTGGTTTTATTTCACAGTTTCATGGCAGAGGAGCTTAAGAGGAAGTACGAGGTTTACCTTTGATTGAATTCAAGTGCTGACTGATGAAGATTACTCCCATCACAACTAAAAGGCAACCGACCAGAGTGCTGAAGAACAGGGCACCCGGGTGTCTCGTCTGGACAAAACCATATACTCCGGTAGTTGTCATGAGAATGAGGTCGGTTAGCCCGTCGTTGGAAAAGTCCTCTGTGATCAGGGCATGAGTAGGTTTAGTAGGAAGATCTACTGATGCTAAAATATTTCCCGCAGGAGAAATAATTACGGCTGTTTGTTCTCCTCCCGCAAGGATCATTTGTTGATGGTCATGCACTCGCAATGAGATCGGTTTCAGTGTTGGAACGATCATACCGCCTTCCATCATACCAGAAAGTGAAGGTAGGTTCGACCATTTAGCATCCGTTACGAGCTGCCATTGCCAAACGGCACCATGCCCGTCCAAGCCTGGAGAGTATGCGGTTACCTAAAAAGGGGATCATTACCACATTCTAAGCATAGATTAAATAGGAGTAGAAACTTTACATGCTTGACCAAAAGTGATTAATGCCATCGCTCTTTCCTTATTCACATGGTGCAAAGTGATTATTAGCACAATCGAAGCGTACCTCTCCTCGACTAGTCAAGAAAATAATGTAGCCATGACTCTTCTTGCGATGCATATGCCCGTCACTTCTAGGGATGAGAATGGGCGTTGCCACTTCTAAAGCACCACCATTTGTGCTTCGACCATAACTTCTATAGTACTCTCCATGTTGAAATAAATTGAAAGGGGAATGACGACATATTGAAGCATTAAACAGTTGTTCTCTAACAGGCACTCCGGAGGTCGCCACAGCCCAACAAGGTCGCAGCACCTCCATTGATCCGCTAACAGCAGTTCGCTCACCACTATTGGCTCCAACAGCCTGAGGAGAACAGATAAATGGCCAAATCTTAAATAGGTGGCACTTTGGAATAAACACAGGTTTTGTTCTTACTTAAATAGGTGGCACTTTGGAATGAACACAGGTTTTGTTCTTACATATGCATTACACACAAAAAAAAAAAAAATTCGGTACAAGGCCACACCTGAACATGATCCAGGACTCCATCTCCATTAATATCAGCATGGAGACCGCCTTCTTGAAGATGAAGCTGATGAAAACAATAAACATAACACATCAAATTTTGTAAAGCAATATAGAGTGACATATACCACGAATTGATTGTATTTAAAAGCTAAGCATGGCAATTACGTTGCATGTGTTTTGAGGGAAGAAAACAACTGAAACAAAAGCTGAAGGTAAGATCAAGAGAAAGCCCATCTTTTTTTCAGGTTGAAAGGTAGCACTCATATTAACACATAGTAAAATGTATTTAGATAAACAAATGGTATACTAGTTACCTCCCAGGTTTCCTATCTAAAAGCGGAGTGTGGTTTAAGCTCACCTTGCATATAGTTCGACCAGTTGCCAAATGAACAGCTTCTATCCCTTCCTTTTGATGGGCTACAACAACATTAGGAACCCACCAGAGTCGAGTGTTATTTGTTATGGTTGGAATATAAGGCAAATGCTGCATAAAAAACATAATTTAGAAAAATCAGAAGGCTCCTATAAGATAAATTTCCATGAACGGACATGTTCTTATTTTTAGACATGCAGCAGAAGATAGTAGATCAAGGTGAAAGAGATAAAAATGTACTTGAAAAAAGTATCTTACATTAAACCGTTTTCAGTATAATGTGAGCAAAACCACAGTAAAATTTATCA
Source organism: Gossypium raimondii (assembly GCF_025698545.1). NCBI lineage: Eukaryota > Viridiplantae > Streptophyta > Magnoliopsida > Malvales > Malvaceae > Gossypium > Gossypium raimondii. Next base: position 43,426,282 of record NC_068575.1, on the reverse strand, counting down.
TTAGTTGGGTATACCAGTGCACAAGACTACCCAAGTGTAGCTACAAAAGATTGCATTTTTTATGCACTGCAGCAATTAAAAAAAAGGGTCTAAGCAACAAAGAAAAACAGATATAAAAGATACGAGGTGCATAAGACAAATATAGGTGCCGTTCCCCGCGAACTTGTTGCACAGCATCATAGCTAAAATAAACCTACCAAATTTCCTAAAAATATATATCTACAATTCTACACTCTTTTCTGAACTTCAAAGGGAAGGTTTTCACAGAAGAATGCTTATTCTATAGTCAAACATACCTTCTTTGATTTTGATGAACCAGCATATTTTGCAGCTTTTCCAATCAATTTAGAAATTTTTTTGGTTTCATCCTTCCCTGGAAGATGGTGTTCATCCGGCTTGTGAAAAGGATAGGTTCTTGCCTTTCCAGGTACTCTTTTCAATGATTTCCTTTTATGCTGCTTGAAATGTGACAACTTTAACAATGTATCTTCTCTCCTATCCTAGTTCAAAAGATAGATGTAACATGAATCCCCAACATTCTTGAGAATACAAAGAAGAGAGCAAATATTCATGATTAGTATGTCCTAATGCACGCTTACCCAATGATGCGGAGAAACTCGAAGGATTGATTCTCTGAATTGCCTGCACTCGAACTACAGTTTGACATGTCTAAGAGATTTTATATGTCGGAAAGACTCAACTAGACTGGAAAAGAACAATTTTCAAAAGAATGCCATGAACCATATAGAGAAGCAGAAGTGCTCTAAAAGAAACAAATGTACCAACACAATTATACAAATAGCCACAACCAAGATCAGTATGAATTAAACAAAACGTAGAAATCTGTGAGCAAAACTATGGTTTTTGTGGCAGGTGAAGCGAGATTTGCGTTTGACTGAAAATTTGAATCTCAGAAAAATGGATGAATGTAACCAGGAAAACAGACACCAAGTTGGAAAAGTTCAACTACTAGTACATTTTTCCTCAAAAGTAGTTAAAGGTTATCACCACCTTCAGAGAAATATAATTATCCAAATGGCTTTAACGCATACCTCACCAGGATGACGACTGTTTAGAGCTTGAGCATCAAGCTTGTAGTTATGTTGTGGAATTAACTGTGAAGGATCTGAAGAATGTTCTTCAACATTCTGAGCCAACAAAATGATCATATTATCATGTAATGAAAGAGATTATAGCTGATAAAAGCACCAGACATGCAAATCAGGTGACAACAATTAAAAATGCACATATACATTTCCTCAAAACCTTAAAATATAGTGAAAGATATTGCCAAATTGCAAGAAATTGTGGAAACTAAAAACAACTTTTCCAAAAAAGAAAGGTACCTCATTCTTTCTAGACCATCGAACTACACCTTTACGTCCATCAAATGCATAAAAAGCAAAATGACGTAAATTCACAGTTCCAGAGTTTTCAGAAGCCTATATAACGGATACAATGTATCAGTACGAAATCCTGAAACTAGAAGTGACACCAACTCATTCTTAATGCAGCAGTCTTTGTGCATCAAGAAGTGCAGACGTGTAACAACATCAAGGGACAACTACCTCCTTCTCATTTGCACTCCTTCTATGCTGCTCAGCATTTCGTTCAGCCATCCCCATTTGTTCAAAAGGATCTAGGTATATCTAAAAATGTTTGTTAAACTAGTTAATTAGTCAAAAAAGAGTGACACAAACAAACACACTTTACTCATCACATATCCAGGTTCTGATAATATCAAACACTGGATGTTAAAAATTTGAAAAAAAAAAATTCGGTTCCCATGTAAATGAATATAGTTTTTGGGGACTCAAACTCAATGAACTGAAATGTACTACTAGATTTCAGTAGGGTATACACGAAGAGGGAACAAAAGCTACTATACTATAAGAACTTAGCAAACTTACATGGGGCTGCATTTCCATCCTCCCACCAACAATAACTAAACCAGAATCACCATGCCTCAAGGTGTAATTGCTTATAGAAACCGCTATCTCTCTATGGTGAGCGTTATGCGGAAAATCATCCTGTCCAACACCACCAGAACACAAGGCTATTGCAAACAACACTGTTTGAAGACAAGTTACATAGAGATTTTATACAAACACAAAGTGTACAGACCTGCAAATTGTTCTCCCATAACTTTTTGAGGTTATGGTCGAAACACATAACAGACCAACCCGAAGTAACAACAACCAGAACCCGCTTCTGAGGTCCCGAACTTTTAAAAGTTCGATCGATAACACCGGTGGCCATTGCCACCGGACGTCTACCAGAAGCAACCCTGACCTTATCAGGCAACAGAGACACCTCTGCCAGTAAACGCGCTTCACTGAATCCTTCATCGACCCGTCGTGCGTGTGGTTCCAATAGCTAGTAAGTTTCAAATGCAATCGAATATAAACTTTCCAGTATACTTCCTTTATTTATTTTTTTTTTTTAAAAAGAACTTTATTTTATAGAAAAATGAATAACCTGAATTTTAGCATCGTGAGTGGCAACGAGGATTTCTATCTTTCCGTCGCCATTAAGATCGGCGACGAGAGGTGGAGGGAGACGCTCAGCTTCGTATTTGATTGGATATTCATCGGACAAATGAAACCATGCTTCTTTAAACGAGAAATCTCCCTCGTGCTTTACAAACAACAGGAGAAAATAAAATTAGCACGGAATTGAAGAACAGAGGTGAACTGTGGTTCATTGTTCGTGCAGTGAAATAAATGAAGAGACATAAAAGGACCTGAAGAGAGAAGAATATGGCAAAAGCGGAGAGCATAAGAATACATAAATCTCTTTTCCTCATGATAGCTTGGAGTTTAAGGATCAATGGCGGAACGGGGACATCACAGTAGAGTTAAACTGAAAAAACGATTTTGAGGCAATCAACTGAAGAGAGCTTAGGAAAACAAAAGCATTGACTGAATTTTCGGAGACCATCAAAACAAATGGCCCAAATCATACACCTCGACAACAATTTCCGGTCCAAGTGAATTTTTTCTGTTTGCTTTAAGCCTGCATTTTCATTTTTTTCTCTCGGCCATTCTTGTTTGTTCTTAATCTCTTTTTATCGTCCATTCGAAATTTTCGCTCATTTGAATCGCCCGCTATATCAACTCCAAAAGAGATCAATTCAACCGATTTAAAATATTAAAAATAATAAAATCCAGTTTAATTCAATGGATCCATAGAGAATAGAGAATCAACTGATTTTTCCTCTCTCTAGAATAATAACTCAACCAATTCTTGATCCGATTCGAACAACATTTGATGAAATCATCTCACCGGCTACCAACCACATAACCATTTTCATCCGACCACAGCCGACTCTCTCCAAGTTCATCTTCTGTATAATACCTTCTCTATTCTCATCCCTTGAAACAGTTAATTCTCTTCCCCATTTAGATAACTAACGACCTCTCTTTTAGTTTACCCCGTTTACAACTCGGCACTACACTGTCAACTACCTTTAACCACCAACTGCCAAACCCAATTTCAACATACAACTTTTTTCAACTGTTGAATAAATACAATCTTTTTCAAGAAATATAGTGGCAACAAAATTCAATATTGAACGATGATATTGCTAAATTTAACCTTGATACAAAAAGTATACACAACTAAAATTCAAAGTAATAAATAGGTCGTTTCATCCACCATACAATGCTCTGCTCCTCAGGATATAAACTTTAACAGGATTAAAGGAACAAAAATGAGATTTACATCAAGTGTAACTTGTAGTTACGTGTCCCAAACGGTTCCTCTGTAGAAACGACGAGCTTTAGGTTAATTAAATGAACTGTACAGTAAACAGTATTTTTTTTTTATGTAACCTTCTGTTTACGTTTGGACTCTAGGAGTGAAGAAAGGTGGGCACACTTCTTTCTCATATCTTCCAACCCCTTCTCTAGTTCCTCAATCTATGCAATTCCAAATAGAAACAACTTCTTAATACTGAACAAAATATCAATTTATAACCACAACCGGAAATTGATTCTTGGCAAAGTAATACGCACCGTTTGTTTCAAGTCAGCTTCCTTCTGTGCTTTTTCTTCACACCTGCACCAAAGGATAGACTTAAATTCCATGGAACCCTACATTATAAACCCTAAACATAGTCTAAGAATGGTTCAGCCTGTGAAACTCAAGCTGAACTTAAGATATGAACCAAGTCTCACTGGAATGAGACATGCAAAATATGACACATCCAACCAGCCAGATGTGTTTAAAAGATTAAAATGGAATTTTTACCTCATGAAAAGTTGTATGTTCTCTTCACATAACTGATCAACTGATATGGATGCCAGGTCACCTTCAGGCATGACTACATCAGGGACATCAAGACCTGGTTGTTCATCTCTTGAATCCTGCTTGCCACCGGCTGGCAAATTAGAACTATTGTTATGCTGATTAGCTAACAATTTCTTCTGCTTTGCAGCAAAACCTGGAGGCTGATAGCCCATCAAGTAACAATGGCCTTTCCTGTCTTGCAAGAAGAAACCTCATCTAATCAAAAGAGTAATGAACACTAGTAATAAACTAATAATAAGCCTCAGTCCATTGAACCAAGAAGCGTCATTCTTAAATAAATAAAGTCATCAACAAAACTTGATCCACCTTTATTATTAAATTTCAACAACAATTTTATGGGTATGAGCTTGCACAGGCAAGGAAGCGGGGGACAAACATATTAGAAGACCGTCTACAGGCATTATAACTATAAGCTTGTAAATCTCTCTTCAACGACCATGCTCCCAGCCTCCTCTTATGTTCGAGTTCAATGTTTGTAGTCAAGTCTAAGACAGTTGATTTGGTATCTAAGACAACACCATTCCTCAATCACTAGCATCAGTTTAAACTAAAATGAAATCTGTATGTTTAGCCAAGAAAGAAAATCCAAAATTGCAGAGAACTATAAGAGACTCAGTTCTAGATATTTAAGTACTTGAAGGCTGCTCATAAATCAACTAAGGCCGTTCAAACAACAACTATCCTACTTATGCAAGCTCTTGTCTCATCAATTGGATTAATCACAACAACTAAGACCCTACTCTTGCAACAACAAAAAAAAAAAAAACATTTTCCTCAGTTCTGCCAACTGTTCTAGAAAAAAGGATTTAAAAGGTCAATCTCTGCAGAAATATTCTCCTCAGTTCAGCAAATCAAGAACATAAACAATAAAAATAAGTGCCTGTGAAGATAATGCCATATAGCTTCATCAAACTGAGACACCCAGTTTGTAAAAGGAATTAACATTAAAGAAAAGGTGAGAGAAAGTGCATGTTCATTCTTTAAAATAGCATATAAACAAAAATTAGCTATCAGTGGACTTCAAGACTCAAAAAGAGCTCCTCATTTTGTAAGAAAGTTTATCAGGGAGATTTCAAGACTGACCTCTCACCCCCTTTTCCCCCTTATAGAAAACCCAGAACTACAATTTTGCACTGTGAAAATTGAATGGCAATCTAAAAGCAAGTTATGATAAGGAACCGACCAGTACTCATGAACCATCTGCTTTAGCCTATTTTCCAGCCGGACAAACAGCGAAGACCTCTCAAAATCCTGCTTGTCATGTGCTGGTTCTATAAAGTCAGCTTCAAGAACACCTGCAATATAAGCAATGCAACCATAAATAACATAAATTGAGAGAATACCTAACAAGAAATTTAGAGAAAAAGTATATTACCAACAACACCATTCCCTATCACAGAGCCATCACTTTTCACTTTCCAGAAGGGCTGCATCAATGTGAACAAACTTGTCAGATCAGTACCATAATCAAGTATGTCAAAAGTTTTCAAAACATGCAGAACACCATGTCATACAATTGGCGGTAAGTCCTTGAAATAGCTTTAAATTCCAAGTTATCAGACTTTCAAGCAAACTTGAACTCACTGAAATTAGATGCACTAGTGTCAGCACTCACCACTATCTTCCATGCTTACGCAAAGTTTAGAACCTTAAGTTTCATAAACATTCAAATTTAAAACCTTTTATTCATAGAGGATTAAATATACTGATCCAGTCTGATGTAAGATCATCATAAATCACAAATGAAAAGATCAAATGATGAAAAGATAAAAAGTCTATCAAATAAAAAAAGATAAGATAAAAAGAAATATAATTAACCAAAAAAAGAGATCAAATGAGCAGTATAAAAACATACCCTGATAAGGCGATTTTTATGGTATACATTAAATCCCGAAACATTTGTAGGGGTCTCCTTTATAAATCCAATGGTAGTTTCCACTGAACACTACATTAGAAGAAGAATTCCATAAGTTTCCCAAGTAAAAATCACCTCTAAAGGACCACTAATGGAATTAAATTTGAAGGTCAAAACCTTGAATATAATGATAGCAGAGAATAGAAGCAATACAAAGTAATAGGGAGACTACAACACAAATCTCAGCACAATTATAACATGTAATGCAGAACAAAGAAGTGGGAAAAGGAATTTATTTCACACAGAACAGAAGATATCTTAGCAACTTATACTTACCTCTTTTGATCCAGCAGCTACTTGGGGTTTGTATGTTACAACCTTTGGATATTGTAACTCGTCAGCGATATTGAACTGTTGGACAGGTTTCCCCCTTAATATGATCTGGAAGTTATTGAATTTTCTGAGGTATAGCATTGAAGCATATGCCTAGGCAGAGAAAAGAGTTATAAGTTCAAGCATGTGGTAGCTAGCAGTTGAAACTAAACAAAAAATGTCCAAAGTTAACAGGTTACCCTCAGTGAATACCGGAGGCGGTAAGAAATATGGGATTGAAGTTCAACTGTCTTTTTGAGTACTTTAGTTGTAGCTTCACGAAGAGCTTCATCTCTCAGTCGAATGTCCTTTTTAAAAATAACATAGAAAAATAGTAAAAGCCTTGAGGTTAAACTTCTTATGTCTATAAAATATAAACAAATGTACATCAACCTATTAGAAACAGTGAGGACAGGATGATCAAAAGATTTCTTTCATAAGTAAAGGCATTGAAGATCCAATAACTAGGTCTGAGCAGAAACACACAAATGCTGGAAAATTTTGCTTCTCACAGTATATTACTAAAATTATACTACAAGAAAAATCTCAGACAGATCTCATAGCTTACAGCACCATGCACATACCTCATCATCATCATCAAAAGCCAGTTCATATATGCCTTCATCATTCAGCCATAAGTTGTATATTATTATTTTTGTTCCATGTGGTCCAATATCATCAAACTGGAATACAGGGAGAAAAAATTCTAGTTAGAAAAAAAAATTGCTCACACAGTGCTAGACTACTGCAACTTAGCTGCTCTTCTAGTACTTTACGCAACTTTATTTGCAGTTTGAAAGGCAATCAAAAAAATTTCCAAGGAAGTAATTGCATCAGTACCAGAATGACCTTTGTATTTCTAATTCCTTTCCATGTAAGAATACAACCATAGTGCCAAACAATATTGAAATTTGAACATGTTATGCATGTAGTTTAGAATTCAACTGGGCAAATCATCATGAAGCTCCTGAACAGGCCTAACAAAACTTAGTTGCCAAACCTGTAGCAGCAGATCCTCCTTTAATGAAAAGGGAGACCATTCCAAGATAGTTTTCAAGTTAGAAGACCAATCATCGTGTGTGCTGTAAATTATTGGCTCTGCCCAATGACCAGAAATATCAAAATCAATCTGCAAACAGAAGTGAAACAAAAAGCAATTGAGTTGTGGACATTAGGAGTTAATCCAAATCCTCAAACCTAACTCCTTCAAGGGACAAGGAAAAGAATCCAAAATACTAAGGATACAATGAATTACCATAGGAACAATGACATCATCCTGTCCAGTTCGGCGTAGAAAAGTATAAGATAGAAGTCCCACGCTCTGTGTTGCTTTGCTAAGGACATATTTGGAGAAAAAGAAAAGAAAAGAAAGGTCAAACAACATCTACTAGTATTAAGTTAGAACCAGAAGTAGAAGAAGCATACGAAATGGAGCAGGCAGAGAAGCTTAAACAAAATACATTCAGAAGAGAAACAGCACATTTTGCCCCACCCAACCCCGCTCCCCCTTTTTTCCTGTTTCTAACCTTCTAAGGTTTGTTCAAAAATCAGCAACCTGTCTGCCTAAGTACCATTCTGAACAGTAAAACAGAAATAAGGAGAAATGAAAAGGGCAACATGACATATTTGTCACCAACCAAAAGCCTAAAGTCTCTAGGAAAAAAATAAATGGAAACGAATAACGCTTTCAAATTCCATGCATTCAGAAGTACCAAGGAGATCTAGACAACTTATCCTATATAACAAATAAAATGAAAGACAATATCATTTAGAGAATGTCTAAACATCTTCATGGAATTTTGTAAAATCAATGCGTATTACTGCAGTGAGCATTATACCCTGCCCTAGTTGACCGACTAAAAACAATAACATCAGCACCTAGTCGCATGGTACTTGTCTTGAATCCATTTCCATCTGCAAAAACAGGCGCACACCAACATCAACATAAAGTCATAAAAGAATATTTGGAGTCGTGTTGAACATAAATGCAGGTCTTTCTAACAATAGTTTCAGGACTGCAACCACAGTAAGTAATAAGCATAGAGATAAGGGCAACAAAATTGTTGAGTCAAGGAGTAAACGGATAAAACAAGATAAGTAGTAAGACTTACACTGTCCAATTGTTGTATTTGATTTCTTAGAAGAATAACCCAAGCTCATACATTTCCGTAGCAATACAGGATCCATTCCTCCACCATCATCTGCAAAAGTAAGCAAGAAGTTAAAGATTTTATATCATAAACCACCATCATTCTAGAAGTGAAATAAGCAGACCAAAGTCATATTATTATACCTAGAAAAAGTAAAGCTGGACCTGGAGAATTATCCATCTTTATATCAATTTTATCAACCTTTATAAAAGTTGCACCATGTTGAATCTGTAGAAACAGTCAGGTAGACAATGGCAGTTAAAAACAGATTCAACAGAGTGATTATTAAGGATCCATTGACAAATAAATTAGATTTTTGCTTACTTCATCCACAGCATTGTCCATTAGCTCTGCAATTGCTGCAATTTTAAAGGAAGGGGGGGGGGGGGAAGATATAAATCCCACTAATACAAACAAAAGGCAAATCCAGAACTCAGCTAGCGGGAACTCCAGTTACCTCCAAACGCCCACTTATGCGACGTCGCATTTGAGTGAAGAAACTTGGGGTGTACACGCGCATGCTCCAATGCACCTTAGAATAAAAAAAATGAGAGAAAAAGCTCAATTGGATTAAAAAAACAAAAACAAGAAACCTTAGGCATAAAAATTTAGTGAAAAGAAAAAAATGAAAAGGCGAACCTTCAAGCAGAGCTGGTTTGGAAGTGGGGCCAATGACATAATTCCCCGCCTTCCAGAAACTTCGAGAGTCTAGGGTTTCATCGGAGGGTAGTGCCGGCGGCGTGATGGGTCCTGAGCTCTGTGGTATTTCAGGACTGGATATATTCCGTCGAAGTTGTCGTTCTCCGAGAGAGGAAGCTTTCTTTCTGGCGACAGTTTGAGCGTCGCCGTCATCGTCGCTGCTGGCTATGTCTACAACATTGAGATGCTCTTTTTCAACCTTCGGAGGCATTCTTTTAATTTATGTTCGCTGAGTCTAGAAATCAGGTTTTCTCAGAGCTTTTTCTTTATTTATTTATTGAAATTTAAAGCATTTTGTTTCTAAGCCAAGAGCTCCGATACGATCTCTGGATGTCTTAAGCTTAGGTTGGAAATCAGTTATTGGCCTGAACCTAACTCTTATATATATATTTATATATATAAATAATAATAATAAATTAATTAAAAACCTACCCTTTACAATCTTATCTCCCATTCCCCATTAATTTTTTCATTATCAAGTCTATCTCTAGTTATGGTCCTTACTGAGTTGACATTGCCAAACTTCCACGAAACTTTTTGTTCCTTCCCTGCCAAATCAGATCTGAAGACACACTTCCCTTTTCCTACTTGCATGTCTAAGCAGTAACTTTTTGCCAAGAATGTACTTTCTACAAACTAAAAGGGGCAAAATACCAATAAAAATCTTTTTTTTTTAAATTACTGAAATTGGCTTGATAAAAAATTAATTATCGAAATGGTCTAATTCCCCGAAAGTGCGTTCACGTCAGCTCGATGTCAGGGGACGTGGCAGGAAAACGCTTCCTCAAGGAAGCGCTTTGCCTACATGGCAATAAAGCGCGCCCTCAAGGACGCGTTTTCCTACCACGTAAGCACTCCCCTGGGGACGCGTTTTGGCCGCGCGTGAATAGTAGCAATGGCTAATTTTTGGACTATTGGTGACCCCCCAACGGTCAAAAAAAACTATAAAACCTCCCACCCTTTCTTTTTTTTCACAAATAAATCCTTTCTCTAATTTCCTCTCAATTTCCACTCAATTTGCTCTCAATTTCCTCTCAAATCCCTATTTAAAATAGCTTTAATTTTTTAATTATTTGAAAAAAAATTTAAATTTTTATTTTATTTTTTTTTAAATCGTAAAAATTTGTACGAATTTAGCAATGGCTGGAGAATTGATTCGTCTTGATGACAAGCACATATCCGTCGAACAAATGAAAATGGTAAGTGTTAAATTTAATTTTTAAATATTATTTAAGATTTTTTTTATTTATGTAATTTTAAATAATTATTAATTTATTATTTGTTATAAAAGTCTGTAGATCGGATATTGCAATGCTATATCCGTAATATGCATGGTCCTCCATCACCGTTGGTAGAGAATTACCTGCAGGAAGCGGGTTTTTGGCACGTGGTGACGGTAGGCCGGGGATGCAAGTTAGACCCAAAACTTATCAGTGCGTTGATTGAGAGGTGAAGACCCGAGACGCAGACATTCCATCTTCCATGTGGAGAGTGCACTATCACTTTGGAAGATGTGAATCTGCAATTGGGATTGCCGGTGGACGGGTACCCAGTCATCGGGTCTGTTTAATCTGGCGATTAGGGAGCCGTATGCTACGAGCTTTTGGGCGCTATTCCGGAGAATATTAACGGAGGTCGGATCGAGATGGGCTGGTTACGAGACACATTCTTGGATCCGGATAATGATTCAACCAAACTAGGGCATACATTCTTCAGATAATTGGAGGTTATCTGATACTGGACTTGTCACGGAAAATCTAAGATGACTGCTGAAACTCATTGATTTTACAGTAGCCGGTGAATTGAGTTGGGGGTCGGCCGTGTTGGCAACACTATACCAGGAGATGTGTTGGGCAACGCGACCCAATAAAGCGAAAATTAGAGGTTGTCTGTCACTACTGCAGTCATGGGCACGGTTTCGCTTTCCATTTTTACGTCCTCGAGTGGACCACCCATATACATTTCCATTCATAACGAGGTAAATTTTATCTACCGATTTTACAATTATTACGTAGATTTAAAATATAATAGTATGCTAAAAATTTATTTAATTAGGTGGAACCATCCGACAAGTTATGCTGGATTACCTAGCTGTCTTAAAGATATACGGCTTCTATTAGACCAAAAGTTAGAAGCAGAAGTAAGTATTAAATAAAATTGATATTTCAATCATGAGCTAGTCGATTGGTATTTAGTATTTAGGATTATGTATTATGTATTATGTATTATGTATTATGTATTATGTATATAACTAATATTTCCATCATGTTCATATAGTTTAAATGGACACAATACGAGGATCCGGCAATTCGGATAGTAATTCCGGATGAGTACTTGCAAAATCCAAATACTTGGCACGTGAAAGTCGTATTGGTCAACTATGCGTCCGTGGAGATACTCCAGACGGACAGAGTATTACGGCAATTTGGATTCCGACAACTGATCCCCATGGCACCTGAGGTGTTGGATGACCATCACAAAATCGACCTACGGCAATTGCATACGGATTGGCCGAGATTCTGGTCACACTACATCCAAAAGTGGAAAGATCAGTATGATTATATACCTACTCAGGAACCGATCATCGTTCCTGAGTTAGTGTGCGTACCGGAATACATGCCATGGTTTAGGATCCATGCCAAGTCGTATTTACTGTCGACAGAGGAGAGGCAACGGCAATTACGTATCCAAAGGGAACGACGTGGCCCTTTAAATCCAAGACGAAGAGATGACGACACAAGCCCATCAACGAGGCCCAGACAATCACCCAACCCATCATCAGCGGCCATTCAATCACCAGGCCCAGCGAGAGTACCGACACAGTCACCTGACCCAGCAGTTCAACCGACGATACTCACGGCACAACCTTTTTAGATGATGCCAGGTGCGTATCCTAGTCCTTTTATGTATCCTAATTCTTATATGTTTCCTTTTTCTAGTCCTATGGCAGGTTGGAGTCAATGGCACGGTTTATCTCCATTTTTCGTTACGCCAAGTAGATCGCCGATGTATATGCCAGCGTCGCACGAGGGATCGCAAGAGGGGCCATCGAGGAGCTCTTCTTTTTACCAATCGCCATCACCGTATGGGTTTCAAACAGCTTCGCCGTTGGTCATGCAAACACCTTCACAATCACTATTCTATCAAGGTGGCTCATCGTCCCAACACCGACAACAAGATACCCTACCGAAGGAAGGAGGAATCCAGCGCATAACCGTCGACGACCACCATGTGGCACTGAATCCAGCGGGCACGAAGATTGATTTTTATTTTAATATATTTGTACAAACATTTTGAATAATTTGATACTATTTGATGTAATAAAATAGAAATTCTTCTGTAATGACCCAAAATTCACGGGCATCTAAAAAGTATAATATCGGGCCTCCGTCTTAGTAAACTGAGTTTGAAAATAATTATTAGAAATATTTACGAGACTAGTTGTGTGTTTAATTAGGTTTTAGATAGGTGAATTTAGCTTAATTGAGAGTAAATAGGAAAAAGGATTAAATGAATAAAGGGTAAAAGTCTAATTATAGATTAAAAGAAAATAAAAGGAACTAAATAGGTAAATAAGCCAATGGCTTAAGATTAGGCGACAATACATGGAAAAATGTTAGATTTTTCTTGATTTATATTATAAAATATTATTTAATTAAAATATTATAAATTATATTAATTAAAGTTAAGATATTATATTATTAAATAAATCAAAATATGCCAATTGTATGGATATGATAAAATACATGTGTAATATATGTATTTGTACATTTGTAATATAATTATATATTTTCTTAAATTTTAAGTAAAAGATATTTATTAATTAAATTATTATATTAAAAGATTTTTTTGATGAAGTAGTTAAATTAAGACAAATATAAAGCTATATATGGTACAAATGTATTAATTACATTTTTATTAAAATAGATATTTTATAATTATTAATTAACTTAAATATAAAATAAAACAAAAGAAAAAGAAAGAGAAAGAAACAGAATAGGCAAGGGACGAAACAGAGGAGAAACAGGGGAGAAAGAAAGAAAGAAAAAGAAAAAGAAAAAGAAAAAAGAGAAAGAAAGGGAAAATTAGGGTTTTAAAGCTTGAAATTTATTTGGTAAGCTTAATCAAGTCCTTTTCTTATAAATTTGATGATTTTGGAATCCTAGGGTGAAATACTCTTGGATTTAAGTTAAAATTTTGAAAGTTAATAGATTTTTTAGTAGGCTTTATGTTGAATAAATGATGGAAATGAGGGTTTATTTGATAGAAATTTTGATTGGAATTGAATAAAGGATTGAATTGTAAACTAAGCTATAAATTTTGAATTTTAGGGATTAAATTGAAATAAATTCGAAATTATGAAAATATGATAAAAATTAGATAGTTAAATGTGAGTTTGGCAAGAAATTGAGTAGTAAAAGGTATGAATTGAGAAAGAAAAATATATAGGTTTAGTTAGGATTAAATTGGAATTAAAGTAAAAGTTAGATAAAAATTTCAGCAATTAAATTGTGTTGTGCTCATGATTGCGAAATTATTTTAATAGTTCGTAGCTAATATCGAGCCTAAAGCATCGGCCCAAAAAGGAAAAGAAAAGATCGTCGAGGATTAAATCCGAAGAGAATTTCGGTTTGTATTACTATAATTTCAAGTTATTTATTATTAAATGTTAAATTTTAATTTATGTGTTTGGTAAATGAAATATTAGGTAAGTATTATTATTATTATTATTATTATTATTATTATTATTATTATTATTATTATTAAGATGAGTGTGAATTAAATTGAATAGTTGATATGAATTAATATTTGAATTGTTTGTTGATTGAAAGCGGGAAGTGAATTTGAATCGAATTGTGACTGATATTAAATTGAATGGAAATGTATTGAGTTGTGAAAATATGTGAATTTGTGGATTAATTATTGATCGAAAAGTGGAAAAAATGATTGAATTGAAAATGTGAGAAATTGTGAGTGAATTGGGGTTATATGTGATTTAAATACCCTATTAATTAGTAAGGCTGAGTCGAATATAGTTGGCATGCCATAAGATTGGAAGAGTTTAGGGATACTTCGACCTCGAGTCGATGAGACACTGGGTGTCACTATATTTCTTCGGATAGATTCGATGAGGTACTGGGTACTAACTTTCTTCGGCTTTCCCGATGAGACACTGGGTGTCAACTATTGCTTCAAACTATCCGATGAGGCACTGGGTGCCAATCTGGGGTGTTTGGTTGGATCCGTGTATCCGCCAAAGTCCGAGTTTTGTTAATAGGGGTAAATAATGAAATGATAAACCGAATGAGTTTGATCAATCGAGCTACTGAAATAAGATGAAAAAGTTGGATTGTGAATTGAAATGTTATATGAGATTGAGGAATAAACCTAAAATTTATGATATGTTCAAGTTTAAATTGTGGATATGTGATATTAATCGATGAATTGCTATTGTTGAAATATGAAAATTGAGCTTAAACTTGTATGTTTGATGCTTATGCTCTATTGTTATTATTATAATTTGAATTATGGTAATACCACTAAGTTGAACGGTTGTTTCCTTGTGCAGGTCGATAAAAGTCAAAGGTTTTAGTTCAGCATCCAGATCAATCCCGACTTCAGCATAACTTCGGTGATGTATATTTTCTTTTGGCAATGTGGCATGTACATAGGATGTATATAAATATTATTATGTTTTAATATAAATGGTTAAAAAATTTTAGTATTATAAGGGTCCGTTTGATTGCCAGTAAAATGCTTTCGGTAAAATGATTTCTGGAAAATGTTTTACATTTCTGTAAAATGATTTACTGGAAAATATTTTCTGGTGTTTGATTGAATCTGTGTAAAATATTTTCTCATTGCTTTGGCGATTTCACGAAAATATTTTCCAAAAAGTTATTTTACATATATTAATATATATTAATAAATTTTATATTTTAAATTGTTTTTACATATATTACAATGATTTATTTATAAATAAATAAATCTAATTAAATTTATAATAATACTCAATTATTAAGCTACAATATTAACGGTCATAAATTAAAAACAACCAAAGTCAAATAAATTATTTGTAATTGTGTTAAAAAATCAAGAACAAGGGTTGAATAATTATAAATTTAGCTTCCAAACCACAAATAAAAAATACTAATCTATGCATTTATTTAAAACATATAAGATGTATTTACTTACCAATATGAAACTTTGGATCTTTTAAACAGATTCAGCAAGACCAAAATGTTAAACAAAAGACGAGACATATACCAAATCCTTAGTAAATTGTTATAGATTGTGTTTGGTGTAACTGCTTAAGTGCATCTGCTATCAAATTGCTAGCCACTTACAACTAAAAAAATGGCAATGTATACTGCCAAGAAGCTTGCTGGGTTCTAATCAAAACACACAAAAACCAAAACTTAGCCTAAATAATCTAATAATAAAACACTACTCCGACTGTTAGCGTTGCATTAACTGATTCACCATCTGCTATCAAATTGCTAGCCACTTGCACCTTTCTTTAATAAGACTTTGATTACTTCTAGATGGGACCCTTGAACAACATAGTGAAGTGGAGTGAATCTCTTGCGATTAGTGGCTCTCACTGAAACTCCTGATGAAAGCAGAGTTCAGACAACCTTGATGAACTGCAGAACCTCTCCTTCTAGATATTGACTCAATTCTGGATCAATAATGTCTAGAAGCTTGTCTTCTTCTTTCAGTTTCCATGTCTGCAATAGGTACACTTTGCATGAATTATGATATCACATATGTGAGATGTCATGTGAAGACCATCTAATTTTATCAAATTTGGAGTCCAGTTGATGTATAAAAAGATAAGTAACATGATGTAACAAGTGGAAAAAGGTTGAAAGTACCCATTCAAGCAGAAGCATGAATTCCACTCCAAATGCTACCTTACTACTACTTTTACCACTTATTATTTCAAGCAGAAGCACCCCAAAGCTGTACACATCTGCCTTCTTGGTTAGTTGTCCTAAAAGCGCATACTCTGGTGCCAAATATCCACTGGACAAAATACAATATCATAACTGAGATGCAAACAGAAACACAAGGATTAAGCAAAGGCAAAGAACAAAACACAATCGCCATTGGATGATTCCTTCAAAAGTCCTTAAAAAACATCAATGAAATATTGAAATAGTTAAACAGCCTAGGCAGCTGACTAAGGATGAGATGCAATGAAAATGATGCTTACAATGTTCCTGCTACTCAAGTACTGACATGGGTGACATTGTCCAGGAAAAGCTTAGCTAGCCCGAAATCCTTAATTTTAGGATGAAAATTTCCATCCAGGAGTATATTACTAGCTTTAATATCCCTGTGGACGATATGCGGTACAACTTCATAGTGAAGAAACGCAATGCAATGGTTGTACCTAAGCAAATAGCGACTCTTGTTGGCTAATCCAAAGCAATATGTTTACTTCTTGAACCTGAAATTAGGATTTCTGGACATCAGTATTCCTCAATTAGAATTAGGAGTTCAATGAGCTTGGACTGATGTATTTACCAAGTAAAACACTGGCAAGGTTGTTATTCTCCAGATATTCGTAGACCAAGGCCCGATGGCTGTCTTCAACACACCAAATATGGAATCGAATGAGATCACAAAATTATAAGAGAAATAGTTGACAATACCATGTGTCCGAAACAGAAACAAAAACAAGGAACCGTTTAAGATAAATACTTAGGAATGGTTACATTACTGAAAAGTGAAAAAAAAAGAACCTATTGTAGGCTACGCTCAAAACACAGCCAGCCATGTAGAGCAATGGTCATAGTTTATGCATAACTATAAGAAGACAAGGCAGGGTATTTTATGAAACAAAGCGACCAAAGAAGAGAGCTTTAAATGCAGCCTACGACTTTACAAGGAACAACAAAATAAATGCAATCTGAACCTTGAGCTTGTGTGCAGTCGGGCTATACCTTCCTTTGAACCAATCAAAAATCCAAAGCACTTACAACTCATTACAAACACGACACCATTAAAGATCTTGTAGTGCACGACTTATCCTATATAATTAAATCGGATCTCTTATCCAATTCAAAATCACCAAAAGTCAAACTCTTTTTAATTGCTCATAAACCAAAAACAAGCAATATGGAAGTTACCTACGAAGTAGTTACAAAAGCGAACAAGAGAATACTATCAAATTACATGCATTGGTAATTCACCAACTTACCAAAGCCCGAAAGTCAAATTTAGTATATCTTCGGGATTTTACAATCCTAATCGAGTTGCAAGCAAAAGTATGCCAAAAAAAAGGGTGTGGGTTGGAGAAGATTCAGAAAGAAGCAGAACCACGGTTTAAATGTAGCTTTTGAGAAAGCCTAGAAAGGAAATCAAGGGAGACGGAAGGAGGGTTATTGGTGGGATTTGCGAGGATAAGATCTTGTATTGCAATGACTTTGAGAAGGTTTTTGTATTTGTCCATCAGTTTCTCAAACGTAGGGTCCCTAAATCTTGAAGCTACATACTGGACAGAAGATGTTTTGAATCGACTACCAATGACCCGACACGAATTTTGGTGTTTTAATATGGTTTTGAGGGTGAGAATTGGCATTTTGAAGTAGCTTTTTATAGTGTCCTAGTTGAGAACTTATGACAAACACATAACAGGAAAGAATAGCGAAAGCCGAAATCAAAGGAATTTGATTTCAGAGACTGGTACTCCTTGCCAAGACTAGCAAAAAATCAAGTAATTCGTAAGAATCAAACAAAAAGAATATTTTCATCCTTAATTGAGATTGAGATATAAAGATTGCTGGAGGAGTATGTAGCGATACAAATATAGTGCTAACATCCGAAATGATGAAACAGAAGAGTAAGAAAATTAGGTAAGGTTTACCGATTTCACTTACAAACTGCAGGAAATTATGAAACAAAAAGGATTGAAGAAAGGTAAGAAAATAGAGAGGAAGTGCTGGAAATCAGTGGAATGGGAGGAATTAGAAAGATTTTTCATTGTTAAAATACAGAGAAAATTCAAAATCTTTCCAACTCCTCCATTCCAAAAATTTCCAGAAACAATCTCTCTTTTTCCTCCTTCACAACAGTCTAAAAAATTACAAGCCACAGAAAATGATTAGAAATGAAAGTGGAAATAGAAAACATACCTTTCTAAAGAAATTCTGCAAAGGAATTTTTGAAGCTGAGACGATGAGAGTGTAGAGAAGGGAATGGAAAATGTCTTACGGAAGGAAAATTGGTAAGACGCTTTCCAAAACTAAGGAAGTGATTTTACCCGTGTTTGTAAAAGGTTTTACTTGTGGAATTCATTTTCCAGCAAACAAACGCCGGAAAATTCGGAAAACAATTTCCGAAAAACCAAATCCCACAATCAAACAGACCCTAAGTTTAAGAATTATAATGAAGGAAGTTTATCTATTTTGATTGGATTAGTACATTGTTAAATTTAATTGATATTATGTTGATTGAGTTTGAATAGAAGATATTTAGAATAGAAAATGAGAATGTGAAATGAATTGGTTGATTTGATTATAATTGAAAATTTTATGGTTTTTAATTGCAGGGGGTTTTATGTAAAAATAAGCGTAATGTCAAAATTTTTTTAAAGAAAAAAATGAATGAAGTCAATGAGTAAAATATTATATGAATTTAGGATTTTATTTTAATATGTTTGTTATTTATTTAAGAATTATTTGTAAATTATCTGATATGTCCGGTAATGCCTCGTAACCTTGTTCAGGCGACGATTTAGGGTTAGAGGGTGTTACATCTTCTATATTATTTCATGTACTAAAATAGAAATTTACTTTTGCATTTTTAATATAATATAAATTCTTTTAAATAAGGCAATATGTTGAATAAAGTAATTGTAATTTACTTTAATATTTTTAATATAATCGAAATTCTTTACAATAACGTTCAACTATTGTGATTTGGGCATGATCGACTTGTATGGCCTGGGTTCCTACACCATCCACACAACTTATGTTGACTGGCTGTTTCTCGGATATCCTTATTGTTACGTATTCTAGTCGAGTAAGGTCGACCCTTTGGCTTGCGATGTAAATCTCTATCCGGTAACAGCTTAAAGGGAGCAAGCGATACAGACAGCCACTTACGTTCATCTAGGACTGGTGGGAATACGTGTCTCCAGACGTTGTACATGTTTTCTAATTTGTAGACTTCGTCGACATAGCTCATCGGATCCAGACGGAGATTCTGACAAGCTGCAATTACATAAGCGCATGGATAACGAAGTGCGTCAAACATCCCACAGTCGCAAGTCCTATTTCGCAAGTGTACCCGATATTGCCGGCCAATAACACCTTGGTGCGGTTTGTCAAACTCTGTCACGTGAAACCATAAGTTGTCTCGGTCGTGACAGACTGTGTGCATGGTGTTCGCCCGCGCCTTGGCCTTGTTAATATCTTGCACTACCTTACTGCACCACACATGGCCTCCCTGCATCTGGCCTGTATAACTCCCTGCTCGCTTTGGAAATAGCGCCGCTAAACGAAAATATGTCTCTCGCACAACCGATGTTATCGATAGATGGCGCGTTCCTTTTAGAACAAAATTTATGCATTTAGCCAGGTTTGAGGTCATATGACCATATCGTAGGCCGACGTCGTATACTTTTGCCCACTGTTCGAAAGGTATGTTGCAAAGGTAGTCCACGCCTTCGCCATTAATTGAACGCAAAACTGCAAACATCTCATGAAAACAATCTTTATTTATTTCATACCCTGCTAATATAAGTTCATAGCGAATATTACATACCACTCTTTCAATTAGAATAAATTAAAAATGACAAACGAAATTATATTAATTGAGACTAAATACCCATGTTGGTCACTTGTCGTCGTTCACTCTTAGATGGATATTGCCTATAGTAGTTGGAAGCAACGTGCCTTAGGTAATACCGATGGTGTGTGCGCTGCCATAAGCTTCCCTGTCGATCAATTGCAGCTAGTATGCTGGTGCCCCGATCTGAAATAACAGAGATGTCAGGTTGGGGGTACACATGCCTCCTTAACCTAGATAGAAAGAAATTCCAGTCATCAGCTGACTCCCCTGGTGTTATTGCAAACACAAGTGGAAGAATTCTCCTACTGCCATCCTGTGCCACTGCTACCAATAGTCGATGGGTATATCTACCGAACATAAAGGTACCGTCAATTTGTACCAATGGTTTGCAGTATGGAAATGCGTCTCGGTATTGCTTAAAGGTCCAAAACAGGCGTTTGAACACTTGGCATCCACGTAGCAATTAGTCGTTGTAGTATGCATGTTCGGTTTGAAGGTCCGTTATGCAACCTGGGACGTATCTCTTTAGCACTTGACACCACTGCCATATTTCATTATATGAAGCATCCCACCCACTATGCATATTCTCCAACACCTTTTGCTTAGCTATCCAAGCCTTGCGGTAAGAGGGCGTATACCCTATTTGGCTTCGAATATTGGCAATTAACACCGCAGATCAAGTCCAGGATCTCGCCTTTACGAAGGCGATATCAAGCTAGCTAACATAGCTGAATCCATCTTGGGATGATCTTGTGAAATACCTATAAACGGAGTACATTAAATAATGCAACATTACATAATAGCAGTATTATTCAGAAACCTTAAATACTGTACCTGCAGTACATGTATGTGGACCTTTGTACTTTTTAGTCTTCCACAACCCTGTCCTTTTCCTTAATGAGGCGTAGATTTTCCATAAACATGTACCATCTTGCACTGCACACTTCGCCTTAAACTTATCAATTTTAGACTTAACGACGTGGTAGTTAACGCCGTTATTGATGCTATGTTGTTTCAAAGCACCAATAAAACTATCTTTGTTGGAAAACTGATTACCAACTTCAAATTCACCCAGATCCAGTACCGAACTTGTACGATCACGCAACCGGTGTGGTAGGTCTGGAAACTCCAACTCATTATCTGCAGACAGATCGGCATTATGCATATGGGCTAGAGGTGAGTATGCCCTGAATTGTGGATCTTCTTTTTCATCTGAACTCCCTTTAACATCTTCAGGTTCGGTTGGAATAGGCTCCGGTTCAGAAAATAATCCAACTTCTGCAACATCGGGCCCGGGCTCTCGAGGTGGATCCACATCAGAGTCATCTTCTAACCCACCATCATCTATAACGTACGAGGTCCCCTCACCGGTGAACGTCGTAGGGAGTACATCATCCTTTCTTCTGGGCGTTTCATAACGTCCCCAATTGGATGTAGATTGCCAACTAGTAGAAGCTGATGTTGTTCCCCAGTACATATTTCCAGCATCAAACATCGACCTACCGAGGTGCATGTCTCATCCACCGACAGAGTGTCGTGCAAGGGTTGTGTATTCCACACTGCTACCAAACATGGTTTGCTCCGTGTTTTGTAACCAACTAACCGAGTGTCGGGTAGGGGTCGCGTATACTTCTCGAACACCACTTGCAAGTGCATCATTTGGCTATGTAAATTGTACATATAACTTAATATACGGTGCTCCACTAGCGAGATGAGTCTGCACCATTGCTTCTAAGCTACAAGCACCTTTTATGTCGAACGAGTCATATGTCACCGGATCAACAGAAGAACAAAACCGATACGTAATAGATGAAACTTTCATTGGCGTCGTTTCGAATATGTTACGCCTAATTCTTTTACAAAGTTCTATAAAATCTATGTTCTGGTTAAAAACCAGTCGCACTGTATTCTCCGAAAAAAAAAAACACCGTTCTCGGTGTGGCAAACCTCACCATCATAGTAAATAACAGCACTAATACGTTCACTCATCTTCAATTTCTATCCTTCTTAGCCTCTCTAAATTTTTTTGCTGTAAGTAACTTATGCAATCTGAGGGAAAATTTTGCCTTATTTATAGCCTCAGGCCATGCGCCATTGTAGCAAAAGCGCGTCCACGTGGGAGCTTCTTTCAGTACTTCTGCTGACAAAGCATTCTGCTTAAAGCGTTTTTGACATCGTTTGCTCAGAAACGTCTACTCGAAATTATTTTTCAGGAGCTACTGTAGCAAAAGCGCATCCACGTGGAAGCTTTTTTCAGTACTTCTGCTAACAAAGCATCCTACTTAAAGCGTCTTAAAGCGTTTTTGACACTGTTTGCTCAGAAACGTCTACTCGAAATTATTTTCTCAGAAGCCATTGTAGCAAAAGCGCGTCCACGTGGGAGCTTCTTTAAATTAACAAATAATTTAATTATGTAACCGTAAACCTCAAACCCTAATTTATTTGAGTTTTTACTTAAAAACCCTAAACACTAAACCCTAAACTAATTTATTATAAATTTATAATTAATTTACTCAAGTAACCGGGCAAAACACTAAAAAAAGCCCAATTCTTTAAAAATTTACCGAAATGGGCCCGGTAATAAAAAAACCCTAAACCCTAATTTATTTAATTTTTATTTAAAACCCTTAACTCTAAATCCTAATCTGATTTTTAAAAGTTTTAATTATATTACTCAAGTAACCCTAAACCTTAATTTAATTAATTTTTTCTTAAAAAATAATAAACACGAAAACTAATCCAAATTTGAAAAATTTTTAATTAATTTAATTGACAGACCCTAAACCCTAATCCCTTATTTATTTAATTTTTTCTCTAAAATCCTAAACTTAAAAATACCAAAACCTTAACCCTAACCCTAACCCTAAACCAATAACCCAAAACCCTACCAGGAGACATAGGCAAAATGCGTCCCTGAGGAAGCGTTTTGCCTACTTGGACATAAAGCGCGTCCTTGAGGGAGCGATTTTTGTCCATGTAGGAAAAATGCTTCCTCAGGGATGCGTTTTCCTGCCATGTCCCCTGACATCGCGCTGATGTGGACGCGCTTTCGGGGAAATAGGGCCATTCCGGTAAATAATTATTTACCGGGCCCATTTCGATAAATATTTTAAAAATTGGGCTTTTATATGTAATTTGCCCAACTAAAAGCCTATTGTGCATATCTCCATGCTCCCTTTATGTATGAACAACACACAATAGTATGCTCCATTGTCAACGGTTCCTAATTACACAATATACATTCAGGATTAACTTGAAGTCCCCCATAAAAGCATCTTATCTTGCAAAGATCCCCTGCCTTTAGATTAGATATCCTTGATGCAATTTTACAAGAAGCAACTTCAATTCACATTGCTTTGACAATAGGAACCCATTTCAGAGTGGCATCCAAATAATTCTCCATCCGTGAGTTCAACCATAGTACTAGCAGTAGCATCCCACTCAACACAATCCAATCGCTGCCTCAAAGTTGTAGCTCATTCAGTATAGAGGGTTTTCCCAAGGCACTAATACTACACCCAAGTCTCTTTTGAAAATATAACTCAACTGCTAATTGTTCTAATCAAAACGAAATAGTTGCCTTACTCAAATATAGATTCAACATGTTTTTTTTACCCATCTTAAAATTTTGATACAATATTTATGCAGAGATTGATTATATATTAATTAAAATATATTAAAATAGTAAAAGAATTTTATTTTATTTTTTAATAATTACATTTTATTAAATTAGTTCATATATAGTTTTTATTTTGTTTTAGATTTCAGAAATAATATGCTTATGATATTAAAATATAATAATTAATAAAATAAAATTTAAAAAATATTAATTGATATTACAACCATTTTAAAAAATAATATTTGATAAATAAAATATCCTTAAACTAATTAGTAATATTAATCTCACAAATTAAAGTTTATTGTTCAAAGAATGAACGTCTGTATATGTGATATCTTTACGTTTTGCATGTAAGTTCTTTTAAATATTAATATTAGTAACTTGACTTTCAAAGTTAGGAGATAGCTGAAAAGAGTCTGCTGCGATACCACGTTTACCTAGTCTGTTGCGATGGCACGTCTTGTTTTTCTTTTGTTTTTCCTTTTGATCTTGACCATTGTCGGCTACAATTTCAATTGGTGATTTTGTGATTTTAAGGTGAATCCATATGGAAGAAAATTTTGCCAACCTCAACATTGATGACGACGAGGAGGTTCCAGTACGTTTTGCAGAAGAAGATGAAGATGTAATTGAAGATTATAGTTGGTGTTTGGTGGGACGAGTTTTAACATAAGGCACGGTGCACTTTCCATCATTAAGGAATACGATGGCAAATTTGTGGCACATTAGGAGGGATTTCAATTACAGACATTGGAGAAAAAAAGGATTTTATTTAGGTTCTACACTCAGATTGATTTTAAAAGGGTGGTGGAAGGAATGCCTTGGTTTTTCAATAGGCACCTAATTATTTTTCATAAGATGAAGAGGGGGGAGGATCCATTACAAATTCCATTGAACCATGCTATATTTTGGGTGCAAATTCATAACCTACCACTAGGGTTCTTGACTAAAGGAATGGCAAATCAATTCGGGAACTTCATCGGTGAATTTTTAGAATATGATACAATTTTGGTTACAAGAGGGGTGAGAAAATTCATGCATATTAGAGTGAAACTTAATGTTTGTGTTCCCTTAAAATGAAAGGAAAAAGTTATCCTTGATAAGAATAATTCAATGTATGCACAATTTTAATATGAGAAAATTACAATGTATTGTTTCCTCTGCGGAAGATTAGGGCATGGGGAGGGTTTCTGCCCAGTTCGATTAACAATGGAAGAACAGGATCTGGAGTTCGGGTGGGATAGTTTGTTAAGGGTGCAATCAAGGAAAGTGATACAGATGATGAGTCCATGGTTACTAGAGGAACCGAGAGAGAGGGCCAAAGTAGAAGGAAGAACAAATAGCGAACAACATGGGGGAAATCAATCAACTGAATCTCCAGGGGAAAATAGGGGTAGCAAGATGGGAAATCATGGAACGACTGGAAAGAGGAATGTTCAATCTAGGGCAAAATTCTTTAATTCATTAGTAAATGAAAAAGTATCTATCAAAGGCAAAGAAGTAGTGCAGGAATAAGAGGACAGATCACTTGCGTTAAAGGAATGCAAATAGAGGCAAGGATTACATAGTGAAGGTCAAGAAAAAGTCAACTCATATGAAGTAATGAGATCCAACAAAGATAATGAATTAGTGTGGACATGTACGAGAGAAAATATGGAGCACCTGTGGAACAATTAAGAAAGGATTCATGGAATTTATTAAGGCATCTTAAAAAGGAATGTGATTTGCCATAGGTCATGATGGGAGATTTCAACAAGATAATGTTTTCTTTTGAAAAGAAAGGGGGACATGTACGAGAGAAAAGACAAATGAGCACTTTTTGGGAGGTTTTACGAGAATGTTATTTAAGTGATTTAGGTTTTTCAGGACAATGGTTTACATGGGAGATAGGAAGCCTGCCAAGTAATAACATTAGAGAAAGACTCGATAGGGGTGTGGCAAATACCGAATGGTGGGACCTTTTTCTAGGATACTCGATCGAACATATGTCGCATAGTTTTTCTGACCATTGTCCGATTATGCTTATTACAACATGAAAAGTTGAAGGATGAAATCTTGCTAGACCGTTTTATTTCAGATTCAATGCTGATTGAGTATTGGAAGAAAATTTTGAAGAACAAGTGATTGAGGGTTAGAGGGCCTGGGTGGGAGACATTCCTGAGAAATTATCTATACTTGGGACTAAGTTAAGTAGATGGGCTAGCAAGAACAAGGCATTGAGAGAAGGGAGAAAGCAAGGGTTATTTTCTAAACTAAAGGAGTTGTATGAAGATGATCCCATTGATGAAGTCTTAGCACAAAACACAGATTTAAAGCTTGAGCTAAATTTAGAAACCGATAAAGAAGATATTTTTTTGGGGCCAAAGGGCAAGAGCCAATTAGCTTAAATTGAAAGATCGGAATACTTCTTTTTTTCCATAAGGTTGCAAACGAGCGAAAGAAGAAAAACACAATTAGAGGCCTCAATGACGTTAATGGGAGATAGATGGATAATGAATTTGAACTTATTAACATTACTTCTCATTTTTTTCAAGATCTCTTCACGACTAAGGCAGTAGGCGAATGTGGTAGGATCTTCGAAAGTAGTCAACCTTGCATATCTGATTTTTTGAATGAGGAATTAATGGCGGATTTTCAAAAAGAAGAAGTTGTTGAAGCTATGAATTAGATGTCGCCACTAAAAACATCAGGTAAAGATGGTTTTCCTCCTCTTTTTTATCAAAAGTTTTGGCATATTGTAGGGGACGATATTTGTAACTATTGTTTGGATATGCTAAAAGAAATGAAAGATCTACAAGAAATTAATAGAACAAATATTGTTTTAATCCCCAAAACAAGCTCACCAAGCAACATGAATCAATTCAAACCGATCAATTTGTGTAATGTACTTTACAAAATAATATCAAAGATACTGGTCAACAGATTCAGAAAAGTACTGGATATATGTATTGATGAGTATCAAGGCGCTTTCATTTCAAGAAGGCAGATCACGAACAATATTCTAGTGGCTTATGAAATTCTACATTCGTTCAAAAAGAATAAGGAATGATCGACTGAATCGTTTGCCTTAAAACTCGATATGAGTAAAACGTACAATAGGGTTGAATGGAATTTCATTGAAAAAATGATGCAAAAGATAGGCTTTTGAAGAGGTGTTCATGGGCCGGTTCGGGCCGGGCCCAGAAAAAATTTTGGCCTGCGTCCTAGGCCTGGCCCGAAATATGGGCCTGAAATTTTATCCAAGCTCGGCTCAGGAAAAAATTTCTAAGCCTGAGCCTGGCCCAGCCCATTTTTTTAAAATTTATTTTAAAAATAAAAAAAATATTTTAAAAATATTTTAAAATAAAAAATATATTTATTATATTCGGGCCGGGCCGGGCCGAGCCCGAGCCAAAAAAATGGTGCCCGAGGCCCGGCCCATTTTCTAAACGGGCATTATTTTTTGCCCAAACCCATATTTTGGCCTATATTTTTACCCGAACTTTTCCATATTTCGGGCGGGCCGTCGGGCCGGGCCGCATGAACACCTCTAGGCTTTTGCAATGGTTGGATTATTTTAATTATGAAATCTGTAACTACAGTAACATCCTCGGTGGTTTTGAATGGGGTACAAGGAGAAGATTTTAAACCTA
Organism: Gossypium raimondii; assembly: GCF_025698545.1. NCBI lineage: Eukaryota > Viridiplantae > Streptophyta > Magnoliopsida > Malvales > Malvaceae > Gossypium > Gossypium raimondii. Next base: position 43,398,841 of record NC_068575.1, on the reverse strand, counting down.
GACTTCTTTTTGGCCCGTTTTGAACTGGATGTCTCAGTGACCTCACCAATCGAATTAAGGAGCAAAAGCAACCTTCCTGACGTTTCAGGACTTGGAAGAGCCATAACAGCTGCAATAACCCTGCATCAATCATTTCGAGTGTATTTAAGCTTGATAGGCATTAGTAACACATCCACAACAAGCATTCAAGAACACTACAGGACTTGAAAAGAAACCAAACAAAAATGAAAATGACACCTTATCCATAAGACAAAAATGGAGCTGCTATTGAAGCAATTAAACAATGGAGGATATTAACTCCAAACACCAATTACAACGTTGTAAAGATTACTGCAGCCAATTTACATATACAAATAAGCGAAAAATAAGCAAAAAAGGATTGGTCACTAAAATCAACCTCACCTCTGCCCATTCACAAATTGTTTATGGGGAAGCTTTTGTGTATTGTAATCTACTATTGATGCATACCCTATGGCATGGTTATACTCAGGAATTGCAATAACCTAATAAAACATTAAAAAGAGTTCAGAATTTATGAGACAATTGCAGTAAGCTGACAACAAATTGAACAGCATTGCCTACATACCAAGTAATGTTCTTTCACAATCTCCACAACAACATTTACTGTTTGGTGCAGCTCCAAGGCCAAAGAACCAGCAAAGGGCAGAGGGCAGGGAAATTGAAAATCAATCCCAGACAAACAAAAATATACAGAAGAAGAGAAGAAGAGAAGAAAAAAATAAACTCACCCGCAGAGGGCAGAGAAACAAAGAACCAGCAAAGGGCAGAACAAAGAACCAGCAGAGGGCAGAGATGAGGGCAAAGAAGCAGCAGAGAGCAGAGAGCAGATAAGGGCGTCCGTGTGTGGCTAAAAAAGTAAATGAACCAGCCAAAAGCACCTCTTGGCTGAAAAGCTAAAAATTTTTACTTCTCCGTCCGCCCAAAAGCACTTCTCAGCTTTTGAGAATTTGTTACCAAACGAAGGTCGTTCTTCATTGTTTTTCAAAGAAAAGCACTTTTTCAAGGAAAAGTACGTTTGTTAAGCAATGAAGAACGCAGCCTAAGACGGGAATCCCCTAAGCCCCTATTCATTTATTAATCCCCTAAGCCCCTGTTTATTTATTATATGTGTGCAAGTTTTTCCAATTTGATCACAACGGCGAAAAGTGCTTGTTTTATTAAAGGAGCCAAGATAGGAAGTAGTTTGGCAATCACATATTTATTCTTTGCAGATGATAACATACTATTTGGAGAGGCGACAGAGGAAGGGGCAAAAGCGATAAAGTCGTGGTAAAAGATTATGAAAATGTATCAAGCCAAGTTGTTAATTTTGATAAATTGTTAATTTACTTCAGCAAAAATACAAGTTTTAACAACAGGGAGAGAGTCAAGAGAGTCTTTGGCGTTCGAATTGCAAATAATCCCGAGAAATATTTTGGATTACCAACAATGGTGGGGAGCCGCAAAAGATATGCTTTTGACGAAATCAAAGAAAGAATTATTAGGAAATTAAAAAATTGGAGCGTGAGGTTTTTATCTATTGGCGATAAAGAAGTGTTGATAAAATCGGTGTTGCAGGCAGTCCCAGTTTACGCAATGCAATATTTTATGTTGCCAATTCTTTTTGCAGGGAGTTAGAAAATGTGTTTAACAGATTCTAGTGGCGTAATACAGTTACAAATAAAAGCATTCATTGGTGCAGCTGGTCAGCCATGTGTAACACGAAATCGTAAGGGGAGATGGGGTTTTGGGGCTTATCAAAGTTTAATGTTGCCTTGTTAGCCAAACAAGGATGGAATCTAATTACGAACCCAACTAGTTTGCTTGCACATGTTATGAAAGCTAAATATTATCCTATAGGTGATTTTTTGAGTGCAAGACTGGGATCTTACCCATCGTTTACCTGGCGTAGTATCTGGAATGCCCGCTCCTTATTGGAACAAGGATTGGGATGGAAGGTGGGGAATGGTGCCTTTATTAACATATGGAATGATAATTGGCTGTCATGACCTGGGAAGGGACGAGTACATTGTCAGACTATCAACATAAACTTTACAAAAGTTAAATGACTTAATTGAGATGGAAGAATTTACCTGGAATATAGAATCCCTTAGAATTCTGTTCAATGAAGAGACAATAAAACGGATCCTTGTGATTCCACTGGTGTGTCAAAACCAACCAGATATCTTGGTATGGCGGGGTGATAAATCAAGAAATTACACAGTCAAAAGCGGCTACAGATGGCTTATTTTAGAGAATTTACACAATACAAAAGACAACGCCGCTTTACAAAATTCTAGAATGCATACATTCTTTACAAAGATGTGGAAGATTAAAGTAGTAACTAAAATCCGGATACACATGTGGAAACTTTCGAAGGGGCTTTTGCCTACGCTTTACAACTTCAAAAATAAAGGCTTGGTGAGAAAAGCTCGTTGCCCAGTTTGCAAGGAAGATGAGGAAACCGTGACACATCTGTTCCAAGATTGCGAATTCACAAAAAAAAGATCCTGCAAGATCTGAGAGTCGAAGATTCAACCTCAGATAGAAATCAAGAATGACAAAATTGGTTAGTGGATTTCTTCTACGAAAATGAAAGCAAAAAATGTAAAACTCTTATGATATCTTTCTGGGCACTATGGTTCAACAGAAACAGAATATATCACAAGAGACAAACCCCAAATGAACAATAGGTGATTTCCTTTATTGAAGCATACTTACCGGAGAACAAGTTAATCGAAGGTGTTGTAATGTCAAGAACAGTGCCTAAAAATGTTAAATGGGAACCACCTAATGGGGATATGATCAAAATTAATTTTGATGCCTCTTTTCAACAGGATCTTAACATTTCTAAGGTAGTTATAATTGCCAGAAATAAAAATGGACTGATTATAATTGCATGCATTTACCCGTTCTCAAACATCTCAACACCGAAATTGGCAGAATCCTGGGCATGCTTGCATGCGGTCACTTTTGGGGAGGAGTTAGGCTTAAGAGAAATCTGCGTGGAAGGTGACGCGTTGGCGGTAATTAAAGGGGTAACTGCTACAGGAGAAGACAAATCTTGTATCAACAATGTGATTAAAGCAATCCAGAATAAAGGTGCAAATTTCACAAAAATAACATTCAGATTTGTACCTAGATCGGCCAATACTGCAACACACGTGTTAGCAAAAAGAAGGAAGAAGTCATGTATGGCCGAGATACTGGATAGAGGAGGCTCACACTTCAGTAGAAGATATTGTGAATAAAGAAAGGATCGGATTTAAAAATGAATGATTTCGAAGGACACGGGCTGAGATCGAAAAATCTTTGTCTTGATTCTGAAGAACTCAATTTTGTTAGGCAGAGGGCTAAAATTTCTAATGTTTCATTATCCCTAATTAGGGTAAGAAGCCTTTACTCTGCTACTGATGTGAAAATAGAGATTAAGAGATTTAGGCTTAGTTTGGATGGATAGTTTGTTTAGCTCCGGTGAGGTTAAAAATAAGGTGGCGGTGAGATTAGGTACTGTAGCGGTGAGATTGGATCTCAGAGCGGTGAGATTAGAAACAATGATTGGAGTGTGTGTTTGGATTCAAACGAATCAGAAGCAGTGAGGTGAAAATAGAAAATGACTTTTAAGGACATTAGATTAAAATGATATATAATAGAATTTTTTAAATTATTTAACAATTACAAAATTAATAAATGATTAAAAATTATTACAATTATATTTATTTTAATAATAAATAATTAAAATGAATTAAAACTAGAGAAAATTCAAAATTTATTTTATTTAATATTTCAAAATTAATCATATATTTAATTATATGGGCTCAATTCATTATTGAAAGATTATTGAAATTATTGAGCCTTTAGAAAAATAAAACATTATTGAAAGATAAAATAACAAAGCAACTCTAGAATAAGGGTCTTAATGCATGTTATTTCAAATGTTTTTCATCAGTAACTCAATGCAAGACATTGCTAGCACCAAATAACTTTAAAATTAAAATCAACCGTTGGCTAGTAACTGAAATAGCCTATGGCCACCATGTAGAACGTGCAATGTCGAGCCTTGAGCTGGTCATCAATGCTAAAGGGAAGAGTTAAAAATCACATCTGTTGGGGTTTTGACAGCAGAGGAAGAAAACAGAAGCAAGTAACCCGGATGATGTAAAGATTAACTTCATTACTTGAATAAGCAATATGCCATATACATAAGTAGTCCGGATTACATGTGTTGGTTTTTTTAGCAGAAAACTAAGGAGAAAAAGAAAAACGAATACAAAGAAGTTTGAACAATAAGACAACTGAATTTGATTTCCAATGAAATATGGCAGTTATGTTGACTTGAAAAGCATTTATGTTGCAATGAAATATGGCAGTTAACTAATGTATAACTGCTCCCACTAATACATGACTAAAGCCTAGATAGAATTACAAACAAAATGTAGCTGGCATACCAGCTATAACATCAAACATAAATCAACAACTACTCCTACTAACTTTAAGTATAAATTACATAGCAACTAAATCAAGTTACAAATGAACAAAATAAACAAAATGTTGCTACTTATCTGGTTCAGCTTGGATACTGGTCTGCATGCTGGTTTGCTGTTGGTTTCTTGTTGCATTGCAGGCCAAAGTTCAACAACATCCTGTACTTTGCTTACTAACAAACTAATGCATATTCCTTTTAGTGCATTAAGGGGAATTATGATTATGGTATGTTAGACATTAGAAGAACCTATATATTCTTAAAAAGTAAAGATATGAAAAAGTAGAGTGTTGAAATGACTATTCAATGACATTGAAAATAATATATGGGTGTCCAAAATTCAGATTCAAGGGCATAAGCAAAGCAAATAACAGAGACAATGTCACCACAAAAACTGTAAACTAAATGAAATATCGTGCAAGGCTGATCCAGAGATAAGAAATAAAAATTTTATTTGAAGTTCAAGGTCTTTGAAATGAACATACCCAAGCAAGCAACAAGGTATCTTCCAAAGCAATACATTGCAAATGATTCATAGCAATCATGTAGTATCGAACAATCAACACTAACTGATGGATGCACCAATGATACAAACTGTTAAAATAATCCAGGTTAATAAGATTGAAAATAACATATAATTACACCAGATGCATTGTGCAAAATTAACATGTTGCATGCTATGCCAAAACTATACTCAAAACTTGTTGAATATAGGTCAATTTTTTTGTAACATAAATATGCTACTGCTGGTTTTTACTAATTTCAGCCTGTGAGTTCTCCAATTGCCTCTCGAATTTTAGCTCATTTGACCTTAATTGAAGTGCCTACAAAAAGGATATTAAACACATTTTAATCTAGAAGAAGACAAAAGTAATTTCACTCCAGTGTCAACAGCTTTATACAGAAATATATTCAATGGAATAAAGTAAGAAACTCCAAATGCTAATAATATCATATAAAACAAGCAAATAACAGGATCAAATCAAATATAAAAAAGGACTAGAGAGCCACTTAAGTTAAACGGCACCTAAAAATGTTGCACTCTACTATACGTCCAAGAAACACCCTTCACGTGGTATATATTACAACCATGCATATCTGAACATGGCGACTTACTAATCTTTCAAAGATTATTATCAAGAGTGATATATGTTTTGTAATGAATAGAATGAAATTAGAGAAGGAAGAAAACCTTTACCCATTAAAACTTTGTTACCTTCTTTTCCAAACCAATGACTTGAGAGCCAATATATTAGCACGTTCATCACCGTATTACATTCCGATCGTGCATTTGCATATTCCATTTTAAAGACTCGAGCTCTGCTGCAATACCAAACACCGACATAGCAAGAATAAAAAAAAAGGTATCGTTGAAATAGAATGTTGTTGACATTTTAAAAAGTATTTGTAACAAGCTCCCTAACAATTTGAATATCACCGGACAAAGAACACAAGAGAATAAAATGCGATCAAGATACATACAACATAACATTTTAAAATACAACATAAAACTGAATTCATCCTGCACCATCCTTTGCAACAAAAGAAAACCATTCAAAACAAAGACTTATTAATTGAATCCAGAAAAAATAGACAAGCTCCACCTTAAGGATCATTTTATAGATAAAAAGCTATTAAGCATCTAACCTAAAACCAATAGGCAATAGGTTGAGAGGCCCAACTGAATATAAAACCGAAACAAACCCAATATTTAATAACTTTGGGATAGCACTACTTAAGGCCCCTTCAAGTTTAGATCAAAGGGCATAGACATGGACAACCTCAAGAGGGTTCCTTGTACTGCATTTTTGGTTAATGGGTACCACCAGAGATGCAATAGACAGCAGAGGTATCTCAATTTTAGATAGAACTTTATCTAAGCACAAACAAGTCTAAATCAATGTGCATATGTGCACACATGACACATGCCATACAAACACCATTGCATTAACCATATGACATAAAGTGGTATGTAGTTATATGAGATTCAAATATTTCTAACAATTTGAAGTGACTACCAAGACCTAAATATAGTAAATACTAACCAGTTGGGCCTTGATTTCTTCTTGTAAGCTCTCCATGTTAGATTTTAGCGGTTGACAATGCTTCTCTGGGAGAAAAGTAAATGTAAGATAATTAAGAGATTTTTAAGAAGGATTGAGAATACAAATTAGGATAATGAAATGACGAAAAGTGCTTTGCAATGGAGAAGCACGATGAACTGATAAAAAACATATCATGACCATGATAGCCGGTAATCTTGCTAATCTAATATTTGAAACAAACACATTGGTTATAACTATCATCAAAGATGAATTTTCAGCACCAAAGATTCTCGCTAATGTACGTGAGGCCTCAAGAGCTCGTTAAGGTGAAAAATTTTCCGAGTCAAGTCTTCAATATGCTACGAATAAGGATGAATAGATTAGAAAAGCCAAGACAATTAACAGAGAAAACATTGATAAGTAAAACCGTTAACAAATAAAATGTTATTGACATTTTAAAAAGTATTTGTAACAAGCTCCTAACAATTTGAACATCACCGGACAAAGAACATAAGAGAATAAAATGCGATCAAGATACATACAAAGATAGCATTTTAAAATACAAGATAAAACTAAATTCATCCTGCACCATCCTTTGCAACAAAAGAAAACCATTCAAAACAAAGACTTTATTGATTAGACTATTGAAGAGTCATAAAAGAAGTCACAGGAGTCTAACAACAAAAATTCCCACTGCAAGCATCTTTAGAAGCAAAAATTTGCAACATTGATCATAAGAACAACTCCGATTCTACAGAATAGCAAATAAACTCACTATTCTACAGAATAGCAAGGAACCATAAGAACAACTCCGATTAAGAAATTTTGCTCCTGTCAATCCAAGAACACAGAATTTTAAAAAAAAATTGCAAAACCAAATAAGGAAAAAAATGAAATTTTCAATTAGAAAAAAAGAGAAACACAAAAACTTACCTCAGGATTCTTGTATGGAGAAAGGTGCTCGAAAATAAGAAACAATGAAAGGAAAATTGTTATGACTGAAAATTGTTAGAAATCAAATAACGATCATCGCCTTAAGCCAAGACCCAGCGAAGAATTCATGGTAGATTTGCCTGAGAAAGTGAGAAAAAGAGGAAACAAAACAGAATATGCTGAGAAGAGAAGATGAAGAACGGAAGAAGAAAATGAATGAAGAACGGAAGAAGGAGAAGGAGCGTTACCTGGATGAAGCAGGAACCGGAAGAAGTCCTTGACCAAACTGATTTGCAACCCAAGGGGAAGGGGAAAGGGAAGGGAAGGGAAAGGGAGAAGAAGGGTAACCAAACATCGAAAAGCCGAAGAATGCAAATCAAGAATATATGGGTAAAAGAGGAAAACAAAAAGCGATTGAAGTTGCTAAATTTTCTTGGAACAAAAGGCTCCATCGAATTAAGCCTCCAGTGAGGTGAAATGCATTTTCAACGCACTAAAGAATGCTTTCCAAACAGTCTTGCGTTTACTAACATTTCAGTTGTACTTTTTTTTAGCCTAAAAAAGCCAACGTACTGAGATGCAGTTGCATCCAAAGGAAGCCTTAGAGATTTAGGACTAGTTTGGCAATGCTTTTTAAAAGTGCTTTTAAAAAGTTTGGTTTAAAATTTGAGTGTTTAGCATTGCTATCAAAAAGTACTTTTGAGAAATAAAATGTTCACTTTAGACATGTTATTATCAAGTAACAAATATGCCTTTAAATAATATTTAAATTAGTTAATATTATTATATTTTAGTAAGAATATAAAAATTTATTATAACTTGTTGTTAATATTTTAATATATGAAATATAAATTTTAAATATTTTACATAATAAATATTAATTATTCATAAAATTTAATTAAAATATATAAACTATATTTTAAATATTTAAATATAACCATTAAATATTTGTAATCAGTAATTTAAAATTTTTTTATTTTTAATTAATGATTTTAACACATTTGTAATTAAGCACCAAGAAAAAAAAAGAAAAGTACTATGTTATTGAAGGGATGAAAAAGTAATTAAGCACCAAAAGTGCTTTTGGAAGAGGAAAAACTAAAATTTTTAGCTTCTCCTTTTCAGAAGTGCTTTTGAAAAGCACTTCTGAAAAGCTAAAATTTCAGCCAAAAGTAATTTGTTCTGCACAGTTTTTCTTCTAAAAATATTTTTGGAGTCAGAAGTATTTTTTTTAAGTAATGAAGAACTGACCCTTAGGAGGAGACGAATGGAGGCTAATGTGCTTTTCTTTAGGTCTTTTTTTTCTCTTTAGGGTTTTCTTATTTTTTGGGTTGCACCATTTGGTAACCCTCTGTTTAGCCAACAAATGACTCTTCTGTTTTTTTCTTTTATTACATGACCTATTCACCCTCTCCACTATAATAAAATATCAGTTTCCTTTTAAAAAAACAATATTAATATCAGTTTATGCACTAAAAATAGAGATAATAATGGGCCGGGTCGGGTTCGAGTCAGACGCATATAAGGTATTTAAACAATTTTTTAAGCTCAGGGCCGACTCAATTCAAAAAATGGGCTTACTTTTTTGCCAAAGCCCAATTCAATTTAAAAAAGGTAAACTTAAGTCTGTCCTAACCCGCCCATATTTGATTTTCTTTATTTGTTTTTATTTGAAAAATATTGTTTAAAAAAATATAATACACAGAATGGGGCAATTTACCAATAAAAGCCCTATTTTTTCAAAAATTACTGAAATGGGCCCATTATTTTATTATTTACCGGAATGGTCCTTTTCCGGGAAATTGCGTCCACGTCAGCGCGATGTTAGTGCACGCGCCAGAACATCGCATCCACGTCAGCGCGAGTTGCTGACGTGGACGCGATGTCACCCGCGCGTGAACAGTGCCCAATGGTCAAAAATTTGACCATTGCCCCCCCAACGGTAAAAAAAAACTATAAATACCCCACCCCTTTTTACTTTTTTACAAACAAATCCTTTCTCATATTTCCTCTCAATTCCTCTCAAATTCCTTCCAAAATTCTCTCAAATCTATATTTAATTTCAATTTCCTCTCAATTTCCTTCAAAAATTCTCTCAAATCCATATTTAATTTAAATTTCTTATCAATTTCTTGTTTTAAAATAATTTTAAGTTTTTTTTATATTTTTATAAATCGTAAAAATTTGTCCAATTTCATCAATGGCCGTATCATTGACTCGTCTTGATAGGCATCACGTATCGGTGGAACAAATGACAATGGTAAGTATTAAATTTAATTTTTAAATATTATTTAAGAATTTTTTATTTATGCATTTTTAGATAATTATTAATTTATTATTTGTTATAAAAGGCTGTAGATCGGGTATTGGAATGCAATATTCGAAATATGCATTCTCCTCCATCACCGTTGGTAGAGAACTACCTACGGGAAGTGGGTTTCTGGCACGTGGCGACGGTGGGCCGGGGATGCAAGTTGGACCCGAAATTGATCACTGCGTTGATCGAGAGGTGGAGACCCGAGACGCACACATTTCATCTTCTATGTGGAGAGTGCACTATCGCTTTAGAAGATGTTAGTCTACAGTTGGGATTGCCGGTGGACGGGCACCCAGTCACCGGGTCTGCCCAATCTAGCAATTGGGAGGCAGTGTGCTACGACCTTTTGGGCGCTATTCCGGAGAAAATGGAGGGAGGTAAGGTCGAGATGGGCTGGTTACGTGACACATTCCCTGATCCGGATGAAGATTCAACAGAAATTGAAAGAATCCGATATGCTCGGGCATACATTCTTCAATTAATTGGAGGTTATCTGACGCCCGACAAGTCACGGAGCCGCGTACATCTAAAACTCGTTGATTTTAGAGCAGCCAGTGAATTTAGTTGGGGGTCTGCCGTCTTGGCAATTTTATATCGGGAGATGTGCGGGGCGACGCGACTGAGGAGAGCAAACATCAGAGGTTGCCTGTCACTACTGCAGTCATGGGCACGGTTTCGGTTTCCATTTCTACGTCCTCGAGTGAACCACCCATATACATTCTCACTCGTAACGAGGTAAATTTTATTATATTACATTTTTACAATTATTAGGTAGATTTTTAAAAATAAAAGTATGCTAAAAATTTGTTTAATTAGGTGGAACCATTCGACAAGTTATGCTTGATTACCGTCCTGTCTTGAAGATATACGGCTTCTATTGGACCAACGGTCGGAAGCAGAAGTAAGTATTATTGCAAATAGATATTTCCATACATTCGCTATTCGATTGATATTTAGTATTTAGTATTTAGTATTATCTATGTATATAACTAATATTTCTATCATATTCATATAGTTTCAATGGACACCATACGAGGATCCGACAATTCGGGAAGTAATCCCGGAAGAGTTTTTACAAAATCCACAAGCTTGGCACGTGAAAGTTGTGTTGGTCAACTACGCAACTGTGGAGTCGCACCAGACAGACAGAGTACTACGACAGTTTGGATGTAGACAACCGATTCCGGTGGATCCTGAAGTGTTTGACGATCAACACAAAATCGACCTTCGGTAATTGAATACGGATTGGCCGAGATACTGGTCTGAGTACACGAAAATGTGGGAATATTAGTATGAATATCTACCTACTCGGGAACCAATCATCGTTTCGGAGTTATCATGCGTTCCAGAATACATGCCATGGTTTAGGATCCATGGCAAGCCGTATTTACTGACGCCAGAGGAGAGGCAGCGGCAAATACGTGTCGAAAGGGTAAGGCGCGTGCCTCTAAATCCAAGACGACAAGACGAAGGTAGCCCCTTAACAAGGCCTAGACATTCACCCGGCTCATCATCAGCGGCCATGCAATCACCAGGCCCAACGAGAGAACCGACGCCCCCACCCGACGCAGCAGTTCAACCGATGATACCCACGCAACCGCCTTTTCAGATGATGCCAGGTACGTTTCCTAGCCCTTATATGTACCCTAACCCTTATATGTATCCTTTTCCGAGTCCTATGGCAGGTTGGAGCCAAATGCCCGCTTCAGCTCCATTTTCTGTTATGCCGATAGGACCGCCGATGTATAGGCCAGCCGCGCAGGAGGGATTGCAAGGGGGGCCGTTGGGGAGCTCTTTTTTTTACCAATCCCCACCAACGTATGGGTTTCAGACACCGCCGTCGTTCCTTATGCAAACACCTCCACATACACTATTCTTTGAAGGTGGATCATCGTCCCAAGTCCGACAATCAGCTGGCAAACCGGAAGAACCAGAATCCCCACCGGAGGAAGAACAACCGTCGCCGGAAGCTAGAGAAAGGAGGAATCCAGCGCGTAACCATCGACGGCCGCCATGTGGCACTGAATCCCCCGGGCATAGATATTGATGGCCTAGCCTAATTTTTTTGTACAAATATTTTGAATATTTTGATATTATTATATGTGAAAAAATATAAATTTGTTGAGTTATTTTGATATTATTTGATGTAATAAAATAGAAGTTTATGACATTTAATAAAAACCCTAGCCTAACCTAATTCATTTAAAAACTCTAAACCCTTAATTAAAAACCCTAACCCTAGCCTAATTTAATTAAAAGCCCTAAACCATTAAATAAAAACCCTAACCCTAGCCTAATTTAATTAAAAGCCCTAAACCTTTAAATAAAAACCCTAACCCTAACCTAATTCAGTTAAAAACCTTAAACCTTTAATTAAAAACTCTAACCTAATTTAATTCATTTAAAAACCCTAAACCCTTAATTAAAAACCATAACCCTAACCTAATTTAATTAAAAACCCTAAACCCTAACCCTAGCCTAATTTAATTAAAAGCCCTAAACCCTTAAATAAAAACCCTAAACCTAACCTAATTTAATTAAAAACCCTAAACCCTTAAATAAAAACCCTAACCCTAACCTAATTCAATTAAAAACCTTAAACCCTTAAATAAAAACCCTAACCCTAGCCTAATTTAATTAAAAGCTCTGAACCCTTAAATAAAAACCCTAACCTAATTTAATTCATTTAAAAACCCTAACCTTAACGTAATGTTAGATTTGGAAAAATGTTTTGACTGGTACTAACAAATAATAATTTTACATAATTTGATAATTTTACTAACCATTAATACAATTTTTTGACTTAATAATTTTACATTCACATAATGTTAGATTTGGAAAAATGTTTTGACTGGTACTAACAAATAATAATTGTATATAATTTGATAATTTTACTAACCATTAATACAATTTTTTGACTTAATACAATTTATCAATTAATAATTTCACAAACTTAATTTTTTTACAATTACATTCAACTATTGCGATTAGGGCATGATCGGCTTGTATGGCCTGGATTCCTACACCATCTGCACAACTTCGTTTGACTGGTTGTTTCTCGGATATCCATATTGTTACGTATTCTAGTCGAGAAAGGTCGACCCTTTGGTTTGCAACGTAATTCTCTATCCGGTAACAGCTTAAAAGGAGCAAGAGATACGAGCGGCCACTTACGTTCAACTGGGACTGGTGGGAAAACGTGTCTCCTTACGTTGTACATGTTTTCTAATTTGTACACTTCGTCCACATAACTCATCGGATCCAGACGGAGTTTCTGACAAGCTGCAATAACATGAGCGCATGGATACTGAAGTGTATCAAACATCCCACAGTCACAAGTCCTATTTCGCAAGTGTACACGATATTGCCCGCCAACAACACCTTGGTGCGGTCTGTCAAACTCTGTCACGCGAAACCATAAATTGTCTCGATCGTGACACACTGTGTGCATGGTGTTTGTCTCGATACGTGATAGGCAGAACTTTCATTGCCGTCATTCTAAAAATTTTACGCCTAATCCTTTTACGAAGTTTTGTTAAATCTATGTTCTGGTTAAAAACCAGTCGCACCGTATTCTCCGACAAAAAAACAACAACATTCTCGGTGTGGCAAACCTCACCATCGTAGTAAATAACAGCACTAATACGTTCACTCATATTTGAAACTCTAACCTTCTTAGCCTTTCTAAATTGTTTCTGCTATGATTTATGCATTCTGAGAACATTTTCTGCCTAATTTATAGCCTCAGCCCAAACATGCTACTATAGCAAAATCGCGTCCACGATGGAGCGATTTCACAAATTCTTCCCAAATAGCATCCTGGTATAAGCGATTTTATATTATTTGCTCAGAAATGTCAAAAAAAATATTTCTTACATGACCTACTGTAGCAAAAGCGCGCTGACGATGCCGCAATTTCACAAATTCTTCTCAAATAGCATCCTACTAGAAGCGATTTTATACTATTTGCTCAGAAACATCAAAAAAATAATTATTTCTTTCGTGACCTACTGTAGCAAAAGCACGTCCACGAGTGAGCAATTTCACAAATTCTTCTCAAATACCATCCTGCTAGAAGTGATTTTATATTATTTTATCAGAAACGTCAACTCGAAATTATTTCTTCCAGGACCCTAAAACCCTGAAAAGCCTGAACCCTAAACCCTAACAGCCAAAAAAACCTAACGTGGGAAAAACAGCGAAATCGCGCTGACGTGAGCGCGATTTCGCAGTATTTGGACCATTCTGGTAAATAATAAAATAATGGGTCCATTTCGATAATTTTTGAAAACATAGGGCTTTTATTGGTAAATTCCCCCACAGAATGAACTAAAAATGCTAAAAGAAAAGTTTTCTAACATATTAGCAAATATTTATATTAAAAAACATTATCATAAATATAATAAATATTTTATTATATTAAAATACAAATAAATATAATAAATATTTTATTGTATTAAATATAATTTTTAACTTTTTATATTTTGGGTTAGATTATTTAATTGGGTAGGTTTTTTTAGGTTTTGGATAATGGGTTTAATTATTATTGGGTTAGTGATTTAATATAAATATAAATGTATAATGGGTTTAATTATTATTGAGTTAGTGATTTAATATAAATATAAATATATAATTATTATTTAACATATATAATTAATATAAATATTTTTATAACATAATATATTCCGGTCAGGCCAAAAAATCTTATCCAAGGACCAATCTGTATAAAAATATGCCTTAAATTTTATCTAAACCCATTTTTCGAGTCTCGTATTTTTATCCAAACATTTTTATTTTTCAGACGGACTTTCAGACTTAGAGAAATAACCTGACTCATGAACAAATTTAATTAAAATTATTACAAATTAGTTAGTAGTGTGTGTAATAACTCAAATCTAAATGCAATGGCATTTGGCCAGAGTAAAATTTGTCGGTGTCGAAATATATATTTCAACATGGTTTGCATTTGGGAATCATTTTTGGGTTGAAACATAAAAGGAAAAATGCACTACTGCAAAAAGAAAAATGTTAAGTTTACAGCATCTAAATTAGATTAAAATTTATTGAATGTATATATTTAGATATTGGAACGATTTTTTTAATTTTATCTAAGTAAAAATTGAGTTTCATATTTATAACATAAATCGTAAATTTTGCTTGAATTCTTTATTTTTATAATTAAAATTTTATAATGATAAGCATGTTGATTGGTATTCTTAGTTCCTTTGACAGCTTTCCAAAGCAAATCTTTTAATTTCTTTGGTTTGAAATCAACTTTTTTTAAAAAAAATTAGTATGTAAATGTCTAACACAGTGTCTTGTTTCTTAATTAGGAAACAACATGAATATTGGTTCTATAAGTCCCTACAAACAGAACAAAAACAATTTAATTCTTTGGCATATCATCCTAAACAAAAACAACATAAAACAAAGCAAACAAATGGAGTTTTACCTTTTGTTTGTAAAACATTAAAGATATCTTATATGAGTTCACAATTTCCAAGTCCAATGCAAGCAACTCCAAGAATCAGAGCTATAATGTTTAGTTTTCACTTTCAACAGCAGCATATGCAATAGGATAGATGTCATTATTTGCATCTATCCCAACAGTTGTTAGTAGGTAGCCACCCAAGTAGACATTCAAGAAACATTCATCTAAACTTATTATCCTCTTACAATCAGTCCTATACTCATCTTTGCATGCCTGCAGATAGACATACATCCTTTGAAAGAACAAGTTATTCAATAATAGATTGTTGTTGTTCTAACATTTTAGATCCAAACCTTCGATAGATATTCATAAATCTTCTCATATTGAGCCTTATGAGCTCCTTCAAGTAATTCCACTACTCTAAGTTTAACCTTCTTACATTTGATTAGTGAGACAAGACAAAGAAAATCTCTTTTGACATCTTGTTGTAATGATGTCAAAGAATAATTAGAATTAACAATGAACTTGCCTTTAAGTCTAAATTCTGATTTTTAGACACAAAAAACTTAAGTGCGGTTGAAATCTATGCTTTTCTTTTGATGTTTTCTTTTTAAGTTTTAGGGATTGTATTTTATTTAGTTGCTTTCTTCTTTTTTACAGCATGTTTGGTTGGGGGAATAGGAATGCATTCACCCCAATTCGGTGGGCCTACCACCAAACGTTAGTTTGGTTGGCTGTAATGGTACTACAGCCTGAATCCATTCACCCCCTATTACAGGAAAAAGTTGAATAGCTATTCATTTCCTTCACCTCTGAATAGCCATTCAATCACGTGTTCCAATTTTTTTTCCTATTTTCAATTTTTTCCCTCAGCTTCATCTTCTCCTTCTGGTAACTTTCTTTCCTTTCCATCTTTACGTTTCCCTTTTTTTCCTTCTTATTTCCCTTCTTCGCTCCGCGGCGGCTGCTGCTACTATTTTTGTTCACCTTCAGCATTCGTATTGGTTTCTCAAGTAAGCATTTTCACTTTCACCAGATTTCTTCCTCGACATTACCCTCACCAGAGTTCTTCTTAATTGACGACAAATCAAGCATCCATTCGCCATTTCATCTTCATCTTCCTTCTAGTTGAACCTCCTTATTTACAGTAAAAGGAAGAAATACGGGAAAAAGCTTGGGCTAAGCATAGTGTGTACGTCATCGCTCTGTTCCAGTTATCTCTAAATCCACCTCCAACAACCCCTTTCGCTCTCTCCTCATTTTCCATTACTAGGGTTTTGATTTCTTTGGGAGATTTTGATTTCATCTTTTTCTTTTTCCTTCTCAATAGAAAGGTGGGGATCCTTTCTTTCTTCTTTTCTTTTTTTTCACCTATATGTAAGTTTTCTCCCTTCAAATATTCTCTCACTTTCCCTTATACCCTAATATATATATGTTTATTAATTTATTATTTTCTGAATTCTTATCAATTTGGTTACTTTACGGTGTATTCTTATTTACAATTTTGGTTGTTTTATCCATTTCTTTGAAACCCTTTTCTGTTTGTTTCTTGAGAATATTTGTTAAAGTTTTTCTTTTTTTGAAGGATTATGGATCCAAGGGGCGCATGGATACGAATGATAGCTTAAGAGTGGCTAGTCTATGGCATTCGATGCACGCTATCTCACAGCAACTATCGCCTACCGCTGGTTGTTCTGGAATTGAGTACTTGAGGCTGATACATTTTATCTCCATTGTTTTCAATCTCTTACCAGTAATTTTTTGTTTAAAAATATCAATTGTACTATTTTGAATACTGGGGAAATTTGAAGTGTGAAAGTAGAATTGGAGAAAACTGATTTGTAGATCTGATTTTCCCACTCGGTTGACTAAAAGTTGTAGACTAGGATTGGTCAGCCATCGTTTGAATGTTCGTTGATTCGATTAAGGAAATTAATCTTGCCCTTTTTCCTGCTTAAAATACAAATATTGGGAGTTCATATCATGTAAGATGATGAATAGAAAATGAAACTTTCTGGAAATTTATTTTTATATAAATATAGGAAGCTTGAATAATTTGTTATGGACGCAGTTGGCAATGCTTACTTTTACACTTTCTCAAAGCCTGAAACTACGAGACGAGAACTGTTGGCAGTGAAATACTTTGTATTTAATGCTTGTCGAACTATTTTTTATGCTTCAACTTGAAGATAGGATGATAGTATCAAAATATCTGTTAGTCTAATTGTGCCATTAATGATAAGTATAACACTTGAGACCATATTATCAAAAAATTGACAAATTTGAAGGGTGGTTTACTTATTTCTCCTTGTTAGTCCTGACAATTTGTGCTGAATAAATATCTTGTTCTTGCATTTGATATGGAATGGCATTTTCCAGACATGGGTTGTGTGGGAGGTAGTCTCATGTGCATGTTTTCTGAAACCATGATTTTGTAGAGAACTAGGCATTATGTTCTCTACACTGTTGATTTTGCAAATATACATGTTATGATTTTCAGGGACAAAGTTCTTTGTAGTTTGTGAGCCTAGGACACAGCACATGGAGGCTCTCTTGAAAGTTGTTTATGAGCTCTACACAGATTATGTTTTGAAGAACCCCTTCTATGAGATGGAGATGCCCATACGATTCGAACTCTTTGACATCAACCTGACACAGGCAGTACAGAAGGATCGTGTTGCACTTTTGGGGCGATAAGCTGTCATGGAACCTTTATCTTACCAAAATGTCACCATCTCTTATCTTCATCCGTACACTTTTGATGGAAGATTGCTATCAAGTTTGTATAAACCTGTGTATTGGGATATCATCAAGCTCCTATGTTTAGCTCATAAGTGCTGAATTATTTACAACATATGATGATTTCTGGAGTTGCTTCTCCCAATTAACATTTATAAAATTAATGAAAAAATCCTTTTAGAGGCATGCTCCCCAATTATTTGTTTGCTATTGTTTTTCAATCTTTATCTAGGAAGAAGTTACAGTAGGGGAGATCTTATGAATAAAACATTCATAGTGAATCATTTGCATTCATTCAACAAGAAAGATACTGTATGTGAAATCTCTCCTGCATAGATTTTACCAAGAAATAAGTCTCTATCCTTGCCAAGTCGAAGCTTCAGCTTTTTTAGTCTCTTCTTTCATTAATGTGCATGGTTGGAAAAGAAAGCTGAAGAGTAGGGAACTTTGAAAGGTTAGTCTAATCTCTTCAACTTATTGAATAGTCTCTCCCTGTTTTTCATTCGAATCTCATCCTAAAAGATGATTTCTCAAGTCTTGCGCTGGTCTTACGGTTCAACCTGATCTTTCAATCGAAGTATTGTTGTTTGACAATCAATCACCATTCACTTTACTAACCCATATCTCACTTATCGTTTTGCATTTGGACTTCTCTTTTCTGACTCTTTAATCCTTTCTTTAACGCACTGTTTCATGCTAAATTTGTATTCAAAAATTAAACAAAAGTTGCATTTAATTTGCTTGGATGTTTATGACAATAGTTGGTTTTCGATGTTTTGGAAATTAGATGGACAAACAATTGACGGGCAAATTCCGATAAGAGTTTAGAAAGAAGAATATGGTTTTAGTAAATAGCTTTGAAAAGACAATAAGACATGCATCTCAAAATACCATATGGATTGTAACAAAACGAGGATTCTTACACGGTTTCAAATAAGCTTAGTTACGTTGGCATGCAAAGACCATATGCTAAGCTCAATATCATTTTCATAAAAACATAAACATATATTTAAGAATTTTTTATTAAATTATATATATTTATTAAATTATATATTATTTTTATAGTATTATATATTATAATTTTTTAATTAATATAATAATTATATTAAGAATTTTATTAAACTATATATTATTTTATTAAATTATATTTAATAATAATTATGTTAAAATATGGTTAAATTATTTATTATTTTTATTAAATTATTTTAATAATAATTTTATTAAAATTTAATAACAATAACAATAATCATCTACCTAAAAAATTACGCTAAGGGTATTCTAGTCATTTTAGTTTTTTCCTTATGCTATTACAACATCATTCCATTCAACTAAACACAAGAATACTATTACAGTTCTATTCCATTCCATTCAACCAAACAATTGAATTACTGATTACAGCTCTATTCAATTACAACCCTATTCAATTACAGCCTTATTCCATTACAGTGAACCAAACGTACCCTTATTCTCATTTTTAAAACGTTGTTGCCATACTTCAATAAAGATGTCCAACCTTTGTTTTAAAGAAAACAATTTAAATTACATAACGACAAAATGTATGGTGATATAATTACAAATTTCTGACGAGTAATTGACATAATTGCTTAAACTTTTACGTTTTCAAATAAATGCTATGGAAGCAACAACAAACAACGATCTAAGATTACGGGCTTTTGAGCACTAATACTATAGCATGACATGTGTTAACTCCATGTAAAGCCAAGTGCCGGTCAAAGAATTTTGCTAAGTAATTCAATTTTTTTAGTCAAAAACCTCCTGCATGGATCTTTGGTTACTTATCAACTCAATATAGTAACCTTATGTTAGATGTGCCAAGGACTTGCTTCAAGAAACCAGCCACAAGTTTTTTGGGCGAAAATTATAGGGAAAACTACACAGATGCACTTAATTGTTTTTTTAAGCACTTAGAATAAAATGGCAAAATACACCAACAGTAACTCAATTTTGATGCAGCTGACAAAAAGTCACTTTCATTTTAATTAAGTCACTCAACTTTCGAAAAATAATAAATCAATCACTAACATTATCGAAAAGTGAAAAATCAGTCACCCATTAACATTTTCCATCACAGGCTTAATGAGACCACCGACGTGGCTAATTAACTAGTTGATGCGGCCAGTTAACTTGCCACGTTGGACGAGGCAAAGTTGAGTGACTATTTTTTTCATCCTTCATTTTCCATTTTTTTAATAAATGACCCAATATTTTTACTTTTTGATTAAATGGCCCAATATGTTTACGCTTTTTCTTCTCTATCCCAACAATATCTGTTTTCAAATATAGTGATATGTTTCTTCTTTTTCTTCACTAACACGAATATTCTCAACTTTTAAAAAAAAAAGATACAGTTTCCATTTTCCACGAAAGAGATATGATGGTCAACTTTAAACATCATCATCATCATATAACTATTGTAGGTCTAAACCTCACATGGGTATAACCAACAAGATACATTAATTGACAGCGTTTCATTTCAATACAAACCATATGTACCCAACAAAACACTCACGATCAGATATCTACCAAACATCACCATGGTAGTAAACTGATAAAAAACTTTTAAGACAAAAGGTAATAAAGAAAACAAAAACTCCGTACATAAAAAGAAAATAGAAACAACAACAATCGCACTATTTTATCCCTAAATCATGGCAAATTCTAAGTCCAAAGTATCTAGTATGAAGAAGAAGAAGAAGAAGAAGAAGAAGAAGAAGAAGAAGAAGAAGAAGAAGAAGAAGAAGAAGAAGAAGAAGAAACCTGAGAACATATGAGATAGTGTATTTGGCCAGATACGACGAAGAAAAGCTCTCGATTGTTCTCGTCACCGGAACTATTCTTTGTGAAGCTTGCCTCACCGTTGGCGTTGCGATCCGCAACCTTTTTCTTTTCTTTTCTCGATTCCTGACTCAATCACGGCTCTCAATCGCTTGAAACCTTAGACCTTTCGCATAATTCTCTGTCCGAGAAATTGCCAAAATCGCTTAACTTGCTTACGAGTTTAAAGAGATTCGACTTGAGTTACAACAAACTCGCTGGGTTTCTACCAAAACTACCAGTTAACTTATTGGAACTTACTTTAAAAGCAAATTCTTTATCTGGGTATGTCTCAAAATCAACTTTCGACGGGTTAACTCAATTAGAAGTCATTGAACTCAGTGAGAACTCGTTTTCTGGTACCCTGAGAGCATGGTTTTTCCACAACCTGATCCTACTATTGAACCATTCTAGAATTTTTCTCTTCTCTTCCTCTTCCTCTTCTTTTTTTCCTCTTTCTTCTTCTTCTCTGCTTCTTATTTTTCTTTTATTGCCCAGCCCAACTAGGGTTTTAAATTGGGTCCGTTTACACCGTAGGATCCCATGTCACTTTTTTGATACGCCTGTAACGAAAAATGGTTAAAATGACTGTTTTGTTATTTTTCAAAAATTGAGTGACTGAATTGAAATTAGAGTGACTGTTTTGTCAGTTGCATCAAAGTTGGGTGACTATTGGTGTAATTTACCCAAATAAAAAATTTTGTAATTTAAGCATCCATGTATAGTTTGATCGTTTTGATCACTCTTGCTAAAATCACAAATTACAAGTTGACATGGCAATTAAAAAAATCGATATAATAACAAATTTAACCCTTGACTTTTACATATTATATTGATTTAGTCATAAATTTAAAAATTAACTTTCAAAATTTACAAATGTCTCAATTTGATCCTAATTCTAAAAATTCAAAAAATATAAAATACATATAATAATAAATTTAAAAATATAAAAAAATATTTTTAACAAAAATAATAATATATAAAATTTTAAAAATATAAAAATAAATAATATTTAGTACATTGCCAATGGAGCTTTTAGACTCGGAAGCAAGGGTCGGGAGTTAATAAGTGTCCTATAAAGATATAGTAATGTAAAAAATAGAGACACATGGTAATTTTTTAAGGCTACTTGTAGAATAAAAATAGTAATATTGTCAGTGTACTAAATGCTAACCCATATAAAAATACATAAATATTTTAAAAATATATAATAATAAATTTAAAATTTATATTAATATTAATATTAAATAAAATAATTATATTAATATTAAAAAAACTCTCCCCTTTCCCTCATTCATCGGACCTCCGCCCATCTTCGTCCCTCTCCCCCTCCCCCGTCTTACCTCCCCTCACCCATCCCCCTCCCTCACACATTATATACTCATTATATTAATATTAATATAAAATTTAAATTTATTATTATACTTTTTGAAAATATTTATTTATTTTTATATATTTTTAAATTTCATATATTATTATTTGTTGTGAACAATATTTTTATTTTTATATAATTTTTAAATTTATTATTATATTTTTAGAAAATATTTATCTATTTTTATATGTATTTTTGAATTTTTAGAATTGGGATCAAATTGAGATCATTTGT
Organism: Gossypium raimondii; assembly: GCF_025698545.1. Taxonomy (NCBI): domain Eukaryota; kingdom Viridiplantae; phylum Streptophyta; class Magnoliopsida; order Malvales; family Malvaceae; genus Gossypium; species Gossypium raimondii. The sequence continues at coordinate 43,376,452 of NC_068575.1, read as the reverse complement.
AAATTTTGAAAGTTAAATTTTTGAAAATTATGACTAAATTGATATAATAAGTAAAAGTAGAGAACTAAATTTATTATTATACTGGTTTTTAATCATCACGTACTCACGTTAGCTTGCCGTTTTAATTTTAAAAAGAGTGAGCAAAATGATTGAACTATATAACATGAGTTGTTAAATTGTAAACTTTTATTTTGACAACCTAAAATAAAAATTTTGATAGTTGGATGACTATCTACATAATTTACCCAAAATTTTATTAAGTATAAACTAAACTTAATGAAACCTGCCTTTTTTTATAAAAATGACCCTAAAAGTTTGACTAATTATGAAAATGACCTACTTTTCTAATTATACACGTAAATGACCTGAAATCTACAGTAAAAAATGGTGGAGCCAAAGAGTTTGGCGCCACCACTTTTCAAAGTGTCAGTGTAATTTTTTTTAAAAATTTTAAAACTATAAAAATGTTTTCTTATTGGCTCTGTACCCTTTTTTTAAATTCTTTTAAATATTTTTTAATTTAAATATAAAAAATAATACTTTATTTGGTGGAGTCATTCTCTTTAGCGTGACCAAATTAGTATACATAACCCCCAATGACAGATTAATCTAAGTTGAAGGAAAAAAAATTGTTTACTTATATTTTGTTAGAGGATGAATGGGAGGGAGATGATGAGTGTTTTTTTTTTTTTTATGTATTTGAGTTTTTGTTTATTTAGTAATTTTTTTAATTTGAAGGTATGTTTTGTTTAACAATAATCTGGTGGAGCTTCAACACTGGTAAATTTAATGGTTATTTTCGGTTGCCAGTAATTATTCAGTAACGGGTTCAAATTGGTTATGTAAGTCTTTTCGTTGACTGTGGTAGGACGATAACGAGTTCAAATTGGTTATGCAGGCAACAAGTGGATTATTTGGAATTCCCTGGGTCAACGAGATGTTTGAAGGTTTCAATGAATCCCAAATCGAACCGCATGGGTGATATCATCAATATGGGCAACATCTGAGCTACAAGAGAATAGCATTGAGAAAGTCACTCCTATTGCGGTTAAACGATTTATTTTTCAATTTGTAAGACACAATGTTGTCGGTATTGAACAAAATTGTTTAATTATTTTTGTTTGTAATATACAATATTTTCGGTTTTGAACAAAATTGTTTAACTTTTTTTTAGTATTGAGAAAGTTGCTCGTGTTGTAAAATTATATATTGTAAGTTAAGTTAAACTATTTTAGAATGTTTTAAATGTAAAATATAATTTTGAATTATGTAAATTGATAGCTATTTTGTAAAATATAATTTTCATTTAAATCATTTATGTATTGTGAAATCAAGAAAATCAACAGGACATTTTAAAGAAAGATTGATAAGGAACTTTTTAACAGAAATCAAGAAACAGAGGACCAAAAAAAGAAAATTTGGGAAAAATGAGAAAGAAAAAGAAAGTGAGGAATGAATTGACTGGAAAAAAACGAGAAAGAGGTTATTTGTAAAAAAAAATATTATTTTTAAAAAAATTTAAATTAAAAACACACATTAAAAAAAAACTCTGGTAACTCCTTCTAACAACCTATGTATTTTGTTATCATTTCCGATTGGATGATTCATTAATCCAGTTGGCGGAAGATTATAAATGGATAATTTTTTTATTTTTACTGGAGATTGGGAATAGATGGACTTTCTATAGGGCTCATTTTACTAACAGAATTTATCATCACTTTAGCGACTTTGGCGGCTTGGCCAGTTACTTGAGATTCGCGACTATTTCATTTCCTGATGCTAGCAATGTACAGTGGTCAAATAAGATTATTTACTTTTTTTCTTCTCCACCAATAATTTTTTTATAGTTTTAAAATAAAAAAAATTACATTGACACATTGAAAAGTGGTGGGCCAAACTCTTTGGCTCCATCAAAATTTTTTTTAAAGTCCTCGTTTTTTTAGAATTAGTAGTATTTTTTATATTTATACAGGTGGTGTCATTTTACATGGCTCCACCAAAACAATAATTTTTTATTAGGTTTGTTGACGTGACATGTTGGTAGCGCCAAACTCTTTGACTCCACCAATTTTTACTGTAGATTTCAGATCATTTATATGTATAATCAAAAAAATGGATCACTTTCGTAATTAATCAAAATTTAGGATATTTTTATAAAAAAAAAATCCAAGAAACCAATATCAATAGCTCCAACCTTGTTTTATGGTAGGTTAGTCATTGTCGGAAATAAGCTAAAGTTGGGTGACTTCCCTAGAAATTGGCCAACTAAAGCATTAACCCATTGAGATCAACCCTCTTCAATCACATCAATAATGGATTCCACATTTATCTTCTCATCTTTCTCCACGTCAGAGAAAAGAATCGATGGCGTAAATTTTGGGTAAAATCGAATTAATTCGGTTAATCGATTGAATTTGATTAATTGATCGGTTAATCGAATTAATTTGATCGATGGTCAGTTAATAGTTTTTTGGAAGTTTGGTTAACGGTTAATTCGATTCGAAATCAGTCAATTAATCGAATTAATCGAACTTAATAAATAATATTATAATATATAAGTATTTGGTCAGGGTCGGCCAGTTCGGTTAATTTTTTGGAAGTATAAATTAATTGGTCTGTTAATTTAGTTAATTTTTTATATGTTTTATAATTGTTTTAACTAAAAATATAAAATAAACATATAAATTTCAATTAATTTGGTTAACCAACCGAATTAATCGAAAAAGTTAAATTCGGTTAATTATTTTTAAAAAATTTTAGTTCAATTAACAATTAAAATTTTAAAATAATCGATTAATTCGATTAATGATAATTCGAGTCAATTAACTGATGGATGTGAAGCTTCCCGATTCACATCAACTCCATCATCAATATCTTTAGGGCCAAATTTAATGGCAGGCAGGCGACTTCGAGCCCAAAATTAAATATTGTTTGTTTAATCTTCTTTAAAATAATAAATTAATATAATAAAATTTATATTTTAATTTCTAAAAAGTTATAATTAAATTTCGCAACAAGCATCAGCACTCAGCAGCTGACATTGGGCCTTCCCTCATTCCATGTACAGCACCATTTGATTTGAAAGTAGGAAAAGCAAATTCATTCATGATTTAACCCTCCCGCATGCTCAAATTCACCATCTTCAAAATCTAGGCACAACCCCCGTCTATAAAATAACTCACAAATTAATCAGAAAACAAAATAACCTTGGATGAAAGATTTCAGATAAAAAATTGATGAGAAAAATGGTGTCTGCAATGCGTACGTTAAACTATCATGCGCATTGAGGAAATAATATTATTTTAGAGTGAAATAAAATATTAGTCCTAAAACCTAACTTTATTTAAAAGTTTAATATATTATTTCACCTTTTTATGCTATATATATTATGATCTATAGCATATTATACGATTAAAGTATAATTTAAGGTCAATATTAAACCCTCAACCATATTCATATAACAAATAAAAAATGTATTTACAATTTAATCACTTCACGGATATAATATTAATAATTTTAAATTTTAATTAAAATATTTTAAGATTTAGTTCAACATTTTAAAATATAGTAACCGATTTATATATATATTTTAGGTATGTTTTGGCGGAATTAATCATTACTTGATAACATATGAAATTGTATTGCAGGAATTTCCGAGAAACCAAATCCCTCTTTGACCCATCGCTGGGGCAGCCGATTCCTCGACTCTCCGGTGTATCTGCGTTTCTCTCTGCCGACTAAGGTACGCTTTAATCTCTCTTTTACATCTGTTTCCGCTTATTTAATTCTCAATTTTCGAATCAATCATGATTTACCAGTTCCTCATTTTTCGCGCGTTTCCTTTCTTTCGTTCGATTCAGTAGATGATTTATGGAGATTTTTATCACAAAATTTAAATCCTTGTAGGAATAATTGATGTGGATTTTCTGAAAAAAGACTGCAGTTAGGAAAATTTGGCAATGGAAGAACAAGTAGATTATGATCACCGGTCGATTATGGTGGAAAGTGGTATGCAAATTGATCCAAGAAGGGAGCGTTTCCCATACTGCATTGTTTGGACGCCTCTTCCTATTACTTCATGGCTGATTCCTTTCATTGGCCACATTGGCATTTGCAGAGAAGATGGAGTTATTCTAGACTTTGCGGGTCCGAGTTGTGTCTCTATTGACGATTTCGCTTTCGGGGCAGTAGCTCGCTATATCCAAATTAACAAAGATAAGGTATTTATATACGTTCATCTTCCACCTCTATTTTTTTTGGCTTCATCAATTTCCGCTTGTTCTCAAATTTCACTTCCAAGTAAGTTGTAACTGGGGAAAGGATGGGATGACATTTTTCAACTTGATTAAGAATTCAAAGGGAGGATTTATTAGTTCAATTGTTGCTAATTTGGATTTGATTGGGTTATTGGGCTTTACTTTTCACGGGTCTTTTATAGGAAAGAATTGTAAAGCCTGCAAAATGCAATATCCTGTGCTTTTTAGTAACTTGTGAATGCACTGTGGTAGATATTGTGGCAAAACATTTTGAGTATTGGTAGCTAAGCCTTGTGTAAATGACGGGAAATAGTTTGTGTCACCGAATCTAATTCATGGATGCACATTGGTTTGGTAGATTTTAGAGTACAAATTTTGAGTAGTGATAAGTAAGAATAGCGCCCACGACGGGAATTAGTGCATATCTACTAAAGAAAAATAATTCTTCCTCATTTATGTGTGCAAACTTTGGAGCTTTTTGCTAGGAATGCAGCATTTCTTATCATTCATCAGCACTGAAAGGAGATCAAGAATACCAACATGACGATCTGAGAGAGGCATTAACATGGGATGATGCGCTAGAAAAGGGCATTCAAGAGTTCCAACATCGGCCGTACAACCTTTTCACTTGCAACTGCCATTCATTTGTAGCAAACAACCTGAACAGGTTAGGCTTTCATTCGGGTGGGTGGAATGTAGTTAACCTTGCTGTTCTCATCTTCCTCAATGGTCGGTGGGTGAACAAAACAGCAGTTTTGCGATCTCACTTGCCATTTGTTGTTGTATCCGGTATTGGACTAGTGTTTGGTGGCACAACATACCTGTCTCTGTTGGCCCTCCTTGTATTCCTTCTTGTTGGTTGGTTCCTTCTCGGTACTTACTGTTTCAAGAACTTGATCTATTTGTAGCTTTTACCAGAAACCAATGCAAAGAATGAAGGGATATGTCAATTTTTGTATGTGACATTGATGGAGTCGATAAAGATGGAATATTTCATTTACAGAGTATAGTTTTAATTTTCAATACTGACAATCTCTTTTAGTGAACGGTGAACCATTTGCAAATCCCAAGTCAAATTGGCTTGTAACATTGAGATATTGTTGTAATATTTTTTATGTATTCAAAATATCTTAAAATTTCTAAAATTTAAGATTTTGATCCATTGATATATGGATTTAATATTATTTGTGATGATGTTTTTGGTTTTAATTATTATCAAACTTTTACCTCATCTTATGTTCATGCTTCTTTTCCATATATTTTAGTGTCATGGATTCATGTTATTTCTCGTGTTATGTTCATGTTTGTGTTGTTTTCGTGCTTTAAGGGTATTGCAAACTTGTATATAATTTTTCACACCTTAAAAATTCGTTTTGTGTATATTTTAATAACGGGGATGTGTTTATGTTACTCTTTGTGTTGTATTATATTTTTATGTAGTTTTTCATAGTGATTTAATCTAGAAATTCTATCATAGGCATATACGTATGTATCTAGAAATTATATACCTAAATAGAAAAGGTATGGTTTGAAACTAATAATAATAATAAAGCTTTGGTTGTTGTGTTTAAAATTTAAATAATAGTATAAATATAGATTTTTAATGGGCTTGCAAACTTTATATCAATATAATTGACTGGTTCAACAATTCTGTCTAATCTAATGGTTGAACTTGAAACACTAAAGCGTATAAAGACGTAACCGTAAAAATCTGGAAGCTAAAACCAAACGTGTTGAATGGGAATACATATCCGTAAGGGTACAACCCTCTTCGTACAATAATGGCAAGATCGTAATTACAACCAAATCTAGGTCTATGGCCCGGCCATGGCCAAAACCAAAACCTTTATTTACTTATTTATTTGTAAATAGAGCGGCAGAGAAGACTTATATATTTTTTTAAGCAAACAGAAAAAGCAGAGCTTTGAATATCTAAGCAAAAATGGCAGCGGAGGAAGGTCAAGTAATCAGTTGCCACACCCCTGATTCATGGAAGGAGCAATTTCAAAAGGGAAACCAATCCAAAAAGCTGGTAATTTTATTTTAATGAATCCCTTTTCCCCCCATATATTTAGTGTTAGATTCATGATTATTTTTAATGTTTCAGATAATGTGTCTGATCTGTTTTCGTTTGCTTCATATCATATTATATTTATGATTTGGTTGTTTTATATGTATAAATCTAGATTTTTCTATTTAAAAAATTCCACGATCCGTAAAGTTGAAGCCTCTTAAACACTAAAGCCATTTTCTGTTGATGCTGAAGCTTGCTTCTTCTATTTTTATTTTATTTTAAAAAATTCTCGGTTAATACAATATTAGTTAGTCAATTTCACATGTTAAAACTAGGAAATTTTGATGTGTTTGTTTCTAGGGAAAATTTGTTATAGATTTTGTAACACGTTTCCAATTAAAAGTTCTGAAGGACAGTATGCTGTAGTAACAGACCAATATGATACATATGAGTGACATTAATGAAATTTAAGGTTACTAGCTGGTGATGGTGATGGTGATGACAAATCAATGTCGTATTTTAATGGTGACGTTGATGTTTGTTCTTTGTTTTTTACTCTTCTCCATTAACTTTTTCATCCTTTTTTATAACTTTAGCTTCTTCACAAACGTTATGTGAATTTGTACTTACATGGTAAATGCAGGTGGTGGTTGATTTCACTGCTTCATGGTGTGGACCCTGCCGTTTTATTTCACCCTTTCTGGCTGAACTGGCCAAGAAGTTTCCTAATGTTATGTTTCTTAAGGTGGATGTGGATGAACTGAAGGTAATGCAGATGCACAGTTAGAATCCGCAACTAAGAAGCGAAAATGTCTATCGAATTGATTGTTTTTTTTCTTCATTTTGTTTCAGGAGGTTGCTGCTGAATGGGATGTGGATGCTATGCCAACTTTCTTGTTCCTGAAGGAAGGAAAGGCTGTTGAAAAAGTGGTTGGTGCAAAGAAAGAAGAGCTTCAGCAGGCTGTGACAAAACATATGGCTACTGGTAGTACTTCTGCTTCATGGTGATAATTATTAGTGCTATCTTATCATATTTTTGAGGAACTTATTATCATGTACCTCATCTTTGATTTGCTGGTACTTAGCTAAACATCTCTATGTTAAACCCTAAGTTTATTCCTTTATATTTTGAGGTACTTTTATTTCCTTAACTACTATATGATACATAATCATATAAAGTTTGCTTGTTTTCATGGTTGATGTGATTTTGAGCATTTTCATTGCCCTTGAATTGTATGTTACTTCAAGGGTACCTATTCAGAAACTCATTTGATCTGTTTTTGTTGCTGATAACTATTTTCAATCTTCATGGGGCTGACCATGGTTTATTTGATACTTGGGGGGATTTATCAGTAGATAATTTGTCTATATATTGTCAATCTCCTCAAGTCATCTGATAAAAAAATAAATGATCACACAGTTAGCTTTGATGAATTAGAAGCTTAGGTTTAGATGAAAGTTTGATCATATGTGAAACTTCATTTGGACTTTACTGGGTTGTACAGCTTTGCCAATTTATTTACCTCCTTGGTGACAAGAAGATTGAGATCGGGATACTGGGTTCTACAGCGGTCAAATGTCACCATTGCTGCCTGTTTGGTGGTGTGGGAACTGGGAAACATGGTTTAAGGATAACATTAGAAATTACAACTGAAAAAGAAGACTTTTGGATTCAGGAACTGCACATAAAACAATGGCCATACTAGGAACCGCTCCCAACATGAACCTGATAGGGTTTCGATTTCCCCCCACTGATACAAACTGAAATCACACCAAATACAAATCTCTGTTTCTCTGGTGCCCGTGTATCCGGTTAAAAGTCCGGGGACACATGCAAGACATTTCACCCTTCGGGCCTAAATTGAAGGACCCTAAGAATTTAGAAACTCACCTATCTTTCGATCACTAATTTACAGTAGTCTATTAACCTCACTTAACCTTTTTTCTTTTTTATAAAATTAAAATAACTCATTGCCTATAGCATTGAACAGCGAACACCTTTTGCCAAAGCACTCCATTTTTGAAATGCTATGGCACTCAACCTAACCCTAACTAAACGCCTATTCTTTGCACTCTTCTTTTTTATTTTCTTCTTTGGTGCTTGCTTCTGTATGGTTAAATTACTAGATGCAAGCGCTATGGAGTTCCTTTGTGAGTGTTTCAATCTTATTAGCCTCCCCAGTTTGGCTGTGCTGTTGTTGAAGATATCGGAGCACAAACAGCTTCCACAGACAACCGCTTCAACACGTTCGGGCATGGATCTTGCCCGAAGTTACTGTTGGCTATGGTGACCACACATCTTTGCTTCCCTACACATTTCTGTGAAACATAGAACAGCGGAAGATGGTGAGAAATGCATTCATGCAAGTTTTAGTTTATGTGTCAGACATGAAAGTTAGAATACCTTCTCCACGATGGCATATGAAGCAGGAGCATGGCAAGGGCCTTGCTGGTAACTTCCACAAGTTCCCAAAGGAGTTCCAAAACTGGCGAATTTAATGAAAGAGATGGATTGTCCAGGACTACAGCGCAAGTGAACTTTTGGTCTGCGGAGCTGTTGTGCCTTTCCATAGCTTTCAATCTGCCAGTTCTTAATATTCGGGTGATACTCAGTGACATCGGCACAAACGCTGGAGACAGATCTTTTTACAAGTGAGATTCTTGTGGGGTCTCCTCCCAGCTCCTCAAAAAGAACCAACAGATTCTGTGTAGGTTTCAGCCAAGACCGAGGAACATGGTACCTGAGAAAGAAAAACAAATCATCTATTACATGATGAAAATATGAGTTCTTTTTAATAACACAGACTGGAAAGGTTTTTTTTGTATATCTTCGGTCCTAAGAGTGGTTACCATCTTTGGGTTGGTTGGCCGCAACCAAGCTGACACTTCGGTGGTCGAAACGTCCCAGCATAATTACAACCATTGCAGTCACCATGAGCATATGCTGTCCAATATCTACCTATGCTCTGCCCATTAATCCAGATTTGACCTTTTCCCATGCTCTCCATGTCCAAAGCTAACGGCTCATCACCCTCAGGTGCATTAAAATAAGCCTGCAGCATCGATAGAGAACAACTTTTAACTTTTAGGAATCCACATTTCATCCTGTAACTACTTGGTGCTTTTCTTTTTTTGCTCACCTTATGCCATCTTAATGGCTCTGGTTTTTGTGCAACCAATGATGCCGCCATCCACTCAACTGAGGAAAATCCATTTGGTGAGACCAGATCCATGGCCTCTCCTTTAAGACCAACCTGTTCATAGAGGAGGCATTCATGAGGGACACTTATTTGGATCAACAATAAAGACATAAAAGATGAAAAAGGTTAATTTTACTACCTGGTAAGTCCATTTTTGCCTGGACAGGTCCCATTTGCCTTGGTCAAGTCCATGCAGTGCTACTGGACCTAGGATCCCTGTATTCCATGTCTCATAGTGTCCACCTACATTCTTCAATCACCAAAAAAAAGCCATTCCCCATCAGAAAACACAACCATGCCATGGTTTTTAAACTTTCCATGCTTTGAAGAACTAACCGGTAATCCAACAGCAACACTCAGCAGTGCAATTTTGTTTGTTCCAGCACGCAGATTGACCTTCCCTGTGTACGTGAATCTCCGATTTTGCCTCGTTCCAAATGCAGAACCTGTTATCACCATATCTTATTTCTGAAAATAAATAGGGAGCTAAAAAGTACTATCCAGTGAAAAGGCAATATAACCATGTACCCGACAGTTGTCCATTGATAAAGACGTGTACAGCATGGCCTGTTGATTGGACAATGAGAGTGGGGAGTTCCCCTCCATGAAGGAAGGATTCAGATGAACCAATGTCAACACTGTATTATCAAACGTATATTTGTGAGACATTCCCAAATTTTAAGAATCAGTAAGCCATAAAGTCTTAATTTGGATTCAGCAATGCTGAGCAGAAAAATCTGAAACGATGAATCTGACATGTAAGTTGAGTAAGGAAAAAGCAGAAATATTCTTCAAATCTAACGATGGGCGCATCAGTTTCACCTGGTAATGTACCACAAGTAATCACTTGCATCCCTTGTGACATTTATTTGCTCTAATAGCCCGTCAGCAGTAATTGCTGAGCTGTAATCTAATGAAGAAGGATCTTCGTCATAACTTTCCCATGAGAATGTCTCAGAATTTGTCGGTAGCATCTGCATTTGTGATGTCTGAACTCCAACCTGAAGAGGACGAGCAATGCTTCAGTTCCAGTAGTCCTAAAACTGATCATTCAAATTTAGTTATTTGACAACATCATACCTTAGCAGTATTGAATACTGCATTCCTGCAATCAGGAAGGATGCTGATAGACCAAGGAGGCAAGTTATAATGCATGTTGTTAAATAGCACTCTTGCAGCGGATTTGGTATCATAGTTTGATAGGAAAGCTGCACAATCTCCAGATTCCGATGTATACATATAAGCCTGGCAAATGCCAAACAATGACTAGAATTAGTGACGAATTAATGATCACATATCTACTGGGAGTAAAGGACTTTGAGAATTGAAGCAGAAACCTGTTGGAGGTCTCCAAGTGAAGTAACAATGGGATAATCTGAAACTAAAGCTCGCTCGCACATCTTAATAGCCCTGTGGAGCTCCTTTAGATGACCATACTTTGGTTGTCTAATCAAACCTGTCATTTTTAGCTTGAATCAGAGGTAAGGCAATGGAGAGGACTGTGCAAATGTTTTTCAAATATTTTAGCAGAAAAAAGAAATGGAAATAAGCAAATAGCTTTTTTTTTTCTCACCATATTCATCTATTGGAGCATCATAATCATAACTGGTAGTGATGAAAGGACCTCCAGCTGTACGTCCGAAATTGGTCCCTCCATGATACTGTTTGAATCATGTTATCATTGTAAAAATTGCATACCCTTTGAAAAAGTTTAAGATAATGAAAAAGAAAGGGGGGAGCTAACCATGTAATAGTTAACAAAGGACCCTCCTTTTTGAATGAATCGAGCAACAGCAAATGCCAAATCTTCGGCTGGCCGATGGTGAAGTGGACCGCCAAACTCTGAGAACCTTTTCCATAAATGAAAGCATAAAATAGTTGGGAGTCCCATTCCATATAAGATCCTTCAAATTAAGGTCACCAAAAAAAAAAACTTTACCATCCACTCCAAGCTTCAGTCCACATTGTTGGTTTGTAGGGTTTGTTGGGTTGGAATGAATCACAGTAGAAACCATTGCATGTATTTATCTATCACAAGTAGCCATAAAAACTCCCTTAGCCATCCACATATATTTACAAGTCCAAAGCATGAAACTGGGTTTTGCATACATATGTTCACATTAACTAAGTCCTCCACAAAGTTCACTAACATCATAGAGCAAGAGACATGACATGCTAAATGTCGATCGAATTACTTACCACCGGGTCTGGGGCATCTTGTTCCTTGCACATCACCCAGGGCACCCCAGTTTCCGTCTCTATCGCCATTTTTGCAGCCCAAGAAACGTAATTGTAGCCGACAGCCCCTAGTAATTTACTCTGTGCCCCGTACTCATTCTCAATCTGAGCTCATGCAAATAAGAAAAAGAGTAAAAAAGAAAGGTTCATATTACCATTGTAAGTTGACCTAAGATAAAAAATTATACAACCGCCAAAACATTTACCTGAGAGAGAATAATGGGACCACCTTGGGACTCATACAGGTTATGACTCTTCATCAGTCCCACAATTTTCTCAGTGAACCCTTGCATAGCTCTCTGCAATAAAGCATCAACAATCCTTAAATATTTTACTTTTAGGAAACAATGGTTTATCTTCCAGTAAAAAAAAAACAAAAGGAAGGAGGGATACCTTGAAAGGTTCATTGTCTGTTCTGAAGCTGATGCCTCGCACATATTTTAACCATACAGGAAACCCTCTGGACATTGTAAAAAAGTTTTAGACTATCGAGAAAATATAAGTTACAACAAAGAAAACATAGTTAAACAGAGATTTAGATCTAACCCAAAATTCCACTCTGCACAAACATAAGGCCCAATGCGAAGATGAGCATAGAGACCTGCTCTCTGTATTGTTTTTACGAATCTCACAAGGTCATATCTTCCTTCAAAATTATACTGTAAAAATGGTGAAAAGAATAAGTATTTAACAAGTTCAGTTCCAAGTTTGAAAAAGGAAAGTTAAACAGGCTCAAAAAAATAATAAAAACAAATGGAGGGAAAATAGATTACATTTCCAGGAGATGGCTCATGAACGTTCCAAAAAACATAAGTTTCAATCACATCAACTCCTCCATCTTTAGCCTTCTGTATAAGATCTTCCCACATCTATAACAACAAAAAAGGACTTCAAAAAAGAATCCATATACCTCAAAAGCTCTGAAATTTACAATAAAAAAGAGAAACTTTTAAAGTACCTCAGGAGTGCTTCTGGGATAATGAATTGAACCAGAAAAGAGGATCCTCCTCTGTCCATTAATCACAATGGCTTTCCTATCATAGGTAACACTGCACTGAACCAATTGACACTCCAAACACAGAGCAAAGCAGAATACAATTAAAAGCCTTGAACATGAGCTTCTTTCCATGTTTTAACAGCACAAGATTCTGCCTTTTTCAACTTCAAAACTCAGAAGAAGAAAAAAACCCAAAGCTTGCAACTAGAAAAGGGCGAGGATGAGAAATGAAAAAAAAAAGTTGGTTTGAGCTGGCTGGCCTTGGAGCTATGGTTTAATGAGAGTGAAATGGAGAAGGAAGAGAATCCATTCACACAGGGTCTCTGAGAGAGAACTGAAGCCCTGAGCAGACCTTAAATTTATAAGTGAAAGTGGAAAAAATGGGGTGTACAGATTTCAACTCACAGCTCACAAGTGTCCATTGCCATTATAACAATACAATAAAGGAAAAGGGCGAAAAAGAGGTAGAAGAAACAAAATAACTGACATAAAATAGGAAAAAGGGTATCCCAACAGTAAATGATAGACGGTTTATACTGTTCTTAGGTGAAGATTAAAAGCTTAATGTTAATAAGTGTTCCCCACGCGTTATCAGAATGTGCCATTTTTCCATTTAATCAACCATTTGCCTAAAATCTCAAAGATTTGCATGAATAATAAAAGGCATAAAGTCTAATTTAATCCTTAATGTTTATATCTCTTATCAATTTAGTCCTTATTCATTTTTAGTTTAATTTAGCTCCCGACTTTTGAAAAATATCAACATTTCAAAACAAGTATAATTGTTGTTTTTTTTCTACGACTTATTTAGCTCTCTAACTTTACAAAAAAAAGGGGTCATTAGCCCTCCATTTAATTTTTCGCTTTTTATAGTCCTTAAGTTTATGTTTTTTTGTCAAATTATCCAAAAATGGATGAAAATTTTAACTTTGCTGATGTGGCATATATGTGAATTTCCACGTGGATGAAACATCAACATTTAATTAATTTTTTTAAATTTAAAAAATTATTTTAAAAATTGAAAATAATTTAAATTATTAAAAAGTATAAAATATAAAAAAATATGTTTTTAATATTTTTAAAATTTTAAAATATTAATTAAATTTTTACATATCATTTACGCGACAATCCACATGTATGCCACGTTAGCAAAGTTTCCATCCATTTTGAGGTGATATGACAAAAAATGCAAGTTCAAGAACTAAAAGAGGCAAAAAAGTAAATGAAAGGCTAAAATAACTTTCTCATAAAATTGGAAGGTCAAATAAGTCATTATACATTGTTTTTTTTAATGAAAACACGGGCTAAAATGTTAAGTTTATAAACATGATAGCGTGTATTGTAATCTAAATGTCATATAAGATAAATAGTATTATGTCAACATGAAATATATGTGGATTGCCACGTGGGTTATCATCATCATTAGAAACTAATGTTTTAATCAATATTTTCATTAAAAAAAGTAATTTGAGTACTTTTAAAATATTAATCATCAAATTTTGGTAAAAATAAGAAGTAAATTAATAAAAACATAGACATTAAAAGTTAAAATAAAATAAAAAGTTATATGCTTAAATGATGTTCATAAAATACAAACTTAAAATATTTCTAGAAAGCGTGGTTAACTCAAAACTCTACAAATTATATACACTTAAACAAATAGGAAACCAATTTTGGTTTTGTTGTGTAGAGTGGATGGGATTAGATGAGCTCTATGTTCTACTTCTCCATAATACTCCCAAAGGGACTTGCATCAACAACCTTGTCTCATACATCAATTTCCAAATTTAACCTAGAAAACTTACACACCCAACCGACACCACTCTTTTTATACCACTCCTGTTTCTGGTTGACTTGTTAATATATCCTTTGACCTAGGACATTATGGTCATAACAAAATGAATCAATGAAGGTTTTGCATTTGGGATCCTTTCACAAAATCTGTCCTTTCCATGTGAACCCAGCAGTTTCATGTACCTCTCACTCTCTCTGTAATATATATATGATTTATTATGACAATTATTTGGCTTGTAATTGACACTATACCTCATATCTCACCTTTCTGGTCGTCCCAAAACAACCCTTTTAACTTTGCCCTTTTCCTGTCTCTCTTCCTTATTAATGTGTTATTTCTACATTATATATTTTAATTTTGACCAATACCATCTTTTAGTATCGGTTTTTTTCCATTAGAAAAAATATGTTCATGTGGTCTGCCACCATCACAAAGAAGGTTCCTTATGAAGGAAAAAATAAATAAATATATTGTAGTCAATAAATGCAGCTAAATCAACAGAGATTTAGTTTTATAAAAAAAAATGTTATTGCCAGCAATCTTTTATAATAATTTGAAAAACAACCAAATCCCCAAAAATACTAGTCTTATACAACTCTGTGGGGCAAAAAAATGTGACAATAAATGTGGGTTAATAAAAACAGTGATTCCCCCTTTGTTGTGTAAAATTATTTTAAATGCATCGTATCCAACATCCAAATTCCATACTACAAGGTCTATTCAATGCTTAGTTTCTGTCAAATTGGTCCCTCCTCTTCCTCCTTCTTCTTCCCTGGATTTAATATGAACTTTTAGCTGATTTAATGGATAAAAATCAAATTGAAAATGGATGTGAATGAAATCATGAAGTCAAACTTATTGAATGAATGAAGTTGACAGGAGGGAACATGATTGTTAAAAGAGTGTCCATAAACCAAAAAAAAACTTAACGTAATTACATATTTAGAATTGCTTAATTAAATCTTAAAACAGATAGATAAAAGTCAAAACCAAGGGTTTATTAGATGGATAAGTCCCCACATGGCATGCACGTCATTTAGTAAGTAAACTAAGAAATAATTTTAATTAGCCACCAAAGCCCTCAATGCCTCTTCTGGTATTTTTTCTTCTTCTTCAAACTTACTTTACCTTTTCAACGCCGAGATGAGCGGAAAATGAAAGTGCAATTAGTCCCCATTTCTCACTTCCAATCCCAAGCGCAGATTAAGGACCATTTGGTCACCAACTGCCACACTGTTGCTCATTTTATGTTACTCATCAATGCATGCCTTTTGAAAAAATGATTTATAATTTAATTGGTCCCTTATTTAGGGCAGCAATGAAATGGGTTTTCTTTTTTCCAACTCATTATGGCAAGTTTTCATGCTCCTTGTCCTGGTGAATGCTGTCTCACAGATTGTTAGCAAAATTATAATGGGATTTTTTTTATACTATGTTGTTAATTGATCACACCATTGATTGTTTAAGTGTTGCATCATGGTTTATGCTTAGCCTGCTTAAATGCTGGTGATGCATTGGTCCAAGCATTAAAATTGACTAAATTATAAGTGGATTAAACTGACTTGGATTTGCCTGATTTGCTGCCATGAACTTGATTAACCTTTTTTTTTTCTTTCTTAAAACGTCATTTTCAATTTTAGTGACTGAAAAGTACTATCCCCAAACTCTAAAGCTGGACAGCATAAAAGAGTCGCTAACCCCCTTCTAATGCAGTACCAGATTATGTAAGGAAAAAAAAACCCTTCTAAGATTGAGGCCTTGAGTCTTCATCCATTCTATTTTGTATTAATATATAGTATACTTTTGTGATTGTGAAATTTTTCCTTATTTGCAAGGATATCAATATCCTGACAGGTGCATGTTTCATAACATATGAAACTCCCATATATATATTTCATATGATTTGGCTCTTGAAAAAACAAGTTACATCAAATGTTACTTCATCAATCAAAATGCCTTCCCTGCCACGTCCTATACAACCTATATCAATTATTGGAGAATCCACTGGGCATAACCTTATGGGTTGTGGCCTAATCTACTCTGTATATAGACACCTCATTGATGGGCATAACTATCTCTGGTAACAAGGTTGTGAATTTTAATCCAGTATAATAGGTGACACATATAACTAACTACCACTATCTCAGCAACTAAACTGCTAAAGCCATTAATTAAGTAGCAATGGAATGATCACCACCAATATTTCTTTCTTTCTTTTTACTAAACAAAGTGAAAGTTTGGTTGGGAGAGGTGGCCTACGCACAACCTAATATTCAATTACGTCTCCTAACTCTGCATTGAGCTCATCACTGCTGCAACTCATATTGTACATAATTCGGCACTCACTTTTTATTAAAGACAAGACACACCAGGACCAGCTTTGCATAAGTTTGGTCGACCAAAGATTTTTGCTTACCCAACTCTCAGTTCATCCATGCTATGCTTCACTTATTATTAACCTTCTATACTAGAATTTATGAATTGCTTTTCTATAAATCTTCATTGTATGCTAATGCTTCAACTGAGCCCACTTCCTAGAGTTTGTCTTTGGCCCCTTTTATCAAATATTTAATGTCATCAATTGCATAATTGAAGGTCTGGGGACTTATGGATATAATCTTAGCATACCCCCCCCCATAGTTTTCTTTTCTTTTCCTTTGTAATTTGTAAAAGGAAAAGAGAATCCGACTCTTTATAAACAGACAAGTTTATAATTGAGGTAAATTTCAAATCTTTTATAATATTAACCAATATATTCATTTACAAATATACATATAGTAGGGCTATAGCATTGGCGAAACCAAATTATTTTTGAGGGGTCGAAATTAAATTGTAATTTTTACGATAATAAAAATATAATTTCATTATTTTAATAGCCTATATATTTATAATTTTTAAAGAATTAAACCAAATGTTTATTATTTTAGGGGAGACAAAGTGTAATTTTACTTTTACTATTTTAAAATTTTAAAAGGCCTAAATGGAGAATTTTCCATTTTAAAGGGGTTAGGCCCTATTAGTCCCCTAGCTACGCTCCTGGTTATACTATAGACATAATGATAAATTTAGCGCTCAACATTTACGTCTTTTATCAATTTGATCTTTATTATTTGTTTGAGCTAAATTTGATTTTTATCTTTTCAAAAATAGTCAAATTACCTTTTTTAATAAAAATGATGACTAAAATATTTTTTTGATGATATTGGCATGGCAGCCAACATGGTAGTCTATATATATTTTATATTAACATGGTACTATAGATTTTATATGTAACGTTAATAGATAATTTTAAAGAAAATATAAAAGTATTTAAAAGAATCTAAAGAAACTAAAATAAGTTCATAAAATTTAAAAAATATATTTTGACATACATATGAATCATTACGTTGGCTATCATATTTAAAATTTAACACATTAATCAATATTTTTGTTAAAATATAATTTAACTCAAATTAAAATATTAATAATCTAATTTAAATTTTTAGAGATTGAAGGTCAAATTTAACGAAAACAAGCTAAATATTAAATTTAGCGTTTA
This sequence comes from Gossypium raimondii, assembly GCF_025698545.1. Lineage (NCBI taxonomy): Eukaryota > Viridiplantae > Streptophyta > Magnoliopsida > Malvales > Malvaceae > Gossypium > Gossypium raimondii. Next base: position 43,358,414 of record NC_068575.1, on the reverse strand, counting down.
CAATATGTAATGTAAAAATAAAATGATAAAATTTAAAGGAATGGAATGTAGCATGAATGTAGGAATCCAGAAGATTCCAGTCGGTTGAAGCGGTAAAAACAAAAAAGAAGATAATATAGTGGTGAGGCACAAACTTTTAGGAGGGTTAATTATGATTAGTGTTAGAATTATTACTGCGACTTCCCAATTTATGAACCGTTAAAAACAAAGACACGTTAGAATAGTTGATGGACGGCAAGGGCGCCAAAGATAGCCATACCCTCCTTGATTTTGATTGGTTGGCGACACGTGAAATCATCACCATCACGTACATCAAATCGAAGATCGTTTTTGGTGCGTGTTTGTCGTGGGCCCCCCTTTTTTCTTCCTCATAGCGTCGGTGCACGTGCCGCGCGTGACTCTTCCGTTTTTAGGATCAAAATGATGAATTTATATTAAGAAAAAGAACATGCGGAACGGCGTGAAGGGTCGTTAGTTGTTCCCTCCATTTTCTGAGAGCAACCTTATTCCGTTAACGTCGGTGGCAAGGATTCCGTCATTATGCAAGTTGTCGAATTTGCCCCTACCGATTCCCGGCTTGGAATATTCTCGCGAGGTACAGAAATGGGATTGTCTGCTTTGAAATTAGGTGTACTTGGTACGAAATTTCTGAGCAAATCCTTTTACATGTAATGGATGATGGGGCATGTGTCCCTTAAATTAAGGGTGAGGGGACCAAAATGGCTGAGGATCTATGCCGGGTGGCGCCGCATATATTTCCGCCACGTGTTTAGATTTGGTATCTTCGGTGAGCTTTGCACTGGACTTGTCGCTTTCTACGTTGAGGAAGCAATGGGAAACGAAGGGGAAATATATGAGAAACCTCAAAACTTCGTTGGGTAGCATAAATGATAAATCCAAAACTCAAAATTCTAAATATAATATCAAAATCAACACCAATGATTAATGGTTACATTTTGTGATTAGTGTGATATTATTAATTTTTATCCTTTCTTAATTTTATTACTAAATGATAATTGTTAAAATTTGTTACTTCTAAAACACAATGTAATAAATATATTATTACACACGTAATATTATATTTGTTTATTATTTTCACGTATTACACTTAAAAAATTAGTTAATGGATTTAATGACAGTTATTTATGTTCAAATTCAAAAGCATAAATACTAATAATGATTCAATTGAAGAATATAAACTAAATATAAAACTTTATATAAAGTACAAGACTAATACAATAATTTAATCAAACAAATTTAACCACTACTGCTTTGTTTTGGGACTAAAATTCAAAATTCAATAAGTATGAAAATTAAATTTGTCAAATTTGAAAAGTATAGGGCTAAATCTGGCCAAATTAAAGTAAAGAAACTAAATACATAACTTTATGCAAAGTATTGGGACTAATAGTAGAATTTCACCGATAATTAAAAGTTTTTATAACTTTTAGGGTAAATATACATTTTGGTAACTACATTTGGTTTTAATGTTCATTTTTATACTCACATTTTTTTGTGTGTTCAAATTTAGGGGGTGAACATTCAATCGAATCGTATCGAATGAAAAAAATTCGAGTTAATTGAGTTGATAAATCATATTTTATCATCCTAACTCAATTTGAAATTTTCTCAATTTGAGTCAAGTGAGATGATATTTGAATCGAATATATTTGTTCGAGTTAAATTAAAAAATGACTTTGGGTTCTTGTAACCACTGCCACCCACCGTGATCAATTTTGTTATTAACTTTCATCTCCTCATAATTTATTTATTAATCTTTTATATACGGGTTAACTTCTTTTCTTGCTTAGTTGCTTCAATTATCTTTTTATTCTTGTCACCATGTATTTTAAAATTTTAAAATATATTAAATGTAAAAATGTGATTTTTAATAAAAGTTATTTTAAAGATAAAATGTGAAATTGGTACCAATGAAATTTTAACACGAATATTTTATGACATCATCAATAATTTAATTTTAACATAAATTGATAAAGATTCAACAATATTAAACAATTCAATAATATAAATAGTACAAAATGTGAAATTTAATTTAAAATATAAATAGTAGATATAAATCAAAAAAAAATTTTGGGGGTTTGAGGAAGTAAACGTATTGGAGGAAAGCAAAATGAAATAAAATTAAGGTTTGGGAAAGTACAAATTTTGGGGAGGAAATAAAAAGAAAAAGTTTTGGGGTGGTAAAATTTCTTTGGGAAAAATGAAAGGGTTTGAGGGGGGTCGGGGTAGGAAAAGGGTTTGATATTTGATTTATTCAAATTATTGAAGTTATTTAAATTCAAACTTTTAATTCAATTTGAACTAGAAATTCAAAAAAAAATTCAAGTTGATTCAATTAACTCGAATAATTAGAACTTTTTTTCAATTTTTTCGAGGAGAATCGAATTTTGCTTACCTCGATTCAAATTGATACCTATGTTTGGTTTCTATCATACAAAATAGTACCTGAAACTAACGGTGTTACCTTTATCTATGTAAACCAACGAATATTTAACATGTGGTCCAATAAATATTTAAGATGTGATGCCATCATCAAAATAAAAAAATTATTAAAATTTTTATTGTATAAAGATAATATTTATATTTACAAAATTATCATATTATCTAAAAGAATTACAAATTTTAAAATTGATAAAATAGATTTCATTCAACAGAAAAAATTATTTCTGAAAATTAATTTACTCTTTTAAAAAGTATACGACATTTTTGTCAAAAGGATGCATGTTTAGATACCAAAATACTACTTATTTCAGATTGGGATGCCACATTCTGAATGCGTGTCCGATTTCATGTTTTGTAAAAAATTCTATGTTTTGAATTTTGGACAATAATTTTAAAAAAATACATATTCAGAAGAGGTTATAATTTCAATTTAAATCTTGAGTTGAAGATAAATACATTTGAGTATTTTTATTTTTTTTGTTTGAACTATGTAACTAGAGGTAAATATGTAATTTTAAACAAAAACCTTTTAAATTTAATTGATTTTGATTTTTATAATTTTAATATTTTATATATATTTTAATTTTTAGATTTTTAATAAATTTTAGATAGTGATATCATTGTGACATCATCATTGTCAAGTGTCAAATATTGGACTTTGGGGTGTCAATTAATTATTAGAAGCAACATGAAAAGGTTAAAACAGTTAGTTTTAAGTAATTTTAAGAAAAAAAAGACATACGTATCAAAATAAATATTGATGCGAAACATTTAATATATATATAAAAGGATGTAATTCACTAAGATGTTGTGTTGAGTATATAATTTATAACGGAAGATTTTTTTTTTTGTTTTTGGTGATTTTATTACTGATATATACAAACCCATATCTCAAAGTTAGGACACAGAAAAAGCATTCAACAAGGAAATTAATTAGTGGAAAAGCCTAAAACAAAGGAAAATTTGGCATTACCCCACTCATCTTTCTCACAATGTTGATGTTAGATGAAAGCTAAAAATCATATATCCGGCAAAGTTGGAAGGATTTTACTAACAACGGTCTTTAAAATATTGTGCCCTTTAGTTCTTTTTAATCTTTTACCACATGGCTGACACATAAAATGGGAAAAACTTGTCAACAAGTTAATCATTGGTTTTTCACATGAACCCTAATTAAGAATCATGTGATCCCCAAATTTGATTCAATAGGACCCATGTTACAGTTAGTAGTTACATGTCTTTTACCTTTTGCCTGTGCAAACCCATATCCCTTCACACCCAAGACTTACTCGTCATCATATATATATATATATATATTAAGGGTCACTTTTTGAGCGCATCATTATCCAAGCATGACAGTCTTTGTGTTCTTTTTTCTCTCCAATATATATGTTATGCTTTGAAGGCGGGGACCTAGATTTTGGGTTCTCGTGGCCCATAAATCTCACTTTCTGAAGGCCTTAATTCTTCTCTTCATCAACACTAATTTTCTTTTGTGCTCCCTCAACTTTTGTTTTTGTTATTGTCAAAGTTTATATATATTGGATTCCTTTTCCTTTTTGCACTTTTATCGGTTATGGCGGGCCATTGCTCTTCATTTTCTTAACGGTAAAAAAGATGGCGCCAGCGCCAATTTCTCTTAACCTGAGGGTATGGGTGCTTTTCTTCACTTTTAATATAAATTAAGGTTAATATGCTATTTGGTACATGTGTTCATTTTTTATATTCAATTTAGTATTTAAGTTGTTCTTTTTTATCCCAAGTTGGTACCTAAGTTTGGCTACAATGCTCACTATCCTACATCAATTTGGCTTAAATGTTCAATCCCCCAACTATGTACTTATGCTTTTTTAACTAGAGGATACAATCAAACATTTACCGAATTACATATTTGGTCTAGATACTAAATTCAAGTATGAAATAATAATGATAAGCTTTAGTGGAGTCCTTATCAAAATCAATACCTACAAACATAAATCCCTTGGTTTGGATGTTAGTGTTTTTGATTTTGAATTTCTCCAAACATACCCTTTTTCGACCATCTTTTCTTGATTCTTAATCTCGAATATGTTTGAAGGTTTTCATAGGTTAGGTTGCAGTTGTATTTACAATTAAACCGGTGAAGGGGTAAAGTGGGTTGAAGATGAAGGAGCTAAAATTCTGCAAACTCAGCAACAAAGAGAAACTTTAAGGAACCAACCAACAGACAACTGTATTCAATATCCTTGTCTCTCACATCATTGCCTTCAACTTTCATTTTATCCTGTTTAATTTCACACGTCACTCTCTTTCAAAGAAAATAAAAAACTTGAAATGGCCCGGTTGGTTCAGATCAGATCAATCTAACACAACCAAGTTCATAGTATTTACTGAAAAGGCCTCTATGTCAAAGCTGGGTCAAGTGGGCTTTTAGTTGGAAAATTAAAGAAAACGAAAGGGCCTCAATGTCAAAGCTTCAGCCCAATTTCTTCATCTCTTTTCTTCTTCGCCAACCCTGTTTTACAAGCTTACTGCCTCCCCTCTGCTCAAACAAAAACAACCCCTTCCTCTTCTTTTGTCCTTTAAACGTAACAATTTCATGATCTAGAAAATGGGATTTGGGGCTTTAAGAAGTATCGTTCGACCACTATGTCGGACTCTCCTACTATCCCAGGCTTCCCCTGCTTCTGGAACTATGTCGACTCTCCCCTCTTATTTGTGCCCAAAACCCTGTTTGAATTCCCTTTTGTGCGGGTCTATTTACCGCCAATCTCCATGGATCTCGATGTCCAATCAGTTGCATAGCTTAACCAATACTCGTTTCCCAAAGAGAAGGCCTCAAGACAAGGCACGCCGAAAAAGAGCCAGCTTGAAACCTCCTGGTACCTCACTTAACATCCCTTCATTTTGTCTTTCAATTTTTAATTAATTTACCTTTTCAGGATTTATTTTTGCGATTTTTTTGTTCCTAACTAGTAGGGTTTATGTGCAATTAGGGTTTTTAGAAAGCATTTTTTTCTCCCCTTAGAATATGCCTAATTTAACAAAAGAAAATACCCAAGTTATTGGTGAAACAAATGGGGAAAAGAACCGGGAAATGCTAATGAATTTAAGAATGCAGGGCCATATGCATGGGTGAAGTATACACCAGGGGAGCCTATTCTTCCAAATAATCCTAATGAAGGGAGTGTCAAAAGAAGGAATGAGAAAAAGAGAATGAGGCTGCGCCGTGCGTTTAAATTGGTTTGTTTTCCATAAATCACATTGAAAATAGTTCTACTGATATGAGATTCGCATGGCAATCATCAAATTTGTAGTGTGTTTGGTTTTTATGGAATTAAATGGGAACACAATGAGGAAGGAAGTGGCTTATGTTGCATGCATTATCAACCATTTTTCCTTTTAAGTAGAAGTTGCATCCAAATCTCCTATATCCATCTGAGTATAGTAATGCTGACTTGAAATTAATGGTTGGATTTTGAAGCTACAATCTGCTTAACTGGTTACCTTGTCCGATATATTTAGAGGAAATCAAGAAGTTAAATATTTGATAAATGTTGCCTGTAAGTAACCTTTTAGTTAGTCAATAGAGAGTTTGGGGCTTGAAATGAGGAATAGGTTCATCAGTGTGTAAGTTATTGAGAGAAAATTTGTCCTAATACTTGCAACTAGTTTATTTCATGTAAAAACCAGCATTTGATTGTGACTACTTCATTGAAACCTGTCTTCGGTTGGTAATTCATATTTTCAAAATTTGCCTCTACGATTGCTTCCTGAAGGTTGCATGGTTTCACAATTTCATAGGACATGAAATATAATGCACATTTTTTTCTTAACGTCTATATATTTGGTTATGGAGAAAACGCTTATCTCTTGCCCTTGGGTTCTACAGGCAGAGGCAAAGAAGAGGAAAGCTCAATTGCAGGAAGCTAATAGGAAGAAGAAGATTAAGCAAGTAGAGCGTAAGATGGCTGCAGTGGCTAGGGATAGAGCATGGGCCGAAAGGCTGGTGGAACTGCAGGGGCTTGAGGAAGAGAAGAAAAAGGCCATGGCTTGAAATTTCGCTTGCTTATACGCTTTGTCTTCCAATGTTATGCTGATTTTGAGATGGTTTGTAAGAACTTAATTATGTTTCCATCCTAATGTTTGGTTACGCCAGCCGGTCTACGGTTTAATGCATTTAGACATCTGATGTTGGTTTCTCTAGTTCTGCACTTATTCATTTATAGACAGGAAATTTGTATCTTTGTGTTTAGGACTAGGAAACAGAAAGGTGTTCAAAAGTTCCATTTGGCCTTGGCTGAGGACTTACTTTTAGCACAGTGAATCAAGATCTGAAATAATTTGAGATTAAATTTTATTTTATAATGATGCTTGTGATTTCCGATGATTGCCAATTGACCTAAGAAAAGGTTATGGAAGAGGGATACAGTTTCATTTATGGTAATACTTCATTTATCATGCTTGAGGTTTCTTGAGGTTCCATCTCTCACCTTTTTTGTTTTATGGCCTAAAGTGACTAAAGATACCTGAGCCACTATATTCTTTCCGACTAAATAGAATCAATAATTACAATTATATCAATCAGATTCAAGTGTTCCAAGTGTAAAACGAGATATGGTGTTGTCAATATTAGTAGTTTTTCCTATACGAGACATCAACCACACTCTATTCGGGATCAGTCAGCTCCATTGTTGATCAATCAATGAACCCCTGTTTCCAGTTTCGACCAAACAAAGAACAGATGTTTACAACTCATTTTCATGGTTGCAATTGCAATCTGCTTCATCTTTTGCTCTTTCACTGATGTTAATCTAGAAGACATATCCTCTGTTAGATAATTTTAGCCATGGAAGATGATTGATCTATAGCAGGGCCAAAATTATTGGAGGAGGCAATGGAACAAGGATTTAGACAATGCATTCAATATAGAAGGAACAAAGAAAAAGGGGACCCAGTTAGGACCTCTCCAATGCTATGAAAGAAAAAAAAGATGGTGACATGAGAACTAACACCATAATGCACAGTCCTATCATATCTTTTAAAAGATCAATGTATCTGTACAAATGGCCATTCCCCAGTGGCTCCCTTTTGAGTGGGCAATAATCCTTCCAAAGTTTCTGTCTTCTTATGTATTATCCAATTCAGAAAGGAAAATATTTTGCTTTAGATATTATTGTACTACAGACTGTCCTTGATGGGCCAAACTAATGGTAGTTTCATAAGCGGGTGACACTGATTGGCAGCTTCCTCTTCATCCTAACTGTTGGAAAGTAGATAATGTGATCCTCTTCAGCAACCCATCTGCATGTATGAGAAGAATAATGAGTGCTTTGATTTTAACAGATTGTCTAACCATGGCATGATAGCTAAAACGTCGATTCTTTAGTTTCTCAAATCATGTAGGGTTTAAAGTAAGACCTCGTTGAGGTGTCCCATGGTCCACTAAATTGAATCATAGCAGTTGAACTAGAATTCTATGATTAAAGAATACAAGAATCAGTAAACTACCTGTAACTGGTGATGAGATGGTGAAGGAAGATTGAAATTTCAAGCCTTGATAGTTCTATACCAGGGCAAAGCCTCTGCCCACCTCCAAATGGTGTAAAGCCATTGTTGTTAACAGCAGTTCCAAGTCTCTGTAAACAAATAAATTTCTTTTATTTGCTCAAAATAGTTCATGAATAATAAACAGTTGACAATATTTTAGTATTTTAAGCTACCTCCCATCTCCATGGATGGAAACGATAAGGTTGTTCATAATTTTCTTCATCCATATGAACAGAAATGAAAGAAGCTAGAACACACCATCCCTGTGGTATCAGATAGCCTGCCAAAAGAAAAAAAACCAAATTGATGTGTGCTTTTCCCTGCTTTCTACAAATTCGAGCTTAAAGCAAATACAATGGAAAAACTACCTTTGATATCAATGTCCTTTACTGCTTTCCTCCAAACTCCATTAATGATATTTGCCAGTCTAAGAGTTTCACTTATTACCTACCAATGAAACAAAAAAGAGTGCATGTCAGTGTCACTGTTCCCTTTCGCTTGTCTAATGGCACCTACCATGAAATTTTGAGGCTCACATTTTGAGTGAATGGCAAAGACAAGTAGTCAGTCCAACTATAATCTTCACCACAATTCATCTTTTGCTTTTTCAGTTCCATATTCTCCTCCTGCAAAAAAATCAACATCAAAATTACTTAAAAAATCCCTTTTTTGAGCCAAAGCTAATGCCATTGAAAATTTAGATAATTACGATTTGGCTCAACTACAAAATTGGTTTCTAAACTTATACCATTTTCCCCATGTAAGTACCTAAAGTTTTTTTGGGGTTAAAATTGGTACTTAAACTATCAATTCCTCTCATTCTACTAAAAGAAGTGTACAACATCCAATTAAAAACATAACACATGTCTCGTTCTTATTCGTCTCATCTTAAAAGTAATATAGTTAAGGGGTAATTTTGCATTTAAGCCTTCATATTTTTCAATTAAAATAAACTGGTCGCCACGAAGAACAGGAAGTGACAGGACATACTCCTTTAACTCTCAAACCTAAAGTATGGTCTATATTTTGACACAATTACAATCTGTCGTGTGCCTAAATGAAACCATGAAAGAGACTTATCTGTGGAAAAAATTTTGGGGGAAAAATGGTGAAATAGTGACATTCTTGGACCTGGTTTTGAAGTGGAAACCAAAATAATCCTAGCCGTTGGATATAAAGGTGAGAATTCCTTATCCCATTTTTTTTTTAAAGTTTTATGTTTGGGATTTGTATGTTACGTACCATCAACTGGTGGAGAGCAACAGGGCTGTCACCGAGGAATTTGACAGCTAGGGTCATTGCCATGGGAACCGTCTCTTCTCCTGGGATCATCATCTCTATTATGTTCCCACTGATGTAATCCAACGGCAGAGATTGCTTCTCTTTTGTTTCTCCTTGTTCATCATCATCACCTTCTTCACTAATGTCACGTAACAGGACGTCCACTGCATCATTGACCACACTGTTTTCGCCTGTTTTCGCCATGGCCATTTTTCTCTCCTTCAGAATCTTTTCCACCATTTTTACTAACCTTTCTTTGGCCTACAACAAATAATAAAAAAAACAAAACAACTTCTTGAAAACCCCATGGAAAATGGTAACCGGAGAGGAGATGAATGCTGCTAAAGCCAATTACCTTGAGAGATTTATATAGTCTTGTTCCTGGAAACTTGATAGGCAAGCAAATCAAACCTTTGATGAATTCCTCAAATTCTCTCTTCATAAACTCCAAATCTTCACCGGGATCAACACTCATTAAAACTTTAACCAAGACTTGGAACGTAATCTGAGATGTTTAATGAAGCAGATTCAGTGAAATAAATAATCTGAGAGTTTGGAATTAACAATACTAGTACTTTCGAGTAGACCTTTTTGGTTTCTTGTTGAACATGTACGAGCTGCATGTGCTGCCAAGAACCCAAAGTTTGTCTCACAGAGTTCTCAATGTTTGTAGTAATACTGGTTTTAAGCTGCGGGGACCTGAGGAAGCCTGCAATGAGTGCATGTACCCTCTTCTGAAGGTTACCATTCATTTGAAGTATGGAAGACGGGCCAAGCAACAATCGGATGGATTTGGGGTAAGCAGGAACAAAGGTGTTGCCATGGTTCTGCAAAACCACCTTGTTCACGTCGGGATCAGTTGAAACTATAATGGGTGTTCCCAAGATGTGTGTTTTGAACACATTCCCATGCCTGGTAAGATCGAGACACAACCATTTCTATAAGCAAAAGCTTTCGGATTCGATTTAATTGCTTATTGTGTTAATTCTGTCACGCCTTTTTTTTTGGATAATGGAAGCTTGTGTTTTCAAGCTAGGAGCTCATCGATGAAGAATTTTCCTTTGGGACATATCATTTAGCGAAGACACGATGTCTAGGTTAATTTATCTATTTGTCTGAATCATAAGGAGAATTTGGGGCCTAGGTACCAAGTTAGTCATCGTGGCATTCAGCCAAAAAAGAAAAAGTTAGTCATTGTGGCTATGTTCCCAATGTCTAACAAATAATTTTAAATATTATTTCATGAAATGACAAGTTAAAATAACAATGTTTTATATAAAAAGTTAACAATATTATAGACAACTTTAGAATAATTCAGGGAAAAAATTTATTACTCGTCTAGGATAGAATTTCTTTATTATTAAGATTCCAATAATTTTAAATTTATGTAATAAGCTACTTCCTACAACATGTTAATTGAAAACTCATAATGCCAACAAAAGAAAAATAAATAAATCAAAGAGAAGTTTAGTTTGGTCTTTGCATGTTACATGATTTGAATAGATAAACCCTCCAATATTAAAACTTTTTATACTACTGAGTCAAGAATACAAGAACTTGGAAATAATTAGAATTTTATAGAGGTTGCATAGTTAGCAATATTCTTACATAAAATGATTATGGTGAAGAAGCAATGATATATGAATCTAGCTAGGGTTCCTATATATCATCCAAGACAAAAGCAAGTTTAAGAGATAAAAGAACAATGCATGCATATACACACATGAAAATATTGAAATGAAGCCATGGAGAAAGTAGGAAGAGCAAAAAAACAAAACATGTGGCCAAGAAAAGAAGATAATCCCAAAAGTAAAGAAACATCAACAGTGGAGTTAAATAGAAAGAAAAAAAAAAGCTTACAGGAGCTTGCGTTTGTCCATGAAACTGACAGGTCGAGAGGTGTAACCACAAGCAATGAAGTCAAGAGTTTCACCTAAGAAAGGCCAACCCAAGCTCCCTTTCGGTATCCCACTCTTCATCTTTTTCTCCTCCTTGTGTTTATACCAAAACCACCCTGCAACAACAATACCCATCAACAAGCTCATCATTAATACAAATCCCCATCCCATCTTCTCTGAATAGAACCCTAGCTAGCTCTAGCAATCAAAACAAGCAGATGAGGGTTGCTTTTTCTTCTTTGTACAGCTTATTCATGCAGCTCTTTGAGACTACTTAGTCATTCATGCAGCTCTTTGTACCGTTCTGAAACTAAAGAAAGAGAAAAATACGGTCCAAGTGAGGCGAATCGAATGAGAAAAGAGGATTGAAGGTGATATGGGTATGTATAGAGTGAGAGAGAGAGGTTGAAGCTATATCATTAAATGAGTTGACCCATATATGCTCCACGCTTGTTCATTTTTGTCTTCTCTCCGTGTACATAGACGGAGATCCATCCCTCCTCCTAAGTGGGGTAGGGTTTAAAAGCATTAAAAGGTTTGTCCTTGTTGCTGCTGTTCTTCCCCGGTTAACTTGATGTGGTTTGTTTAGCTTTTTCGATTCCACAAAATTAATATCACAGCCTAAGCCTATATACACAAAACGAAATGGTCCGTCTCCATTAGGTTTTTTTAGTCATTAAATTCATAGTAAAAGAGGATCTCGGCATATGAAACTGGTAGGCAGGAAGCAGGGAATTCGGATGACACTTGTTAGCCAAGGTGTTGAAAAGTTAAAAGAACAAGCAACTTCAAAAATGAGAGAGCAATGTGAAGTCTAATCGTAGGGATTTTGAAATTGGTTCTCCCCTAGCTTTAGAATTAGAGGTAGGGGGCAAAGCCCAGTGGGCCTACCGTGAGGGCGCCGAAATTGTCAGCCTTCTTTTATTTTTTTATTGTCATCGTTTAGTCTTCCATCATTCGTCAGACGCTCACCACCAGCTGAGAAAAGATAATGAGATCAATGGCCAATTCATTTTAAATTATAAGTTAAAAGATTTTATTCTAATTCTAATTCCATTTTAATTTTTCGATTATTATTATTTATTTACTTTAAAAATTAAACCGAATCAAATTTTTTTAATGATTCTGAACAGGATAAAATTGATGCACCACATGAAATAAGTTTGAAGAATACACACAAAAGCAAAGCCTTTCTCTAAAGAGAGACTAAGGGTGGGTTTGGATAAGCGATTAGGTGCGGTGTGTTTAGCTTACTTTTTGTCTCACGCTGCAGTATCTAATCTCACCGCCACCACTGTTTTTACACTAACCGCAGATAAACGCACCGCCCATCCAAACTCACCATCCGGTGAGGTTAAAAACAGCGGTGGAGGTGAGATTAGTTACTGTAAAGGTGAGATTGGATACTGTAGTAGTGAGATTAGAAACAATGGTGGAGTGTGTGTTTGGATTCAAACGCAACTATAGCAGTGAGGTGAGAATAAAAAATGACTACTAAGGACATCAGACTAGAATTAATATATAATAGAAGTTTTTTAAATTATTTTACTTTTTAAAAATTATTAAAATATGTGAATTTATAAATTCATTTAATAAAATATTAAAATGTATCTTCCAATATTTTAATGAATTATATAATCAATTTAAATTATTTATTAGATAAAATGATAATTATTTTAATTTTTATAGTTAAATATTTTTTATAACAATGATAAATATTATTTTCACAAATAGTAACATTATACTTGGATCAAATTTTGAAGTATCTAAACGGATGATTTTTAATAATAAAAAATATAGTAACATAAGACATAACAAGTTTCATTATTACTAGAAATTAGATTATGATACAAAATGTTTTTACAAATATGGATTCATTAAACTAGTTGTGATGGTTTCCCTTAACATCGTGATTTCAAGGTCACTTTCTCTGTTAGAAGAACTCGATTCACCTCTGTCAAACTGGCCTGAAGAGACTGGCATGTCGGGTATATTCTCAAATTCTCGAAAATCTTCATCGTTTGACCAAGCATGTCTTCGAATGTAATTATGCAAAACCATTGTTGCAATAACTATTAAAACTTGCTTGTTGAATGAATAACTTGGAATATCTTTTAATATTGGCCATTTTTTTCCACACTCCAAATGTTCGTTCAATCACAGAGCGTAACGAAGAATGTGCATGATTAAAAATTTCTTTTTTTTCCAGATACTTGATGATTACCTCGACGAAAATCAGGTAAATGATATCGTTCCCCCTATATGGACCTAGAAAACCTACCATTTGTGGATATCCTGAATCCACAAGATAATATTTTCCTACAAGAAAGTAAAACATAATATCAAGTTTAAAAATAAATTAAAATTTTAATATTTTTATGTAAAAATTAATTAAAAAATTAAAGTTCAACCTGGTGGAGGGTGTGGAAACTTTACTCTTGTTTTCTAAGTGCTTGCAAAAAAAATTCTACTATCATGTGCTGTTCCTTCCCAACCAGAAAATGCAAAAATAAAGCACATGTTGAAGTCACAAACTGCCATAATATTTTGGGTTGGTTCACCTTTCCGTCTGATATAAGGTATTTGAGAAGAAGGCGAAATGCATGCTTTTATGTGTGTTTCATCTATGGCCCCAATACAATCCTTTAAAATAAATACAAATAATGAGATAAAAGTTAGAAATAATTTATATTTTAAAAATATAAAGATTGTGTAAATTTTAACTTAAAGTGAGGCCAATATCTTGTATCATGTCGAATATGGTTCGGTACTTCCTCGAATTGACCTTCAGTGGGTTTAATCGTGTTTATTCCCGTTTGAGCAAATATATGCAACATATCAGTAAAAATTCGACTAACAGTTTCCCCAGATTGTTGAAATCTCTCTGTTGCATTTGAATTTGATTCTCTATTTCAAAGAATGTACAATGATAATGCTAACTTCTCCATTGCCGATACTTTCCCATTCTTTAAGCATAATTTATTTGCAAATCATGCAACAAGCTGTGAAATATATTTTTTGGCATCCTAAAACTATTCATGTAACGATCATCGTGCCTATTTAATACTTCGTCCACCCACATTTGACCTGTATAATTTGAATCCATACGCGGTTGCATAGTGAAATAAGTTTCATGGTGTACCAATACACTGCTTAACACATATTCTTCCTCTTTATGATAATTGTTTTGCTCAACTTGGGTAGCAATTGTGGCTATTCTTTGTTGAGCTTCTTCACTTAATTCAGGGGTATCTTAATTCATATCAAAACTATTATACATATTGTTAAATTCATCCATAACCTGAAAAAGTAATAAAATGAAAATAAATTAATATTTCGTGACATTCTATACAACACAGAAACTTGATTAAAAGCATAGCACAAAAATACCAAACATAAAAAGTATCATACATTAGTTTTACATATAAAAAATAGTATAGTTATATTACAATAATAATTCTAAGGAGCTTATGGTGGAGGTAGTTGATGGTATGGTTGGAAGGGAAATGAGGATGTTGCTACCAAGGATGAAAATGATGCAATTGGATTTTGTTCGGCATACTCACGTCGAAGCCACCAAACCCTATCATCTGGATCTAAGTTCAAAAACTCTTCTCATTTCACCGGTATTTGGAACATTTTGGTGGTAAAATAGTACAGTTCATCTTTTTTTGGAATTTCATCTCCCAAAGCACGCAAAGCATCCATTGCATTTGAAATAGTATATTGAGAGTGAGGAAAAATAATTTCATTCACTGACTTCCTTGGGCTAGCCATACTTTCACACAATTTCTCAATTTGAGTAGTTAATGTATTTCTTGATGATTTTCTACTTGAACTTGATTTTTTTCCTTTACCGTGTATAGCCCCAAGTGTTTGCTTTCTTCGATTAGGAATTTCATGAGAAGGGTTTGATGGTATCTCATCAGGAGGAATACCTTCATTCTAATTACTATGTTCATCTGAATCACCAAATCCCTCATTAGGTGTATCATCTCCCATAGGAACCCCACTTGGAAGAACACCAGATGAAGGTGCCCATGCGTTCTCTCCAGTAGCTACAATGCCACCAAACATTTGCCACATTAACTCATTCAATCGTGGTTCAATTCATTTATTCTTAAATCCTTTAAAATCAGGATTTTCCTACATAACATGTTAAATGTTAAATGTTATACTAAGATTTTTATAATTGTAAATTATTAATTTCAATAAACTTTATGCATTAAAATAATGATAAAGTTAACACTAACCTGTATTTTTGTAGCCCACCATTCTTCGGTAGCATCGACCGTCTTTTTAGATGGACACCATCCAATACCTATAGATTCCTTAAGCAACTCTCTCCATAACCTCTATTCCTTTTTTAATGTATCCCACTTATTTTTCAATTGAGGTTTTCCATAATTTTTTTGTGTTTTTGCTTGAAAAAGAGCAATGACATTTTCCCATCTTTTTGAGTTTAGATGAGTTGTCGGTCTATTACCAGCATTGACTTCATTTACGCAAAGTTCACAAAATATCAACGTCAGCTCATCATCTCAAACAGCTTTTGTTGCTAAGGTACTATCTCCCTCCACAAAATTTCTTGTCTTTACCATCTATTATTATTATTTTGATTTTAAATGTCAACCGACATAAAACCATAAATATGTAATTAGATATAATAATATAGTTTCATAAAAAAAAATAACACATCACGAATGGATGAAAGCCATAATATGAACACTAAAGAAAAAATTCTCAAAGATCCATGGTAAATAATAACGAGGGTATAGAAAGGATAATTGATTATGACTATTTTTTCAAAAGTGTAAGCAAACTTGAGCAGTTGTAAATTTATACATCATGAGTAATTCTATTCAGTACTTATTTTCAAATATCATGAATGCTTATGCTACAAAATTAGAATAGTTATTCGTAATTAAAAGGAACGATAGTGACAAGATATTATTATCAATCGTCCTTCGAGATTAATAGGAAAAATTAGTGCCAACTCAAAATATAAAAGTATTCATCGTTGAGCTCGATTTAAGCATAATATTAATATAATTTCTATTTATTTAAGTTTGGTACAATTCAAAATATAAGCATAAAATTTTACCCAATCCGATTATATTTGTAAATAATTAAACTAAAACTCATTTTAGGTCCCGCCATATTATTTTTAAAAGGTATACTTATATTATTTTTATTTAATATTTAATAATTTTATATATTTCTCATGTATTAAAATTTGATAAATAGTCACTTTATAATTTTTATTTGTTATAAATTACATAGTATATAAAAATAACATAATATAAAACCTTATAAATTTAAAAAAAATTGGGTCGAGCTTTAAGTAGAAACGATCCTATTGGTTTGAAAATTTATGAGTTCTTCTAAAACGGATTGCTATGAAAGTGTTACAAGAGAACATTGGTGACTATTACAAGATTAATCATGACTAATTGTATTTAGATTCTTTATTTACTACAAAATAAATAAAAATTCAAACCTAAAAATAATCACAATTAACTTTCAAAATCAATCTAAAATACCAAAGGGCAAATTTTTTTATTATTAATGTTTCCTGCAAATCCATGGTGAATAACCATCTATGATGATGAAACACCAAGCGCTTTGAAATCGGTAAGAACAGCCATTTATGAAGATGAATTTTTCTTTTTAAGGATTGTTTTTCTATCACTAAAAGAAGCGAAACAAAAGCTCTGTGGCTAAAGGAGGATGCGTTCTGATAGAAGCTTGAAGTCCACTCATTTTCTTATCAGTAGTGAAACATCAGTTGCAAGTTAACTCTCAAGTAAAAACTTCAACATACAACCATGTTGGCTGAAAATCTCATCGTCTAAAAAGAAAAAACCAAATACTCAAGGAATTAATTACGGATCGCACAAAACAAAAACCATGTTGAAGCATCAATGATTTTTAGGGATATGCAAATAGATGAAGCAATAACGTTATTCAGTCTTTGCAAAAATGGGAAAATCCAAGACACTACTTCCATCTTGGATGACATGCTGCAAATGGGTATAAATCCTAATATTTCTACCTTCAGGATGTTAATAGAAGCTTTCTGCAAGGCAAGTGATTTTGGAGTAGCGATGGAGTTATTTAAGATTGGTCTATATGCGGTCACAAAGAGTTTACATACAGTTTCTAGTATCCTCACGCACAAACAAATGAACCCAGATAGTTATTATTTTTTTATCTAAGAACAAGATGAGAAGGAAAAACAGAAACTACTTTGATACAATTCAAACACATATATAGAGTGGAAAAAGAAGGGTTTTGACTTACCAAGTGATTAAAGTTGAGAACAAGATTAATAGGATGAGTCGAAAAACAGAGTTTCTTTGAGTCTGCTTCTTGTTGGTGGTGTGTTTTTTCCGGGAGAAGTGGGAAAGAAGGAGAGTGGGAAAGCAGGAGTTGAAGAGCGGATGAAGTTTTCAGCAGAATTTGGCTGCCAAATCTGAAGAAAAATAAGAATGGGAAAGAAATTAGTTTAACTTTCAAAGATAAAATGGTAAAATAATAAATAAAAATAAGAGTATTTTTGTCTGTTAAAAATACTAACAGCTCAGTTAATTTCAATTGCTGTTGAAATCTCCAGTTGATTTGGGGCTGACCAGCGTGGTGGGGATGACTTCTCACTGGACTAACATGCTGAACCAAAGGGCTGACCAGTAGGTTGGTACCATATTTTCCCCTTACTGCACCTCACTGGCAAACAAAGCCAAACCAAAGGAAGCCTAAGGAAACTATCTGACAACATAAAAGATACCACGAAAATCTTTAACCACAGTCATACACTCATGAAAGAAAAGATATGGAAAAAAATTAAATATAATATGTTATAAAAGACGAAAATCCTTGCCTCCTCTCAATGCCTGCATTTTGTGTCCTTCGACTTTTTGCAAACTTCATTTTTAGTCACTTAATTATGAAAATTTATAAAATGATCATTTAATTATTAGTAAAAACTTTTTTTAGTCACCCAACTATGAAAAGTTATAGAATAGTCACTCAAACTACTCAATTTTGTTTTTTCAATCACCAGCGGGCTAATAGTGGCAGCTTTTAAAATTAACATAATAGTAACTTTAATCCTCAATATTTATATTATATTATGTCAATTTAGTCTTGATTCTAAAAAATCTAACCCTCAACATTTACACGTTGTGTAATTTAGTCTTTTTGCAATTTTTTACCCTTTCACCTAAAAAGCTAAAAAAAATTATCAACTAAATTTGATTGAAAATATACAAAAATGAAAACACCCAAAAATCTAAGATAATAATTTTCATCTATTCTCGTTATTTTAAAATTAACCATCAATGTCGAGAAAATCAAAACTACAAAAAAATCAAATTACATAATGTGTAAATTTAAGAGTTAACTTTTTTAAAATCAATACTAAATTGACATAATTTATAAATGTCAATTTAGTATTGATTTTAAAAGAAAAATCATAACAATTTTTTTATTTTTTATAGAAACAAAAAAGAAGCAAAATTGAAGTAAAAAGTGAGAGTAACCCTTTTCAAGATTTCTGTCAATATATATGCAGTGGGGAGTCATTAGAGGTGATCATGGGTTAGGCGGCCTGGCTCAGCCCGACGGCTTGCCCGAAATATAGGAGGATTCGGGTAAAAATATAGGCCTAAAATATGAGTTTGGGTAAAAAATGAGGCTCATTTGAATTTCAAAGGCATATTAACAGTTTTAACAGTGTTAAAAAATGAGGTCCGACCCGAATATAATAAATATATATATTTTTATTTTAAAATACATTTCCCAATCCCATTAACTCATTTCCCCATTTCTTTCCTATTTCCTCTCTTCCACAGATCTCCTTAAGCCTGTGCCCTCCTCCATTTTTTTCTCAATTCGAGTTCACTTTCGGCACCAATCCACCTCCGCCGATCCACCTCCGGTCCTCCACACCTCCACCCATTTCCAGAATCATAGGTTAGAGCGAAGCTACAAACGGCTTCTACCTTTGAATTTCAAAGGTATATTAACAGTGTTAACCCTAATTTATTCGATTCAATTCTCATTAGACATTTAGTTAGTTTTCCTGTTTATTTTTTCTTTCTCTGATCTTTACTGTAATATAAGTAATCTTCCATAGATTTCCTGTGAGTCCAGTTGAGAAATCGTTATTGTGACACGGAGATGATATGCAGATGTATTTGACTTTTGATTTCAGATTCACTCCCCCCTTTTGAAGATCGGTTGATTTATAATTTTTGTTAGAAGACAAAATTTTGTCAAGATCCTTGAGTCTGGTTTAATAATCTTTTTTATATCCAAAATTTTAAGCTCATTATAGTAGCAATTTTTTCTGGGAACGGTGGAAGCTTTGGATCTATCGTTGCTTCAAAGCATTCCTTTGTTTCACTGTTTGACGGAGTGTGCTCTTATATAACTATACCACAAGCTATAATCAAAATAAACAGCTTTCCTTTGTCCCCAAACGAGAAATGACAGGAGTTGCAACCATAGTTCTTGATAACGAAAGTTACTAGTAAGAGTTGAATCTATTGTAGTGGCTGAAGCCTTAGCCAGTGATTTTTTGTTCTAGGCGACCTCTGCTAAAAGGGATATCTTTTGTTTTATGTGTTGATGCATCTTTTGTCCACTGATAAAACGAATGTTACTGTTGATTGGGTCACTGGATGCACTAGGATAAGATGGATGATGGTTACTTCTAAATCAATAGATTTTTTTTTAAAAATTTTGATCAGGTAAAACAATGTTTCTAGTAATGTAAATAAACTACTATGGTTTGACTACCTTCTTTTCTTTGTAATGGAAGACTTGTTTAATTCTACTTATGTTTAACAACTCTTTTAAGCTTCCAATATATACTAACCAGATTTTAGTAATGAAACTGACTTTTATATTTAATCATTTGAAAAATATAAAAAATTTAGACAAAACAACTTTCATATTTGTCACTTAAAAGAATTGTTAAACATAAGTAGAATTAAACAAGTCTTCCATTACAAATAAACATAGTGATATGACATCAATTTGTAAACTACAATCATATAGAAGGATAGTCATAGCCAAATTTGACAATTATAGCTATATATATATTAAGAGACTGATTATTAAGAGTTTTATTCAACAAGTGAAGTATTATTTTTTTTAGCATATGGTTCCTGAATCCTGACATCTGGAAACTTGTTTTTTTCATTTTTAGAAAGCAACTTACACATATATATATGTATGTATATATATCTTTACCGTAAAATTGCCTTGAGGTGAGTTTTGTATTTCAATACGAGGCTATAGGATTAAGGGTAGCTGAGGACAATTAAGAGCAAAATTGTGTTATTCAATTATTATTGGATGAGAATTGATGTATGTTTTATAGAGCATGTAATTTGTAGGGCTGAGATCACAAGCTTAGTTTCTTCATTTAATCTCATCTTTTTTTGTTTTTGCTTTGTTTTATTACAGAAACAAGCTACTTAGTGAGGCAGAAAAACAGTAGGCCCAGGTAGGTTGCTATCACTATCTCACATCCTTTCCTTCGAAACAATAAACCTTAGCGACTTTTCCTAAATGGTGTGTGTTTTTTTAGTATTACTTAAAGACATGTGACAAGTTTGATCTTGTATCACAAGGCTAGCATAGTTAAATAACTAGTTTATTATCTCGTGCAATATATGAGTTCGGTATTATACTATTATGCAATAAATTATAATTTTGTTATAAAATTAAATATGTTGATTGGTTAATGTATGGATATTCTGGTTGATTGATTATATTTTGCAGGTTTTTTATACAATTTTGGTGTTTACTAAAAAAAAGGCCGGGACGGGCCGGGCTCGAGCTTAGTAATTTTTTCCAGGCCAACCCTAGACAAAATTTTAGACCCATATTTCGGGCCGGGCCAGGCCTGGGCCCAGAAAGCGGGCCGGAAATTTTTTCTGGGCCCGGCCCAACCCATGATCACCTCTAGGAGTGACTAGCTTCTTTCTGTTTTGTTTTTTAAGTTTTGGTTTATATCCAAATCGCAAATATATTGCAAATTGCATCTTTACTGTGTTTTAAGTGCATAATGAAATTCTTGTTGGAGCTTTTGTATGAATTTAATTTGTAGTGTAATGTTAGTTGCTTTGGATTACTAGTTGTTTCTTGTCATGTTATTGATGTAATTCTTGTTTATGTAGATCTCTGGTGCTGCGATTTTTTTCTTTAAAGTCTTTAAATCAGTTTGAATCTTCTTTTCATAATGCTATTTTAGTTTTCTCACTTCTACATTTAAACAAAGGATTTTGATATTTACTTCTCAACTTTAAAGTTTGCTAAACCAAAACATATTGTGTTTTTGTCCATGGTTTTTAAGTTTTATTGATGGTATCTGTATCTTTTTCTACTGCTTTCGTTTCAAGACATTGCAGTAGCTGAGCTAGCCCCAACTCATCCTATCCGTTTAGGATTGGCTCTGAACTTTTCTGTCTTCTACTATGAGATCTTGAACTTTTCTGTCTTAGACTTATATTCATCTTGCTAAATTTTTAAGATTTTTTCTTGGAATTATCTAATTCATATTTATATACACGTGGTAGTTTATATAATTCCTTGTATGTTGATTTCAAGATATTAGTATAATAGTTTTTAATAAAACTACTGATTGCATCAAATCGATTAATATAAGATTTTTATTAGTTGAATGTATGCAATTTAAGGTGCTTACCTAAAGATGATATTCCAAAGCTGCTCGTGTAGTGCAATGAATAAACATTGGTTTATAGTATCTTATTTGTTCCATGTCTTGAAAGTGGAGAGCCCATGTGGCTAGTTTTTGCAACATTGTTGTCTCTCTTTGGATTTTGCCATCAAATGGACTGACCCAGCTTCATTTTCTGGTTAAAAAACACGTCTTTGAATAATTTGATTGAGATTTTCATTTTCTTATGAGTCTTATGTAATTGTATAGACTCTGTTTGAGATTAATGATGTGTGTTTTGATTTAAATGTCTTACAATTTAGTTGTTCTGATTATCTGTTAATCTAATGTTGCACTTGAGAATTTGGTGAAATCTTACACTATCTAATGATTTTGATAATTGAATATTAGTTTCTTTAACCTTCCTTTTGCATATATATTGCAAATGTATTAGTATGGAGGTGAAGTTAAATTGTAGATTTTTCGTTTCAATTTCCTCTGTTAACAAATATGTGCTACGTTTGTAGATATGTACAAGAACCAATTGCCAAAGTTGGCTCAAAGAGTTGCTTTAATTTGTCGTCTTCTTATTCATGCATCCGAGAAGGATCAGATCATGCTCCTTGGTTTAAAGCTACTCTCAATTTTAATGGAGAGACTTTCGAAAGCCCTACTTTTTCCTCTACTTTGAGACAAGTCGAACATGTTGCAATAGCTCTAAATACGCTTGCCAAAAAAGGCACTTCCAAAGCATTGGCTGCTAGAATTTTGGTAAGCATTCAACTTAAATTTTATCTACTTTTGAGCTAGACTTACGTAGATGCCATTTTCCTACTCAACCAATTGTTCTGCATTAGTCTTTGAGCTGGAATTTGCAGCTATTGATTATTCATTTTGGGGAAAAAGAAGAAGCTAAACTCTTTTGAGTTTATCTCTACTGCAGAGGATGAAACAGGTGTTTATAAGAATTTACTTCAAGAGACTGCTCATTAGGCTGGTTTAAATCTTCCAGTGTACACAACTATTCGATCTGGACCAGGTCATTTTCCTACCTTTTCATGCATGGTTGAGCCTTGTTTCTTCCACGAGACTGAACACTCAAAGGCTGACATCAACTCAAGTGCCTGTCCTGCCAAGAATGAGAACAAGAGCTCCGCTATTTTCAACTAGACCCAGGTTCGAAAGAATACACCTTGACGGTAATGCGTCCCACTTCCAAGGCACCACCAGATAGAATAAGATCAATTGTACCATTGGACTAGACATTGTTTAGAAACAATGACATTGTTCAGCAATGCTTAACTATTTTGTTTTCAACTAGTTTGTCTTTGATTGGCTAAAGAAAATGTACGAATTTGACGAATTTATGAATTGAATATGCTTTCTAATTATTTCTTTTAATTTTTTTTGTATGTTCTTGAGAATTGATATTGTTCCAGAATTGTTACCTATTGATTTGATGGTGTAGTAATTTCATTAATGAAATTATACATTTTACCTTCTAGAAACAGGAAAATAGCTCATTACAAAAGATCTTGATAAGATCCAAACAAGGGACATAAGAAATTAACATCAGAATATAAAATAAGAAATTAACATAAAAATAAAAACAAATCACTAGCAAAAATCTCATTATGGAATATCAAACAAACGTAGCTAAAAAATACAACACTTGATTAAAGAACTTCAAATACGAAAGTGCATATATTCACAATCATACCATAGAACATTCAAGTCTTTTATACATTGTAATGGTCATACTAATGGTGTACAAAAGACATTTAATCTAATATCAACTGCCATTAAGCATCAAATCTAGACTTTGTCGTAGCAATATAGCTTCACCATGATGTGCAACTTTCTGACTTTGAAAAAAACAATCCAGGGTTTTATCCTACATTGCGACAAATACAAAAAAAAAGTTATATACAAGTATAATTCCTTGATAAAAGAATAAGCATTAGTATGAAATAAACATGTGATTAACAGTTAGAATCTGGATATCCTTGATTACGTGTAAGTGGCTCCTATAATTAATTGATTAAAAAATTAAATTCACAAAATAAATTTTAAAAGAGTTGTTTAACGAAAACAATTCACTTGAATATTTAATGTAAAATCAAACATATTATATATCTACAAATAAAATAAAAATGAATATCGACACTAATTTGGAAGTATTACACCAGTACTTAGTTGCATGCTATTATAAGGTAAATTTGCACCACTTAAACACCAACTGCTACTTGGAGTCTTAAAAAAATAAATAGTTTCATTTACATGGAATTCTAAGAAGATATAGATATAAAATAACTATCGGTTGTGGTTACCATGTTGAAAAATTGCATTGAATTTTGACAAGGATATGCATAGATATTGTTTGTTGGCAGCATCACTGAAGGAATAACCTATAATGTTGTTGAGTATGACTCCTATTTTAGTCATATTTGAGAAAAAAATCTTTCAGTTAAACTTTGTTTATTTGTTTCAATCAAACTCTGATTAGTCTAGATTATTTTATTATTATTTGACCTATGAATTTAGCCTATAAATATGCTCTTTTACAAATTAGAAAACACAACCATTAGAGATTAGAACTCATAACACATTTAAAGAATTTTGTGTTTAATAATTTTGTGTTTACGTTTTGAGGGTTCTTTGTTTTTGGGTTTTTGGGGTTTAGTTTTTATCTCCATCTTTTATATTATTCGTTTTGTTTGCCACTGTAATAAAATTATCTTTTCCCGTTGTTTTTTATCTTTTTTGGAGGAGTTTTTTCACGTTAAATTTGTGTGTTCAATTTCTCAATTTCTTTCATTATTTTTACTTATTCGTTGCTTAACCGACTTGATTCCCAACAAGTGGTATCAGAGCTAATTCAATTTTTATAGATCAGTCCATTCAGAGATGGCAACAACAAGGTTTGGAATTGAAAAGTTCAATGGTGAGACACATTTCAATCTGTGGCAAGTTTGGATGATGGCAATTCTAGTTCAAACCGGCTTGAAAAAAGTTGTTACTGGGAAAAAGCCTGAGAATCTAAATCAAACATAATAGGAAAAACTTGATGAAAAGGCCTTGTCTGCAATCTAGTTGTGCCTCGCGAATATGGTATTGCAGGAGGTATTGATGGAGAAGACCTCATCTGCCTTGTGGAAAATGTTAGAAACTCTTTATGCGACTAAGTCTCTGGCTAACCGTTTAATGTTGAAACAACGTCTATTTACGTTCCGCCTGAACGAAGGTGAGCTTCTTAGAGATTACATCAGTCAATTCATTACTCTTTTAAATGATTTAAAGAATGTTGAGGTTCAGATTGACGATGAAGATCAGACTATGCTATTATTGTGCACTTTACCCCTTCATACAAGTCTTTCAGGGAGACCTTGATTTATGGCAGAGACAAACTCTTGTTCGAAGATGTGAAGGGTCATTTATTGAGTAGAGACAAATTCAGCAATGATTTTGGTTTGGATAGCAAGGCAGATAGGCAAGCTTCCGTTTTGGTAGCATCAAAGAAACGAGACAAAAGGTGTCGCTATTATAAAAAGTTAAGTTACGTCAAAGCAGATTGTTATAAACTGCAAAATAAAAGAGTTGCTGAGAGTAACGAGGAAGAGGTAGCTGGTGCTAATTTGGTCGATGAAAGCAGTAATGATTTCTTTTTAGTGTCAACGAGTGATAACTCCAAGCTCACGTCCGTGTGGGCCTTAAATTCGGGATGTTCTTTCCACATGTGTCCCAATAGAGAATGGTTCTCCACATACAGTTCGGTTGAAGGTGGATTTGTGCGCATGTAAGATGATTCATCTAGTAAGGTAATTGGTATTGGAACTTTTAAAATTAGGATACACAATGGGACGATTAGGACACTCTCAGATGTCAGGTATGTACTTGATTTACGAAAAAATCTCATCTCCTTGAGTATTTTAGACTTGAAAGAATTCAAAATCAACATCGAGTCGAGTAGAATTAAAGTATCTCATGGAGCTCTCATTTTTTTAAAAGGTAAAAAAACCGACAGTCTTTATATTCTGGAAGATTCTACAGTGACCGGTGAAATCGGACGTCCCTCGTCCGTTACAGAGTCAAAGTCAGCTCGTTTGGATTGGAGGCAACTTGGTCATATTGGGAAAAAGGTATGACCGTTTCGTTGAAGAGAGGTTCTCTTTTGGATGCAGGTTTGAAAAGTTAGGGTATTGTGTTCGTGAAAATCAGACTCGGGTTAGTTTTAATTTGCCAGTGTCCAAGTCGAAGGCTAAAAGTCTTCCAGTTTCTAAGCATAGATTCGACTCAGTTAATTCCCTGCATAATTCAAGATAGGCCTGTGGCAGGCTTTGGTAAAGATGGCATTGTGAAAATATGAGTCAAGGTGGAGATTTGTTGAGTATGACTCCTATTTCAGTCAAATTTAAGAAATAATATTTCAGTTAAATTCTGTTTATTTGTTTCAATCAAACTCTGATTAGTTTAGATTATTTTAGTATTATTTGACCTATGAATTTAGCCTATAAATATGTTCTTTTACACCTTAGAAAACACACCCATTAGAGATTAGAACTCATAACACATTTAGAGAATTTTGTGTTTACGTTTTGAGGGTTCTTTGTTTTCGGGTTTTTAGAGTTTAGTTTTTATCTCCATCTTTTTTATCTTCGTTCTTTTGCCATTATAGTAAAATTATTTTTTCCCGTGGTTTTTTATCCTCTTTGGAGGGGTTTTATCATGTTAAATTTGTGTATTCAATTTCTCAATTTCTTTCATTATTTTTACTTGTTTGTTGCTTAATCGGCTTGATTCCCAATAAATGCAGACAAAAAAGGAGTTAATAATGTATAAAAACAATAAAAATACTTTTATGTAATATGTGACTAATTAATTTTATACTTACAAAATTGTTATAACTTAAAGTAGAGCTAACAGTACATCTAAGGATTCTCGAATTGTTGATTGTTTTTTTCCTATATAAAATGTAAGATTTATTAAAATAATATAATTAGAAAAATAAATTTACCCTAAAATATAAATTTATAATCAAATTACTTACCCAAATTGTGCAATTGGGATGCTTTTGTTTTTTTTTTCTTTAGGTGACCTTTAATTCTAGAATTAGATATCCCTTTCAACTTAACACATGGTGGATCTAAGATTGAAGAAGTTTTACTTTCACCCTGTTTTACAACACTATCATCATTGATCGGTAATTATTCAATTATTGACCTTTTCACGTTTTCTACATTAAAAATAAAACAATTATTACTTATGTAAGAAAAAACATAAAGCATTTAAAATTCTTAATTATATAGATAACTTACTAGATGGAATGACTGCTCTTGCATTGGTCTCATTCTCTTTGAGCTCATGATTCTTAGAGACACATAACTTTGTCAATTCTTTCTTAACTTCCATGTCTCCTTCATATAAATTCTTCTGACAAAATTGCTTTTTTTTCTTGACTTTTTATAATCAAATCATAAGCAAATCGAATCATACGATTACAAAATACAACTTCAGCCTCCGTATTATACTGTTGTGAAAACTTAGCAACATTACCACCATACATATTTTTTTATCATATTTAGTCCATCTTTGAGAGATATACTAATCAGAAATTTTCTTGACATTTTAAACACTAAGAATTCGTATAGCATGAGAGCAAAGATAGCCACAAAAATTAAACTTCTTACAAGTACAACGAATCTCCATGGTGGTTGTGTTAAAATGGACTGTTCGAACTCTTGAACTATTTTCATTCATCATTACTTCAAAAGTATAAGATGTACCATTTTGCGCAATTTCTCTCCATATCAGTAGAACACCATCACGAAATTCTTTCTCAAAGCACCTGTACATTTCATTAGTAAAACTTTCGACGCATTAGACAAAATGCCACAATTTTTAATTGCACACGTGATTGAGCCATTTTTGCGCTGAAAATCTTTCATAGCTTCAGAAGAACACTATCTTCCCACTAAATTCTTGAATAGAAAAAATCGGTAAGAGAAGAGTGGATTTAGAAATACCATGAAAAACATTATTTGTAACCTCAACCCTTTAAGAAGATTTAATTTGAGAAGAAAATATATTGATGCTAAAAGCAGTACTCTATTTTTCATGGCATTTGTACAAACCTTTCAACCATGAATGATCTTGAAGATTATCATCATTTATCATTTCTCCTATGTCTTTTCAAATTCTATTTCGGATTCATAACTTTGCATGCACTTATGAAACAAAGCATGAAAATCAACATTTTCATTGAGATTACCAATATGTGAATGGGCATTCCTAGAAATGTGCCAAAAACATAATTTGTGACATGAATCAGGAAAAACTTCTCCTATTGCTTTGCTAATTGCATGACCTTGATCAGTCATTGTAATATTTGGTGACAGATTACCCATTAATTGCAAGAAAGACTTGAAAAATTATGCAAAGGAAGCAACAGTCTCATCTAACAAAAATGCACACCCAAACATTATTGTTTGTCGATGATGATTAATACCCACAAAGGGAGCACATATTAGGTTATATCTATTGTACAATAAGTTGTATAAAAAACCACAACATCTCCAAATTAATCATAATCAATTCTTGATCTACCATCTCTCCGAAAAAAGTTTGTTATTTGATTTTCTTGATCCACTTGAACTGTGTAAAAAAACATTGGATCTTCACTTGCTTTAACCTTAAAATGGTTAAGTAAACTTTGACCATCTTCGGCTTCAATCATCATCATATTCTATTTGTTAATGTAATTACAACAATCTTGTTTTGCAAACCC
Organism: Gossypium raimondii; assembly: GCF_025698545.1. Classification (NCBI taxonomy): domain Eukaryota; kingdom Viridiplantae; phylum Streptophyta; class Magnoliopsida; order Malvales; family Malvaceae; genus Gossypium; species Gossypium raimondii. Next base: position 43,329,769 of record NC_068575.1, on the reverse strand, counting down.
AACATTTTTAGTTCCACCAACTTTATTTGACATGAAGGAGTAAACATCTATAAGACGTATACCAACACTAATCATTGAATTAATGACATGAGCTTTAGCTACCGGAACTGATCGAGCTGACCTTAGTAGATGTCTTTTTGAATGAGTTGTTAGCTCATTATTATGCTCAGAAATAAAACGAGTGACTTTCCATTGGTCATCTTGTATTGTAAAGTAAATCATTGTTGAACATCCAGTTCTTGTTTCCAATTTGTTATGTTATTTTATATCCACAACATCTTCAAAATCTTTGAAACCTTGTTTGAACCAATAAAAGTCTCTAGTGCGAATAATCTTTGCGCCAAAAAAATATCTATTTTTTCATTTTCAAACACTAAAACCAATGCGATGGTCATAATCTATATACAAATTATAAGTTTCATCTTCACTATTCACCATAAGTCCCTTCAAATTAACAGTATCAATTACTATCCTTTCTATGTAAGTAAAACTTTGAGAATATTCTTCATCCAGGTCATGAAACATATCTACATCAAATTAGTCATATAATTATATTGAACAATTACAGAATCTAAAAAAATTTCAAATTACTCAATCATGAATTGTAACAGCCCATTTTCAGTGAAATCGGAACAGTGATTTCGGGACCACAAATCTGAAGTCAAAAAATTTATTTTATTATTATTTTATGGTCTATGGTATGATAGAAATACCATATAAAAATTTAGTTAAGAAATTTTACTGTTTACATGCTTAATTTGATAAAAAGGACTAAATTGCATACAATGTAAAAGTTTTGTTGTAATAGCTAAATGTATTAAATAGCTATATAATTTTAAAGTGGAGGATCTTATATAGTAATTAGCCATTAAGGTTGTTAGTGGATAAGTATGGATTGTTATTATTGAAATTTTGATTAGTTTTTAAGGTTAAATTAGTAAATAGGTAATAAATGATAAATAAAATAAAACAAACTATTATCATCCATTATTATCATCTTCCACCAAAAATTTAAAGGAAAACCTAGCCATGGAAGCTTGAAATTTCAGCAAGCTTATTTTGCTCAATTTTGTATGAATTTTTGTCCCGTTTTTTATGATTTCTATGTTTTCAGGATCGTTGTAGCTTAAGCTAGCCCGAGGATTAATTTGCAAAACTATTAAAGTATTAGGATTTTGCCATTGATGAACATGCTTGAATTTTGAAATTTTATGATAGAAAATGAATGGTTGTTGTTAGATAAATAATTTTTGTAAAGAGATTTTTGGTAAAATTATCAATTAGAGGCTAAATTGAAAAAAAGGTGATAAATTTATGGTAACATTTGCAAATTTTGTGAAATATATGGGCTGCTACTAATATGTATAAAAATCGACTAGGCTTGGTTAATGATTAAATTGCATGAATTTCAATTTTCGAGCCTAGGGACTAAATTACAAAGGAATTAAAAGTATAGGGAAAAATGGTATTTTTCCAAAAATTCCATGTTGGATTAAATTGAATGAGAATTATATTGAAATAAGTTAAATTCATTCATATAGATCCTGTCAGACCTCGTACAGAGTTAGATCGAGGTAAAGAGAAAATATCGGATTAGTCGCCTCCATATCTACGTACACTCGTCGAGGTAAGTTCGTGTATTTAAATTGTATAATTATATACTTTGTTTGAATTATATGTATATTATTTTCATTATCATCATATATGAATACCGATCACATATCCGACGATGTACGACGATTACCGAGCCCTGTTTGAACCTTAGGAATTCGTAGGATACAAATGGCATGTCATTAGAGTTACCGGTTTCAGCTCTTATGAGCTTATCGATACTCAACTCGTATGAGCTTATCGATTTTTCAGCTCGGAGGAGCTTACCATTTACAGCTCGTATGAGCATACATGTACATGAATTGACGGATTACAGTTCAGTACACCTCGTGTGTACTACCCGCGTATCTAATGATATTCTAAAGGGTTCAACATGCACTATTCTGTTACGAGATTATATGAGTTCAATACGAACTACTATAGGTATTTGCATGAGATATATGAAAATGATTTGTACATGATATTTAGATACATGATGTAGAAATTATATGTACATGGAAGTTTGATTATTGTTGAGCTCATACAAGTTTCTTGATTTTTATATGAATTATATGACTAACATGGTTATTGAGGATATGTGTTTAGACTTTTGGCCAAATTGAGTTGGATATGTTATGTATGCTTACCTTAAATGTGATTAAATGGTAAGTTAATTTCTTTGTTATACGAACTTATTAAGCTTAAAAGCTTACTCTGTGTTATTTTCCGTGTTTTATAGTGATTCGGAAGCTTGTTCAGGTTGAAAGCTTGTCGGAGCTATATCACACTATCCATTGGCTCTTTTGGTACTTTTGGTTAATTAATTCTGGTTATAATGGCATGTATAGGTTAATTTAGCCAAAGTTGGCATATAAATGTTCTGTTGAGATTAGTCACTTATTTGGCTTGTGTTTGGTATATTTTGATGTATATATATATGTGACCTTATCATATTTAATGTGTGTTTGATATGGTTGAATGATGGAAAATTTATGTATATTGATGATTGGTTTAGAATGGTATATTTGGTACCAAATGGGTGAGCTTAATAAATGATTTACATGATAGGTTTTGGTATAATTAGACATATATGTATTTAGTCACTTAGGTAAATTTAGGGTACATGGTTGACATATTTGCATATTGTCATTTGAAGTGCCTAAAGGCATATTGGTTGTATGTGATGATTTTACATGTTTAAGGCTTAATTTTTGGCTTGTTTTGGATGCCTAATTATGACTTGTATATATACAAAATGTTTAAGTATAGGTGGATGCTAAATTGGGTGAGAAATGTGGCCTGTAAAATGACCTATTTTCGTCCACACAGGCAAAGACACGGGTGTGTGTCTCAGCCGTGTGTCCCTTGTATCTTCTTAAGAATGCAAGTCAGTATGCTCACACGGCCTAGCACACGGGCATGTGGCTTGGTCGTATGACCCAAGTCAGTAAGTTACACGGGTACGGACATGAGCTGGGACACGACCGTGTGTCCTTATTTTGAATGTCCACACGGCCTAAGACACGGGCGTGTCTCTTGGCCGTGTGAATCACATTGCCTGGCCACACACCGTGTGACCCCTACAGCTTTGAGCAATTTCAACATTTTAAAAAAAATTCTTTAAGTGTCCGATTTAGTCCCGACTTGTTTCTAATGTGTATTTTGGGCCTCAAGAGCTCGTATAAGGGACAATATGTTTGATTTCGATTGGTTTCTGACATAAATATTATATCATATGAAATGTTTGAAATGTCTGTTTATTTGATCTGCAAACTCTGGTAATGCTCCGTAACCATGTTCCGGCGACGGATTCGGGTTAAGGGTGTTACATGAATGATGTGGTAAGGAGGATTCATAAAAAAAATTTCTTGTCCACCTAAATATTGTGCAAAATTATTTAAAAAAAAGAGGCAAAATTATAAAAAATTTCCCGTTCACTTCAAACTCGAAAAATTCTTTACATTTTCTTTCTGTTCTTTCACTTTCTAATCAACCAACTAAAGTTTTGATCACATGATCTAAACACTCAATTCCTAAATAAAACAAATTCCAAGTAAAAAGATAAAAGAAAATTTGCAACATATTTGCCGATTTGGATATAAACTAAAACTTAAAATCCATGGACAAAAACACAATATGTTTTGGTTTAGCAAACCTTAAAGTAGAGAAGTAAATATCAAAATACTTTGTTTAAATGTAAAAGTGAGAAAACAATAATAGCATTATAAAAAGAAGACCCAAACTGATTGAAAGACTTCAAAGAAAAAAAGTGTAGCACTAGAGATCTACATAAACAGGAATTCCATCAATAATATGACAGGAAATGGCCAGTAATCCAAAGCAACTAACATTACATTACAAATTGAATTCATACAAAGGCTCAAACAAGAATATCATTATGCACTTAAGACGCATTAAAGATGCAATTTGCAACATATTTGTGATTTGGGTATAAACCAAAACTTAAAAAACAAAACAAACAAGAAGCTAGTCACCTCCCACTGCATATATATTAATAGAAATTTGAAAAGGGTTACTCTCATTTTTTTACTTCAATTTTGCTTCTTCTTCTTCTTTTTTTTGTTTCTAATAAATAAAAAATAAAAAAATTGTTATAAACTAAATTTAATAACTTTTTCATAGTTGAATGAAAAGAGTAAAACCCATTAATTTTAATCACTAAAAATAGGAATGAACTTGATTCTGTAATCCCTCCATTTTTTTTGCTCAGCCTGTAATCCTTCCATTGTTAATTTTGAATTGCCCAAAACCCTAAATATTTTTTTTCTAATAATGAAGAGATTATGAAGAAAGGAAAAAAATTAGGAAAATCAACAAAACCCTAAATCTTTTTCTTCTAACAGTGAAAGACGGTGAGAGGAAGGAAAAATTCACATAATAAAATGAACAAAATTAAATTTGATGTGAAAATTGTTTTAATTATTTTAATTTGAGTTGGAAAAAGTTGTTGATGTGGCATAAAATAATTAGCTAGGACCACATATAAGGTGGTGGGAAGGGTTCATGGAATAATTTCTCCTACAATGTATCAAATATTTTTCCATAAATATAACAAGTATTGCAAAATTAAAATAAAGTTAAATTTAAATAGGCTTATCCTAAGATCGAGCAACCCGTTAAAGCTTTAAGGCCCTCTTGAAATTTAAATAGTTTTGGACAAAAATATTATGACAAAAAATGGCTTAGGTAAGAAAAATAAGCTTGTTTAAAATATGGGTTGAGCTCAATCTTCATTTCAATATTTGTTGGTTAGTTTACACATAAGATCATTAAACTATTAGTATGACCATTTCCTTCCCCATTTATTCTACAATTTAGTTTAGTTTTTTTTATGAAAAAACTTTGAATATCACGAAATGCAAATAAAAATTCAAATAGCTTTCTTTTTAATATCTGAGATTAATCATCAAATCTATTTGAATCTAAAATATGTTTTTCTACTCATCGATAGATACTGATCCACTACACAAATGTAGAATCATCACTTGAAGCTCACTAGTTAGAAATTTTTTTTTTTAAGTTAACAAAATTGGTATTGCATCAAATTTAAATTTAAATTCATGTGAAATGTAATTCCAGTAATCAATTGCAACAAAATGTTTTAAGAATCCCATTGTATTTCCTTTTTTTTGTTCGTATACATCAGCCAGCAGGCATCAGCAATATCGAGAGAGAATAATAGGAAAGAAGAAAAATCCGCAGTCATACTCATAACTCACAGTTTCCTTTTATCCTTCACATCAAATGAATAGGCTTGCTATCTCAAGCGATTAATAATCCTATAGCAGCAAATGCCAATTCCAATAGCAAGAAGCTACTCTAATTCTTGTAATTTCCAGGCATATTAAGGAAACTAGTTACAGGCGATGAAATTGGAGATGGTTTTCAACCTCTGCTACCACAGGCTACTGCTGCTTCATCCACATTGTTGTAAAATGCGCTCAATTTAGTTATAGCAAGTGCCTCGCCAAAAAGTGATGCTCTCGAAGACTTTGTTATATGAACTTCTACGTAATCACCAATAACAGGATTCCTTTTCTTATCTGTTTGATTCTCCCGATCTAGCAAAGGAAGATTAACAAATGCAACTCTATGGCCTTTATCGCTTTTGCCGATAAGCTCTTTATCTGGAGCTCTCCTGTTTGGTCCTTCAACCAACACAAGTTGGATGGTTCCAACCTGAGAATCGTATCGCTGACCTGTACTCTCACGGAAAGCTTCAATCAGTTCAGTAAGCCTCCTTTGCTTGACTTCTTCTGGAACATCATCAATGTAGTTTCTATGGGCATGAGTTTTCTCCCTCATGCTGTAAGCAAACATGTATGCCATATCGTACCCAACAGCCTTTATTAGGCTTAGTGTATCTGCATGTTCCTCCTCTGTTTCGCCACAGAAACCTGCCCCAAAGGATCCAGATGATAATAAGAAGCCAACACCAGAATCTCGAGGCTAACATTCTTACATAGTGAAAATGTGTTACTACTCTAGCAGCAGTGCATATGCGGATTGTCAAATACCAACAGCACTAGTTTTTACAATATAGGATAATTGAGTTCAATCCTTCATAGTCTGTACTAAAGGTCAACAGCCTAAGTTTCATATACAAGTAAATGATCAAAATAGTGAGTCCGAATAAGATAATAAAACCTTACCACATATAAAATCACTGCTTATTCCAACGTCCGGAATGATTCTGCGTATCTTCTGAACAAGCTCTAAATAAGCCTCTCTACTATACCCCCGACGCATTCTTTCAAGCACTGCGGTACTCCCTGTTTGGGCAGGCAAATGTATATACTTGCAGATATTATGGCGGTCGTGCATCAGATACAGCAATTCATCTGGAAAATCTTTAGGGTGAGGGGATGTATATCTGAACCTCATCTCAGGAAACTCATTAGAAAGTTGATCTAAGAGGTCGGCAAAACGCAAGCCCATGTTTTTCACCTTAGACATGCTTTTAAAGCCATCACTCAACTCCCAATTACTTCCTGGTTCAACTTCTTTTTCACTTCCAGATGCATCATTATAACTATTCACATTCTGTCCAAGAAGTGTGACCTCCTTCACACCTTCTTCCCAAAGCTCCCCCACCTCCTTCACTATAGACTCCACAGGACGTGACCTCTCTCTACCTCTGGTAAACGGAACAATGCAAAACGAGCACATATTATTACAACCCCTCATCACAGACACGAAAGCAGTAACCGAATTCTTTGAAATCCTAACAGGGCTAATATCCGCATATGTCTCTTCAAGGGAAAGAAGAGTGTTAATCCCTTTCTGACCATAATCAACCTCTTCCAACAACCTCGGCAAGTCTCTATAAGCATCAGGTCCGCACACCACATCAACCATTTTGTCAGCATCCAGAATCTTATCCTTTAACCTTTCAGCCATACATCCTAACACCACCACTTTCGGAGGGTGCAACGACAGCGATCTTCCTATAGCTACATTATTCTTCCAACGCCTCTTTAAAAACCAAAAGTAATTAAGCCTTTGCCATACCTTTTGTTCAGCATTGTCCCTTATGGCGCAGGTATTAATAAATATAATCTCCGCACTCTCAGGAACATCCACAGTTTCAGTATAACCAGCATTCTTCATAATTGAAAGCACAATTTCCATATCGTTTATATTCATTTGACATCCATAAGTCTCGTGATAAATTCTACCCTTTGAAGCAACTTCTGAATTCGGTGCATCACTAGACAAAACACTAAAATCAAAAGGGAAAAAAGATTGAAACCAATCAGATATTTTAGAAAAAAAAAAGTTTGTGTTTTTCTTTGTTTCCTCTTACTAGAGAGATCAAAACATGAAACCAAAAATAGATATTTAAAAGGAAAATGGGAAAAGGGACTTACTGGGGTTGTGATTGAGAGGCAGTGAGGGAAGCTTGAGCGGTGAAGTGATGGAGAGTGGGGGCATCGGTGTTGAGGAGGCGGTGAGATTGAGAGAGGCTTCTAGAAACATCGAGAGCGAAGCGTTTCCTGAGCGGCCGGTGAGAGAAATGGTGAGGAGGGTGGGAACGGGAAGCGAAAGGCCTTGAAGAGAAGAACTTAAGAGTGGTAAAGCAGCATCGCCGATGGATTCGAATGCAGGAGCAGCCGGGTTGAGCCAAAATTGAGGCCATTGGAACAACTAGTTTGTGTGAGCGCCCTGTATTTACTTCAACGCGAAAATACCACAGGATAGTCTTTACCTATCCACTATTCTGGGCACCTAGTGGAAGGATCAAAACGCAGCGTCTCAAGTATATAGTATATACATAATTATTTCTTATGAAGTTTTTGTTTTTTAAAGGCTTAATATAACGTTAGGGGCCTGAAATTGACATTTTTCTTAAATTGGTATTTAATTTTTTTGGGTTCAATTTGGTACTTGAACTTGACTCTTTTTCCTAATTTGGTACTTAATCCTTTTTTTGTTTGATTTGGAACTGGTCAAATGTTTTACAAATTATTCCAATATGCTGGAAATGTTTTTTTATGAGGTAGCAAAAATAATCAATGTATAACTGACAAGTGATAGATGATATGATATTTTTTTTGTATATGTTCAATTAATTTTAGTTTTATTTAATTATTTTATTAATTAAAATAATGAATTTATTTTAAATCGGGGTTTTAAAATTTTTTCTTATTTAATATTAATTAGTTAAGCATAGCTCAATAACTATTTTTTAACATGAATTTCCTCTAATACTGACAATATTTCGCGTAATTTGTATAACATTTAATAAATTTAGGTGCCAAATTGAATCTAAAAAAAAGGTTAGGTAGCAAATTAGAAAAAAAAACCAAGTTCAGGTACCAAAACTGGGCCCAAAAAAAGTTTGGTGCCAAATTAGGAAAAAAGTGTAAAGTTCAAGTACTAAATTGGGCCAAAAAAGTTTAGATACCAAAATAGAAAGAAAAATGTTAAATTGCAAAATTTGAAAAAATAGAATGTAACTTTTAAAAATTGGTAAGTTATATGCTAAGAATTTTAGAGTTATAAAATAAAGACGGAATTTGAATGTTATTTAAGAGCCTGAAATCAACGTCTTTCATATTCAAAGAACAAAACTCCTAACATCAAACAAAATTATTTATATAAACTTTGAAAACAAAGTTCTTAAAAGGTTGTTTTATCCTTAATCATCCAACTTTAAAACAAAACTTTTTTTTATATTTTAAAATCTAAATTATAATATTGTTTTTATGCGGTAAAAATACTATGGTTAGATGCTATATTATATTTTGCCCCCTTCTATTAAAAAGTGGTTCAATTGGTGTTTATATATTAGATCAAAAAGTAACATGACCCCTTCTATTAAAATTTAATTCATTTCTGCCACGTGTATCTCATGCCAACGTACAACGATTAATTTTTAACAGTAGAAATGGATACTCTTTGATCTAACATATAAGGACCAATTTGTTCATTTTTTTAATAGAAGGGCAAAATACAATTTAACTTTTAATATAAGAGCTTTCATGCATTGACTTGTTTTAAAATGTAGTAAAGAGAAAGTTTGAAAGCAAAGTTTTAAGAAAAGTTGGTTTTTTATCAAAGAAGCTCCTAAAACACCAATATCTGAAAATGTGAGTAATGGGGACAAGGATTCGGAAATTATCCAACTTTTATTAATTCTAAACTTCATCCAAAGTAAACCTTGTCTGCAGGGGCTTGGCAAGGCAAACTTTTCAATTTTTTTTTTCATTTCCTACTTCCTAGACTAAATATATAAATATTTAGTAAACTATGTTTGGTTTTTCCAAATCCTTTTAATTTGGTTTTCTTTCATATTTGATCCTTCAATTTAGCTTTATTTTATAAATTTTATGTGATATATTTGGTTTAAATCTCATTAATTTATTAGTTAATATCTTTATTATCTTTTTAATCAATAAATGTGTATATATTTGTATTGATTATGGTATTAATAATTTTATTATATGTTCTATAAATAGTATTTTTTATTTTATAAAGTCTATTATAAATTTTGCATATTAAACCTTGCACTTTTCTTTTGTAATTAAAAAAAAAAAAAAAGTGACCTGCACTCAGGTGGTCCAATGTATCTAGAAAGTCACGTGCTACGTTAGATGATGGCTTTAGGATTGATTTCCATATTCCAAACGTGAACTTCCCATTGGTATTTTCCTTTTTTTAAGTTCAGCAATAATATTCTACTATGTTATTATCTTTTGACTAATTCCAAAGTTTCTGATTTTGAATCTTCCATTCAAGGTTCAAACTCACCCATTTTTGTCGTGAATTATTGTCATAGGATCAAATCAACTACTTTGGTTTCCGCTGAACACCATTCGCCTTGAGAAGTGAAAGAAATGAATGAGGTGAGTCACCGAAGGATCAAAACAAATGGGATATGGGTGCACATAGCAGAGCAAGGGAGAGGACCATTGGTTCTATTGCTTCATGGCTTCCCAGAAATATGGTATTCATGGCGCCACCAGATCAGTTTCTTGGCTAACCATGGCTATCATGTAGTTGCTCCTGATTTGAGAGGCTATGGAGACTCCGACTCTCCTCTTAGTCCAAGTTCGTACACTTTTATGCACTATGTTGGGGACATCATTGGCTTGCTTGACCATCTTGGGGAACAACAGGTATTTCCCACTTTCCTTGAACCTGCTTGCTTATGTTTTGCCAATTTGTGTTGTGTTATAAAAACTATCTCAACTGTTTTATCATTTGTGGCAAGGCTTTCGTAGTGGGACATGACGTGGGAGCTGCTATTGCCTGGCATTTATCCCTGTTTACTCCTGAGAGGGTCAAAGCATCGATCAACTTAGGCGTTGCATACTTCGATAGAAACCCGAATGCCAAATTAGGTGAATCCTTAATCAGAACGTTTGGAGATGGATTTTACATTTCCCAATTCCAGGTAAATCGTGTCCCATTCAGTCAACATAAAGGATGTTCATAAGGTTGTTGATGTTAATCAGGCTTTTCTTGGGGCAATTTTTTCTATAGGAACCGGGAAGAGCAGAAAGGACATTTGCTAGGTATGATTATTTGACAGTGATAAAGAAGTTCTTGCTGATTACACAGACTGATAATCTGATAGCTCCTCCTGGAATGGAGATTATTGATTACCTGGAGACACCATCACGGTTACCACCGTGGATTACCGAAGAGGAACTCCAGGTTTATGCTGACAAGTTCCAGGAATCTGGCTTCACTGGAGCTCTTAATTACTACCGTGCTTTGGACTTGTAAGTTCTGGCATTTTTGCTTGATCAGAAATGGTTGATTTTCATATTTGTGAGTGCTGCTCCTCGGAGAGCTAATGTTTGGAATTGGTAAAACAGGAATTGGGAGCTTACTGCACCATGGCAAGGATCAAAAATAAGAGTTCCAGTGAAATTCATGGTGGGTGAAAATGATATTGGTTTTGATATCAATGGTATAAGACAATACATAGAGGGGAATGTCTTCAGGAACCTTATTCCCGACCTGGAAGTTGTTATGCTAGATGGCCATCATTATCTCCAACAGGAAAAACACCACCAAGTCTCAGAGGAAATTCTGTCGTTCCTTGCCAAATTTCCACCAGAATAGTGTTCTCTGGATTTTTTCGTCATCTTATTGAGAAAATAACTAGATTTAATTTACTGTTTATCCTGCGTATGCTCGTCTTGTAGAGTAGCAAAGTTAAGGAAAAAACCTCCATAATAAAAGCTTTACCCAGAAATTAGTAAAAGCCATTCCTTTTCTATCATACACTAGGCACATGAGCATGGAAAGAGATCTTCTAGCATTGTTCCAGGTCCAGGATACAAACTTGTTCAAGGCAGTGAATAATCAATGAAATCCATGAGGAGGGCATTGGAAGTATTATTTATAAAAATTGTCAAAATTCATCTCTAGAACAGGTTTAGAATATCATCTAGGAATTGCAGTAATGGTCAATGGAAATGAAAATGAGAACATAGTATGAACTCTGTTTTTAATTCGTGAAATTGCATGCCGCAATTGACCAATAGATGGTTTACAAATCTATGCAACTTTTTCCCTAAAGCGTTCCACAATGGACACCTGTCCACCTTTTTCCTTATGAGAACACTGGGTAAATTTTAACTCCAATCTGCCTACTTTTTAGATTATAAGCATGGTTAAATTTTAATTTTATCCTTATATTTCGTTCAAATTTGAAATTTAATCTATTTATTTTAATTTTGATATAATTTGATATCTCAACTTTTACAATTTAATTAGCTAGTCTAAATACTTTATTCTAATTAAAATGATGATGTGAAATTTTAATAATTTTAATTCCATTAAAACATTTTATTAAATTTAAGTCTGTTACAATGTGTTTTTTTTTGTTACATAGATACTAAAATTATTCTACTTTTTCAAAATGTTACATCAACACAAAAGAATTCTAACAAATTTAACAAATAGACTTAAAATTTTAAATTCAAAAAGTAAAGAGGCTAAATTCTTAAAAATAAAAGTATAAAAATTAACAAAGAGTGTAAAAACATTGAGCGAATTGTAACCTTTAAATTTTTACACTTTGATTTAGTCAAAAAATAAATAATTAACCCAATGCAAAGAGTGGGTGGGAAACCATACTAGTTATGTTATAAATACCTTGTTTGTCCAGTCTTCATCATGCCACAACTATGCCTACCATGACCTCGTTAAGAGTAACACTTCACCAAAACTTGGCTTCATGGATATGCAAACGCATAATATGTAGAGACCTGAGCTCTCCCTTATATGGCATACACATCGTAATTTACTTAAAAATTTTATTGTATTTCTCAAGTGATCGGTCATTATGGAACTTGCGTTATACGAGTATCAAGATTCAAAGTTGATAGATAATTGCCATCATCTATAAATATTCATCTCTAACCTTGGGAGGACCTATGCATCTCCTTCTACCATTTTGCACACAACAGATATACCAAGAATCTCCCTCCTACGGCTCTTGGCACATTACTCCGGTGTGTGAACCGTCACTTTACCCTCCAACCACATCTTACCTCAACATTTCCCCATCATTAGAGCCAAGTTGCTTTTATTTTAGTTAAACCCTGTTCATTTACCGGTCATCATCATTTCGACTGTAGGTCATCAATACACTGCCAGATTCAATCTTGAACCATTCTCTCTTACACATACTAACTACTCCCTGCCAACGTCTGTTACAGTTCTAAAATAAGAAACCCTCTTCTTATAAGATAATGACCATGAAATCGTACTCAGCATTTTACTTACATTTATTAACTAATCTCACCAATCTAGTTGCAACCATCTCTCTCCCAAGACAAAATTATTCAATTCGAATTAGTAATCTAGCACTACTAGAATTAGGGTTCTAAATTTCTAATTTTGTATGATTCCTCTGGGCAAATTGCTTTGAATTTTAACTACTTCCAGAGTCAGGACTCAGGTGGTGCAATGTATCAAGAGAATCAACGGCTAGGCTATATGATGACTTCAGGACTGACTTCACCATGTTCTTGCCCTTCATGCAAGTTACATACGTGGACTTCCAATTGGTGTTTTCTTTCTTATTTTCAACAATATTCTAATATGTCCTTGTCTTTTGCCTAATCTCAAAGTTTCTGATTTTGACTTTTTCATTCAAACTTCAAACTCTTTCAACTTTCTCTCTCGTCAATTATATTCATAGGTGCAAATCAATTGGCCTGGTTTCAGTTGAACACCAAGCTGCTCTACCTTTATTCCTTGAGAAGTGAAAGAAACGCGAGGGACCATGCATGAGGTGAGTCACCAAAGGGTCAAAACAAATGGGATATGGCTGCATATAGCAGAGCAAGGGACAGGACCACTTGTTCTATTGCTTCATGGCTTCCCTGAAATATGGTATTCATGGCGCCATCAGATCAGTTTCTTGGCTAACCATGGCTATCATGTAGTTGCTCCTGATTTGAGAGGCTATGGAGACTCCGACTCCCCAGTTAGCCCAACCTCCTACACTGTTATGCACCTTGTTGGGGACATCATTGGCCTGCTTGACCATTTTGGGGAACAACAGGTATTTCCACCTTCCTTGAACGAACCTGCTTATCTTTTGCCAGTTCGTGTTGTGTTTAAAACCCAACCTCAACTGTTTTGAGTTTATACTATTTATGGCTAGGCTTTTATAGTGGGACATGATTGGGGAGCTGTTATTGGCTGGCATTTAGCACTGTTTAGACCTGAGAGAGTCAAAGGATTGATCAACTTATCCGTTCCATACTATAGTAGAAACCCAAACGCCAAATTTGCTGAATCCTTAATCAGAACATATGGGGATGGATTTTACATTTCCCAATTCCAGGTAAATTCTGTCCCATTTAGTCAAGATATGGGATGTACATGATGTTGTTGATGTTAATCAGGCTTTTTCTTGGGGAAATTTGTTCGATAGGAACCGGGAAGAGCAGAAAGGGCATTCGCCAGGTATGATTATTTGACGGTGATAAAGAAGTTCTTGCTGATTACACAGACTGATAATCTGATAGCTCCTCCTGGAATGGAGATTATTGATTATCTGAGAACACTATCAAGGTTACCACCATGGATTACTGAAGAGGAACTCCAGGTTTATGCTGACAAGTTTCAGGAATCTGGCTTCACTGGAGCTCTTAATTACTACCGTGCTATGGACTTGTAAGTTCTGGTATTTTTGCTAATCAGAAATGGTTGATTTTCATATTTATTAGTGTTCTTCTTCAGAGCTAATGTTTCAAATTGATAAAACAGGAATTGGGAGCTTACTGCACCCTGGCAAGGATCAAAAATCACTGTGCCAGTAAAATTCATGGTGGGTAAAAATGATCTGGGATTTGAAGTGAGTGGTGTAAGGCAATACGTTGAGGGAAACATCTTTAGGAGCCTTGTTCCCAACCTGGAAATTGTTTTCCTTGATGGTCATCATTTTCTCCAACAAGAAAAACACCTAGAAGTCTCCGAGGAAATTCTATCGTTTCTTCGCAAATTCCCTGCAGAATAGTCATGTCTCTGGTTCTTCATCACGATTTTGCTGAGAAAATAACTAGCCTGGATAAATAAATGATCAAGTTACTGACCTCCTTGTTCATGAAACTATCTAGATATTTAGAAAAGCTTTATTCAGACTTAATAAAGGCCAATGGTCTTATGTCATACACTAGGCATATGATCAGCAAAATACTTCACATTACATTGTTTACGTTATATGATATCTAACCTTTGTTCCAGGGTACAAACTTGCTCATAGCAGTAAATGATCAACGAAATCCATCAGGGGGACGCTGGGAAAAAAAATCTTTATAAAATGAATCTACTGTCAAAATTCAGCTCAAGAACTGGTGGTTTAGAATCATCAATAAATTATTGTGATGATCAATGAAAATGAAAACATAATATGGGTTCAGCTGCTGCAAATCAATCTTTTCAAAGAACATTTTGCTTTGTCAAGAATCCTAAATTGACCCCCCTTCACACAACAGTAATCCTTCCATTATACATCAATATCAGTTACTCTGCATTTTCCTAAACCATTAGGAAATGCCTTGGTCTTCTTCTTTGTCCCATTTTCCTCGGAGAAAATCTTGCAAAGTTAAAATCCAGAAAGAAAAAAAAAATCAGCTCATGAAACTGCATAACATAATTTAACCGATGTAGTAAAGCCGAGGTAGATTTTCCTTTGTAACGAGTTTTTCAGGGGTTCAACTCCATATTCATGACTTCCATACCTCATGAACTAATAAAGGCTTTACAAATTTCTGCTTTCAGTTCATAAATCATAAGTTTTAAGTGCATGTAAAGGTACCCTTGCATGTTCTTAAATTGCTTGAAACTAATTATGTTTCCCATCATTAGAGTCAGGTTGTTTTAATTTTAGTTTAACATCGATCATTTACCAGCCATAATCATTTTGACTGTAGCTTGTCAATACACCACCAGATCCAATCTCAACCATTCTCTCTTACACCTGCCTTAAAAAATAATGACCATAAAATTGTACTCTGCATTTTACTTGCATTGATTAACTAACCTCACTACATCAGTATAACTAGATCTAGTTCCCTTGGTTTCCAATTAAGATGCATTAATAATACTAATAGTAGCCAAAAAAAAAGGCTCACAGCAAGCTTTTTCTTCCCAAGTACATCAATGACCTATTCACAGGCAATTAAACAAGCAATGCAGTTGAAATCTATGTAGTATACAACTCCAGTACTACATAGATAATCATCTGTCTCTTATCTAATGTCTACCAAGGTTATCGAATGATACTATTCATGATAAATTCTCCTAGACTGCTATGTGCTAAACATTCCCAGCGAATAAAATGCATAAAATAGACTAACAGAAGTACCTATTTTGACGAACTTATAAAAATCTATCCTCTATCATCTCTTGCTAAGCAACTATGTAAAGCTAAAACCTTTACTTTTGTTCAAATGTAAAGCTAACACTTCAAATGAATATATGTATATATCATAAATATAAACATTACTAAGATGATCATAGCTTAAAGAAGCACAGTAATACAAAATGAACAAGGAATCAAAGTAAACCAAATTTCTCGTACCTCACTCCATGGAGACTTTAGCTCCAACCTCTTTCATCTTCTGTATAATCTTCTCAGCTTCTTCTTTAGTAACCCCTTTCTTTAACAAAGTAGGCGCCTTTTCCACCAAATCTTTAGCTTCTTTCAACCCCAAATCTGTAAACCCTCTAACTTCCTTAATAACCTTAATCTTAGCCGCCGCATCGAACCCTTCAAGCTTCACATCGAATACCATCTTTTCCTCCTTCTTCTCTTCCCCTTTCCCAGGGCCAGCAGCCCCACCTTTCCCGGCTCCTCTCATGGCCCCACCGAATCCCATCCCGGGCATCATCATTGCCATTATTGGCATCTCTTTAACATCCAGTTTTTGACGGAGGACTTCGGTCAAGTCCATGATTTCGAGCAGAGTCAAACCGGAGAGTTCATCGACGATTGCGGAGACCTTTACGGAAGGAGCTTGCTTGGTGGATTCTTGTGATGGGGTGGTATAATTTCGTGTTGGAGTAAGGTAAAAGCTGTGTGAAGATTGGATGGAAGAGGAAATGCTTGGATTTGGAACAAGGGTTTTATGGATTCGAGTTAAATTAGAGGAAAAAAACCGTAAACTTCTCATTTTTCTCCCTTTTTGCTTCAATTTTCAATTTGGGTGTTCTTGGTTTGAGTCCAGTGAGATCACGAGAGTGCAAGGAAAACGAAAGTACGAGTGTTGCTGAGGGTTTAGGCATAAGCCCTAGGTGTAAAAACAGGTCGGGTCAATTATGGGCTTGAACTTCAGCCCAAATATTAATTTTCTTTTTCTTCCAAGAGCAAGCGGCTGAGGCCATCATTCGACTGACACTACAGTTGAAACCATAGCTATACAAAAAGAAAGGTCAAATTCTGCTATTAGACCCTATGCTTTACGTGAGTTATGAATTTAGTATTTATACTTTAATTTGGTCATTTTCAGTCCCTGTACTTTTAGAATTTGAAAATTTTACTCCTGACCAAATAATAGCTATTAAATTCATTAAATTAAGTTCTATGATTTTTAAAATTTGATGTATCAAACATATTATCGTATGTGTAATGCTATGCTGATTTGTTATTTTTACTTATTACTCACCAAAATTAGTTAATATATTTAATTACTGTCATTTGCATTAAGACTAAATTTTGAAATTAAAAATATAGCCACTAAGAATGATCAATTGGTGTGGACTAAATCTATAACTTTATGCATAGTACATGACTAATAACATAATTTAATCAAACGGATTTAATCGCTACCATTGAGTTAGGACTAAAATTTTAAAATTCGAAAAATATAAAAACAAAATTTGATCAAATTAGAACATAAATACTAAATTTACAAGTTATACAAAGTATAAGGTCTAATATCAAATTTTGACCAAAAGAAAATGAAAGGTCAAAGCACTATGAGGACTCTATTTAAAGGTGTTGATGGTCGGCCTAGGCATGATATTAACACATTTTATATTTTTTTAACTCGGCTTGATTTAAATTATGAGTTTAAAATTTTGTCTAAACTTGTCCATATTTGTAAATGTCTAACTCAAGCTCATTTTAAATCCGCTCATATCATTTTTAAAAAATATATTTATATTATTTATAATTTAATATTTAATAGTTTAATTTATTTTGTTTATTAAAAAATATATATATATAATCAATTTAACATTTTTTAGCATTTAAATTATAGTTGTATTATATACTATTATAGATTTAACTTTTATGTGTTATAAATTATATAATATATATAAATAACATAATTAAAAAAATTATAAACTTTAAAAAAAAAAGGGTCAGGTTGAGCTTGGATATTTTTCCAAAATTCTTCCACATTTTAAGCAAACCTTTAGGCTTGAGTGAGTAACTCGACCAATGAAAACGGGTAAATTAATCTCTATATGTTATATCAAAGAGCAAACCAGTTATTCTATTAAAAATTTCGTCCGTTTTTATTGTTAAAAATTGGTCATTATACATTAGAATGAGGTACACATGCCACATGTAGTGTTCGAGTTATTTTGTCAGTCGTGTTAGTTTTTAATAAGAAAATGAATGAAATTTTTAACAAAACAATGCTAGTTTGCTATTTATTGTACAAGAACAAATTTGGTCATTTTTTTGAGTAAATGGAGCAAAATGCAATCTGAGTCACTTTAACCAAAAATGAAAAGAAAAGTCGAATGTGATAAAAAAAAGTTAAATTCTACTAATAATCCTTGTACATTGTGAAAGTTTTGGATTTAGTTTCGTACTTTAATTTGATCAATTTTAGCCTGTGCTTTTAATTGGTTAATTTTAGTCCAAGTACTTTTCAAAATTTAAAATTTTAGTCTTGATCCAAACAAGAACAATTAAATCCGTTTGGTTAAACTCAATTATTAATCATGTACTATGCATACAACTATAAATTTAATTCATATTTTCCAATTGGATCATTCTAAGTTTTTATACTTTTGGAATTTTGATATTTCAATCATTATGTAAATAATAATCTTTAATCCATTAATTGACTAGTTTTCTTTCCTGTTTTGTGCATATAAAATTATTTCTACATTTAAAATTTTAATGAAATAATTACCATATGAAATAAAAATGGAAAAACAATTCCAACATAGAAATATAGAGAGAGAGAGAGAAACCTAACTGAATCCAAACAAATCCAAGAAGTATCAATTGAATGAAATTAAGATCAAATTGAATTATTAAAGATTAAATTGAAACGAAATGAAGACTAAAGTGTAAGACTAACAAATTTTGAAGGATCTAAAGCAAAATTAACCCATGACCTAAAAAAAAAAAACATCTAATTCTGACCAATTGCGGCAAACTTCCCACGAAATGTATTAAAATTAAATAAAAAATTTCTCAACACTCCTTTGTACTTCTACGCTGCATCTCTCATTCAAAACTCTCCACCTTTTTAACTTCCTCTCATGGCTCCTCACCCTCACTAAAATTCAAACAAGTGAACAACCACCTCCATCACTAATGCATTTTCTTTTCCGTTCCGTACCCTCCTATTTGGTGAGCATAATCAAAGGCTGCACACTCTAGTCTTCGTTTCTTATTTTCAGAAAAAAAAAAGTTCAAAATATTATTTTTTTGAAATTCTTTAAACCCAAATCCTAAAAAAGTAGAAAATGAGTTTGATATATTTTCTAAAGTTCATAGTTTGGCGTTAGTGTGTGAATGAATGGTTTTGCATTACTTCTTTCCTTTTTGATATATTGATTTAATATTAATAATTATTTTTTTATTTTCGATGAATAGCTGTATCTGTAAACAACTAAACCTGAGTTGAGAATAAAAGGAATTTCTTCTTATATTAAGGCCATTTTATAGCACGCGTTTTCTTCAAATAAATTATATATAAAGTTATTCATAGAGTTTAGGCTCTTTTTTTAATACAAATTTATGGCAATCTACATGATTATTTTTTACCAATTTTTAAACAAACCGTTAAAAAATTATGAAAATATCCAATTTCAAGATTAATTATGAGAATAATCTAATTTTAGGTATCGCCTGTAACACCTCTATACCCGACTTGATCGTCGAATCAGGACATCAGGATGTCACATTCATTGCCGAAGCAATTATTGAAAATTTCAGATCAATTTATCATATTATTTATTTAATGTAGATCATTAACACATATTAGTAATAATTGAATTTACAATAGAACTAATAATGAGTTAAAGGAGCTCATTAAAACATCCACAATTGATCAAAGGAAAAACTTTAAAGTTCATAAAAATTTCAGAATTGTCGTCACGACGTTGGGGTTTTCACGTCGTGACATGACGAACTTGTCATCATTACGTCGTCTCCATTTTCTTACAAGTTTTACGCTTTAATTTTATTTATTTTTATATATCGTTACCTGAATATATATCAGATGTCATAACCGCCACTTCATTTTACATATCATCCACTTACATTTTATTTCTAATATCAAGTTCTCATAAAAACATGGCATTCAATCAAAGATAAAAAAATATATAAAATTAACACAAATATTAAAGTTTTACAAATAAGACCCTTGGAGAACTTGCACTTTCAAAAGTAGTTTACCCACTTTACGATATTTCATATTTATTTCTAAATTGTGCCAATCAATTTAATTCTTCATAAAATTTTAACAATGAATTCAATATCACATCAACTAACAATTATTCACTTATTATTTTATCAATTCATTTAAACACACTCACATGTATTAATCATTTCATCACTTACAACCATTTCAAACATTTCAAATTCATCTACTATATATATATATATATATATATATATATATATATATATTCATTTTTTTCCTCCTCCGCCTCTCCATTCCACATCTTTTATGTATATATTTGTTAGAATCTTTAACTTTTAGTATATAGCATGCTTATATGTAACATTATCTATAATTCTACTATTTACTTATGTGTTCATATCAAAGTTGTCCACTTGAGTCATAGTCACTAAATTATTTATATAACGAGTTATAGAATTCAAATTAAGATCTACTTGATGCTTTTGAAACTAGGCTCAAATATCTTTTTACCATAAAAATTTTAGAATTTATGACTTAGCCAATAAGTACAATAAATTCTTCAAATTTGTCTTTGTTTTGATGTTTGACAGCTTGATCTTTCTTTACTAAAATTAATTATCTCTTATTACGGGGTTTGGATGATGTTTTCGTTTGTTTTTATTGAATATAGACTCATTAAGAATTTAAAATATAAATTTAAAACCCTAATAATTTTTTACATCTTTTATGATTTTCCAAAATCGTAATAGGGAACACGAATCCACTCGACATTGTTTCACGAAAATTAATATATCTCAAACTATAAAATTATGTTTCTTTCATCATTCTTCCATATGAAACTAGACTCAATAAGATTTAATTACATATTTAATTCAATCTCTAACTAAACTTTTATAATTTTGGTGAATTTTCAAAGTTAAGTCACTCTTTGTTATCCAAACTGTTTTAATGAAAAAATAGTTTCTTTTCCATGGTTCCTTGCACTATCTTTCATCCATTCACACATACTTGTCATACTTTTGATTTCTATACAATTTAGACACTTATGTTTATGTGTAGATTACATATTCATTTCTTAATCTTAGTACTTTTCACCATACAAATCACATTCTCTCTTACCAATTTAGTGTTTTAAGTCTCTATTCTTCATCAAATACTTTCTATTTCTAGTATTTAGATTAAATACATGTTTCATACATCTCACTCAAAACATCTTTAACTCAATCTATTGAAATCCAAGTAAGTTTAGTATGAAACTTACCTCCTTTGTCAAGAATTTCTTCATTTCCATGCATTTCTCATCTTCACCACTTTCCTTCCTTTTTCTTCTTATTTTCTCCACTTTCATCTACTATTTTCTTGCTTTTAAATTGATGAACATATTCTCTAGAATCTCTACTTCATCTTCTCTCTTTAATATCTAAGGAAAATTTTAAAATTTTTGGGTAAAAATGTAGGTTTTCATGGTAAATGACTAAATTGTAAAGAAAAGAAAATTTCTTTTCTCACCCTTTCACTCACGTTGGAAGGATGACCCATTTCCTTCATACTTCCTCTATTTTTATACTACCATTTCTCTAAATAAAATAATAATAAATATCTAAGAAAAATATTAATAAATAATATTTAACTAATTAATTAATTAAAAAATCACCAAAATATCATCAAGATCATCATTACATTCTAGAACTCTCCCTCTTGCTAATTGACCATTTTGCCCTTTATGATCTTTCAAAATTCCATCCTTGAAACATCACTTAATTTGGTAAAATTGTGATTTAGTCCCTCATAATTCTTCATCTATTCAATTCGGTCCTTGCATGCCAATTCCATATCTTAGTAAATTGGATTATTTTCACTTTTGGTCCTTCAAATGTCTCATTTTTACACTTCAATCCCCTAAAATTTTAAATATTTACACTTGAGTCAAAAACTTTCCACATATTTACGGTTTAACCTTTACTTTAAATCAATATACTAAAACCTACTTCTTTATTATTATTATTATTATTATTATTATTATTATCATTTTAATACTCTTCAATATTCTCTTTTATCTGCTTTATATTATTTTCTCATTTTACTGAAAAATCAATTATACATTATTCAATTTATTACTACTTTTATTATATATCAATTGTAGGGATATTACATTTATGCTTGTCCATAGAACTTTTTGCATATTTGCAATTTAGTCCATTCCTTAATACATCATGTCATGCTTCTTGATTTAACTCTCTTTTGATATATTGTAACTTTCATTTTCTTTGATCTTATACCTTATTTTGCTAAAATTTTATCTCATATTATTTACGACCAATGGGGTTTTGAGGATGTTACATCGCCACTTTATCATGCGGCACCATGTAACACCCCTTACCCAATACCGTTGCCGGAGTCGAGCATGAGGCGTTACTTGACTTAACTTAAAAGTTCGGGGCATAAAAATTTACTTTCAAATTTAATTTCATCATTCATAATAAAGCTGTCCACCTGTACAGTAGTCACTAAAATAATTATAATTCAAGCTACGAAACTCAAAATTTAGATCCGTAAATTTTCCCTGAAACTAGACTCATATATCTATTCACCATAAATTTTTCAGAATTTTTTCTTTAGCCAATTAGTACAGTTTATTAGTTGAAGTCTCCCCTGTTTCACTAATCGACTATCCTGACCACTCATCACTAAAATTTAATTATCTCTTATTAAATGCTTCATATGGTGATTAAACTTATTTATACTGAAAATAGACTCATTAAGGAATCTATACATATAAATTATAACTCATAATTCCTTCTGTACAATTTTAATGAATTTCTAAAGTCAGAACAGGGACTTCAAAACATTCTTGCCCTGTTTCACTAAAATTCAAATATCTAAAAGTATATAATTCTTTTGTTTACTCCACTTCTTTCATATGAAAGTAGACTCTTTCAGCTTTAATTTCATATCTCACTCAACTTCTAATTCTATTTCCACTATTTTGGTGATTTTAAAAGTTACATCAATGCTGCTGTCCAAGAACTGCTCCATTGCAATTTTAAAAAAATTCAATATAACCCTTTATAATTGTCTAACCTTCCTGCAAATTTCAAATCACAACCAATTCCAGATTTCATCTACTTCATTTAAATACTAATAAAGTTCAACCAATCAACCATTTCAAACTAAAAACATGTATATATTTCGATATCTAACGCAACCATAACATTCAAATTTACTTTTTACTTCAATTCCCTATACATGCCATATAAATCCAAAAAGTTGCTTAACATAAACTACCGGGGTATATCTGGATAGTGTGATTCTTGATGTAGATCCGATCCTCCGAATGTATAAATACGTTAATCTACAAAAACAATAAACACACACATGTAAGCTTATAGAAAAGCTTAGTAAGTTCATAGGCATAAAACATAAATCTTACCAAACACTTGTACACTTATACAATATACACCACTACTAAATTTACCTGTCAACCACAATCTTTGGTGAGTTCCTTGGTATAAACTCACTACTACTTATTCTTTTACCATAATTCCTTTGGGCCCATTTGTCACTTACCATCCTTGATCAAAATTAAGGAACGGTCATGGAAATTTGAGTACTTCACTTTCACTTTGCCATATGACCTCTTATCACTTGTCCTTGATCGATAAGTGTAGCTAGGCTACCACTTATCACTTTACCATTGATCGATAAGTGTAGTGTAAGCTACCACTTATCACTTTATCACTTGATCGATAAGTGTAGCCACTTATCACTTTATTTCTTGATCAGATAAGTGTAACCACTTATCACTTTGTTTCTTGATCAGATAAGTGTAACCACTTATCACTTTGTTTCTTGATCAGATAAGTATAGCACTTATCACTTTGTCACTTGATCAGAAGTACTCAAATCCGACGTTCCATTTAATTTGATCATTTATTCGATTTTCACATTTTTATTTTATTCTCATTTCAACAATAAATACATTTCACCATACATTGTATAATTCATGAAATTAACATTTAATCATTAAATTTCAGCCATATGAACTTACCTGGATCGATTTGCAGAATTTGTAAAAAGTTCAGGGACTAATCGGCTACTTTTTCTTTTCCTCGACTTGTTTTGGGTTCTCGATCTAAAATGAAAATTTATTCATTCATCAGCATTTAATTCAATTCTAATTCATTTCACAATTTATGCCCTTTAATTTTCGAAATTATACTTTTACCCCAAACTTTACAGTTTTTACAATTTGATCCCTACTCAATTAACCCCTCAATTGATCTAATTTTTCTCAATTAACACCTTTTTCAACTATTTTAGACTACTACATAGCCTTTCATACTCAAAACCGCAACACCAAATCTTAATTCCAAACTTTTTCACAATTAGGTCCCTAAAATCAATTTCTA
Source organism: Gossypium raimondii (assembly GCF_025698545.1). Taxonomy (NCBI): domain Eukaryota; kingdom Viridiplantae; phylum Streptophyta; class Magnoliopsida; order Malvales; family Malvaceae; genus Gossypium; species Gossypium raimondii. Next base: position 43,305,159 of record NC_068575.1, on the reverse strand, counting down.
TCAAAATTACTTAATAAAATCATCATATAACAAAATTAAAGCTTCAATTCCATGTTTATTAATCATAAAATCCAAAACTCATCAATGGTAACTTTCAAAATCAGCCATGGAATCAAAAACTAATGAAATAATTAGTTGGGCCTAATTGTAAAAGTATCAAAATCACAAAATTAGAAGAAATAATCAAGAATTAAACTTACATGATTCAAAAATATGAAAACCAGCTTATTCTAGACCTCCTATGGCGTTTTTGCTGATAAATTGTGAAGAGATCTCTAGATTTTTCACTTTTGTCTTTGTTTTAAATGTTTAATTTGTTAAGTTTCCAATTTTGCCCTGTTTCTCCTTACATTCTGCTGATTTTCTTACCCAACCGTCCAGCCCATATAATTTGGGCCTAATTGCCTTTAAATCCCTCCACTTTAGTCACTTAAGCTATTTAATCACAATTTAACAAATTTTACACTATTCCCAATTTAGTCCTTTTAGTTAATTAACTATCCAAACGTTAAAATTTTCTAACTAAACTTTAATACCAACTCAATGACACTCTATAAATATTTCTAAAAATATTTATGGCTCGGTTTAAAATCTTCGAGGTCTCGATACCTCGTTTTTGATTTTAATTATTTTAATATTTATTCCTAGTACACTATTCACTATTTCAAAAATTTTCCTAACTTCACATTTAACTTATACTTACTAAATTTATAATATTTTCTACTCGTTTGTCAGATTTAGTGATCTCGAATCACCATTCCGACACCACTAAAAATTCAGGCTATTACACACCACCCTAGAAATCTAAAAAAATTAATAAAATTTTGGTGTCTCCTAACAAATTGAGGGATCAGATTGAAGCGTCCTAAGTGGCTGAAAAAAGAGTGCCGCATGAGAGTATGATGACATCTAGTTAAACTTTTGACTTATTTGCATGTTAGGTTTGTCCCATTTTGAAATTAAATTTTATAAGAATAACAAAAATAAACCCTTCTTATCTTTTTATTTTTTAAAAATAATAAACTTAAAAACTATATAAAATTCTTATTTAAATTACTCAATATGTCCCTAAATTTTGTTTCTCAAGTTTATCTAACTTTAAACATTTTCAGTTCATTCCTAACATATTTTTCTCATAAAACAATCTAACTCCTAATACAAAATATCCATAATACTTTTACTATTTGTTTCCACGATGAGAAGATAATATGCATATTATGCATCTTACAATATTAAAATTAAAAATAAAAAAATAATGGAAATCAATGTAGTCAAATCCATATCAGTTCTAGTTGTAATTTTTTTTGGACCGATAAAATTTTAGCTTGTATCAGTTGTACCTAATTTTGATTTCACTTGTTAAAATATTTAATAAAAATTTTAAATTTAACTTAAACTTTAAATGAAATTTTTGAACTTACCTTTGGAGTGTTTAATATGGGATAATTATTTACTTTAATTTGTTGAATGCTTAATTTTTATTTGTAAAATTTGTTTTATATAATTGGTAAATATTTTATATATTTAATTTATTTAATTTCATTCCTTTAATATTTTCTATAATTATTTATTAATCTGAAACGGTATATTCTATAGAGTGAAAAAAAGATGCATTGATTACCTTAAATAAAACTTCAAACAACCAACTAAGACGTTCAACCAAAACTACTGAAGCAGGATTTTCATTTACAGATGGTGGGAATGCGGTTTTTTATTTCATATAAAAATTTGAAAGCGGGTGACGTCAAAATTGCATGAACTGATTGCGTGTGGGTCCTTAGGTGCATGCTCATCCTCTAAAATATTGTTGTGCATGATCTTATAAAAATCAGACTTCATTCTATTCATCCTTTTACTTTCAATTTGAATTACTCTGCAGATATTCATGTTTGATGAAACAATCAAGACAACTCCATGCAATACATGAATCAAGAAGGAAAGCAAATAATAACATAAAACTGGAGACGATATAATATTTATTCACTTCTTAATGCCTATTAATAAGCATTAACCTTCCTGCAATACTTTCTGATCTCACCCTTGTAGCCTGTCAATGGTGAGATATTTCCCATCTTAATCATGGACTTGGCAAATTGTTGAAAGAACAGTTCCTGGTTGTAAGCGTATGTCTTCACCAACTCCCTTGATTCAGCATTTTTAGTGAACAAAACTTCGTCAGAGCTGAGCAGACCCTTGTAGGCCAACAAGTTCTTGAAGTAGCTGTTATCAAACTTCACAGGGCTCACAAAATCCAAGAAAAACAGGTTCTGGTCACCACCTGATTTTGGACAATGGGTGCGCAAATGTGCGGCATATGATTGGTCAAATGTGTAGTCTGGTTTTCCATTGCCTGCTTGGTTGTAAAGCCTCTGCCTGAAGCTGGTGCATCGAGCATTTCCTATTGTGTGGCTCCCTGCATAAAAATAAAACATGTTCTCTGACTTTTGCCTTCTTTAGAACATATCAGTGCAAGATTTGGAGTCGAGTAAGTTTACCGGAAAGTGCTACGAGATCGACGATGTCGAGGCCTTGTAGCTTGAACTTGGTGAGAATTGTTTGGAATGTGTTGTTTGGGGCAGGGATATTGTTGTTAGAGCCACTCAAGCTTGCATCTCTGGAGTCCCTTCTTCCAAGAGGGACATCCCAATTAGGTCCTCCAGTCTGCAAATGCCAAAGGAGTTAATTCAATGCAAATGCTTTGGCTAAGCGTAATTAGAGCATGGGCAGGACTTACAAGAACAGTAGAATCTCTAGCAGCCAGTGCCATAATATCAGCACATGATACCGTATGAGGACACTCTTTCTCTATTGCAGCTTTGATCTCATCTATGACTTCGAATCCCCTAGCCGAATCACGGTTAGGGTTCGACCTCTTTTCGCTAATTATAGTCCCACTGCTATCTAGCAAGACTGATGCATCACAACCCTGTGACAAAAACCAAGCGTTAAAAGGTATTAATTACTTTTGTGATACACTGAAACTGTTACTCCAGATGTGGCCAATATATAAAGCAAGACCTTGACAAAGCAGTCATGGAAGTGTAGCCTTAGCAATGAAGCAGCCATACGAGGATCCTCCGCGACAGCTTTAGCTACAGAGTGTTTCACAATCTCTTGAGCTTTCGGACATGAATGATCGTAAAACTGAGGGTAGAGGTACCCTCCTCCTCCATATGTCTTGCCTGACAAACAAAGGGGAACAATGGCAAGAAGAGAAAGAACTGTGATAAAGCCCATAGAATGAGCCATATTGGTCCTACTAGCTTCCTAGTTTGTTTTTGGCCTTTTAACTTAAATATTTTCTAGACCAAAGTTGAAACAGCTGAAGAAATGTGAAGAGGAATGTTGAAAACTTGGTTATGATGAGAGGTTCCAAGGGATATATGGGTATTTATAAAAGGGACTAGTTCGTTTGAATGGTCGTCGAACAGATGAAAACAGTATTAAGTAAACTAGCTTTGCATAATTCAGAAAAACAGGAAAGAAATGGTTAAGGTTGGAGTTAGTATAGTAATATGCCAATATTTGCATGCTGCTGTTGACCAGTTCCCCTGAAATGTATTAGTTGTAAGCTAATCACCCTTATTTCTTTAGGCATATGATTAATCATACAATAAAACTAGCTTTTGGATTAGTTCATTACGTATCCCTGTAATATATGTATAATTCAAATATATTTAAATCAAACACATACTCGTATCTAACAGGGGACAGGCTTACCTACTTCATTGAAAATAAATCCAAACTCATAATTTCTTTGACTAATCTGAATCATCAAACTTCATTCGACAGTGATTCTAGCTGTAGTACTAAAATTTTACTGCTTTTGTCACATGTTCAAAGGCAACAATTAAGCAGCACATGGCAATCATTTCTTTTATCTCATTGGAAGGATCAACAAAAGAAATAGAAGAGTTTGTAAGTAGAAAAGATGGTTGATTCCTATACGAAGTAATACAAGTAAAGAGACAAGCATAGTTATCTTCCCTTCAATGTCTGAGATAGCAATATTAAATCTGTTTGCTTCAATTAATCTCACATTTCAAAGTTAATAAAGTTCCAAAATTATTATAATCTTATATTTCCAACAATATTAAAATTTTAAATTACTTGTTATAAAATTTAAATTTCATAATTACAATTAATAATTTAAAAATATATGTTATTTTACTGAATTTATTGTTGACTTTAAAAGTTCATCTTTGATGAAAGAAATAATTAATTCTGATGTCTAAAATTTTACTTTCAACAAAATAATCAAATATAATAATGTTACATTGCAATCATCATATTACAAATATAATTTTACGTAATCTTAATTTTACTCTAAATACTTTCCTTTTTGGTTGGTTGTCTGAATCTCCACATGGAACCCAAAACCTACCCATATCAGTAGATATATATCCATTAAAAGGAACCCCTACTGTCCTTTTGTTCACACACACACAAAAGGCACAAAGACCCCATTTTTCATTGCAGGAGATTGGACTAATTATTACTCAACTGCGGGGATATTGATTATGCCGTACTTGAGATTTTTTAAAACTGAAATAGGTTGCGTCTTACTAGTTACTGCTTGCATTCTTGGTTGAGCCTCTTCTAACCTAACGTTCAAGCTATTAAATAACTCATACTTGGCAACCGTTAGGTTTTTCATGGATTTTGATTGAAGATTTTATCTCATCAAATAACTACTGTGTGGCAAACCCATTATATGATGGGGAAAAGTAGGAATAGCGAAAGGAAAGGATTAACGCACAAATGTCAAACCATTATATAACAATAAGTTAAAATATTCAGAAAAGTAAAAAGGTATCCCTTCACGTGTCCTCTATGGACTAAACTTCTTTTCTTTTTTGAAGTAAATTTCTATTAAAGAAAACAAATGGGAATATATAAGATGAAAGATGAAATGTGCAATTATCTTATTTAATTCATTTGGACAGAATGTATGATTATTTAAAAATGTATTTTATTCAATTGTCTTCGTTATAAATTTCTTTTATAAGTTTAGTTTATTTAATATTTTTAGCCTCAATTTTCATAAAATTATGATAAATTATTAGAATTTTTACTTTTATTATAATTTATATATTAATAAATAAATATATTGTGTTGGAATAAACTTATAAATCATAATTATAATAATTCATGAAAAGTGATTGCGACACCAACCATAATTTTAGTTATAACCATAAGTAATATATTAATAAGATATAATGATTATAATTACAATGTATGATATCTACAAATTCACTATTAAGAAAAATATTTTTAAATTAGTCTTAAACTTTATTTAAGATAAAAGCTTAAATTGATAGAATAATAAAACAAAGGGCAAATTGGTCTAAAAATTAAGATTATACTCATAATCTAAAATTACCTAAGGAATGGACCGTAATGAGATTACACCCTATATTATAGGATGGCCAGGATGTTAAAATTCAAACACCGTAATCTCATTCTGTAACATCCTCAAAACCCCCTTGGTCGTAAATAATATGAGATAAATTTTAGTGAAATAAAGTATAAGATCAAAGAAAATGAAAGTTGCAAGATATCAAAGAGAGTTAAATCAAGAAGCATGACATGATGTATAATTGATTTCTCGATAAAATGAGAAATTGATATAAAGATGATAAAAGCGAATATTAAGGAGTATTAAAATAATAATAATTAAGAAGTGCGTTTTAGTATATTGATTTAAAGTAAGGACTAAATTGTAAATATGTGAATTTTTTGGGCTCAAGTATAAATATTCAAAATTTAGGGCATCAAAGTGTAAAAATAAAAAGTTGAAGGACCAAAAGTGAAAATAATCTAATTTACTATGATATGAAATTGGCATGCAATGACCAAATTAAAAATGTGAAGAATTATGAGGATTAAATCGTAATTTTACCAAATTAAGTGATGATTCAAGGATCGAATTTTAAAAGATCATAAAGGGAAAAATGGTCAATTAGAAAGAGAGAGAACTCTAGAAGGCACTGATGATGTTGGAGATATTTTGATGATATTTTATAATTATTTAATTAGATAAATATTACTTTATTAATATTTTAATGAGATATTTTACTAATATTTTATTATAAATAGCTAGTATAAAAGGAGAGGAAAATGAAAAAAAAGAAAGAGAGAGGATCCTCCCATCTTTCCAACGTGAGTGAAGGGGAGAGAAGAAGAAAATTTTGTTGTATTTACAATTTGGTCCTGCCACCAAAAATTCACCATTTTCACCAAGAATTTCAAGAAATTTTCATAATCACCAAGTGAGAAAAGCGATAAGGAGACTATGGAGAACAAGAAAATCACCTTGGATTCAAGAAAATGGAAGTTGGAGGAGAGAGAAAATCAAGTTAAAGATTGAAATCAATAGGACAAGGTAAGAACATCAAGATTCTAATATATATTTAAGTTTGGTATTATTAAAAAAAGCATGAAAATGATGTTAAGTAGAGTTTTCTTATATAAGGTTTTATGTTCTTGATATGTTAGTGAAGGGAAATAAGAGGAAGTGATGGGAAATATTGTACAGAAAGGAAAGGAGGGTTTTATAAACTTGGTTATCAACATTTTGCACTAAAACAGTTTTGAACAACAGCAGTAGTTTGACTTTGAAAATTCACCAAAAATTTTAGAAATTGAATTAGAGGTTAATTAAAACCTATTGAGTCTATTTTTACATAGAAGAACCGGTGTAAACAAAAGAATTTCATATTATGAGATATATGAATTTTTGTGAGACAATGTTAGATTGATATATGAATTTTTGTGAGACAATGTTAGATTGATTTCGGGTTCCCCTTCTCTGACTTTAGAAAATCATCAAAAATTTTAAAAAAATAATTAGGGGTTTAAATTTATATGTTTAAATTACTAATGAGTCCATATTTAATAGAAACAAACAGAGACATTATCAAAACCCCGTACTAAGAGATAATTAATTTTTAGTAAAGAAAGGTCGAAGCTGTCAAACAACAGAACAGGGATAAATTTGAAGATTTTACTGTACTTATTGGCTAAATTATAAATTCTGAAATTTTTATGGTAAAAAGATATTTGTGTCTAGTTTCAAAAACATCAAAGCAAATCTTAATTTAGAATTTTGTAGTTCAAGATATAAATAATTTAGTGACTATGACTTAAGTGGACATGTAATGACCCAAAAATTCACGGGCATTGAAAAGTATAATATCGGGCCTCCGTCTTAGTAAATTGAGTTCGAAAATAATTATTAGAAGTAATTATGAGTTTAGTTTAGTGCTTAATTAGGTATTAATTAGGTGAATTTAGTCTAATTAAGAATAATTAGTAAAAGGATTAAATTACAATAAAAGTGAAAGTTTAATTATAGACTAAAATAAGATAAAGGGATTGAATAGGCAATTATGCCAATTGCCAAATTTGAGGCGACATAAGCATAAAAATCTAAATTATTATTATCTTGTGAAATAAATAAGATTTTTATGTGTTAAAATATATTATTAAATTATTATTATTATTATATTGTGAAATAAATAAGATTAAAACAAATGTATGGTTATGAATATGACATGTGTAGTAAAAGATATTTATATTAAATTATTATAACAAAAAGTAAAAGAAAACAAATGAAATAAAAGAAATAAAAGATAGAAAAGAGAAATAGAAACAGAATAGCTAAAAAGAAACAGAGAACAGACGAAAAGAAAGAAAGGAAAGGGGAAAGAAAAATAAAAGGAAAACTAGGGATTTGAAGCTTGAAGTTTAATAGGTAAGTTTAATCAAGTCCTTTTCTTTTAATTTAAATGTTTTAAAAGTTTTAAAACAAAGTTTTGTTGAAAATAAGTTGAGGTTTTGGAAGTTTATAGTTTTTTAGCATGGTTCATGTTGAATAAATTGTTAAATTAGGGATTTATTTGATAGAAATTTTATTTGGAATAGAATAAAGGATTGAATTGTAAACTAAACTATAAGTTTTGAATTTTAGGGATTAAATTGAAATAAATTCGAAATTATGAAAATATGATAAAAATTAGATAGTTAAATGTGAGTTTGGTAGGAAATTAAGTAGTTAAAAGGTATGAATTGAGAAAGAAAAATATATAGGTTAGTTAGGATTAAATTAGAATTAAAGTAAAAGTTAGATAAAAATTTCAGCAATTAAATTGTTTTGTGCTAATGATTGTGAAATTATTTTAATTGTTCGTAGCTAATATCGAGACTGAAGCATCGGCCCAAAAAGGAAAAGAAAAGATCGTCGAGGATTAAATCCGAAGAGAATTCCGGTTTGTATTACTATAATTCAAATATATTTATTATTAATTGTTATATTTTAATTAAAATGCATGGTAAGTAGAATTAGGTAAGCAATTGAAATGATAGTAGTGATTTGAATTGAATTAAATTGAATTGAATGATGGAAGTATGTGAGTAGTTGAAATGTATATTGATGGAAAAGTAATTAGTGATTTGAATTTGGTTGGAAAATAAATTTAAAATATGAATTAAATAAAGTGAATTAATTTATGAATATGTGTGAATATGTGAATTGTGTATTGATTGAAAAGTGGTTTGAATTGAATCAAAAATATGATTATATGTGATTATTTGAAATATGTATTGGTATTAAATTGTTGATTGATTAGAAAGTGGAAAAGTGATCTTGAATTGGAAATGAAAGTGAATTGAGAATTTGAATACCCTATTAATTAGTCGGGCTAAGTCGGATATAGTTGCCATGCCATAGGATTTGGAAGAGTACGGGATTTATCGGCTTTGCCGATCAGGCACTTTATGTGTCGTACATCAGGCACTTTATGTGTCGTATCAGACACCTCGTGTGTCGTTTCAAGCACTTATGTGTCGTTTACTGATCAAGTACTATGTACCGTTTTAGGCACAATGTACCGTACTGGTGTGTTTGGGTTGGAATCCGTGTATCTGTCAAAGTCCAGATTGTTAATAGGGTGAGTAATTGAAATGAGAAAATCAAATGAATTTGATTGATTGTGGTATTGAATATGAGAACATTTAAATTTGTGGATTGAAATTGATATTGAAATGAAAGGTATGAATTTAATGTTTATGTAGTGATTGAAATTGCTACATGTGATATGTGATTGAGATTGAAGAATAGCTAAAAATTGTATTGTTATTGTTGAATAATGAAAGTTTATGAATTAATTGATATTTAAGAAATCGGATAGTTATATGCTTGGTAATTATAATTCTTTATTGCTATTATAATTTGAATTATGGTAATACCATTGAGTATAAAATACTCAGCGTACGGTTGTTTCCGTGCGCAGGTTGAAAAATGGGTCAGAGTCTCAGTCCAGCATAAGAATGATTATGGTTATTTTGGTATGTTATATAATTTTGTTGTAAAGAAAGGTATTTGATGGTTTGATGATTATAATAGTAAAATGGTAGAAGTTATTTATAGCATTGGTATTAAGTGGAAATGACTTGATTAGTTTTATGAATTAATTAGAAATGATAATAGGGTATTTATTAATTAAGTTGTTATGTCAAGTATAATTTAAGTATATAAATGTATTGGTTAAATTACTGGGATTGGTTTGGTTGCGATTTGAAATTTGCAGGGGTTTTTATGTAAAAATAAGCAGAAATGCTACTGAAATTTATAAAAAATAAAAAATAATAAAAAAAGAGAATGAAGTCAATTGTTAAAATTTATATGAATTATGATTTATTTTAATATGTTGGTTATTTATTTAAGAATTATTTGTAAATTATTTGATATGTCCGATAATGCCTCGTAACCCTGTTTCGGCGACGGTTTGGGGTTAAGGGGTGTTACAGGACATCTTTGATATGAATGCATAAGTAAATAGTGGAATTATAGATAATGTTACATATAAGTACGTTATATGCTAAAAGCTAAAGATTCTAACAAATATATACATAAAGGATGTGGAATGAGGAGGAGGAGGAGGATGAGGAAAAATATATGAATATATATATGTATAGTAGATGAATTTGAAATGTTTTGAAATGGCATGTAGGTGATGGAATGATTGATACATATGAGTATGTTTAAACTAATTGATAACATAATAAGTAAATAATTGTTAATTGATGTGAATTCTTTGTTAAAATTTTATGAAGAATTAAATTGATTGGCATAATTTAGAAATAAATATGAAATATACATCAAGTGGGTAACTAATTTTGCAAGTGTAAGTCCTCCAATGGTCTTATTTGTAAAATTTTAATATTTGTGTTAATTTTATAAACTTTGTTATATTTAATTGAATATCATGTTTTATGAAGACTTGAGATTAGAAATAGATGTAAGTAGATGATATGTAAAATGAAGTGGTGGTTATGACATCTGAATACGGTTCAGGCAATGATATAAAATAAATAAATAAAAATAAAGTGTCGAACTTGTAGGAAATGGAGATGACGTCACGATGACAAGTTCGTCATGTCACGACGTGGAAACCCTAACGTCGCGACGACAGTTCAAAAAATTTTATGAACTTTACAATTTGGCCTTTGATCAATTGTGGATATTTTAATGAGCTCATTTAACATATAATTAGTTCTATCGTAAATTCAATTATTACTAAAATTAGTTAATGATCTACATTAATTAAATAATAAGATAAATTGATCTGAAATTTTTAATAGTTACTTCGGTAACGAATGTGACATCCTGATGCCTTGACTTGGCAATCGGGTCGGGTATGAGGGTGTAACACATTCTAGAATGTAACACCATAATGTTACATTCGACGAACCAAACACCCCCTCAATATGTTGGGTTTACGATGAGTCAAGGATTTAATAAAGGTCTCGTGTATTTCTCTATGACATCACCTATCAAGGATAACAAAGGCAATCTAGTCCACCAAGTTTTTTTTTTTGTTTTTATCTTTCAAATTAACATACAATTTTAAAAATAACCTGACAATGTTAAAAACAAGGATAAACTACACCATTAGTCACTAAATTAATTTTTTGTTTTGGTCACTTAATTAAAAAAATACAATTTGGCCACTAAAATATTAGAAAGTTTTTATTTAAGTCATGAACTATTTAAAAGTTTTTATTTAAGCCACTGGGCTGTTAGGTTTTATTTTTAAAGTTCCACCAGCAAGCTCAAAGCAACGATTCGATGATTTGGCGATCAGTATGGCGGATTAGTACCCACCGATGAGTAGATGAACATGCCTTAGGTTTAAGTCGATTTGATAGTCAATAGCAAAGATCAAAGAAATTTTTTTTTTAAATTTTGATTCGTAGATTCGTGATGTCCAAAGTTGTTTCATGAAAGAAAACTAAACTGTAGAAGAGAAGTGGAAATAGAGCTTTCCATTTTAGCAGGCAGTGCAAATAGAGAAAGCTATATAGCATCAATTTTAATAGCCTAATGACTTAAATGAAAACTTTTGAATAGTTCAGTGACCAAATGGTAACCTTTTTAGTTAAGTGACAAAAACGAAAACTTACCCATAGTTTAGTGACTAATGGTGTAGTTCACACTAAAAAGAATTCTGTATAATTTGGGACCATAACTCTAATATAGAACTTTTGCATATTAATGTCGATTGAGTCTTAGCTCGGTTAGCATTGGCATTGTGGCCAATGCATGAGGGGTTATAGGCAGTTTTAAGTATTATATAAAAATAATAACCTTTGCATATTAACCCTAATCTTTAATTAGCACATCATCAATTAGAAATTAGTTTCTTAATTATCTGTACATATTTAGCTCATACTTTATTTAATAATTGAAGCCTAATTAACTTAAATTGTATTAGATCACTTTATATTTTGAGCTAAATCTTTTATAATAGTAAATAATAACATGTAATTTTTGTTGTTATTATTATTATTATTACTATTATTATATATGTGTGTGATGTCTAATCCAACAATCTCCCACTTAGACCACATATATATACTTATCATCACATAATTACATGTCATAATACAATTTTATGAGCTCAAAAGTTTACAATCATAACCAAAATGTATTTCAAACAATTTCGTCCCTTAATTATATTAAAATAAACCAAGGCAACTTTTGTACATATATTCTAGCTAAATACATCCCTAATCATGTATATGAACGCAACCAAATGATACAAGTCAAGTATGGATGCATAACTTGAAAATTACATGCAAATCATTATTAATACCTCCAAGTCACAAAATATCTAAAGATTAAGGCAATCCCTAATGTTTTACTTGGTAGAGTATGAAAATCGGAAAGATGGAAAATTGAAAGGGTGAAAAAAATAGAAAGATGAAAAATATAAATTTTCTTTCCATGGATGTGCTTGGTAGGAAAGATAGAGAAATTGAAAGAAAAAATAATAATTTTCTTTCCATACATTACTTGGTAGAGTTGAAAAATAAAAGGAAAGAAAATAAAACATTTAAAAAATGCTTAATTTTGAACTAACATACACCTCTCTCTTATTTTCTTTGCTCTCATTATTTGAATTTCGAAGGATTAGTTTTTATGCATTAGTATGAAAAATGATCACATCTCCTATTTTCTTTCCTCACTTATCTTTCCTACCAAGCACACTCAATTTTTTTTTCCACTTTTTCATTCCCTCCTTTTATCCCTCCATTTTTCCATCCAACCAAACACACCTTAAGAGCATGAATTAAGTCTTCCCTTAGTGCCCTGCATCTTTTACAAGTAGCATCATGCATAGGAGTTATAAGTGCAATTTTAGCCACAATGAGCAAAATCTCATGGCCTCTTTCCAAGCAAAAAGTTTAACTTGAGGAAACATTTTGAGATTTTAAATCACTTGCTGGTAAAACTTGTGCAAACCATAACCCAATGACTTCAATTAAAGCTAAGTATAAGCTATCTTGGTAGAGTATACTCCATCTGCTGAGTGTCCCTAAATAATAATATCTACCTATTTTGAATGTCCCCAAATAATAAAATCTACTTGTTTCATTCCACCCACTACCCTTGCTATTAAACAACTCACACACTTTAGCATGTTTTGGAACTTGACCATTAGAGCTCAAATCACTATCTCTAAGCACCTCCAAGCCCCACAATGAACCCTAAATCTATATCCTCATACCATCCCTAATCTACCAAAATAATCTTGAAGGAAATTTTTTCATGGCTGCAAAATGTATCTCGGTTATGTATGAATCTCCATATATACCAACTTTCCTAATAAGGCTAGTAATGCCCCAAAAATTTTGATATGACATGTGGCATAATTTTGGACGTGAATATTGAGAAAATTATGATAAAAATTATAGAAGGACTCACATGAGAATTTTATGAAATAAATTTGATATTGGAGATGGAAGCATGTGAAAGGAATTGCAAAAACGAATATATGACAAAAGGACCAAATTACAAATTTTAAAAAGTATGAGGACTAATGTGCAAAATTATCGAATATGGAAAATATTAATTATTGTGGATTATTTGACATGAAATGGATTAGAATGTGATTTGGTGTGATGAAAATACTCTGGGACTAAATTGAAAATTTTGAATAGTATAAAGACTAAATTGCAAATTTCTCATTTTTATCGAAAAAGAGCCAAAGTGAGATTTTCATTACTCATGAAGTTATAATAAAGATTTATAATGAATTAGGAAATTAAATTAATTTAAGTATTGAATTTTGAGAAGAAATCACTAAAAAAGGGGTAAAAGAGGGGGGAAATGATAATTTTGCCAAAAATGGTAATTCGGTCAATTCTTGAGACTTCAATGATGAAAATAACATTTAAATATGATATTTGGAATTTGGAATTTATTTTGGATCATTTGAACTCCGTATTAATGGAAATGGGCTTCAAATTGGCATAAAATAGACTTGAAACATGTAAACATGGTCCTAAAGCCCATTTGATGGTATTTTAAAGATGGGAAGGAAACTCATCAACTCATTCTCTTCTTCTCCAATGACCGCAGTAGAAAAACATGGAAGTTTCCACTTCCACCTTCCATTTTCTTGCTTATTTCATCAATTGCTCTCAAAATTTCCACTACCCACCTTAAGATTTTATTAAAATCTCTATAGAAACCACCTCCTAAACTCATTACCGTCAACAACTTCACCAATTTTAGCTTAGGGTTGTCGAAACCATTTTTTTCGAAAACAAAAATTTTTTTTAGGTTGTCGACTTTAAAAAATGAAAATTGGGAGTCGCCACCAATCTTTTATTAAGGTGTGATTGGATCACCTAAAAAATAGCTTTGGTCTACGAATTTTAGAAAAACGGGTCCGGGAGTCGGTTACGTATGAGGAAGGATTAGCACCCTCATTACGCCCAAAAATTGGTACCTAGTTAATTAATTAATGTCTTAAGGTCGAAAATTTTAAAAATATAATCTTTAAAAACTTAAAACGTTGCATATTAAGACCCTTTTCAATTCAGAGAAGCAAAAATGCCACACCCAATACGTTAGAGCACAACATTCTAATTTCCTCCAAAATGAATTAGGTCAGAATACTTACACAATAAAACTTTAAAAGAACATCCACTCATCCAAGATTTAAGAAATCACACCCAATACGTTAGGGCACGATCCCTTTAGAATCCCAAACTCGGAATATTTCCTTTACTTTAAAAGAACATCCACTTATCCAAGATTTAAGAAATCACACCCAATACGTTAGGGCACAATTCCTTTAGAATCTCAAACTCGAAATATTTCCTTCATGATTTTTAAAAAAAATCTTCATTTCGAGAAATCAATGCGTCACATCCAATACGTTAGGACACAACGTGTTGAATTCCCAATAATGAGTTTTTATTATTTTCTTGATTGAAGAGAAATGCTCGATTGTCGGATTTAACGAAGAAAATCGGAACCCAATACGTTAGGGCTCAATTCCTTTGAAAATCCCAAATACGAACATTATCTCAATTTTAAAAAATTTTCTATCACGTGATTTTATACATAATAATAATAATAATAATAATAATAATAAAATAAATACATCATCGACATAAAAATAATATAAGCAAATGAATAAACGAAATAAAAAAGGTAATCCATGACATGCAAAATATTAAATGTAAACACAATTATACAATGGATGGGATAGCAAACAAAATAAAGATTAGAATACATATAATATACACATGGAAGTTATGAAGATTAAAAATATAAATATAATTTACAAATAAAATTTTGGGTTATAGAATTTATACATATATATAATACATAATATACTTATGAAAATAAAGAAAATATAATTATACGTACATATATAAAATAAAAAAGGTGTGTTTTAAAAGGAAAAGTGAGTATTTAATCATTTTAAAATCATAAATATATACATATAAAGATGAAAATATTCATTTAAAAATATAGGAAAAATATTCAGTTAAAAATAAATATATACACGTACATATAAAAGGAATATATATAGATAAAAAACAATTAAATAATGAGTACATTAAAAATATATATACGTATATATATATATAAATGTGAGAAAATATAAGTTTAAAAAATGTGCATAAAAATATACATGTATAGATTTTAAAAAATAAAAATAAAAAAGATGATTACGTTATTAATTAATAAAATAAATGAAAAGAAAGAAAAGAAAAACTAAATTGAATTGCAATAAAAAAAACTGGGGTAAATCCGCAAATAAATAAAAGTAAAAGGATTAATTTGAACCCGCGAATTACATAGAGGGGCTGGAAGGGAAATTTTCCCTTCTCCTCTAAAACGACGCCGTTCAACTTAGACCCAATTGAAATAAAAATAAATAAAAGGATAAATTAAGAAAAATAAAAAAACTTAATTACAAAAACATTAAAAGGCGGAGGGGCTAAATAAAATAAATAAATAAAATTCGTAGTGGTATCACCTTCTTCCCCTTTTTAAAATCGTAAATAAGTAAAAAAATAATCGAAAGAAAAATAGTAAGCCACCTTTAAAAAACTGCCAATCGTTCTCTTTTTTATTCCTCTTCCTTCTTTTTTTTTTCTCTTTCCCCACTTTTACAATGAAGGGAGAGGCCTCTATTTATAGTTGAGCCTCCCCAAATCCAACGGTACAGATCAATTACATCAACGGCTGAGATTAAAGGGTATCTCTAAGATTACATATCATATCAAAGATTATACATCATATCTAAGATTGCATATCATATCAAAGATTATACATCATATCTAAGATTGCATATCATATCTAAGATTGCATATCATATCTAGGATTGCATATCATATATAAGATTGCATATCCTCAAAAATTATGTTTCCATTTGTGAGCCCGGGCTAAAATTGGGTATTACAAGGGTTGATGAAGCTTTTGCGAGAGAAGATGAATCTAGAGTGAGAAAGCTTTAATAATGGTAAGAAATGGTTTCCTACACCTTTATTAGTTTGATATTTGCTAGGAGTTGTCATGAGAAAGCTTAAAATGAATTTATATTAAGTTTTGAATGTATTTTTGGTTGATTGGAATTGGGGAAATGTTGATTCATGGAGTTCCAAGCTTAATTGATGATGAATTGATGTTCATGGAGACTTGATTTAATGTTGTAGAGCATCCAATGAGGTAAGTATCATGGATACTCATACTTACCCTAAGTTAGTAAGCTTAAGAATCATGAAATTAATGTTATAATTAAGTGTTTAATTCTGCTAGTATGGTTGTGGAATCCTATGGAAAAATGTGAAATGATAATGCACTAAAATGGGGTAGAAAAATTGATGTGTGATTATGTGGGGATTTGTAGTCAATTATGTGAAAATGTGTTACAGTTGCCATGCATTAATCTAAGACTTGAAAGGATATGTATGTATGTGTACAAACCATGTCACTAATATAAAGAGATTGGATAATGCCATAATAGCCAAATTATGTTAAATTGTAAAGTCATACTTTATGTCGACAAGAGTAGATACAAGCTAAAATATGAGAATTGCTATAATATGACAAAGGAAAACTGAACACTGAAAACTGGTATAAGGCCTAATTAACAACGTGAAATGAAATGTATATGTGAATGCATTTGGGTGCCTAAAAGTAGTGTAACCTTCCTACATTATGAGCTCTAAAAATTGAAACAAAAGATTTTAAGTGACTGTAAATCATGTTTATATCCTAAATGAATAAACACATATTATGATAAATGAAACTGACTGCTAATTTCTATTTTAATGGTGTGAGCCATGTAAATTTCACTGGTTTTTATTAAAATGGCACAAGCCATATGATCCTTATTGAATTTTGGTATAGTGGCAAATGGCATGAGAAATCTTCTGATAAATTGAATTAATAAAACAAAGCCCTAGTAGCTTAGTGAGTTAGTTAGGATATGATTGACATGCCAATAGAGGACTTCAGTTACTTCTAATAGAAGATGCGATTTCAACTATGATTTAGCCTTCTGGCATAGTACTTCTATACTTCTGTTATTAGTACTTTGGTACTTCTGTTACTAGCACATTGGTGCTTTTTTTACTGACACTTTAGTGCAAAAGTGTTTTAGTCTTTGGACACTAATGCTACAACATTTTTATTATTACGGTGTGTCAGTTGGTTAGTCTCGAGTTGTTAGATCTGGTGCCCTAAGTGTAGTACATTCGTTTTATATACTTGTATTTTTTAAACAAATTGGTTTAATAAAAACATCAATAAATTACATTAACACCCTTGTATATCATCTTCAATGATTTTTGCACACAAAGCAAAATGAAAGCAAATATTGGCTGATTGGTCATCTAACATTTAACTAATACTAAGCAGTATTACATAGTTGAATCGTAATATGAAAAGACAACTTATATTAGTAGATGAACCTAAACATGTCTCAATCTAATAAAAAATGAGTAAATCGATTGAAATACTAATATGTCATCTATCAAGTCCAATTAGGGAGATATTTTTCCTTAAGCACTGGAGTAAATGACTTTCAAAAGATAGAGATATAGATGTGACTAACTGGATTGGCAGTACATCGCACATGACTCAAGTAGAATAGATCCTAAATCTGTTTATGGATTTATTTACTTATGACGTTCATAGTGCGACATACATTAATATTAAGTGGTTGTTGTATTATGTATGCGTGACTTGTATACTTTGATGTAAGTAAAAACCTAAGTTCAAATAGATAAGGAACTGAAAGCTGGTGCATTGGGTATACAACTTTATAACCCAAGAAATAGGTAAATGATATCCTTGTAACATCTTTCATAACCCAAGAAATGGGTAAATGATATCTTTGTTGGATTTGGTGCCTTAAGTGTAGTATATTTGTTTGTAAACTTATAATTTTTCAAATAGATTGGTTAATAAAATAATTCAAAGATTACATTAATATACTTTATATAATGTCCTCATATGATTTTTGCATGCAAAGCAAAATAGAAGCAAATATTGGCTCACTGGTTGTCTAATGTTTAAATTAATACTAAATGATATTACGTGGTCGGATCGTAATACGAAAAGACAACTTATATTAGTAGATGAATCTAAACATGTCCTTAGTCTAACCGAAAATGAACACATTGATTAAAAGACTAATATGTCGCATATCAAGTCTAATTAGGTAGATGTCTTGTCTTAGGAATTAGAGTGGATGACTTCTAGAAGATAGAGATATAGATGTGATTGATTGGTTATTGAGCATACGATTTGGATATACTATAAATTGTATTTTGCGTCTGAAAATGGTTAATAAAATTATGGCAAATTACGCATGAATTGGGTGTGAATATGTAACGTTTGACTTGGTGCTTAGCAAATGAAAATGCTATGTTTAATATCTAGTTAAAGGCATGGAATTGTACTAAAGGATGTCTTAATGTATGCTCGGTATATGAGATGAATTATGTTTGATTATGATTTAGGTATTCGAATGCTATGTAATTGTTGGAAGTACTTTGACTCTTTAAATTAGCTTATTTTGTGCATTGTTAAATAATAGATAATGTCTATAATCTATCTTGTGATTCGGCAACTTGGATATATTTAAGTGGTTAGTTGTTCGATTAAATGTTAATATTGGTATGTGTTTGTATTTGCTATGTGATGACTATGCTATGCCATGTGAATTTGGATATTTGGTGTGGCTTGTTAATGACCTATGTTTTGATGTATAAATTGCCTTGTAAGTTGTTTTGTAAATGATGAAAATTGCTTTGATCATTAGGTGAGATAATTATGATATACACATATATATATGACGCATATTTATATTCGACTATGGTATTTGGTTCATTTTGATAAGCATGAGATTTTGATGTTTGGTAATGTATAAAGATTATATTTAACCATTTGTTAATGTTTGCTAATGAATCATATTTGGATAACTAATAAATGGTATAATATAATTTGTTTTAACTTGTTATGTGAAAGTGCATAGGTATATAAAAGTGTTCGTATAATAATTAGTCATTGAAATAGATGTATTCTAAAGAATGAGGTGATATATGTGATTGATATATGGAATAAAATATGTTTGGTTTAAATTAGGTAGTCAAATACCAAGAATGTGATGTTCATATGGTTCTAAAATTTTGATTGAATGGAGTATATTGAGTTGATGGAAGTTGAAGCATGGTTCGTATTTGTGATATGATTAATAAGGCATGTTTGAATTAATTGGTTAGTGCCTTATATAGATATGAATTTGACATAAATGAATGAGTGAATGGTTACTATTTGAATTTGATAACTACTGTAAAGAAGTCATTATAATTTTGTGTATGAATTGTAATAAATGTTTGTGATGAACTATGTTTTGTTCGGTAATGCCTCATAACCCTAATCCGATGACAGTTATGGGTTAAGGGTGTTTTATTTGATTGGTATCAGAGCTATGGTTTAGTCAGTTCTAGGACTAACGTAGCGCGTGTGAGTCTAGTTATACATGCCATATATATAAACTGTAATAGTGTGATCATTCCTAACAATTAAAATGAGTTTTTGTATAGTAAATGGATCCCGATCGAGTTGTAGCTGATGATGTGGAAAGTAATGCGCCCGCTCCCACTCAAGGAGTAGTGCCGGCTGATTCTAGGTCGATTATGAGTAGCCACGAGGGAGAGGCTAAACAAGCCTTCTTCCAGATGATGAACGAATGGTTCACACAGTATATACAGACAAATTCGGCTGCTCAACAACCTCCTCCCCCGCCTAACTGTCCTCAAATACCTGTGATACCTCAAGTTACTGATTTGATACGATTGAATAAGCCTCTGATTGATAAAATTAGAAAATATGGGGCCGAAGAGTTCAGAGCTACTGTCGATGATGATGCTGAACGAGCTGAATTTTGGCTTGATAATACAATCAGGGTGTTAGATAAATTATCAGTGGCTCTAAAAGAACGGGTTACCTGAGAGTTCTTTCAGACTGAATTTCAGAAAAAATATATCAGCCAGAGATTCACAGCTCAAAAACGCAAAGAATTCCTCAAGTTAAAAAAGGGTCACATGATAGTGACAGAATATGAGTGGGAATTTGTGAGACTTAGCAGATATGCCCAGGAATGTGTTTCGACTAAAGCTATAATGTGTAAAAGATTTGAAGTTGGTTTGAATGAAGATATTAAGCTGTTAGTTGGGATTCTAGAAATAAAAGAGTTTGTGGTACTCGTCGAGCGAGCATGCAAAGCTGAAGAACTTGGGAAAGAGAAAAGAAAATCTGACTTTGAAGTTAGAAATTAACGGAAAAGATCATTGAGTAAGTTATTTCAGTCAGCATCAAAGAAGTTTCGAGATAATTTTAACAGTTCAAAGGCTACTGTGGGTTATTCTAGAAGAGACCGAGACAGGCCACCTGTGAGTTTGAAAGTTACTTCAATAGTTAGTGTTGGAAATGTCAGATCAAATTAACCTGAGTGCAAACATTGTGGTAAACGGCATCCCGAAAATTGTAGATTGAATAATCAGGCTTGTTTCAAACGTGGATCATTAGATAATTTCATTCGTGAATGTCCTGAGTTGGCTGAGCAAGATACAGTGCAGAATACGAGGCTGAGTAACACTGCAGCTAGAGGTAGACCACCCAGAAACACGGGTAATGTGAGTGGTAGCCAAAGGGGAACTAAAGACACTGCTGTTAGATCTGAAGGTTGCGTACCTGCCAGAGCTTATGCTATTCGCGCTCGTGAAGAAGCTTCGTCTTCAGATGTTATTACCAGTACTTTCACTCTCTATGATACTACTGTGATTGCATTGATAGATCCAGGATCAACTCATTCTTATGTATGTGAAACTTTAGTATCCAGTAAGACTTTTCCTGTAGAGTCTACTGAATTTGTGATTAGAGTATCGAACCCCTTAGGCAGATGTGTTTTGGTTTATGAAGTATGTAAGAACTGTCCATTGATGACTCGAGATTTTTGTTTTCCGACTGATCTGATGTTATTGCCATTCGACGAATTCGATATAATTCTGGGTATGGATTGGCTAACATTGCATGATGTGATTGTGAACTGCAAACGAAAGACGACCGATTTGAGATGTCAGAATAATGAAATTATCCGAATTGAGTCAGATGTTTTGAATGGTTTACCGGCAGTGACTTCTTCGATGTTAGCTCGAAAATATGTGAGAAAGGGTTGTGAAGCTTACTTTGCCTATGTACTCGACTCTAAAGTGATCGAAAAGAAGATTGAGTCAGTACTAGTTGTGTGTAAATACCCGAATGTGTTTCCTGAAGAGTTACCGAGTTTGCCACCGACCAGAAAAGTTAAATTTGGTATTGAGTTAGTGCCGGGAACAACTCCGATATCGATAGCTCCATACAGAATGGCACCGATCGAATTAAAAGAGTTGAAAGCTCAGTTGTAAGAGTTGATAGATAGAGGTTTCGCACAACCGAGTTTTTCTCCTTGGGGTGCTACGATATTATTTGTGAAGAAGAAAGTCGAAACATGAGAATGTGTATTGATTATAGACAGCTCAATAAAGTGACAATCAAGAATAAATATCCTCTGCCATGAATAGACGATTTGTTTGATCAGTTGAAAGGGGCTACGGTGTTTTCTAAGATAGATTTGAGATCTGGTTATTATCAGCTACGGGTTAAAGACTCAGATGTGCCAAAAAATGCTTTCCGAATGAGGTACGGGCATTATGAATTCCTAGTTATGCCTTTCGGACTAACGAATGCACCTGTTATTTTTATGGACCTAATGAATCGGATCTTCAGACCGTTTTTGGATAGATTTGTTGTTGTGTTTATAGATGACATCTTGATTTATTCCCATGATGAATTCGAACATGCTGAACATCTGAGAATAGTGCTACCGACTTTACGAGATAAACAGCTATTTGCAAAGTTCAGTAAATGTGAGTTCTGGTTGCGAGAAGTTAGTTTTCTGGGGCATATTGTGTCAGTATCGAGTATTCGAGTCGATCCGAGTAATATTTCAGCAATATTAGATTGGAAGCCTTCGAAAAATGTATCTGAATTTTGAAGCTTTCTGGGACTCGCCAGTTATTATAGACGATTCGTAAAAGGTTTCTCAATGATTGCAACCCCGATGACGTGACTGCTACAGAAAGATGTTAAGGTCGAGTGGTCAGATAAGTGCTAGAAAAGTTTTGATCAGTTTAAAGCCTTTTTGACTGAAGCTCCAATGTTAGTTTAGCCAGAGTCGGGTAAAGAATTCATAATCTATAGTGATGCATCTTTGAATGGACTGGGTTGTGTATTGATGCAGGAAGGCAAAGCCATAGCTTATGCGTCGAGACAATTAAAGCCGCATGAAAAGAATTACCCGACGCACGATTTAGAATTAGCGGCTATCGTATTCGCGTTGAAGATTTGGCGTCACTATCTGTTCGGTGAGAAATGTCATGTTTATGCTGATCACAAGAGCTTAAAATATTTGATGACTCAGAAAGATCTAAATCTACGACAGCGAAGATAGATGGAATTGTTAAAAGATTACGAGCTAGTGATTGACTACCATCCGGGAAAGGCCAATGTTGTTGCTAATGTGACTACCATCCGGGAAAGGCCAATGTTGTTGGTAATGCTTTAAGTCAAAAATCTTTTTTTTGGTCTATGTGCAATAAATACTCAGTTAGCTCTATTTGATGATGGCTCATTTATAGCTGAGTTGAAAGCAAGACCGTTATTTATACAGCAGATTTGTGAAGCTCAGAAAGTTGATAAGGAATTGTTAGCAAAATGGGCTTAATGTGATTTGAATTTTGATTTAGAGTTTCGAGTTAATGCTAATGATTGTTTAAGATTCAGAGGCCGAATATGTGTACTGAGAAATTCAGAGTTGATTCAGATGATTTTAAATGAAGCTCATAGTAGTCGTTTGTCTGTTCATCCGGGAAGCACGAAAATGTATAACGATCTGATACAGCTTTACTGGTGGTCTGGTATGAAACGTGACATCTCAGAGTTTGTTTCTAAATGTTTGATCTGTTAGCAAGTTAAAGATAAGCATCAGGTACCGTTTGGTTTATTGCAGCCGATTATGATTTCTGAATGGAAATGGGATAGAGTGACTATGGATTTTGTGTCAGGATTACCCCTATCTCCGAGAAAGAAAGATTCGATCTGGGTTATAGTTGACAGATTGACGAAATCAGCTCATTTCATTCCAGTACGAATGGACTAATCGCTTGATAAGTTAGCTAAGTTGTATATTTCTGATGTTGTGAGATTGCACGGAGTACCTATTTCTATTGTTTCGGATAAAGATCTAAGGTTCACATCGCGATTTTGGAAGAAACTGCAAGATGCACTAGGTACAAAGCTACATTTCAGTACCGCTTTTCACCCACAGACGGATGGACAATCTGAGCTAGTTATTCAGATACTTGAGGATATGTTACGATGTTGCGTTCTTGAGTTTGAAGTTACAAAGATACTTGAGGATATGTTATTCAGAAACTGCAAGTATTTGCCGTTGATTGAATTTGCGTATAATAACAGCTTTCAATCGAGTATTTAAATGACACCTTACGAAGCTTTATACGATCATAAATGTCGACCAACTTTGTACTGGAATGAACTTAGTGAGAATAAGATTCACAGGGTCGATTTGATTAAAGAGACTGAACAGAAAGTTAAAGTGATTCGTGATAGTCTGAAAGCAGCGTCAGATCGTCAAAAATCGGTTGCTAATTTGAAACGAAAAGATATTGAGTTTCAGATTGGGGATCGAGTGTTTTTGAAAGTATCTCCGTGGAAAAAAATACGTAGATTTGGCAGAAAAGGCAAGTTGAGTCCGAGATCCATCGGGCCGTATGAAATTATCGAGCGAATCGGACCGGTTGCTTATAGATTGTTGTTGCCACCTGAATTAGAAAAGATTCATAATGTATTTCATGTATCGATACTTCGGCAATATTAATCTGATCCCTCACATATGATTTCCCCGTCTGAGATTGAGATTCAGTCTGATATGACATACAAAGAAGAATTGATCCGAGTTTTTGATCGTGAGGTTAAAGAACTAAGAAATAAAAAAAATTTCATTAGTGAAAGTCTTATAGCATCGACACGGGTTTGAAAAAGCTATGTGAGAGCCCGAGGATGCTATGAGAGTGCAATATCCAAACCTATTCACTGATAACAAACCCGGTTTCAGCGAAATTGGAACAGTGGTTTTAGAACTACAAATTCAAGGTCGTAAAATTATTTTAATATTATTTTTGGTATTTACAGTATGTTATTTACTATGGGTCAAAATTTCGTGATTTAATTTTACCGATTAGTTAGTTAATTTGATAAAAGGACTTAATCGCGTAAAATACAAAAGTTGCATCCTATTTGCTTAAAGCGGTTAATTGCTATGATTAATTTATTAAAAGTCCTTATGATGATATTAGACCATTGGTAGTGTTAATGGACATTAATGGACATGCATTATAAATTTTATGTTTATTCATTAAGGGTAAATTAGTAAATATTATATTAATATGTAATAAATAAAAAACATAAAAATGCATGCATGTTCATCTTATTTTGGCCGAAACTCAAAGAAAAAGGAAAAAAATTTGAAGCTTTAGGGTTCAGCACTTTGAAGTCTTGATTGAGGTATGTTTTGAGCTCAGTTTTTGATAATTTTTACGTTTTTGAGATCATTGCTTTGTATTCTAGCTAGCCCATGCTTTAATTTTCGAATTTGATGGTGATTTTGTGAAATGACATTGATGAATATTCAAGCTTGTTGTTGTTTAATGATAGAAAATAAATATTTGATATTAGATTATCATGTTTTATTAAGTTATTTTTGATAAAAATGCTTATTAAGGATTAAATTGTGAAATTAGTAAACTGAGGGGTTAAAATGTGAAATAGATGGAATTAATGGGCTTTTAGGAACCTAGGGAAAATTCGGCCTAACATGAGCATGGTGAAATTTTGAGTATTTGTTGTTGTTTTGAATTAGGGACTAAATTGTGAAAATGTGAAACGTTAGGGGCTGAAGTGCAAAATGCCCATTTATGAGTTTTTGGATGAAATTGAATGAATATGTGATTAGATAAGTTAAATTTGAATTGATTTAGATCAAGAAAGAAAGAAATCAGAGTTAGATTGGGGAAAGTCAAAAGTTGTCGAATAGTCGTTCCAATCCGTTCGTTTCTATACGAGGTAAGTTCATAAGTAATTAAATGTTTTTAAATTCAAATGTATATATATATTATATGTAGCTGAATTGAATTGTATGTATTGATATATATATTGACGAATTAATTTGAGCATTGGATGACTAGTTTCGAGCATGAATTGATTTAATCACGAAGTCGAAAGTCCTAAACTGTAACACCCTTAACCCGTATCTATCGCCAGAATAGGGTTATAGAGCATTACTGGAGTTTACAAATTAATTTACAGATATTTCATTTCATCAATCATTCATATTTAAAACCAATTAAAATCAAAACATTAATGAGCTAACGTTGGCCAATTTAACTTATACATGCCATTCAATGCATTATTCGCCTAACATGAACAAACTCAACATTCAAGTTAGTTCAATAATTTCCATGTATCAATAATATATATACCATGATTTATGAGCTCATCAATACCATGATTTCTATTTCCTTTTTATTTTTCCATATTTATCCAATTGAATTTCTCAGAATTTCGATGGATTTTCAAGGGTACACTTTAGTGTACAAATCCAGGTCCGTCAATTCATATTCATGTACGCACATTTTTATTTCAGAGAGCACACTCCCGCGAACCTCATCCTTACAGTGGGATTACCAGTCCAAGCCAAATCCCCTGTAATATATACTCATAGAGTATTTTCGGGATTACCAGTTCAGGCTAAATCCCCTACAATGACAATTACTCTAATGAGCATGGATCTGAATTACCAGTCCAGGCTAAATTCAGACCCTAATTCGGATTACCCGTCTGGGCTAAATCCATTTTCCACATATTCTTTGAGAGGGCTATATCAGGATAGGATCACCCGTCAGGGCTAGATCCTTTTTATCGTCAATTTCTTTTCAGAAATCCATCGAATTTTCCTTCCGTTCAACCGGGATTTCTTCTGCTTTTTATCAAATATATCAATGTTTCACCAATTTTCATACAATGAACATTCAAATCATATTCAAATCAATAACATACATTCAAACATTTAAGAATATAATTCAAGTTACACGAACTTACTAGGCTAAATTGCAAAAATACAAAATTTAGGGACATTTTGGTAATTGTCTATTTTCCTCGAATTTCCACCCAATCTTGATCTAAATTAATATTTCATTCAATTTATTAATTTAAATAATAAAATAATTCATTTCATGCAATTTGGTCACTTTTTGACATTTTTACAAATTTACCTTTAAAATATTACTTTTATTCAATTTAGTCCCTGAACCTAAAACATGCAAATTAACCATTTTTAATGAAAACTCATGCTAGTTAAATAATCATATATTTTCCTCCTCCTCCTCCTCTCCATTCCACATCCTTGAGTCATCACTTAATTTGGTAAAATTACGATTTAGTCCCTTATAATTCTTCATCTAATTCAATTTGGTCCCAATTCATCCATTTTCCTTAGTTTTTAGATTATTCCACCCTTAAAATATTTACACTATTGGTCATTCAACTTTTTCATATTTACACTTTAATTCCTCAAATTTTAAGTATTTACTCTTGGGTAACAAAAGTTTTCTCACTTTTACAATTTAATTATTTCTTGAATTAATATGTCATAATATACTTCCCAATGTTAACATAACTCAAAATTACCCTTTTATCACTTTATTTCCTTATTTTACTATATCAGGAATATTATCTTACTTTCTTACTGTAGTAATTTTCAAGGTATTACACGAACGAACCTTAGGAAATGTATAGGATACTGATGTCATGGCATAAGGATTTTTGAGATGTGATTTCGTGTAAGACCATATCTGGGACATTGGAATCGAAGTGAGATAACGTGTAAGACCATGTTTGGTACATTGGCATCGAAGTGAGATAACGTGTAAGACCATGTCTGGAACATTGGCTTCGTATATGAGTCGTACAAGACCCTATCTGGGATAGTGGCATCAAAATGTGTTGACATGTAAGACCATATCTGGGATATGGCATTGTACGAGCTTTATATTATTTCTGTGTATCCTTAACAATTCTGAATGGTTCATCGGGCATTGACAAAATGAGACCAATGATGAAACTGAGCTAAATGGTTCAGGTATGTGAGAAGTTTATATATTCATGAAAGATCAAGGTAAGTTTAATATTTAATGTGGTAATATGTAATTATATAAGTAAGATGATTTTATATGTGAATGAGATTGATTAAATTTGGCCTATTTGAATTGAACTATTAATGTTCTTGTGATAATTTAATTGCTTATGACTTACTAAGCTTTCAAAGCTTACTTTGTTTGCCTTTTCATTGTTTTATAGATTTTGAAAGCTAGTTTTGAGTTTAGGGATCGTCAAGGATCATAATCACACTATCGATCGCTATTTCGGTACTTTAAAAGTTTGAGCTTTCGACTTATGGCATGTATAGGCTAGTTTGGATATGGTTCGTTTTGATCTATATATTTGTAGCCATGCAAAAATGGCTTGATAATGATGCTAATGTTTGTATATATTCAGTTATGGTAAAAGTTCATTTTGGGAAGTATGTTTCATGGTTATATGTTTTGGTGTGAGTAATGAGGTAAATGATGAACATATATATTGATTGAGCATCGGTTATTTAGGTATGATTTTATATGGTAAATAAAGTATATAAATTAGGTATGTTTAGTCATTTATATGGATACTTATAAAGTGACATTTTGATGTTTGTGTTAGGCTATGAAATGGTATAATTAGCTTTGATTTGAGTTATGAAATTGGTTTGATTTTTGGAGGTTGTATTGTTGACCGAATAGATGAAGTTAAATGGCTTGGTATAGGTAGCTTGGATTGGTTATTGAGCATACAATTTGGATATACTATAAATTGTATTTTGCGTCTGAAAGTGGTTAATGAAATTATGGTAAATTGTGCATGAATTGGGTGTGAATATGTAAAGTTTGACTTGGTGCTTAGCAAATGAAAATGGTATGTTTAATATCTAGTTAAAGGCATGAAATTGTTCTAAAGGATGTCTTAATGTATGCTCGGTATATGAGATGAATTATGTTTGATTATGATTTAGGTATTCGAATGCTATGTAATTGTTGGAAGTACTTTGACTATTTAAATTAGCTTATTTTGTGCATTGTTAAATAATAGATAATGTCTATAATCTATCTTGTGATTCAGAAAATTGGATATATTTATGTGGTTAGTTGTTTGGTTAAATGTTAATATTGGTATGTGTTTGTATTTGCTATGTGATGACTATGCTATGCCATGTGAATTTGGATATTTGGTGTGGCTTGTTAATAACCTATTTTTGGTGTATAAATTGCCTTGTAAGTTGTTTTGTAAATGATGAAAATTGCTTTGATCATTAGGTGAGATAATTATGATATACACATATATATATGATGCATATTTATATTCGGCTATGGTATTTGGTTCATTTTGATAAGCATGAGATTTTGATGTTTGGTAATGTATAAAGATTATATTTAACCATTTGTTAATGTTTGCTAATGAATCATATTTGGATAACTAATAAATGGTATAATATAATTTGTTTTAACTTGTTATGTGAAAGTGCATATGTATATAAAAGGGTTCGTATAATAATTAGTCATTGAAATAGAAGTATACTAAAGAATGAGGTGATATATGTGATTGATATATGGAATAAAATATGTTTGGTTTAAATTAGGTAGTCAAATACCAAGAATGTGATGTTCATATGGTTCGAAAATTTTGATTGAATAGAGTATATTGAGTTGATGGAATTTGAAGCATGGTTCGTATTTGTGATATGATTAATAAGGCATGTTTGAATTAATTGGTTATGTGCCTTATATAGATATGAATTTGACATATATGAATGAGTGAATGGTTGCTATTTGAATTTTATAACTATTGTAAAGAAGTCATTATAATTTTTGTGCATGAATTGTAATAAATGTTCGTGATGAACTATGTTTTGTTCGGTAATGCCTCGTAACCCTAATTCGGCGACGGATATGGGTTAGGAGTGTTACAAAATTAGGTCGTATGAGTGCTATTTGATGATCTGAGACTAAGATATTGATTATATAGATGTATATTGATTGTGATAACTGCCGATGATATTGATTTGTATCACCTAACTATGAATTGAATCTGAATGACTATAGGTATGTTCTTGATATCTGTACTCTGCGTTCGCATTAGATGAGAATTATGTAAAGGAGGAAGTGATCTGTTCTGATTCAGTGGCTAAGCCACGACTTGTATGTGAATCTGACGTTTTATCGCAATTTGATTTGACAGCTAGTCTGCATCTCATTGAACATGTCGAACCGAAACTATATGGTGTGTAGGGTTGGATGGGTATTAAATTCTCTTAATGGTGTGTTGGGATGGTTGGAGATGGTGTATAGCGGATGGGGTAGGAATAGCTATATTTGTTTTTGATCTGCTTTATATCTGATTTGGAATTGTTCTGCCATGTAATTGATACATTAAATTTGTACTGGATATTCTCTGATTTTGATTGGAACTTGAGATTCCATAATTCATTATTATAATTGTGCTTCTAGTTGAATCTATTTCTGTTATACACTAGGTTCTCAACTCATTTTGTTGTTGACTGAATTTCAAGTAACTCACAGTCTTGATCAGGTCAGCATAGTGGAAGCTCAGTTAATCTACCTTATCACCCTTTATTTATATTATCAGTAGTTTCATTATCCCTTAGTAATATGACTTTTTAAGACTGTTGAATGATTGGCTGACTTTTATAATTATTATAATTTGTCGAAGGGTTTTCTTTATTTGTGTTTATAAAAGTGGGTTTACTAATAACGTCAATGTAACTCTACGGACTTGGTCTTGACGCCTAGGCTGGGTTTGAGGTGTTACATGAAAATCAAAATTGAAAGGTAAGATTCATAAATGAATCAAATGTCAAATCTGAGAGTATATGCATAATAGAAACAATTAATAAATCATCAAGCTATAAGTTGAGACTTAGCTTGTAAACTCACATGAAAGGGTTAAATTGATAACAATATGGCTTAAATAAACTTAAAATGATAATTCTTCTAAAGGGGTTCTCGGTTAATAAAGACTTAAGATAGATTTTGATTATCCTTGTTACTTACTAAGCTTTATAGCTCAGATGTTAGCTGCTTAAAATGCATAGGTACGAACTTGCCGAGAGTTTTTTGTGATAGCTAAGGAGCATCGCATCACCCGACTATCCTTTAAAATTATTTTTTGATTGTTAAAGTGTAATTTATATTATATTTGTAACACCCCTAACCCGCATCCGTCATCGAATTAGGGCTACGAGGCATTACTGGACAAAACACAACTCAATATAGACGTTCAGTAGAATTCAAGAATTTAACATTTATATGCAATTCGTTTGAATACAGGTTTAAATCAACTATTTCCAAATCAAAATATAAGCATTGTATATATATATTGAAATATATTAAGCTTAGTCAAATTTTAAGTAAGTATAATTATAAATTCTACTTTAACCTTTTAAAAAAAAACATAACATTTCGATCCCGTTAAACCATAAGAAAATAAGCCATTTTCGTATAGCTATTAATTATATATACAGTACATCAAAGTACGACTTCCAAAACATTATCTAGCCTATACATGCCATAAGTTAAAATTTAAACATTTCAATACCGAGACAATAGATAGAGTGATGATCTTTGCTGATGATCCCCAAGCCTGCAACTTTGTTTTTATCTATAAAACAAATGGACGTAAACTAACTAAGTAAGCTTTTATTGCTTAGTAAGTCTTCAGCATATCTATAATACATATAAAAGAATCATATAACTCCTTAAGTAAATTTATTGAGATCACAAATGCCAAATATAATTACTATTCAAACATTGCTATCTTAAGTCATTTTGTTGATATTTAAAAGAATGTGTATTTAATTAATACATATAAACGAACATATGTATATTCATTATATGCATATAACCAAGTTATAAACATACTCACTAACGCATATCTTGATTGCTATTGTACTTATTGCTTGCACTTCATCGAATGCATTTATATATATAATTATTCAAATACATATGCTAAAATCATTTATTTATACTTATCAATTACATGTGCGAATGCACATATATACTTATAATCCACATATGCCGAATGCATACATATATATATCCAACAATTTCATAACAACCAATATACGTACTTACTCACTAAACACAAAGATCCGAACATTTATATGCTCATCAAGTACATAGAAACAAATGTTCATATATTTATCCATTACATATAACCAAAATCATATATATACCCAATGCATATAATCACTTAATTTAAACAGATTCACCGGCACTTAGCCTGTTAGGATTAAAGCCTGATTTAGATCATCGGCACTTAGCCTGCTAGGCTTATAGCCTGATTCAGATCACTGGCACTTAGCCTGCTAGGCTTATAACCTGGTTTAGATCACCGGCACTTAGCCTGCTAGGTTTTAAAACCTGATTCAGTACATCGGCTTTTAGCTTGCTAGACTTATAGTCCGAAATGTTTCACCGGCATCAAGCCTGCTTGACATAAAGTCTGAATTATCTCACTGGCGATAAACCTTCTAGACACTGAGCCTGAAATCTCATTTCACATAAGTTGTAACTCATATTCAAAATCTATATCTATATAAAATCCATACATAAAAATTCAACCCAAAATTTATAACTTATATTCTTGAACCACATGGATATATATAAAGTTCAATCACCAAATCCAACATTAATATCTCAATGATTCAACCGAACACATTTATATATAACTTCATACTTTAGATACTACTACTAATATCATACTATTTAATTTATAACATACTATGTACATTTAACATTCAATCTCACATATACCTATATAATTTCATACCCCATTTCAATACAAAACTTATACATGTACATATATACACATTCAATCTAACATATATACATATATAATTTTATACTTACATTCAAACAAGTACTTATACTTGTATACACATACATTTTCAATTTAACATATACATATATAGTTTCATACTTATACTCAATATAAGCAATTATACATATATATACATGCTTATTCTATCCAAACATATACAAATATATTATACATATATATGTAACATCCATACTTTTAATAAAATCCAAGAATTTATACTCATATATACATACCTATTCGAACCTCTTGTAAACATATATAACATTCAACATTAACTAAATTCAAAACTTATTCATGTATATACACATATATCCGAACTTTATATACATATAAATATAACATACATACTTGTAACTAAATTCAAGAATTTATTCATGTATATACATATATATATCCGAACTTTATATATATAAATATAACATGCATACTTTTAACTAAATTCAAGAATTTATTCATGTATATACATATATATCCTAACTTTATATATATATAACATACATACTTTTAACTAAATTCAAGAACTTATACATGTATATACATATATAACCGAACTTTATATATATATAACATACATACTTTTAACTAAATTCAAGAACTTATACATGTATATACATATATTATCCACTATTAGTTCTATATTATTGAACTTTAAACAAACTTTAGCTAACATACATGTAATTTGCATCATTAATATCACCTACCAAAGTAAATTCTTGTATTCGGCTATCAATAATAAAATTTAAAGTTTCATTCAATTTGAATATATTAAGTTTCAGCTTATCATATGTAAAATAAATATAATAAGCATATATTTAATTTAGATAACATTTAATTGCTAACTGACTTACCTTGGATATCGACGGACACGTTCGACTATTCGACTACTTTCGTTTTTCCCCAATCCAATTTCGTTTTCTTCGTTTCTTGATCTAAATATATTCAAATTTAGCCTTTTTATTCATCAAAACATTCAATTAAACCCAAAAATACATAAATGGGAAAATTACCATTTTTCCCCTAACATTTTATACTTTTTGCAATTTAGTCATTTTTGCACAAAACACAAAATACACAAAATTTAATCACACCATACTAGGGCCGAATGTTCCTAGTGTTCATACAAGTCCACACATTTCATTTGTTTCACATTTTAGTCCCTGAAAAATTTATTTTCACAATTTAGCTCTAATTACTCAATTTCACCAAAAATTCAAAGACAAAACATGTTAATCTTTCACATATCTTTCATTTTTCATCATGAACTATCACAAAGCTCAAGCATTCATCAATGGCACATTTCAAAATCATC
The DNA here is from genome assembly GCF_025698545.1 of Gossypium raimondii. Classification (NCBI taxonomy): domain Eukaryota; kingdom Viridiplantae; phylum Streptophyta; class Magnoliopsida; order Malvales; family Malvaceae; genus Gossypium; species Gossypium raimondii. Next base: position 43,271,365 of record NC_068575.1, on the reverse strand, counting down.
AACAATTCTCAAAATTAAGACATGGGTTTTGAAGTATTCAAAGCAACGATCTCAAAAACGAAAAAATTATCAAAAACCGAACAAAAACTAACCTTGAATTAAGCTTCAAAAGATGGCCAAACCTAGCTTAGGTTTCTTTCTTTTTATTTTCTCTAGTTTCGGTCAAAATAAGATGAAAATGTGGCTTTTAATTTGTTTGTCTTTTAATATATTAACTTTATAATATAATATATTATTATAACCTTTATACATAATATAAAAACTATAAATTATAAGCATAATGTCGTCCACTATCTTGATTAATGGCCTAATTTCCTATTAAGGACTTCACATTATACAGACATTAGCAAGTTAGTACTTTACACATTAATGAGTCAATTTCACATTTTATGCGATTAAGTCCTTTTATTAAATTAAGCACACAAACAATAAAATTAATTCACGAAACTTTCACACATGTAAATTAACACATAATAAACATTGAAAATAATATTAAAATATTTTTCAGACTCGAATTCGTGGTCCCGAAACCACTATGTCTGACTAGGGTCGAAATCGGGCTGTGACAATATTACTGGCATGTCTACTAAGTCTCATAATGAATATAAAGATGTGATGTGAATGACATGTACTTAGGGCATCAAGGATTTTAAATATGCTTATTGCATATGTCAAATAGTACTTGAAACTTGAATTATGGCGTAGTGGTTAAAGGCTTAAGAAATTAGTTAAATTGTAAATAGTTTTAGTACTGCCTGAGTGATGGCTTGAGCTGCCTGAGCAGCTCTTTGGCGACAAAAAAACTAATAACACTAATACCGTCTAAGCAGGAGTTGTTGCCTCCTAGGTGGCAACTTAGAACACTGTTACTTTTTTTTTTTTGCTTAATTTCTATAAAATCCTTAAGGATTTGAGTAATCTTTAACAAATTAAGTAACTTTCCTACAATTTACAAATTACCTAGTTCTTTTGTTTTAATTGGCACTATAAGATTTTTGAATTTTGTTTTCAAAGCATAAAACTCATTTTTGAATAGAATTTAAATATTTTTCCATAATTTTATTAAAATGTTTTATCACTTTATTTTCTTAAATAAAGTATTGGTTTTGCTTGAAAAATGTCCCATTAGCGTCTCACGTTCATACTAGCCATCAAGACAAGCCAGGGGCGTTACAAGGCCAAATTAAAGAAACGTACATCTCTAAAGCCTAAGCTTTCCATTTGCGCGTTGAATCTAATGCCAACATAGTATACCCTTTGTCCTCCCTCCTACCTGCCTACCCAAACTTGTGCAGTGCCAACATAATTGCATTAGTAACATATTAAGGAAACAAATATACACCCATACCTTAAAGTGGAGAGTGATTAAAGTATAAACTTAAAAAAAACTTCCTTCCTCTATATGCCAATAATCTTTTTGACCAACTCTAAATATGATAATATAGTTTATCAACTAGTGTTCTGAAAGCAATTATTTTATTTCCCCCCACAACTAATGGCAACCCAAATAATTGGTTGAATCATCAACCACCCAAACTCCTAGAATAACAACCATGGGGTCTTTCAGATTAATCGATTTAGAAAAACTAAGGCAATTGTTTTCAAAAACTATAACAAATCCCTGGCCCTTACCACTTTTGTTTCTTTATTTAATGAAAAGAAGACTATCATCAATGAAGAAAAGATGATTGACTCTAAGGTCGCCCCGAATGAATCAAATACCCTTTATAGTCTTTTTAAATTGCGTGTAAGCTTAAAAAGCCAATAAACCCTCTATACATATGGAAAATAAACAAGGTGAGAGTAGGTCACCTTATCTTAATACCTTCTTAAGCTTGAAAAAAAAATCAAAATACAATTGTAAAGGATTTAGTAAGAAATCGAAGTAACACAACTCATTACTTGTGCATCCCATCTATCATCAAAGCTCAATAGCCCTATCATAGACTTTGCTCATGTATAAATTTAAAGAAAAACTACTGTTTAGACCATTCCTATAGCTCTTTATATAATGCATAAGTTCATGTGCTACTATGGCATTATCATTTATCATTCTATTAGGGACAAAAACACTTTGGTTAGACTAATAAAATAACACCACCTTAACTTGTTAGCTAAAACCTTAGACACAATTTTATAAACCACATTGTACAAGTTAATTGGCCTAAATTGTATCATAGTCTTTGGTTATCAATTTTTGGAATTAGAACAATTATGATTTGGTTAACAAACGCAATATAAACCCGATCATTCAACAAATCAAGACACAATGTCACTAAACCAAAGGTAACAATACCCCCAAAGTATTTATAGAAAATACCAAACATACTATCAGTCTCTGATGCCTTATAAGGGTTCATCTGATTAAAATTTGTTGTAACCTCTTTAATCATGAACTCTACACCTAGAACATTGTTCATGGTTGTCGTAACACATGATTGAATGGCCTTTATAATCTTCTTATCGGCTCCATTACTTTTTGAAATAAAGAGATCCACAAAATAACTCACTATAATATCACTAATCCCTTTTTCATTATCAATCAGTCACCTATTTGAATTCTCTAGCCCCCTATCTAGTTGTATTTGCATTGTTTATTTGCTTGTGCATAGAAAATTGAGTATTCATTTTTCCCTCTTATAATCACATTACCTTCACAGATGTCGCTACTATTTTTCTTGTAACACCCCAAACCCAGCCTGAATGTTATGACTGAATCTGGTGATGTCACAAGGAAGTACGTTTGAAAACTGTATCATTAATTCTCGAATCGTAATTCATTTCTAAAACACTATACTTTGTGGAAGATTTTTTTAAAAATAATTTGCGTGTACATTGTATCTTGATAAAACATTCATCTCTTTTGAAAACCTAATTTTTACCTACTTCTAGCAGATATAAACAGAAAATAGTATAAAATCTAAATTTTAGGTAAAAATCTAGAGCGGCCATTATTACAGAAAAGTACCCCAAAATAAAACTTAAAATCGTAAATAAGTATCGAATAGCAAAAAAGAGTCGTATGGCCACTGTTGAGTCCTCCGTCGTACCGATCCGCCTAAGTCTAGGGATTACCTGTACAGATTAAACAGAAGGGGTGAGTTTATGTAAACTCAGTGTGTAATCCCCATGCAAACAAACAAACAATAACATATAATCTCAGTTTGGGCCTAAGCCCTTTTTAGTATCAGTATCAATATCAGTAAGCATTAGGGCCTTAGCCTATCACAATACAGTAACAATGACAGTTATGTAGTTATAAAATCCTACCCAACTAGCCTCTACACTCCATCTTCATCCAACCCTACACTCTATGTGGGGATATAATCAACCCACCCATCCCTACACTCCAAATAGTATCGAATGCGGCACTAGACAGTAGTTGCAGCTGTGCTGCCAGTGAGTTAGGCTTGAAGCCTTTTAGTACACTTCCTCCAATCAATATCAGTCCCCAACCTAATGCAATGCATCATACAAACATGTCATGGTATCATGTATAAACAGTATAGTGTATATAGCATGCTCAACATACAGATATACATATCTATCTCATATAGGCTTATAAGAGTCTTTCAATCATTTCAGTCAATTGGGGGTCTAGGTAAACCTACCGACCCTTCAGTAGGTTCACAGTCGACTTGGGTGACCCATGCAACTTTAGCAGTCAAACAGTGAAAATAGGCTACGGCTCATGTTTCATGCCCATGTGGGTCCACACGCCCGTGTGGCCCACACGGCCCAAAATGGCTTTGGCCGTGTGGATCTCACGGCCTGGCCCAATATTCCCACACGCCCGTGTGGGGCCCACGTGCCCATGTGGCCTACACGGCCTAATTCGGCCCGGACCATGAATCGTACATGGCTAGCCTTGTTGATCACATGCTCATGTTCGATCATACGGCCTACCACACGCGCGGCTGTACGCCCGTGTGGCGTCGGTAATCACATTTTTTGGCATTTCACCTATTTTCGTTTTCAAAGTTGTGGTTACACACCTGATACGATTTCACTGCTAACTTCACCACGAGTACTCTAGAACCTAAAATCAATAAACCAAAACCCGATTTAGTGATACTAATAGACCTTAAACGAAATTACCACAAGTTATTCAACAAATAGCCGTCAAAAACCATACCCTCGAACAAGCACAGGAATTTCACACACCTAGAACGTCGATGGACGATTAACAACCCCTTGATTAGTTCCTAGCACCAAACGCAAAACCCCTCTTTAACCATTTAACCAGAAAACGTTTAAAATAATAAGGCCGAAACTCACCAACTTATCGATAACACACGAACGATATAGGAGGGACGGAACTACGGAGTTGGTATTCAACACAGAAGAAAAAAGAAGAAGACGGAAGGCAAAACAAAAGAAATCAACAAAGAATGGAGTAGGAAGAGATAGATTTCGACACAATAAGGAGAGGGAAAACGAATAGAAAGTTGGCAGCAACAGAGGAGAAATGGTAGAGCAAAAGGAAAAGAGGAAAAAAACTATACCAAATGACCGAAATTGGGAGAAAGAGAGGTAAGAGCCAAAATTATCAGTCCACCAAATCGGGATAACTCCATAATCCCATATTTTCCTTCTAAAGTCACTCCAACACTTCAATCCCATATTTTTCTCTTAAAATCACTCTAACACTCCCCCACCACGCCACTACTACTTAGAAACCTAGTCAAAACAACCTCTTGCCGAAACAAAGAGCAAAAATTATCCCTTCTGCCCATGCAGGAACTCAAACTCCAGACCTCTTGCAACATTAGCACTCCACTTAACCAATAGACCAGCAGGCCCATTCTGACATATTTCACCAATATTTATTTATAAGCCTACTGGTTAGAGATAGAGGTTTATTCAATTAAAACAAAAATTTTACCCAAGCTAAGGCTTAAACTTGGGACCTCCCAAACACTCCTAGAACACATAATCACTAAAGCTGACAGATATTTGTATCACAATCATACAAAAATAAATATATAAGAGATTTTTGGGGCGTTACATTTCTTTCTTATCTAGAAGCTCTCACAACTCTTTTCTAGTAGTCAAAAGTTCTATCGCATTCTTTGTAGAATACGGAGAATTCACGATTTGTCCAAGCTTTGAAGAGAGCCTTGTTATGTGGTTCATAAAAGCGTGGTCCCTCTTATTTGCCAAACACACACTGATTTTGAAGTACCCTCTTTTCTCTCCCAAATCCTTCTAAAGATATTTGTATCACATAGAACTATAAACTGATTAGAAGCAACTTGAGGTGTAACCTTGACCCAAAGGCTTGCTTGCACCATTAAGCAAATCCATAGTTTAATTTGGATGAGAGTGTTTTCTATAGTCATTGCAAATGTTATATCCTAAGAAATATATGGTAATGTATTCATTAAGAGCTTTTCGATAGGTTTCACTAAGGTTATCACTTCATGATAACATATATACCTTATTTTCTTCTAAAGGATGTTCTCGAATATAGAATTCATGAAATATTTTGTGGCGGGTGTCAAAGAAACCTTTCCTCATTATTAAAAATATTTACAAAACATATAATTGAAAATGAGTTATCAAATAAGGACAATTGAAGATACCTATCTCCATTGGTAAATTATATGGATTCAAAATAAACAATACAATTTAGTCTATGTATTGTTCAAAATTGAACAAATGAGAACAATTGAAAAGGATGTTAATTGTTTTTGTTAGGCATAATAATAATTTAGCTCTTAAAGTTTACCCATTTTATCAATTTGGTTTTGATTCTTATTTTTTAATCATTTTGACCCTTAACCTCCAAAATCTAATCAAATTTCTCTCTTAGATGGAAAATTGACAGAATTGTTACAATTTTAACAGTATTGATGTGGCAGCCTACATGGTAATCCATATGTACTTCATTGTTGACATGAATAACTTTTCAAAACTTTATTAAAAATTTTAATAATTTTAATGTATTTTTTAAAAAATTTATGAAGTACACATTAAGTGTCACAAGAGTTGCCATGTTCGTGTCGTTCAAATTTTAACAGTTTAATAAAATTTTTCGTCCCAAAAAAGTAATTTGACTAAATTCTAAAAGTTTATGGCCAAAGCAATCTTGAAAAATAAATTAAGACCAAAGCGACAAAATGAGTAAATGTTTGGGGGCTAAATCTATCATTATGCTTTTTGTATGATACCTTAAATTAATAATGGGTTGAATTATTAAAAAATCAAGAAAATTATATAACATTAAAAATTTTATATAATATTCTAAAATTTTCAGTATAAAATTCCATAAAATAAAAAATAAAAACTTCTAAATTTTAAAAAATTACAAAAACTGAAAAAAAATTTAAAGGTTTAAAAATATAAAAGATTTAAAACTCAAAAATTGGGAATGAATATGTTTGTATTTATCTTTTTTAAGATGCCAAATTCTACTAACGTAAATAATCAACGATTATTGAATTGTTCCTTTTACTCGCTTTTGAATAATATAAGAATTGAATTACCCTATTTATTTAAAAAAAAACCTTAAATTTGTTATAAATATCTTATTAAGTGGATGTCCATCATGATCAAGATAAAATTTTAATATACTTTAAATTCTAATAGTTATTAGAATTAGATCTCTACTTCTTTTATACTTCTTATGCCTATAAATAGAGACTCTAATGAAGCATTGTAATGATCCATTTTGATCAATAAAGTACATTCTCTATTGCTTTTATATTTTCTTTGTTCTTTATTCTCTCCATCTCTCTTTATTTTATAACACGTTATTAGCATGATGATTTTCTATTTTTTCAAAATCTTTCGAAGTCGTCTCACAAATCAAATTCCTTTTCACCTTAAACTTTCTCCCTTACAACTTCATCTTCAGGATGTTGAAAGATTCAATCTCAAAATGAATTATGGTTCTTATTCTCGATCTTTGATTTATAATTGTACAAGCATGGGTAAAGAATAAATTTGTCAAGGTAATGACGATGATGTTAAAGATCTTCAGGTATATTTTACTATATTTTATTTATTATATCATGTTTATTATAATTGGAGACTAATCATGACAACATTAATAGATAGATTCTGATTTAAAATCCACGCATGTTTGCTATGGTGATTATGAAATAAAGAATCTATTGTGACATTTATAAGTTCGTTCTAGTAAATCTATTGCATTTCCTGAAGTGAACGTAAATATAAAGAAAATTAAAGATATAATCATGGACCACTAAAAGTGAGAACATAGTAATAAATAAAAGAACAATGAGAGTTCTCAAGATAACTCTTCAAAGGGTAAAAATAACTTAAGTTATCAATGTGATATGAAAGATTATTGGTCACAGATGTGGCATATGCCTAAATATTGTGTTTTTGTTAATATTCTTTAAGGAAGGACGTGAGAATGTAGTAATAAATTCTATCATTGTAGATATAAAATATTTATCTTATTTGGTACTAAAGCAAATAAATATTAGTCTAATATTTGATAGTACAAAATTAGTTGAAAGCTCGAAAGAGCTAATATATTAATATCTAAAAAGCATAAAATTTGTTATTCCATGAAGCGAATATTGCATATAATCATTTAAAATTATATTTATTGACTTAGTGACATTATAGACTTCATATTGATTTAGACATTTCGAAGTAAATGTCACAATATTGCTTATATGTGAATACAAAATAAAAGAATGACGATAAAATTATTAATTGTCAAATTTTATATTTACATTGTTAGCACAATTGAAAAACATGATTAAGTAAACCAAAAGTTTACTGATACAAATACATTTACTATTTGGCTTGACCAGTTAGACCATCCTGAATTATATATGATGCGAAAATTAATTGAGAATTCATATAGACATTTATTAAAGAACCAGAAAATTCTTTAATTTAAAGAATTCTCAAATGTTGCTTGTTCTCAATGATAATTGATCATTACAAACTCACTGGTTAAAGTTGAGTTTTAATGTTTTGCATTTCTGAAATGAATATGGGCTTATTCATCCACCATGTGAATGATTTTGACATTATATGATTTTGGTAGATACATCTACAAAATAATCGCATGTGTTATCAACTCGCAACCTGTCGTTTACGAGATTGCTTGTTTAAATAATTAATTTCAGATCATGCAATTAAGACAATTAATCTTGCTAATACTGATGAGTTTATATCTCAATATTTTATTGGTTGAGTTTGAAAAACCTTTTTAAAAGTTTGTGCATAATGATTTAGAGAAATTATTGATAAACACCTCTGATTAATGTCTAAACCATTACTTATGAGAACTAAACTTCCTATTTCAACATGAGATTATGTTGATTTACGTGTTGTACGTATCAAGCCAATAAGTTATAAATACTCACCATCACAATTGGTTTTGATCAAGAGTTAAATATTTCTCATCTTTGAATTTTTCTATGTGCGTATATGTTCCAATTGCTCCACCACAACGCACAAAGGTGAGTGAATCCTCAAAGAAAGTTGGGAATATATATATTAATTACAAGTTTCTTTATATTATTAGATGTTTTGAATGTATTTGAGATTCAATTATAACATGATTTGTGATTACAATTTTGATTCGATAGTTTTCTCGACATTAGGGGGAGAGAAATAATAACTTGTAATGAGTTAGGGGGAGAGTAATTTGAACCATAAGTTCAATAAGGATAACTTATTACAAGTTAACTGTTAGATGTATTTACAAAATTAATGAGAATAACCAAGTTAATATTTTAATTTGAATCAAAGTCCCAGTAGGACAATCAATTAGAATAAATAATAGATTGATCGGTTCCAAAGATGAAAATTCTTCTAGATGGTCATATAGTGGAGGCGGGTGCTCGAGAAGAGACCCAAGACATAACTAATAAGTAAAACTCCAGAAGAGATTCTGGTACCTGAAACTGAATTTTAAATTAATGAAAATAAGAGGTCTCGATAAGTTATGTCAATTCGAGAAAATGTAGAACTGAATAATAAAGGTGGTCGACAATGATTTTGCATGCAATATTATTATTGAAATAATGAGATAAAAGGAGGGTCTTGAATAAATCTATTAAGAAATATATATATGAAATAAATTGATCAAAATAGAAAGACACAACTTAAGTACAATTAAATTTGTGGAGTTTTTGGACCAGTAGTCCAAATATCTAAAAATATAAAGCCACTGAGGGTGCAAATGAAGTAGTTTTGCAAAAGCGGAATAAAAATATGAAGTTTTTCGCTAAGTACTAGCACTGATTATGAAAAGATATAATATTCTTTTGTGGTGAATACAATAACCTTTAGATATATTATTTTGACAATTCATAAAAGATTTAACTTATGTCTAATGGTTGTTATTACAACCTTTTATGAACCAATATATAGTAAAGTTTACATTAAAATCCTTGAAGGATTTAGAATGCCGAAGCATATTGAAATTATCGGAAATTGTTTATTATATGAATTGAAATAATTGAACATATGTGGTAAGTTTGACTTAGTCAATAGTAGTTGAAAGAGGATTATAAAATTATCTAAAATACCTATTTGTGTTTTTATAAAAGAATCATGATTAAAGTTTGTTATGATTATTTTTGAATCTCCTAAAGAGATCAAAATATATTTCCCCAAATTTCCTTCGCTCATTACTTTTAAATGGTAATATAAATGTTTAGCAAATACATTCAAATAGTCATTTGAAAAACTAGTATTCAAGATTGAATATGTAGAATATGAGAAAATATGTGATGTTTTCATGAGGAGGAGTAAATACGCATTGCACCCTTTTTCCCTTAATCGAGGTTTTGTCCCATTGAGTTTTCCTGGTAAAGTTTTTAATAAGGCAGCATATTATGTGTATTATAGATTGTGTACTCTTTTTCCTTCATTAGGTTTTTATCCCACTGGGTTTTTCCTAATAAGATTTTAACGAGGCATATTATCTACCAATGGACATCCAAGGGGGAGTGTTATGAATATCTTATTAAGTGGATGTCTATCATGATCAAGATAAAGTTTTAATATAGTTTAAATTCTAATAGTTATTAGAATTAGATCTCTACTTCTTTTACACTTCTTATGCCTATAAATAAAAACTCGATAAAGCATTGTAATGATCCCTTTTATCAATATAGTATATTCTATTTTTCTTTGATCTTTATTCTCTTCATCTCTCTTTATTTTGTAATGAAATTACAAATAACTCAATAAATTATTTTACGAAAATAATTAGACTGCTTTAAATTACCTTTATGGGCTCATTTGAGTATAAGGACTTCTTAGATATTAATTCCAAAATAAAATATTTATATATTCATATAAATTATTAAAATAATCATTTTAAATGAAAATAATATAAAATTATTAAATAATAATTTGAGACGAATCGGATGAACCCAAGCTTAGATAGTATTTTTTATTAGAATAATTGATAGGTTGATGGTTGGGTTTAAGTAATATATTAACACTTTAAATTTATTTAAATTTGACCCTACTTATAATATGGGTATAGAATTTTGTTTAAGTCTATTCATATTAGTATATAATTAAATTCAAATTCATTTTAAAGTTGTTTATATTATTTTTAAATTTTATATTATTTTTAATTAAATATTTCTAGTTTTATAAAAACATTGAAAATTGAGGGATTGGGCACTTTATTTTAAACCGGCTAATAATCACGTTTAGATAAATCTAATAAAAAGGAAATGGACCTTATGCATAAATATATATATGAATATTAAAAAATTGCATTTCCAAAAATATTGAAGACGATGAAGCGCAGTGCGCAAAAAGGAAACTAAATTGCTAGTTTCAATTTAGCAGTTTGAGTGGTTGCCGATTTGAACACAACTCAGCGCAGGGCAGAGCAAATCCCAAGTCAAATTCTTCCAACACGAAAACCAGTAAATCCAAAACCAACTTTCTTCCAATGTGTGCCGTCTCACTCTGCCAAATGCAAACCATCAGCTGCTCAAGTTCCCCAACGAGCAAAGCCCTAAAATGCCAAAGCTAGCATCGCATGCTCCTTCACTCTCTAATCCTAACCCTAGATCCTAAAGAAGAAGACAATGGCCAAGCACGCCTCCGCCGCCGTTGGCTGGGGCCACCACCACTTGCAGAAGCGCTGGCTCTTGGCTCTTCTCCTCATGCTCACTGTTTCAACTGTTATTGCCTTCTTCATGAGAGCCGCCTTCGATTCGTGCGATCGGAATGTTTCTGTTGATAATGTTATCAGCTCAGCTCGGGATTCCGTCCAAGTCGCCGATAAGCGAGCCCCGCAGATCGCTGCTGCAAAGCCGAGTCCACTCAGTTTCATGAAGTCCAAGATTGTTCTACTGGTGTCGCATGAGCTCTCGCTTTCTGGTACGCTCTATTTTCTGTTAATAGTTATCTTTATCGAGTTTCAGTATTGGAGTTTGTTTTAATTGCCTAGGTTTCCTACGGAGCGACTTGTTAGGGTTAATTTTACTGTATGATTGTTTCCATTGAAGTAGCATTGCAATTGAATCGAATTTATTTGGGCATAGCTTTGAGCTGGCCTTTTTGTATTGTCTATAGGCATTCATTAAAGAATTCTAGACCGATCCATCGACATATATAACTGAGTTTCGATGTACTATATAGGAACCAGCAGAGAATTTACTTGGATTTTTACAGTTAGTTAGCATGTTGTAGAAGCCATGCAAATTTCAAAAAGCCATTACTGTTAATAAAAGTCCCATTTGCATAATCATTAATTACTATTTGCAGACTTTAAAAAAAAATACTATTTGCAGAATGGAAAGATTTAATATCATGGTCAACCAATTGTTGCTATAAGTTCCTTAAATATTGAGTGCGGTAAAGCACGTTAGAATTTTTGTACAGTATCTTATAATGTTGAATTTCATCATAAAATTTGGAAAAAAAGAAAAATCATAATGTGCATTAGGGCCTTCTGTGTCTTAATCCTTTAAGTTCCATTAAGGCTCAGGAAAAGCACTCCACCAATGTGCTATTATCTTCAGGCTTAATCAATTTTGAGGTTCTGTCAATGTTTTAGTAACAGCTTTTGCCTTTGCCGCTATGGATGAGAATAATTCTGATATTTAATTATAAAATATTTTTTTGGCATTTTGCTGATAGTTGCTATAAATGGTTTGTGCATATAAATGGTCTGTCCTTTTACAATGCATGGTTGCCCTTGTAGTTATCCTTTGTGAAAAACTGTCATGTAAAAGATCATCAAACTTTTCAGTTGTAATGTCTATTACTTCCAGCTGTCGGTGGATGTTCACTCATGTTGCTGCATTATGTGATCTCCAAAATATGGTTTTGCTACTCTATTTTGAGCAAATGGATGTCCTTTTCCTGGATAAACTTTGCTGGTTGTTTTTATCTTATTTCCTTGTAAAGATGCTATTTAGAGTTCAATTCTGTCATAATTATTTCTTTTTATTATGTTTCCTTTTCTTTTTACAGGTGGACCATTGTTGTTGATGGAGCTAGCATTTCTATTAAGAAGTGTTGGTGCTGAAGTTAATTGGGTTACATTTATGAAACCATCTGAAACTGATGAAGTAATATATAGTTTAGAACATAAGATGTTGGACAGAGGAGTGCAGGTAGAAACTTCTCTGGAGTACTGAAATTTATTTGTATATTCATTTATGGTTCCTTTTCCATGTAGTGGTGCAATTTTATATTACTTAATAGGATTGATTGTATTGTATTTGTGAAGGCTTGGATGATTCAACTGTAACTATGTAGTTTCCTTCTAATTAGGCTTTTACCTGTCTTTTCAGGTTTTCTCCGCGTTTGGAAAAGAAGCTATAGATACTGCTTTAAGAGCTGATTTGGTTGTTTTGAACACAGCGGTTGCTGGGAAATGGCTAGATTATGTTCTTAAGGAAGATGTTCACCGTGTTCTGCCTAAGGTGTTGTGGTGGATCCATGAAATGCGAGGCCATTACTTCAAATTAGAGTATGTAAAGCATCTTCCCTCTGTAGCTGGTGCAATGATTGATTCACACGTCACAGCGGAATATTGGAAGAATAGGACTCAAGAGCGGTTGAAGTAAACTTCCAAAATCCTCATGTCTACTATAGTTATGTTTTTGGATAAAACATGTCTACTTTCTCTCTGTGCTTTTGTTGCTTTAAAATATTTAAGGTCATTCCATATGCATTGAAACAGAAACATGCTTTTTCACATTTAGTTTCTCAATAGATAAATTTGAGACTTATTTTTTACCCTTTGATTGACCATTTTGCAGGATTAAAATGCCTGAGACCTATGTTGTTCACCTTGGAAATAGCAATGAACTGATGCAAGTTGCAGAAGACAGTGTGGCTAAAAGGGTTTTGCGTGAACATGTTCGTGAATCGCTTGGAGTGCGCAATGACGATTTACTCTTTGCCTTAATAAATAGTATGCTTTTGATATTTCATCTTGAATAAAATTTTCTGGTCTTTTTCATTTTCCCCAATCAGTGCACCAATTTTTATTCGTTTTAACTTCGTAATTACACACACACACAAAAAAAAAAAATCCTTATTTTAGTTTTGATAAAAGGAGGATTGTTAGAATCAGGTTTGCCATATAACTATTTTATCTGGGAAAGTAATTGGTGAATTTCATTTGATGCCATTTATGCTGTTTCATTGTGTGCTTAATTTTGTTGTTTGGTGAGATTGTCTTTTTGAGAAAAAATGAAAATCATTTAGCTTATTCAATTGCTATGGATTGACACTCCTGTACTCTATCCAACAGAAGATTCTGGTAACAACTGTATTCTGGTTCTGTGGATAACCTTTTACGTGATTTCTTCGTTTCCCCCTTAGTTATAATTATTCCCCCTCTGTCCCAATAAACTTTTTACATTTTGACGTTAAGTGATCAAAATTTAATTGGTATAGATGGAGTATTATTTTCCATTAACCACCTCTCCAATCTACCCCTTGATTTTTTCAGTTCTCTAAGGCAAATCGAAGATTGTATAATGGATGGGGAAACATCTAACTAAAAGGCACATGGTTTTCTGCTATTCATCAATGATGGTACTTGATTACCTTTACACTGCAGGTGTTTCACGAGGAAAAGGGCAGGATCTCTTTCTACGCTCTTTCTACGAGGCCTTACAACTGATCAAGCAAAAGAAAATGCAGGTGCCACCATTGCATGCAGTAATTGTGGGAAGTGACATGAGTGCTCATACGAAACTTGAAATGGAATTACGAGATTATGTAACGCAGAAGAAAATTCAAGATCGTGTTCACTTTGTGAACAAAACTCTAACAGTAGCTCCATATTTAGCTGCCGTAGATGTTCTTGTTCAGAATTCTCAGGTACTATTTCGTTGAAAGAGTTCTCTATTTCAAATATAGTTTCCCTAACCAATGAAATTCATCTAGTTTGTCAGCTTGCTGATATAAAATTTTCTCCCTCAATGTTTGGGGGCTAATAATTTTACAGACACTAATATTAGATGCTAACTCGTACATATCATTACCTCCTGTTGCTATTATAAAATGCAGAGGTAGAACAGAAGAAATATATTTGAATATCCTTCTTTTACCATATCATGTCTTAGTCTTTGTTGACTTGACAAAATTTGATAATTGACTTAATGACATTGGTTATCTGGTGGTTAGAGGGCTAGCATTTCTTATATGGTAATAATCGTTCATACGTCTTTTACTCTTTTTATGTTCATTTTCCAGTTGTTTTTGTAGACTAGTCAGATAATGTCACTGAGAATAACAAAAATTCCGAGGCACAACATTGAGCAATTAGATACTCTAAACATGCTTCGCATGGAAACTTGTAAACAACTCCTTGGAGTCAAAAGTACTGTTTTTTTTTTCTTCATCTAATGGACTTGAAATTCCAGATTAATTTGAGTAGGTTCAAGGGATTGATATGAAGGTTTTGAATTGTTCGGACCTCTGTGTAGCTGATGAACTTTTACAATTTGTTTTCTTTCAATTCTTTTGCACATGATTAGCATTGCATTATACACACTAAGAACACCTTGTTACTCGGGAAAAAGTTGCTTTAAACAGAAAAGGAATCACAAGAAGGTTAATCTTACATGTAGGGACGGGGAGAATGCTTTGGACGGATAACAATCGAAGCAATGGCATTTCAGTTGCCTGTGCTGGTAATCTGTTAACTTTACCTGATTCTTTTTATGTGTTTATTACCTTTTAGTGAGGCTTATGAGCTTATGGCAAATAAAATACTTGGAACACACTCACTGCTCATGTTCTCTAGCCACTAGCCAGTATTCACTTTTATTTATAATGCAAGACAGGGAACAGCTGCCGGGGGCACAACGGAAATAGTAGTGAACGGCACAACAGGTTTATTGCACCCTGCTGGGAAAGAAGGGGTGACAACTCTGGCGAAACATATTGTGAAACTAGCTACGCATGTAGAGAGGAGGCTTACAATAGGAAAGAGAGGGTACGAAAGGGTGAAAGAAAGATTTCTAGAACATCACATGGCAGAGAGAATTGGTGAAGTACTTAAAGAAGTGTTGAGGAAGTCTAAAATCAGATCAAGTAAACACCTTTGACAGTGAAAACCCCCGCCCACCATAAAATTACAATGAGGTATATCCAGTTTTCAATCAACATAATGGAGTGACATCTTTAATTCTGGCCTTTTTCTTTTCTTCTTCTGTCTTCTTTTCAACTAGTTCGCCGTATGTAAATTATTTTACATTGTTATAACACAATGTTCAGTAGCTGTTTATCTGGTCGACAAGTCTTTTAATTTTTACTTGTTTATGGGCATAATACAATTAGATTAGTAAAGAATTCAGCTCAAGAGTGTCTGAGAAGTTCTGGAATGTTACAAGTGAAGAACTCGGTGATATAAAATGGAAAAGTTTAACGAGTACAGTCTCTTTGCCAGCGGCAATTCTGTTTGAACTTGATACATAAGCAATTATTTATAAATAATGCTAGTGCATCACTCTTTTTATTTAAGAGCTTGGAGGTTAGATTTCAGTATCTTGAACTGTGTAAATGGCACATCTACCGGGTAAATTAATGAAATATGCTGAATAGTTTGGTTTTTGGAGGATGCGTTTGGAACATTTTCACTTTGTTATATTTTTTTTTTCGGTTGGAAATTTGAAGTTTATAGATTTTTTTTTTTTTTTTTGTGTTTGAGATAAACATTGTTATAATTTTAAGGTTGAATTTACGACGATGCTATAGAGCATAGTGACTTACAAATTTCATCTACCATTTGAGGATGAACCCATCATCTAAGAAGTCAAGATTGCATTGCAACTTAAGGTTCCAGCTCACGCTAATTCTATGGTCACAAGTTGAAGTGTAATTAGGGTTTCAAGTTTACAAAGGTTACGCTGTTAAGGGACAGAGTATAACTGGGGCCTTAGTTGACAGTGGTTATGTGGGCAAAACAATGAGTTTCACCTTATCCGAAATTCATACAAAAGTTTATGATTATAATCAAGTAATTTGTTTTATCTGTCATCACCGAAGGCAGTGAGCTCGTTATTATAATCTGTGACAGAGTTGGGGGCAACAAGATTTTAGCAGGGAGGAGTTACTGTGCGGTGCAGACAAGATGAAACGCGAATTGGGTTGGCAATGGTTGCTTGGTGAAACGTGAATCAGGCCAACATCGGTTGCTTGGAAACCTTGTTGTTGCTAATTTTGTCACAGTTTAATGTAATGGGTTTGACGTCTTTGGTGGGGAAAACGAGTAAGTTGAGTATACTGAAAGGCCTCAGTGCTTTTCGCTATGACTATGATTTTAGATTTCTGTATGGGTTTTATAAAACAACCTCCTTTAATGGGATAAAGCTCGTTGTCGTGCCCGTATAACCATTGTCAACTAGTGCCCCAGTTATACTCCACCGCTTGACAGCATAACCTTCGTAAACTTGAAGCCCTAGTTACACTTCAACCCGTGACCGTATAATCACCGTCAACTAGGATCTCGAGTTATAATGCGATCTCGGCTTCTCAGGCCATGGCTTCATCCTCACATGGCAAGTGAAATTTATAGGTCATCGAGTTACCGTGAATCAAAACACAACTTAAAACTATGATTATGTCTCCCTCAAAGAAAGAAATAAATCTTTAAACTTGGAAATTTCAACACGCAAGAAAAAGAAAAAAAAAACAAATTACAGGAGATTGTGGGTGAGAGAGATGATGAAGGGGATGGAAACTCCTATTTATTTAGGCGAGGGGGCAGGGAGAAAAAATCATGTTTTCAATTTTATCCTGGGATTCCGGGGTTGTAGTGTTTGAAAATTATCCCAAGAATCTCAAGTGCAGAGGCAAAAATTTAGGGTTGGGGTTATGGCTGAAAATTGTCAGATAGAAAATGTGCCCTACAGGATGAGTTTTCAGTTGACATGACAATGAAAGCGCTTCTTACAAGGTTCGTTTTCTTCTGACATTTTAGCTAAAAATGCGTCTTGCAGAGTGCATTTTCTATCTAACCATTTTCAACCCCAACCTTAACCTTGACTTTCTGCCTCTGAACCCGAGATTCTCGGGATAATTTTCGGACACTACAACCTGGGATGAATTTGGAAGACATGATTTTTTTGCCTTATTGAAAATGCCCCTACGTGGAACGATTTCTCCCCCTCTATTTTTAACTCTAACTGTGTACCTCAAACCCCGTGATGCCTGGGCAACATGTGTTAAACATGGAATCGTTTGATGTGCCTCGCGGTATTGTTCTTTATAAAATAAAATCAATACATTCTGTTGGTTTTTTATTCCGACTTTTCGAGTAGATTGTTTCCATAAGAATACTTGGCATTAGGAGAAGAGGGTTATCGTTAAAAACCTGAATTTTGACCTAGTTGTCCAAAAAAGGATAATTTGTTAAATTACGTCTACGTCTTTTAATTTGGATGATGAGAACTATACTTTTTACTATTTTCTCAATTTTAAACATATGAAACAGACTATTTGGTTCAAGATGAGTACACGAGTCAAAGTCGTTATCCATGATGACAGTCAAATTTGTGAGGCCAAAATTGAGCCCATTTTTGTATTAGCCCAATCTAAAGATTTGACTTTCAGCCGAAGCATAACGTTAAAAGAGCTTTGGTAAAAAAATTAGACGAAAAGTGGGGATCTGAAGAAGAATTTCAAACTAAAATGAAAAAGTAACAGAAATGAAAAAAATGATTGGAACTAACCATACGATATGGTCCAAAACAAACCAATTTAATAAATTTATTGCGTAAATTGTAAATAAGTGTACATTTGGGACGTAAAATAAAGTATACAATTTGGTGTCAATAAAAGTGAAACAAGTGCATTTATGAGTGAAAACATTTATTACAACACAGACTAAAATTTAAAAAACTAAAGAATGAAATATTTGAGAAAAATTAAAAATAACATAATCATTGGCGTGCCAAATGTATGCCACAACTGGGTATGCATCGGGTACGCTTAAGGTTCCGTCAAACAAGTTGGGGTAGCAGTTTCTCATCATCTTCGTCTTCATCTTCACCTGAAACTCGATGTTGGTCTTTATCTTCATTTCCTTCCTCCGTGGTTGACTACATTTAGGTCTTAGCCACCCATCGTACATCCCCTTTGTATAAATAGGTTGTTGCGAGGATGACCCATCTTAGTTGAATAACGATGCTGGGGGTGTTTACGACACTTTGGATGAATAACTGTATGGTTTCGCATTACTCAATTGCAGACAAAATGTGGGAATTATCGATGATATTGGATACGTCGGTGTTGTTGGCGGCACTAGTGTGTAATATGGTGCAGTTGATGGCAGTGATGCGAAATATACATTTGGAGAAGGTGTTGCTGTAGTGAATGATGATGCGTGTTATGGTGCTTGTGGAAAATAAATTGGGTTAGCACCAAAAAAATATGAATCATACTAACCAGAAGGTTGCACAACAATCGGGTCCTCGTGTAGAGTTAGAGTAGATGTTGATCCCCCCACGGCATGTTCTCCCGACCTAAGATTGTTAGGTCCTCGTCTTGGACTCCTACGACAACATTGCCTACTTCTTTCCACATTTGGCAGTAGATACGGCTTACCGTTATACTTGAACCAATCCATGTAATCTGGAGATGTCGCTAACTCCGATGTGAGAAATGGTTCACGCATTGGCAAGTATGTAACACCCCATACCCAACCCATTCGTCGGATCTGAAGTATAGGGTGCTACACTCAATTATCCAGAATTAATTAACTAATTCTCATTGCAATCTGAAATTCATATTCATTGAGAACAAGTATTACTGAAAACACAATCTAATATACATAAATTAACCTTGCAATATTCATAAATTTACGTCCAATTCTTTACTTTAATCTAATATACAAAATATTCGACAAAGTAGTCTTTAACATGATGGATATTTGCTTCGGTTTGAAAATAACATTTTGAACATAACTAACTACATCTACGACTCTGACCCTGAGACTCTGCCTCTGGGTCGCCCTATTGTATGTATATTACAACTTCCTAAACACGACGAATTTTGGCCTAGTCATTCTTTGAATCCTTGCAATTCCTTTTTTACCTGCAATACATAATGATGCATACGTAAGTTCAAATGAACTTAGTGAGTTATTCATACCTTCCATCAACAAAATACTATTAAGCTGACGCTTCATAATTTAGAATTAAAGTTTGATTGCCTGTACTAGGACGATTCGCTAATCTCTTTGGCGTAGTATCTACATCACACGGGCTGACTCACTTGTACTTGGTACATTATCCTCAAAAACACCATCGCTTATTTACTTGCGCATCCTGGAGGACAATTCATCTTACTCGGTTGTCTTTAGTTTATTACGGACGATTGAAAACAGAAAATTTTGTATTCGAAAATCATAGCCTTGCACATAAAATTCTCTTACTAATGAGACTTCGCAAATGTAATATCAGAGTAAAGATAAACTTTTGACCTCTTAGCGGATTATCCCTATGAATTCTATCTTCATTAGCTGTCTTTGCGGACTCGAATGATACGAGTCAAAGAGGTGACACTCAAGGGGTTGTTTTTCCTTGTGGTCCAATCACTCGAAGCTAGGCACGACAATTAAAATCAAAGATGAATGCTTTTGTCCAAGACTTTGTTGCTACAAATTTAATTCATCATGTTCGTGACATTGACAAATACGGGAATGCAATTCACTGGACCAATCTTGGAATAGTGAAAGCCCATAAATTGGTGGATTAATCTTTTATGTATCTTATTATTATTATTATTTACTTAATTCTCATTGGTTGGGACACATCATTTATGAGTTAAGTAATTTTATTGGTTAGGTTATTATTTATTTATTTTCTTAGATAATTTTAAAGAGTTTTATTAGGATTCAATTACCCTTTAAAGAGTTTTTATTAGGATTCAATTACTCTTGTAATTTGTCTATAAATATGCTTGTTTTCTACACATTGGAGGATATATAAAAAAAGAGAGTATTTGTTTTCTTCCAAATTTGTGTGAGGCAAATTTTTGAGAGTAGAGTGATTCTTCTCTTGCTATTTAGTTAGGAGTTTGTTACTTTCG
This sequence comes from Gossypium raimondii, assembly GCF_025698545.1. Taxonomy (NCBI): domain Eukaryota; kingdom Viridiplantae; phylum Streptophyta; class Magnoliopsida; order Malvales; family Malvaceae; genus Gossypium; species Gossypium raimondii. The sequence goes on along the minus strand of NC_068575.1, from coordinate 43,250,839 downwards.
AGGGTATTTCGGAGTTACAAATATTCAAATTTCTTTCCCGTTCATCGGTGTTTCTAGAGGTTCTTCTTCTAGGGGTTTCGTAGGGAGCCGCTCAATTATTGGCATTTTTGGTTGCAAGTTAACCAAGGGTTCCATAGGGCAAATCTATCCTTTTATTATTATTATTATTTAACTAATTTTATTTATTCTCGTTTTTATTTCTAATTTGTGTTTCTCTTGTGTCTAGGTCCGGGGTTCCGCATCAGTATGCATCACTTCCTTGAGAGGAAATCCTTACAGATTCTTACTTGCGAACTAAAGAAAACCCATAAATGATACTCATAGTGTGTCTTGTACCAATAAACATATATAACCAAGTAAGACAATCTCGACGAATAGTCCCTGTTGCAGATTGTTATTAGCGGCTAATCCTAACGAACTCAGATTCGTATTATGATCTTCACAGATTCTTGTTTTAGACAAGTCTGCGAATTCATGCTTTACGAAACATACTGATAGATTCATAAGGAAAACCCCATTTACGGTTTAAGAAAGAAAATCAACTCATCTCAATCAAACAGGCAAATCTAGCGGATCATTGTATCTTGCCTTAGTCTCGCAATAACAGATAACCCCTTTCACAGTAGTCCACTTTTAGAAACAGAAAACATGTAGGTGAATTCTTAAGAGCGAATCCCCTATTATAGAATCATACACGTAAGATAGTCTTGACGGACTGTCATATCATGCACATATGGACTCGTATTAACATATAGATTATTCTTGGTGGACCCTTTCAAGTGGATCCCATATTTGCGGAGACATAAATGTGAATACAGATGCACAGATTCTCATACGTGATTTTATCTCGCAAACCTCCACTGGAATATGCCACCTCAGCAAGTTAGGTGAATTCATATGCGAACTGCATCGTGGATCTCTTTGGATCCTACTATGGACATGGAAATGCATTTATTTAAACGTCCCATAAAGGGTTCTATATTGGTGCGCACATTTCTTCATACAATTTGCCCAAACCTCCACAAAGCCACATATCGTTTATATTCAATTTTGATATAGTTCGCCCGAACCTCCACAAATCCTCTGTGTTAATTCAAATACTTATGTGTTCCCTATAAGGTCGGGGCATTCACCAATCATAATTTGCACTTATATGTCATATTGAAGGCAAATCTCGTATCATATTCCCTTCTCCGTCTTCTATTTCAATCACATTTCGACAACCCTCCACAATTCCGTATAATTTATACACATGCATTTTACCAACACTATTGTTTATGCACAACACACATCATGTCAAATGTTTCACACATTTTCATATCAACACATCAGGCCTCATGATACATCAATATTCAGTTACGAAAAACCTCATCATTTACACAATATTCAGCTACAAAATTCATCATCTTAGGACAGAAGTTATAGACCCAACAAACAATACCGAATGTAAACATTTATTTAAGGTTTGAGTTTTGGAACTCACTTGGAGGTTGACGCTAAAACCATCTACTTACTTTCCTTCGCTACCCGAGCCTCCAACTTACAAATTATAACAACCATTTTAGAATCTCCAACGAAGATATTTCATTATCATAAAAACTAGAATTTTTTTTGCATGCAGAGGTCATTAAAATGATTATGCACCACTTAATCCAAAACAAAATCAATGGATAGCTGAGATCCTTAACGCTCATTCCCTTTCTTAAATCTGGAAGCATAGAAAGGTTAGGAAGCTTCCCAGCTTGAGAAATCATCAGTTACTTATGCACAAACTTTAGCTACCTTTTTCCATACAAACTTGTAACACCCTATACTCGGTCCAATCGTCGGACCCAAGCTATAGGATGTTGCAACAGTAAACCGAAACATTCACAAGTAGTTTATTCAATAATACTCAATAATCAATTAATACAAGTTAATTCCATGTTAAACATGCATTACAATCAAAACCAAATCTTAATCGGGATTACGAAAGCTTTTGAGCAAGTTTGGAACAAAATTAGGACCAATTTGAAACATTTACAAAATAATATGCATAAATAAAAAATAGGGGTCACACGGCCGTGTAACTCACTGTGGCTGTGTAAACTAAAAATCACCTTGAACGTATAGCACACATGACCGTATGATAGCCCGTGTGCAATGTAAATGACCTATTTGAGCAAGCTTTCATACCATTTCCTCAAGTAAACTATAATGTCATTTCATGCTATTCAAACCAACACCAAAAATGCATAGTTCAAAGCCCAAAATACCAATTCACCTAATCATTTTATCAAACAACCAATATGCCCTCATTGGCACCAACAAATCAATAACTCAAATCAAACACAATTCAAACCAAGTCTTACACCATTTCATACCACAATTCAATTCACATGCATATTACTAATTAAACTTTGTCATTTCTTTAACATTTAAACATACTTAACTTAGAAAATACCATGTATCCAATATCAAACCACAACCATATATTTACATATACAAGGTTATTATAGTAAACAGACTTTAACTAGCTTAAGTTCATTCAACCTATGTACATGCCACAAGTAGTCAATTTCAAACATAAAAAATCTACCAAATTGAAAGATGGTGGATGTGAGCTTGTTACTGATTTGATCGACACATTCCGGACGTCTAAAATTTACAGAAAAAATAGTAACACGATAAGTATTATAAAATAATTAGTAAGCTCATAAAATATAAATGAATTGCTTACCTTAATCATTTAACAAATACATGAATTAATATGAAATAATTTCACCTATCATGGCATCCAAAAACAACATCAATCAAGTAAGGTTTAAACCAAATCCTCATACATAAACTCAAAAGGTGAAACACCACATTCAACTTAAAATACAACATGAATTCACATTCTAATTTATCACCTTGTTCCCATTCACCATTTAATTTGCATCATATATCCTTATCAAGTTTCAAACAACATTATTAAACATATAAGGTTTTGAGTTCAATCATATATACACCCATAGTTGTTTACATTTTCATTTCAAATCATCTTATATCTTATATCCAAATCATATACATTACTTTGCCAACATTTGATAAATCATCACCTTTTCATTTACAATTTTATCCGATGAATCTCTCTAAAAGAACTCGATACAAAGGTGCAAATAACGTTTGATGCTTATCCGAGCTAATCATATACATCAGTGTCAGGTTACTTGTCCGGGCTAAACCTTTAACGATACAATAAAAAGACTAGCCAAGACTGTATATACATGTAAGATTACCAGTCCAAGCTAAACCTTTAAAATGACAACATATTACTAGTCCAAGCTAAATCTGTGTCACAAGTATCTTCGAGTCTGCAACAAATGCTAGAGCTCGGTACCATCGAAAATCAACTTGTACCCTCGAGTACGAGACTTTTACTAAGTTCATCGGGATTTAACCTTAACATTTTCATTTCGTATCAATCTATTTTAATTAAATTAAATCCTCAATTTATGTAACAATTCATATACAATTCAAACTATTAATAAAACATTAATATACATTCAGATAATATTTAAGATTCAAAATATCAATATCAATCTCATAATACTACTCAAATTCATTCTTAAAATCTTTAAATTTTATTTTACACAATTTCATAAAATTTTACATTTTATTCAATTTAGTCCCTAAGATTGAAACAAACATAATTTTCACAATTGAACTTTATTTTTCATTCCAATTTCAATTATGTCCTTCTATAACCCTAAAAAAAATCTAATTTTACAGAAATTTAATGTCACTTTTGATAATTTCACAAGTCCCTAAATGCAAAATTAACAAAACTTACTTTATCAAATAGTCCTTAAACATTACATAGCTTCTAAATGTATCATTTTCTATCAAAAAAATTTAAGATTCATCAATGGCAAGTTTTGAAATCAGAGTTACGGGTTAGCTGAACCTAGTTGCAACGATCTAAAAAATATAAAAATTACAAGAAACAGATTAAAACCGGCTTACCAAATTTGAATAACAAGCTTCGACGAAAGATTGGCTTACTCATCCATGGAGAATCGGTAGTGAAGGGGAAAATAAAGATGATAATGTCTTTTCCTTTCTTTTTTTTTTTTTGTCTTTTTATGTTTTATAATATTTACTTAACTATTTAATTTAATTGAACATTAAAATAACATATAATTTAACAAATAATAAGCATTGACCATCCCCCACATTCAAAAGGTGGTAAATTGTCACTTTAGACCTTAAACAAACATTAATTATGCATTTTAGCTAATAAAAATCAATAGCGATAAACTTTTACGTCTTTTATAATTTAGTTCTTTTTCCTTAATTAACTATACAAATGTTAAAATTTTCGGGCCAAAATTAAATACACCTAATATAACAACTTCGTAAATATTTAGGGGACAACCCATTTGTACTTCACGAGGTCCACTTGTACTTAAATAATTATAAAAAACCACTTGACTTTAGGGACAACCCACTTGTACTTAACTAATTATCTAGATAAATAAAATTATCAAATAAAAATTCACCATATCATAATACTTAACTCATAAATATTAATTAATAATATTTATAAACTCACTCGTCGGAATTGTGATTCTGAAATCACTATTTCTGACACCACTGAAAAACGGGTTGTTACAAGACTGTTCCTTAAACTTTCTTTCTTTCAATTTAGACCAATGAAAAAGATGAAGAAAGAACAGAAAAATGAGAGAATCACACCGAAAAATAACGTCTCTCCATTATGTACTACTCACGCACTTACTTCATCGATCTCGAATTCAACAGCCAAGTGTACTCATCCATAATCATCATGTCTCCCACTAAGAAACTTCCAAATTCAAACTTAACAAAACCAAGGTTGAAATCCAACCTTTCCACAACCAACCCGCCAATTTTTCTTATTTCCTTTAATATCCGCTCAATTTGTAAACTTTTCAAATTAATCCCCAAGGTCACTATTCTAATTAGAACTTAACATTTCGGGTGAGTAATCGTACATATGCTACTAAATCTCGATATACTTATTGTGGAATGTTGGCCAATCTTCCTCGAGTCTCCTTTGCAAGTTGATCTTGTGTAGGTCATCAAGCTCCTAGGGTGGCAGCGAAATACGTTGCGTACACTTGAATTGCCACATCATTCGGTCAAATTGCATCTCGATTCTTGCAAAGATTATCAATGACACTTTGACGTGTCAGATGTTGCAATTGGCCGAAAATTCAGTCGGGTCATATTCTTGAATTCTCGAATCCGTATATGACATCCATACAAATTGCAGAACAAATTTATAAACTTTAGCACATGCCTAATATTTAATTTCAAATGTTGGAATAAATATTATATAACTTTAAATGTCATAAACTAACCTCTTCTTTGAATTGTTAATCTAAAGCTAATCGGATATCCTCGAGCTCGGTCCTATACCTATGTGTCTCGAGTGATTGTTCCACCTATTCAAATAATATGTTTTTTCAAAATTACATATGAAAAAATATTAGGATAATGATATTACCAAAAGAATTTTACCATATTATGAGTGGGAATCATAAGGGGGTCCACTCGGGGTCGTAAAAATGGTAGTCGATACCATACCCACAATTTAAGAAGGAGCATGCAACCGTCGATTTTAACTTTTTCTAGTTTCGTCGCTCGACACATTTCTCGGTACAATGTTACCAATACCGCTGATCCCCAACTAAGTCATCTCGCTTATTTCAAGTCAACTAGTAGTAGTATCCACCTTAAATGTACCAAATTTCAAGATTTATCTGGCATAGGTAGACCCTCGATCAACCTCAACATGAATGTGCACGCGAATTGTTTTTTTTCAACATCACTCGCAGAGGCCTCGATATGTTTGAAGTTGTCCTCCAACCATCCCATCTAGATCTGGCTACCCCTAAACTTGTTCAACACCTTCCCTAGTAGTTGCTTGCATCTTGCACTCCAATCAACACTCGCCACTGGCCCTGTAACGACTTCCCCATCGACTGGTAGACTGAATTGTAAACCAACGTTCTCGAGTGTAATAGTATACTCACCACAGGGAAGATGAAATGTGTGCGTCTCCGACCTCCATCTTTCAACCAAAGCACTAATAAGTGGGGGATCAAATTTAGTCCCTCGAGCATAGGGGTGAGCATTCGTTCGAATCGAATCAAATGAAAAAATTTTGAGTTAATCGAGTTGACAAATCATATTTTATCATCCTAATTTGATTTGAAATTTTCTTGAATCGAGTCGAGTGAGATGGACTTTGAATCGAATCGAATATATTTGTTCGAGTTAAATTTAAAAAAATGACTTTGGGTCATTGTAACCACTGCCACCCACAGTAATTAAATTTGTCTACTATAATCAAATTATTTATTAAATTTCATCCCCTCATAATTTATTTATTAATCTTTTATATACGAGTTAGAGTTTTTACTTGCTTAGTTACTTCAATTATCTTATGATTCTTGTCACTATGTATTTTGAAATTTAAAAATATATTAAAAGTAAAAATGTGATTTTTTAGTAAAATTTATCTTAAAGATAAAATGTGAAATTGATACCAACATCAAATTTTAACACAAATATTTTATGGCATCATCAATAATTCAATTTTAACAAAAAATTATAAAGATTCAATATGATTAAACAATTCAATAATATAAATAGTACAACATATGAAATTTAATTTAATAATATAAATAGTATATATAAATAAAATTATTATTTAGGTTTAGATTTTTTTTTTGGATAATTTTGATTTTTGATTTAGGGGTAAATGGTGAAAAGTAAAAGCTTAAAGAGGAAAATAAAAAGTTTTGAGGGTTTGGGGGAGTAAAATTTGGGGGGGAAATGGGTTTGGAGTAGACCCAGGAAGTAAAAGTTTTGGGGAAAAATAAAAAAATTTAGGGGTTTGGGGTAAAAATGTAAAATATTATAGTTTGGTATTCGCTTTATTCAAATTTGAAAACTTAACTGGATTCAAACAAATTCGAGTTGACTCGAATAATTTGATTTGTTTAACTCTAAATTTGAATTTTTTTCGAGTTAAATCGAGTTTTGCTCACCCTTACCCGAGAATACGAGCCACGTTCATAGGTCATGCCGGCCTAAGCTTGATATTAATATATTTTATGCTTGCTCAAGCCTAGCCCAACCCAAAATTCGGGCCTAAAATTTTGTCCAAACCCACCCATATTTGCAAAAGACTAAGCCAAGCTCATTTTAGGCCCGCTCATATTATTTTTAAATTTTTTAAAATATTTATATTGTTTTATTTTAATATTTAATAATTTTTTACATTTTTTATTTATTAAATTTTTTTATATAATCATCTTAACATTTTTTTTAATTTACATGAGTAGTATTATATATTTAGTATAGATTTATTTTTTTTAATGTTTCCAAATTACATAATATATAAAAATAGCATTGAACTATTACAAACTTAAAATAGTTCGGGCTTGAATGTTCAAGCTCAAGCCCGACCTATATTTTAAATGGGTTCAATTTTTTTGTCCAAGCCCATTTTTCTAGTCTAATATTTTTGCCCAAGCCCTCTCGAATTTCGGGCGGACCTTCGGGCTTGTGCGGATGGCCCGACTCATGAACATGTCTAACCACGTATAAGAATCCTGCATTTCACGACTCATGAACAGGTCTAACCACGTATAAGAATCCTGCATTTCACGAATCTTGCATTTCACAAGTGTCCATAAATGACAGATGCACTTACACTTAGTTTCCAAAATCTAATCTTCGATTTAGGTATATAAATCAATATAATTAACTAATTAAAATTAAATAATTTAAAAATATTCTTCATCCAAACTGATATAAATTAATTTGTCATTTTATAAAATATAATAAATAAAATAAAATTGAAGAGAATAGGATTAATTTAAAACGAAATTATAGAAAGAATTAAGTTTCAATTAAAAATAATAAGAAGTTTCAATTGAAAAGAATAAAGTTTTCGAAGGATTTATATTAAAAAAAATAAAAAGACTGTTGTAGATATTAGGAGAAGAAAACACGCTTTTGACAAATACAAAAAAGCAACCTATTTACATAAATATTAAAACTTCAGCATGTTTAATTGATTTATCCCTCCATCTACCTCCCAAATTCTTAATAAATACCTCCAACACAAACTGTCTTTCAGGATATCACCTCATTTCCGTTCTCGCACAGTGCTGCTATATCCTCACCCAAAACCCCAATGGAACAGGTCCCCATGTTTTTAACCAGGTTAAATACCCTTTGGAATTCGTGGATAATGTTCACAAAGTACCATAAGGAATCAGTTGTGGACTTAGGCTTGGTAGCCTACTTAGTTTTACTCTCAACGAGAAACGAAAAAAAAAATTCTAGGATTTCGCTTTGAAACCATTAAGTTCAGCAAAAATACATATTACGAAAGCAGCTTTGGGGGAACCCCAGACCTTAACCGAACAGAATTCGTAGCATGTTACAGGTCAAACCTTGCTATTGCATCTATATTATATCATATATAATATATTCCATATGATCATTACTCCTTTTTTATTCACCTTTTGCTCTATGAAAAACGATTTGTAAGCTGAAGGCAAATGAGAAATCAGAAGTTCGAGATACGATGGAAGTCAAACATCTCCTTTTAAGTATAGTCTTAAGAGATACAAGAGTCTTCATTGCTGCAAGTTATTTAATTAACGCTTATATAACTAGTAGGAAATAGCCGACCAAAGGCAGCTAATCAAGGGTTGTGGTGACCAGGGAGCTTCTCCTTGATCTTGTCCATCACTCCTTTCTTCTCGTGGTGCTGCTGGTGATACGTAGGCCCCTGCCCTGGGGTTGTAGTTGAGGTGGCCTGAGATTGATGCTCTTTGTTACCTGGTATCTTCTCCTTTAGCCTCTGTTTCAGTCCCTTCTTCTTCTTCCCCGTTCCTTCGTCTTCCGAAGACTGCATGGTGCATGCAATGCATTATAATCTTTTATTTCGTTATTTATTAAAAGTTGCTACACATGATATCATCGATTTATTTGACTTACTGAGCTCGAGCTAGAGGAACTTCCAGTACGATGGAGTCCATGATGGCCTCCGTGATGATGTCCACCGATCCCTAGAATTCCACGGCCAGTCTCCTGAGTCGGGATTGGGTTGCCGTACTCGTCTGTCCGGCGAGTTGGGTTGCCATATGCGTCAGTTTGCGTAACTTCGGGAGCAGAATATTGATTCTGAAAGTGTGCCATAATTTTTTCTTTTCAAGTTTGATTATAAAACCTAAGACAAGAACAATGACAACTGCTTGAAAAAGAAAAGAGCTCTCGGTGGAAAGGTGATATGGGTGAAGTAGGGTTTTATAGGAGAGAAAATATAAAGTGTAGTAGCAAGTCGCCATGCCACCAAGTGTTTATGCGATTGCCACGTTAATGTTGGAAGCTAAGTGTCACGAAATAGCTAAAGACAAGTGTTGGAGATGTTGGCTTGCATTTAGATAAGATCCCCCATTTATACACATTCTACGCACTTAGACATTGTAAAACGAGTTTTTCTTTTTAACCAAAATTTATCTTTTAAAATTCTTTATGTCCTATACTAAAAGTTTAAGATATTTAAGTTTAATCCAACATCAATTCTATTGTAAAATTTAAAAAACAATGTATATTTTTTAAAATAACGAATATTTATATTTTTCAATAATTTTTAATTTTATTAAACTATAAATTTTAAAATAATAATTAAGTTAAGAGATTTAAAATCCTTGGGACATGGGTTTCATCCCGTCTGTATTGATTTTGTATATTTTATATCTTTTTTCTTTCAACAACAACATGAGTTAAGGGCCATTAAATTAAAATAGAAATTTTCTCGTTTAAGTTTTTTAATTTTTTAAAGTTTAAATTAATAAAATAAAATTTTAATTTAATATTTTAAAATTATAAAGATATATACTATTAAAATGATAAAATTATATTTAAACTATTATAAAAATTTAATTTAATTTCGGTCTTCTTAACAAAAATTTCTAACTTCATCCCTATCGTATCACATCATAGTATTAAATAAGTTATGATAATTCAATTCTTTCTAATACATTTTCTAGTTTAGTCTTTTCAAATTCCTAACTAAATCTATAACTTACACTCAATCTATAACAGCATCAAATGGTGTTCATTAAAATATGTCACTACCAAAAATAAAATTGTGATTACTTATATACAAAATATCAAAATTTTCATAAAAGATAATGAATTATTATGTATATACAAAATTATATGCAGTTATAATATTTTTAAGAAAATGAAAACATGATACAATCATTTTAATTTTTTAAAAAGATGAATTATTATTATTATAAATATACAAAATATGTTTTGAATTAAAACACAAAATCAACATGATATTAATAAAAGAATTATTTTCTAAATTCTATTACTATAAATAATTATACAAAATATGATATGATGTGAAAAATAGCATAGATACAATTATACATGCTAAATCTATATGAAATAAATAATAAATTCATAAATACAAATATAATATTGTTACATGTCTTGTGACTTGGTCTGAATGGCGACCCGACTAGGGAAACCCGAACAGCTCGCCATCCCTCTGCTGTCCACAGCTCACCATTCCCTAGTCCGCCTAATGTCCACAGCTCGCCTTCTCCCACATCCATAACTCACCATCCTCCTGTCCGCATAATGTCCACAGCTCGCCTTCTCCCGCGTCCACAGCTCGCCATCTCCCACGTCCACAATTCGCCATCCCCCTATTCACTTGATGTCCACAGCTTGCCATCCCCCTGTCCGCCTGATGTCCACAGCTTGCCTTCTCTTGCATCCATAGCTCACCATTCCCCTGTTCGTCTGATGTCCACAACTCGCCATCCTCTCGTCCGCCAGATGGCCACAGCTTGTCATCTCCTTATTCATACACCCACAAGGATACCTCTTCGAGGAACCCCTCAGAGGGTACGTGTCAAGTCTAAGGGGATACCATGTCCTCGTGCATGGCACCTAGTTATCTCCTAACACGTCCCATCAAAGAACCATGCCTTATAAATGCGAGTAATCCCATAAGAGGGGAAGGAAAACAGAACCATCAACAAATATAAAAAACCACTTGCATGGCAAGCAATGGTAAGAAGAGAGAGTCAATTCTATAAATTAGGTGCCTATGACTTGAGATTTCAAAATGATATTATAAGAGAGAAGGAAGCATTAACTAAACATCAAATTTAAAATTAAATAGTAAAAGTGTTTTATTACCCTACCATAAACTCATTTTTAAATAAAATGTTAAAGTTAATGGCAGTAACTATCACCTTTATTTTAAATTAAGATTTAAATTTTAATTTATTTTAACTACATCTCTAAATTATTGAGGTTATATTAATTAGTTTTTTTTGTTATTAAAATCATTGATTTAACTATTAAATGATACAACAAATCTCATATGATATAATTTAAAATGAAAATTTTAAAAATCTTAATTTTGAGGTTTTCAAAATTTTTATAGAAAGTTTTACCGTTCACTCTTTTCTTTTCAATTGTATTTTATTTGTACTTTTAAAATTTATGTGATAACGTTCTATTTTTAATATTTTATTTTAAATTTAACTACACATGTAATGTAATGATTAAATTAATGGCTTTAGTAACATTAATAGTTTAAAATTTTAATTAAAATATTTTGCGGTTTGCATCCAATAAATTACTTATTTATTAGAGTCCGAAGAATTGCTTTGTTGTAGACTTCGAAAGTACTTCGGTTAGGTCACTTTGGATACATTGCACCTGTGGTGCCTTTAAAAACTTTTTAATCTCACCATACCGTCAGTTAAGAGTTGTTTGGGTGAGTCACTCAACAATAAATTTTCTTACAATATTTCAAAATTATAAACATTGATTTTAATCTAATCGCTTCTTTTATTACCATAAAATTCTTAGCCTAGGATTGGCTAGCTTAACCTAAGCCCACTAATCAAACTGCCGTCTATACCCAAATGGAATGAGAATTTCAGATTAACTGAAAATATAAAAGATTAAATCGTTGTTTTGGTCATGATTTTTTAATTTTAGTTTTAACTCACTCATCCAAATAGCTTTGGCTCTAATGGTCAAACATTTTTTTTTGCGAATACAATAACAATCAACCCGTTATACTTGCAAAGCTCCTTGTAATAACAATAGCTTTGATACTTCATCATTTGTCGACTTAGTCATAAGATCAACATCCGAATTTTGCGTTCTCCAATTACGCTTAAGGAGGCAGCCAATTCAACCAACTTTACTTGAATCAGCTCCAGCTCCTTTCAAGGTCTCCACTAAAAGTGCATTATCACATTCAAGCTCTACTTGTCTGAATCCCTTTTCCCATGCTATACTTAGGCCTTCATAAATGGCACATGCTTCAATCTAAAATCACCACCATGGAAAACCCGCATAACCATTTTGCATTCACATCTCTGAATACACCCCCTGCCGACGCCCAATTATTAATATCAGAAAAACTCCATCCCAGCCAATCCCAGGCGATGACTAGTAAGTCTTTGATACCGAAGGATTCGATTGCAGTCAGCCAATCTCATACAACACTTGTATCAACAATTTTTTCCACACAGTTATAGCCATTAGCAAAGATAAAAAAATTACGATCTTTCCACAGAAGCCAACTTAAAATCGAGTATAAGGAATGCCACTCAAAATTCTTAGACCCCCATCATTTTGTGCTTTTTAAGTTCCACTTCAACCAATCATTAAGTAACATAGAAAAGAACGATAAATTAGCACTTGCTGGAATTATAGATAACCAAACCATTCTTGAAAAAGGACAATCTCTAATTGCATGAAGACCTGATTCCAACACTGCTCCACATCTTGGACAGTGTCCTTCATTAGACATTTGTCTCCTTGTTCTCTTGCCATTAGTCAATAATCTGTCCTGGCAAAAGGTCCAAAGGAATACACGAACTCTTTGAGGCACTTTAGCTTTCCAAATTAATTTCCAACAAGAAGAACCAACGCCACAAACAGGATGACACAAATTCCTGTAGGTTACAACACTTGAGAACTTGTCCATAGACATCCATTTCCAAGCCAGTCTATCTGTTCCTGCGGCAACAGAAGGAGAAATCATAGAAAAAATGATCTTCACAATGTTTTCAGGAAGGAAACTATATAACCGATGCCAATCCCATCCCCCACTATTAGTCACAAAATCACAGACACCTAAAGTATAATTAGGATTCCCAGTACAAACATAAAGATCCCTAAGTTTGCCAACATGTTGAACCCATGCATCATTCTAGAAATTTGTGAGTCGACCATCACCTATAGTCCAAAACACATTACCTACAACATTCGCCTAAACCTTCATCAGAGATCGCCAAATATACAAACAATTACTCCTTTTTATGGACAACGGAAGGACCCCTTGAACTTTATATTTACTTTTCAATAATTGAACCCACATTACTTCCGTACGAGAAAGAATCTGGAAACCCAATATCAATAAGAAAATCTTATTCTAAACAAATAAGTTCTGAAGTCCAAGGCCTCCATTCTCAAGAGGACGACATCAATTTTCCCAATAAACTAAAGCTGCTTTCTTGGACTGAGATGTCGAACCCCAAATGAAGTTACGAGCTAACTTCTCAATTTCACTACAGATAGAGAGAGGAATGTGAATGGTACCCATAGAATGATTGGGTATACTAAACAACATTGATTTAACCAACGTGATTCTACCCGCTAAAGAAAGCTTACTAGCTTCCCAACCATTCAACTTACTTCAAACTCTATTAAGCACAAAATCAAAAGTATTATACGTAACACAGGAATCTAACAAAGGCATGCTAAGATAGTTCCCAAGGTCATCCACACAAGTAAATCCAATTTCTCTACAAATCCCTATAACGACTGTACTCGGACTATTCGGAGAGAAAAAAACCTGCAACTTTCCTCTATTCACTTTCTAGCCCGAAAAATGACAAAATGTACGGAGGATATCATTCACCTAACTTACTTGAGTCAAGTTGGCTTCATAGAAGAGAATGAGATCGTCAGCGAAAAATAGGTGAGAAAGTACAGGACCCCCTCTTGAAAGAAAGATCGGAGACCAACATCCACATCCTACAGCCTCATCAATTAAATGCCTCAGTCTTTCCATGCAAAGAACAAACAAGTATGGAGATAGTGGGTCACCTTGTCTCAAACCGCACATCAGGCAAAAACTTTCCGTGATACTACCATTCCATAGAATCTGGAAAGATGCAGACGAAACATAGTTCTTAATCACTGATACCAGAAATCTAGGTAGGCCCCACCTCCAAAAATGTGTCTTCCAGAAAATCCCACATGATCCTATCATAAGTCTTCTCTAAATCGATCTTCAAAGCCATCCGATAATTCTGACCCTTGGAACACATCATAGAGTGAACGACTTCCTAAGCAACCACAACATTATCTGTAATATACCTTCCTGCAACAAAGCTAGCTTTGTTCTGATCAGTGAGCTTCATCATCAAATGCCTCAGTCTGTTAACTATCATTTTCTTTAAAATCTTATAAACCACCGTACATAGGCTAATCAGCCTAAACTAAGAAATCCTCTTCGACCCTTGAAATTTTGGCAATAAAATAATCAACATTTTATTAATCGTATGATCAACAAGCACCTCCCATGATGTGCCTAACCATATAACAAATGGAGGCACCAACAATGTCCTAGTTTGCCTAATAGAATTTAGCATGGAAACCGTTAATTCCGGGAGCCTTTAAGGGTACCATGCTAAAAATAGCTTTACGAATTTCATCATCATTTATAGTAAGCTTTAAACATTACATATCAGCCATGGGTATCGATGGGAACTTACCTTGGCTAGGAAGAGAACCATTGATCGAATATTCAGTTGCAAACAAGTCTTTGAAGTATTGCACAACACGATGTTTCAAGGAAACATCATCAAAACACCATTCATCATTTTTAATCGTCAAACCTTTAATCTTATTTCTCCTCCGTCTTGCTAGAGTACGACCATGGAAATAGCTTGTATTTCTGTCGCCATGTGAAAGCCAATTCGATCTAGATTTCTAGAACCATAGTAATTCCTCAGGGTAAAAAATTTCTTCAACCTCAAGTCTTAATTGTAATTCACATTCTCGGAGGTGCACGATGACCATAAATTAAAAATTTTTTGCACCATGTTCAGTTCCGAGATAAGGTTCCGCTTGCGAATAAAGATATTTCTATAAACCCATTTGTTCCAATCTTGTACCACATTCTGAAAACATTTTAAATTCCTCACAATACCATCATCAGATCTCCAAGTTTTCTTCACAAGGTCATTTAACTTGGCATGAAGCATCCAACTAGCTAGACACCAAAATAGGATAATGATCTGATTTTAGTCTATGAAGATTACGGACAACATAATTGGGCACAAAGAAGTCTCATTCAAAGTTACAAATTTCCTACTCAAGACGCTGAGATAGATTCCCTCAACTCTAAGTGAATTGCGGGCCACTATAGCTCAAATCCCAAATCTTATAGTCAAACAAGAATGACTGAAACCACTTGCAACCAAGCCGTGTCTAAGAAGCACTTCCAACCCTTTTCGACCCATTTAACACCGAGTTAAAATCACCAGCAATTAGCCACGATTCAGAAATCGAGTTCGCCATAACACCTAAAATATACCAGAAATCTTTCTTTTGCCTTTACTGTGGACTAGCATAAACCGTAGTGCAAAGGAAACTATAAGAGTCATTCTCGCTACAAACCATTATATGAACCATTTGAGGGTGAATAGCTAGAATATCAATTGAAACTACCTCATTCCAAAGGATCCAAATACAACCGTTAAAAACATTAGCTTCAATCCTACATGATCGGGCCATTCTGATTTGAGAAATAATTCTGTCAGCACATGCACCATCCGTTCAGGTTTCAAATAGACAAATAATCTCTGGTTAAATCTCCCTTCGATACTCAAAAATAAAGTTACAGAAGCGTGGATGACCCTCACCTTGACAATTCCAAAAAATGATTTTTGTATCTATATATAAAATAACAAAAGAGAAACCTAGCAGCAACAAAACTGTTAGCAGCTAACCTTGGCGTTAGTCGAATCTAATTGACCCACCGGTTCATCATTTTTTGGGTTTTCAGCTAAAATCTCCATGGTTACATGACCATGCTTCAACCCAAAAATTATGCCCTCCATAGCTGCCACTAAATCCACAGTATCTACTGGCGATTTACTAACTCATTAGGCGGTTTGCGACGTTGTGAATCCCCTTTGGCTGGTAATAAAACTGACAGTCCTTGGAACTCATCGTTAGAAGCTACTCCAAACCGAAAAACCCTATTTTCAATACCCGAATCCATGCCCAAACTTTCCTTGCACAAACCCCTATTTTCTTTTTCACTGCGGACTGCCCGAAACGTTTGATACCTCGATTTATCAAGCTTGGCTATTAAGGATACTGGATGAAATCCCACAATTTGGTCTCCCCCAGTAGATTTGGGGTTAACTGGTCCAATAACCTCTGCAGGTCGCAATCCATTCTATTTGAAGCCCCCCACATTATCACTAATGGGTCTCAAAACTTTCAAGCCCACTTTGGAACCATTTCCATGAATAACACCCTTACCTTTAGCATTCGGTTTATTCTTCCTTGGGCCAGCAATTCGTTTTATGGAATCCACCAGATTTCCACTCTCGTGGCCATTTAATTCCTCTGTCGGTTTGTCAACAATATTCAAAGATTCATCATCAATCACCAGATTTTTCTCCAAAACAGCAAAGCGTGATTAATCTAGAATCACTCCTTGACCTACGCTCCTTGTCTCCCCACTACTCCGGCCTCTCCCTTTGCCGACGCTCTACCAACATCCATGGACCAAAGTCCTCATCATCAACTCTTTTTTGAAGCTCTGATTTTTCATCAACCACAGAAGCACTACTGTTACTAACACTGGACGAAGGAGAATTCATACGCGCACAACTTTCAGTACTGTAACTATAGAGACCACAATTGAAACAAACATTGGGTAAAGATTCATATTCCACACGCTGTGTTTAGCCATTTATCTTCTTTTTGGGAACAAACGATTTCTTAAAATCAACACAAACAGCTAAGCATGCAAACTTCCTCCTCCTGGAAAAGCCTGTGTGCATGTCAAGTTTTACGACCAGGCTAATAACTTATCCGATAGCATGCAGTAAGAAGTCAGAATAACAGCCTTCTGGAAGACTAGGCAGTATTATCCAAACTACCTGAACATCGATTCCAGTTTCAGTGGTAAAGAAGTCTGATGACCAAGGGCGCACCGTTAAATACTAACCATAGACAACGCACGACCCTCCTACCAGTACTCGATTATAGTCCTCCTTATTGTTAAAACGAACCAAGTAAAAATCATTCTTCAAGTCCATCAACTGGATAGGATTCATCGGTTTCCATAAAATATTAGTCTTATTAAGCAAAGCATGAAAACCAATTCTACGACCCAAGAGTTTTAACAATCAGAGTTGTCGACATCTTCCATTCTATAAACTTATGAACTCGATCGAAAAAGTGATTGACAGTATTCCATCCACCATCTCCGTTATCACATCCCCCTTTGGCAATTCAAAAACCTCTTCCATCCTATTTATCTGATCCGGATTCTGAGCCATACCCAACAACGTGGCCTTGTATGAAGCCTTTGCCAAACCAAGATCTGAAATCTGCCATCCATTCTCATCAATCGTGGGATCGTCTGGCTCCGTAGAAACCTCTGATCTCCTACGAACTTTCTTTGTTGCCTTTCTGACATCGTTGTTTAAACTATCAAGTTTTCTGGCCACTGTGACCTCTATTAAGAGAAAATTAGCTATCTATTATCAATACCACTATACTACAAATTATTGGCATAAATAAATATTTTGACTACCACGGGTTTATAGAAACATGAGGTATCCATTTGTCCTAGGTCATAGTTGTTGCAAATGATTTTGGTACTCACTCAGTCGATGTTTCCCATCTATATAATATATATTTATCAACATTAAATAAACCTATTACTTGTAACTAGACTTGAGTATAAGTTTAAATGATTTGAGTAAAATATAGGTTCAAAAATAAGTTGGGATAAAAAATAAAACTCATTTTCTAAACAATTTGGGCCTCAGATGCCTAAAATTTTATCTCCTGATGTTGTTTTGCTATCATTTTGCTATTATATTGCTACTATTTTATTGTTACTGTTTGGATATAGAATAACTCTTATTTTATTATTAATTTTGCTACTAGTTTAAAGGCATTTGATTGCTAATTTGCAATTATCTTAGTATTATTTAAGTATAAATATTTTTTAATATATTTTTAATTTGTTGGGAAACATTTATTTTATTAATTTTAGTGTATTTGATGTATTATATTTTATAAATTTATTTTTACATAAAAAGTAATATAAAACTTTTAATACGGGTGAGCTGATCTCGGGTTTAGCATTTTTTATCTGAGTCGAGTTTAGACAAAATTTTCAACCGAGCTTGAAAATTTACATTAATTTGACACCAACCTGATTCCATCCGGCCAATGATTAATTTTACTTGTAGCTGCTTACCTTTACAAATTAAAAATGCTTCCCAGCCTAATTTGAATACGTAGTGTTTTTTTTATGTCAATCATTTTAATACACAGTCTATTATATTTATTTCTTGCACTCATGCTTGCATTTCAAGTTAACTCGTCGGCATCCTATCCACTCTTACTACCATTAAACGTTTTCCAACTTTTCTTTTTCTTTTTTTAGAAGGTTCATTTCATTTTTACGGATTTAAATACTTTTATTATAATTTTTTTAATAAAAAAATTCATTAATAGATTAAACAGGTAAAAGTGAATAAGGATATAATAAAGAGAACATCTAAACTCCAGCCATCAGATTTATTCAATACACTCAAATCTAGTTTCCTTCCTTAGCTTTCAAGTTAGACAATTTATCAACATTTACAATACGAGCAATAGGAGGAGTACAAACAGTGCAACCCATGTAGTTCACTCTCCATAAAGTGTCTCTTGCCAAAACATGAGCAACGTTATTAGCGTCCTTACAAATCCAACACAAAGAAAAAAATTTAAAAGTATATGTAACGCTCTCTACCCGACCCGATGAACTGAATCCAAGTTTTGGGTGTTACTTCCCATAACATATGTAACTTGAAGCTTTTGCCTATGTACAAATTTTATCTATGAATGTGACAGAGCCTTTTATAGATGTATATTGTATGGTTACATTTACAACTCATGATAACAAAATTTTAGTATTTTCAATTTTATCTTTCAATCTACTGTATACACATTGGAATGCTACTTAATAAACTTATGCTCAGACTTAAGCACGCCACTTAACATCCTCTATATGCATAATTTCCCGATCCGTCACTCCTTGATGTAGCCCTAGCATTGTCCATCGACGCATACTCTTTTAAAACTTAAAATAGTGAATAACTGTAATTATTTTTTTCTATTTTGACATTTGTCCTCCTTTAAGTTTCTTTAAGGACTTATCTTCCTTTCATATTCATTAAGCATTCACTCTACTAGTGTAATAGCCCGATTTTTAGTGCTATCAGAAATAGTGGTTCGAGACCACCAAATTCAAAAAGTGAGCTTGTATATTTTATTATTTAGTGTTTATGAGTCAAATGTGATTTTAGAAAGACATTTGAATTAGTGAATTGTGTTTTAGAAGAATTTATTAAGTTAAGTGGTTTCAAAAACGAGGTATCGAGACCTCGATTTCATAAATCGAGACGTAAATATTTTTATAAATATTGCAGAGTATCATTAAGTTAGTATTAAAGTTTCATTAGAAAATTTTAACGTTTTGATAGTCAATTAATTAAAAAAGACTAAATTGAAAAAGGTGCAAAACTTTTTAATTAAAGAAATAATGATTAAATAGCTCAAGTGATAATTAAGGGAGGACTAAATGGGCAAAATAACCCAAATATGATGGCTGAGGCGGCATTAGCAGGGAAAAATCAGGAAATTAGATGAAACAAAGGTAAGATTGGAAATTTTGTAAAAATTAAACAAATAAACAAGTAATTAAAAGAGTTTCTAGCAATTTCTTCATAATTCTCAGCCAAAAACACCATAGGAGAGTCTCCAAAATCTGGTTTTTAATATTTTTACATCATATGAGTTCAATTCTTGCTCTTTTCTTGAATTTTTGTGTTTTTAAAACTTTTACAAATAGGTTCAACTATCTATGTCATTAGTTTTGATTTTATGAGTAATTTTGAAAGTTACCATTAATGAGTGTTGGATGTTTGTGATGAATTAACATGAATTTAGAGCTTTAATTTTATTATATGACGATTTTATCAAGTGATTTCCATAGAAATTGATTTTAGGACCAAATTGTGAAAAGATTAAATATTAGGGTTTGGAATTAAATTATGTTTATCAAGAGCTTCATAATAGCCTAGAATATTTAGATAAATTGTTAACTGAGAAAATTTAGCTCATTTGATGGATTAATTGGTGAGGGACTAAATTGTAAAAACTATAAAAAATTAGGGTAATTGTGTAATTTCAAAAATTGAAGGGTACTAATTATGAAGTGAATTGGAACTGAAAGTATGCTAACGAATAAATAATTTTATATTTTAGATCGAGAGCCCGTAGACCAATGAGAAAAAGGGAAATTAGCAGAATAGTCCCTGAACTACTACAAAATTTACAAATTTACCCCAGGTAAGTTTGTATGGTTAAAGTTTAATAATTATATTAAATTGATGAATGATGTTATGTATTTAATATTTTGTTAAAAATGGAATGTTGTTAAATTTATTATGTATTTAGTATATTATTGAATAAAAATGAAATATTGAAATATTATGATTTGAAATGAGCATCCGGCTAAAGTGAGACGCAGGATTGAGTACGATCGTTCTGTGGCAAAGGAAGAATTGACGGCAATTTACCCAAGTAAACCGAGGTTCAGCATTTTTTGTGAACTTTCGTATTTACTTTCCGTTTAGCTCTCATGAGCTCTAGTTAACTCATATAAGTTTCCGTTTAACCTTAATAGGTTTCAATTCAGCTCTTTTGAGCTTCAGTTTAACCCCTATGGGTTTCTGTTCAGCTTTTATGAGCTTCCATTCAACCCTTATGGGTTTCCGTTTAGCACTTGTATGCTTCTGTGCAGCCTTCGGCTTTTGAATACGATGTACTCACATCTGTAAGTCGTTCTCCAATTTGGTAAAGGATAGTAGGTGACATATGAAATTAATATAAGAAGATATAAATTTATTGATAGAATTGATATAAAATAAGTGAATTCATAAATCGAAGTTGTGATTGATAGGAAATGTAATTTGAATGATTTATTTACTTGATTTGATTATAGTATGTTCAATGTTCAGTAAGATTTATGTTTAAAACCATCGAACTTACTGAGCTTCATTAAGCTTACTTGTTTTATTTAATGTCTTTGTAGATTATTGTGAGGTCAGGGGAAATCGAATCAGCGCATCAAGCCACACCATCTAACTCACTCCGGTAGCTTTTGCAACATGTATTAAGGTTTATATGGCATGTATAGGGTTAGATTGATTTTTAAGTAAAGTTTGTTTGTATACATATTATAAACTATGTTTTGTTTATATTTCAAATCAACTTATATGAGTATAAATTAATTATACATAAGGCATGCTAGAAATGGTTAGATAATGGTTAATTGATAGGTATATTGAAGCATGGTTTGAATTAGTAAATTTAGTAAAGTATGCATATAAGTGTATGTGGTTAATTTGGTAGGTTAGGTTATTTGAATATATATGATGATTTGTTATATATAAAACTTGGTTTGGCTTGAATTGAAGGTGTTGTTATGGTTTGTGAATGTGCAAATGGTTGTGTCTAGGTATACCAAATTTTGGGTAAGGAAAGTGGCCATAAAATGACCTATTTTCATCCACACAAGCAGAGACACAGGCATGTGTCTCAGTCGTGTGTGACACACGACCATGCGCACAGGTGTGTGGTTTGGCCGTGTGTCCCCTGCACCTAATTTTTGAAAAAAATAAATTGTCCACACGGTCTAGCACACGGATGTGTGGCTAGCCGTGTGAATCAAGTCAGAGAGTTACACGGGTATGGACACGGGCTGGGACACGACCGTGTGCCTCACATCGAATGCCCATACGGCCTAAGACACGGGCATGTCATTGGACGTGTGAGCCACACGGCCTGGCCATACGGGCATGTGTCCTCTGTACTTAAGAAAATTTTTGAAATTTTGCGAAAAATTCACCGAGTTTCCAATTTAGTCTTGATTTGTTTCTAACACATAAATTGGGCCTCGATGATCCAGTTAAGGGACAATTTGATTGAGTATGATTGGTTTTAGATATAAATAGTAAATGTTATGAATTAATTGTATTTGTTCTATAAACTCTGATAATGTTCTGTAACCCTATTCTGGCGACAGATATGGGTTAAGGGTGTTACAACTAGGCTCCAGATTCGAGGTCTAAACTCAAATGACCATTTTTTTTTCTTTTAGCATGTTATACTTAACATCTCTTCACATTCTATGTCTATTCTTAAATCTTATCTTTACATAGTCCTTAACCATTTCGTTCACCTTATTAACAAACTTAAAATCTTATTTCATACTTACTGATTTTACCACTACCTTCGAGCTAGGTAGACTACTCCCATTACTTAACATAGAGTTTGCTCATATCTTCCTTACTTCAGGGTACTATCTATACATGCCTATAACACATATCCCGAATTAGTCACCTATTCTGACATGCTCTAGCTTTACTATTCATTTTTTTGTTACTATTTGGGATTCACCAATTCATTTACATATAGAGCCTTTCTTTAAGAGTTCGTTGGATACTTGGTTTTTTCTACTTGTCCATACATTATCTCTTACTTACCAAATCTTCAAGTCTTATCTTTACTTTGCCTTCAAAGGCCATTTATACCATTCTTTCCTAAACCCTTACACGCCATTCATCCAAAATTTTATCTTGAAGACATTCCTTTATTTAAATAGCTGCAAAGGCTTCATTTGTATTTGCCACAGGAGTTTTCTTTTATAGAGTTGTCGCCAAGGCATCCTGTTCTTACGTTGCACCACGAAGGTGTTCCTTTTCAGATATAGCCACGAAGGCTTCTTTTACGAAAATTACCACAGAAACTTTCCTTTAACAGAGATTGCCACAAAGGTGTTTCGTTTCAGAGATTTGTCACAAAGGCGTTCTTAAACAAAGGTTGTCACAAGGACTTACATTTCCAGAGTTTTGCCATAAAGGCATCCCTTACATCCAGTACTCACCACAAAGACTTTTCTTTAACATAGATCATCATAGAGTTGTTTCTTTTCAAAGATTTTCCACAAAGACGTTCTTAAATAGACATTGTCATAAGGGCTTACCTTTCTAGAGTTTTGCCACAAAGGCATCCCTTACATCCAGTACTCGCCACAGAGGCTTTCCTGTCTAGAGTTGTGTCACAATGGCTGTCCTTTACATCCAATACTCGTCACAAAGGCTTTCTTGTCTAGAGATATGCCACAAAGGTTATCCTTTACATCTAGTACTCGCCTCAAAGTCTATCCTATCTCGAGTTATGCCACAAAGGTTGTCATTTACATCCACTTCTCGCCACAAAGGCTTTCTTGTCCAAAGTTATGCCACAAAGACGTCCTTTAACTAATTTTTTAAACGATAATGATTTGCCTAAACTCACACTTAGTGAGGTTTGCCCCTTATCATTTTGAAACACACAGAGAACTATATTGCGTAATAACATTTATTGTTATTTTCCATATGATGTCATAACCCACCAGTTACTGTCTTACACAATATAGTCTTATTCCCATATGATGCCATAACCCACCAGTTACGATCTTACACTATATGGTCTGTAACACCCCTTACCCGAGACCGTTTCCGGAGTCGAGCACGAGGCATTACTTAGCTTATCTTAACAATTCGGAGCATAAAAACTAGGTTTGAAAATTTATTTTCACTATTTACAGCAAAACTGTCCAATTGCACAGCGGTCACTAAATTAATTATAACTTGAGCTACGGAACTCAAAATTTAACTCCGTAAATTTTTCTTGAAACTAGACTCATATATCTTCCTACCATAAAATTTTTAGAATTTTTGGTTCAGCCAATTAGTACAGTTTATTAGTTAAAGTCTCCCCTGTTTCACCATTCGACTATTCTGCCCTCTTGTTACTAAAAATAACTTTTCTCATTATAGGATTTTCATATGCTATTCCCACTTGTTCCTACAGAAAATAGACTCATTAAGGAATCTAAGCATGTAAATTTCAACTCATAACCATTTTTTACAATTTGTAATTATTTTCTAAACTCAGAACAGGGACTCCAAAACAGTTCTGACCCTATCTTACTAAAATTCACATATCTTAAAATATAAATTTCCTTTTGCTACACTGTTATTTTTCCATAAAAATAGACTCAACAAGATTTAATTCCATATATCATTCACCCTCTAATTCATTTTATACCATCCTAGGTGATTTTTCAAATTCACGTCACTGTGCTGCCTGAATTCTGTTTCTTTGCCAAATTTTATCCTTTCATGATTTCCATGCATAATTTATCACCTAATCTTTCATAACAACAAACACCTTCATCCTTAACCATTTTAATGATCATACATCATCAAATACTTACACATCACTCATTAGCAAAATCATCATTACAAACATACAAAATAACTAAATCCCTATACATGCCATAACTCAAACGTGTTTTGACATAAAATACCGAAAGCGATTGTGGTTGATAGTGTGGACGATCTCCGACTTCTTTAGGATCCTTGAAGTAGCTTTGCAATACTATAAGAGAAAGAGAAATAAAAGAAGTAAGCATAAAGCTTAGTAAGTTTACTAGCAAATAAATAACAACATTACACACAAATAATTAAACTCAAGTGACTATATCTCTAGTTTACTCTTTAGTTAATCTCATACTAGTTCTCTTACTTGTTTACTTAGAATACTTGTGTGCATAACTTACTCAACTCTTGCTGCATCGTTGAACATCAATTGATAGTATAATAAGTTCTTAAGTCTTACAACTTACCTGAGCTTGCCATTTATGCTTTAAACTGAACTTTCATGAACATAATTCGTTTACAAGCCCGTTGAGCTACATTGGAATAATAAGGATACTCGGGTCTCTTCTGATAATAACATGCCAAAGCCATGTCCCAGACATGGTCTTACATGGGATGTTCTCATATCGGTGCCCATGCCATGTCCCAGACATGGTCTTACGGGGGACCTCTCATCTCGGTGCCAACGCCATGTCCCAGACATGGTCTTACATGGGACCTCTTGTCTCGATGCCCATGCCATGTCCCAGACATGGTCTTACAGGGGACCTCTTATGATCTTAAGGATGCCAATGCCATGTCCCAGACATGGTCTTACATGAGATCTCTTTACCCAAATGTCATGACATTCGTATCCAGTACCATCCTTATGTATCAACGGGACTTTTAAATTTTAATTCTCTATCATTTCATGCTTGGATCATCATCAAATAAATTCATAAAATAAATTCATAATTGCTGGAAATTAACAGCATTAATAATAAATATTGAAATATTGCATTTATTTACCGTAAACTTACCTCGGTACCAATTATAGCCAAATTCACCAACTTAGTCTTCAACTTTATTCTTCCCTTTGTCTAACCTCGAGTTTCGTACTTCTTGATCTAAAATAGTAAATTTAACTTATTTAATAATCACATTCATCAAAACATCCCTCGACTCTAACTTTTTCAAAATTACAATTTTGCCCCTAAACTTTTACATAATTACATTTTTGCCCCAAGGCTCGGAAATTAAACTTCATCTCTTATTCTTATGTTTTATAACATTATGAACATTTTTCCCTTCTATGGCAACATCAAATTCCCACTCTAACATGTACTTATGAACATTAGGTATTTTTACCGATTATGTCGTTTTACTCGTTTTCACTTAAAATCGCTTAGCAAAAGTTGTTTAACATAATTTATAGCTTCATATTCT
The DNA here is from genome assembly GCF_025698545.1 of Gossypium raimondii. NCBI lineage: Eukaryota > Viridiplantae > Streptophyta > Magnoliopsida > Malvales > Malvaceae > Gossypium > Gossypium raimondii. Next base: position 43,224,752 of record NC_068575.1, on the reverse strand, counting down.
ATCATAAAACATCAAAATAAACACTTTTCACCTATGGGTATTTTTCCAAATATAAACCCTAGGTTAAATTATTGCTAGAATAAGCTAAATTAAGCTACCGGGATCTCAAAAACGTAAAGAACATTAAAAACGGGTTTGGGATCACTTACTATGGAGCTTGGAAGCTTGAAAACCCTAACTATGGCTTCCCCCCTTGCTGATTTCGTTCATATGAAGAAGATGATGATTTTGCCATCTTTTCCCTTTTAATTCATTTTAATTACTAGATTACCAAATTGCCCTAACTTAAAAATTTTCTATTTCACTTATCTCATGTCCATTTTGTCTACCAAGTTACCAATGGTATAATTACCATATAAGGACCTCTAATTTAAAGTTTCATAACAATTGGACACCTCTAACATGTAGAACTCAACTTTTGCACTTTTACAATTTAGTCCTTTTGACTAAATTGAGTGCTAAAACGTCGAAATTTTCGAACGAAATTTTCACGAAATCATTTTGTGAAATTGTAGACCATAAAATATAAGAAAATAAAATTTTTCTCATCGGATTTGTGGTCCCAAACCACTGTTCGATAACCTCAAATTTGGGCCATTACAACTCTCGCCCCCTTTTTAGGATTTTCGTCCTCGAAAATCTTACCAGTGAAGAGATTCGGGTATTGCTTCCTCATTGTCTCTTCCGGTTCCCATGTTGCTTCCTCAATCCGTGCTTTTGCCATAGCACTTTCACCAAATTTACCTTTTGTTTCTAAGCTCCTTTGTTTCTCGTGCTAATACTTTAACCTGTTCTTCATTATAAGTCATATCCGGATGAATTTCTACTTCATTGGAGTAATAACATGCGAAGGATCTGATCGATACCGTTGTAGCATAGATACATGAAATACATTATGAATTTTGTCGAGTTCCGGTGGTAAAGCCAATCGGTAAGCAACTGGTCCAATTCTTTCTATAATCTCATATGGTCCGATAAATCTTGGACTCAATTTACCCTTCGACCGAACCGAGAACTTTCTTCCAAGGAGACACTTTTAAGAATACTTTATCACCCACCTAAAATTCAATCTCCCTTCGTTTAAGATCGGCGTATGACTTCTGACGATCGGAAGCTGCTTTTAGACTATCTCGAATCAGCCTTACTTTTTCTTTTGTTTCCCGGATCAAATCAACCCCGTGTATCTTCTTTTCACTAAGCTCTATCCAATATAATGGTGTTCTACATTTTCTACCATACAAAGCTTCATACGGAGCCATTTTAATACTGGACTGATAACTGCTATTATAAGCAAATTCAATCAAAGGTAGATACATTTCCCAATTACCTTGAAACTCTAATACACAACATCGGAGCATATCTTCCAATACCTGAATTACACGCTCAGATTGGCCATCATCGAGGATGAAATGCGATCTTGAAATACAACTGAGTACCCAAAGCTTCTTGCAATTTGTTCCAGAAACGAGACGTAAATCGGGGGTCTCTATCTGATATAATGGAGACAGGCACTCCATGTAGTCTAACAATCTCAGATATGTACAATTCAGCCAATTTATCTAAAGAATAATCCATACATACCGGAATAAAGTGCGCGGACTTTGTCAATCGATCGACAATTACCCAAATGGCATCTTTCTTCTTTGGAGACATCGGTAACCCAAATACAAAATCCATAGTGACTCTTTCCCATTTCCATTCCGGTATAGTGATTGGTTGAAGCAACCCCAAAGGTACCTGATGTTCAGCTTTAACCTGTTGACATACCAAACATCTTGATACAAACTCAGAGATATCACGTTTCATACCCGGCCACCAATACATCTTTTTCAAGTCATTATACATTTTATTACTCCCCGGATGTACAGACATAGTACCGCTATGGGCCTCGTGTAGAATCTTCAGATAAGCTCGGAATTCTTCGGTACACATACTCTACCTCTAAATAATAAACAACCATCGGTTCAATCAAAATTACGAATCATTACGACTCACAATGCACCCGTTTAGCTTGTAATTTCTCATCATTCCTCCGAGCTTCACATATTTGTTGACGAAATGTCGATTTAGCTCTCAATTCAGCTATGATTGAACCATCATTAGACGGTGACAACCGGGTATTCATAGCTCGTAAAGCAAATAGAGATTTTCGGCTCAAAGCATCGCCTACCACGTTAGCCTTACCGGATGGTAATCAATAACCAAATCATAATCCTTTATCAATTCAAGCCACCGCGTTGTCTCAAATTCAAATCTTTCTGTGTCATCAAATATTTCAAGCTTTTGTGATCAGTATAAATATGACACTTTTCACCATACAAATAATGCCGCCATATTTTCAATGCAAATACAATAGCATCTAACTCGAGATCATGTACCGGGTAGTTTCTTTCATGTGGCTTAAGTTGTCTTGAAGCATAGGCTATTACTTTATCTTCTTGCATCAAGACACAACCCAAACCATTTAATGATGCATCACTATAAATAATAAATTCCTTACCCGATTCTGGCTGTACCAACACAAAAGCTTAGTCAACAATTTCTTCAATCGGTCAAAACTTTGCTGGCATTTATCAGTCCATTCAAATTTAACATCTTTCTGTAATAAACGAGTCATTGGAGAAGCTATCATAGAAAGCCCTTGTACAAATCTTCGATAATAACCAGCTAAACCCAAGAAACTTCTAACTTCGGATACATTCTTGGTGGACTCCAATTGACAATAGCTGAAATTTTACTCGGATCTACCGATGCCTTCTGCGGATACAATATGTCCGAGAAAACCTACCTCTCAAGCCAAAATTCACATTTCTTGAATTTAGCATAAAGTTTCTTTTCACGCAGAATTTGCAACACTATTTTCAAATGTTCGCATGCTCGGTTTCATCCAGAATAAACTAAAATGTCATCAATAAAACTACTACAAACCTATCTAGATACGGTCCGAATATCCGGTTCATCAAATCCATGAATCTGCGGTGCATTAGTCAACCCAAACGGCATAACCGAAACTCATAATGCCCATACCTGGTTCTGAAAGCTGTCTTTGGCACATCTGACTCTTTTACCCGTAACTGATAATAACCCGATCAGAGATCAATCTTTGAAAATATTGTGGCACCTTTTAGTTGATCAAATAAGTCATCAATTCGAGGCAACGGGTACTTATTCTTTATAGTTACCTTATTAAGCTGCCGATAGTCAATACACAATCTCAAAGACCCGTCTTTCTTTTTCACAAACAGAACTGGAGCACCCCAATGTGAATGACTCGGACGAACAAAACCTCTATCAACAAGTTCTTGTAACTGTGCCTTTAACTCTTTTAATTCTGTAGGAGCCATACGATACGCAGCTATGGAAATTGGGGCAGTTCCCGGAATCAAATCTATAGAAAATTCCACTTCTCTTTCTGGTGGCAACCCTGGTAATTCCTCTAGAAACACATCAGAAAATTCACATACAACTGGCACTGCCTGTATCTTTGACTCAGATACTTTAGTATCCAACACATACGCCAAATAAACATCATACCATTTTCTGACACACCTCTGAGCTGACATCACTAAAATTACATCAGATAATTCATCTGTCTGATCAGATTTAACCCGAAGTAATTCTCCATTCTGGCACTTCAGTACAACATATTTCTGTCTACAGTTTACTACTGCGTCATGCTGAGTTAACCAATCCATGCCCAATATCACATCAAACTCATCAAAAGGCAATAACATCAAGTCAACCGGGAAACAAATACCTTTTATCATCAGTGGACAATTTTTACAAACTTTATCCACCATCACAAACTGGCCCAGGGGGTTAGAGACTTTAACCATAAATTCAGTAGGTTCAACAGACAAATTTTTAACAAATACTAATTTCGTGCATATATATGAATGTGTAGAGCCAGGATCAATTAATGCAATAACGATAGTATCATAAAGAGAAAATGTACCGTAATTATATCGAGAGAGGGCGCCTCTTCACGAGCTCGAATAGCATATGATCTTGCAGTGCTCTAACATCCGATCTAACCGCTGAATCTCTGGATGCACCCCTATTACTCGCCCCCACTCCTGGGTTTCTCTGCGGTCTACCTCTGGTAGGAGCATTACCTGATCTCGCACTCGTTATTTCTTCTCTTTTAGTTGTTTCAGGACAATCCCGAATAAAGTGATCGGATGCTCCACATCTAAAACAAACATTTTCACCTGCTCTACACTCTCCGGGGTGGCGTCTCCCACATCGAGAACATTCAGGCCTAGGAGGTCGAGTACTGCCTGTACTTGCAACTGTAGTGGTTTGAGCTCTAAAACCCTCGAATCTTCTACTTCTGCTTCGGACCGAATATATATGTGGAAAATGTGATCCGCTAGAGAGCTCCCTAGGCCTCTTAGATGTAGACCGAAATGATTTACTCATTTGCCTCTTCTTTGTATCCTGCGCTCCAGCTTCAGCTTTGCTCTTCTCTTTTTCTTTTAACAAGTCTTCTACTTTACAAGCTCTTTCTACCAGAACAACAAACTCTCTGATTTCCAATACACCCACTGATAGTCGGATGTCATCATTAAGCCCATCTTCAAATCTCTTGCACATGTTAGCTTCAGTGGATACAAACTCCCGAGCATACTTACTAAGTCTGACAAATTCGCGTTCATATTCAAATCCACGACATTTTACCTTGTTTTAGCTCAAGAAACTCCTTCCTTTTCGATCTATAAATCTCTGGCTGATGTACTTCTTTCGGAACTCCTCCTGAAAGAAATCCCATGTAACCCTCTCACTTGGTACTATTGACACGAGGGTCTTCCACCAATGGTAAGTGAATCTCGAAGAAGTGAAACAACACACTTTATACATTCTTCCGAGTACAAGATAATTCTTCAAAACCACGATTGTATTCTCAAGCCGAATCGCTTTTTACGCATCATCATCTTTGGTAGCCCGAAATTCTTCAGCCCCTTGCTTTCTAATCTTATCAACAGGTGGTCTCTCCCTGATAACTATACCTGCAGTTGGGGAAGCTACATGGGGAACCTGTGATTCTTGAGGGGGTGGAGGTCTTATAGCCGGATTCGTACGAACGAACTCGGCAAATCAATCATTCATGGCTTGGAAGAAGGCTTCTCTAGCTCCTTCTCCTTGTCTAACTGATGCAGGCCTTTCACTAACATTAACATCTGATGGCACCGTCCCTTCTGCGGGAATAGGCGCATTACTTTCTACTTCATCTATACCAGCTCGTTCAGGATCCATAACTATAAAAGAAAACATTTTAAAATCGTCAGGAGTCGTCACACTATCAAAATATATAAGTATGGCATGTATAGGTAGACTCTTATTCATACTGCATATTTCCGAGAATCGACTAAACCTGCTCTGATACCAACAAAATGTAACACCCCTTACCCGAGACCGTTTCCGGAGTCGAGCACGAGGCATTACTTAGCTTATCTTAACAATTCGGAGCATAAAAACTAGGTTTGAAAATTTATTTTCACTATTTACAGCAAAACTGTCCAATTGCACAGCGGTCACTAAATTAATTATAACTTGAGATACGGAACTCAAAATTTAACTCCGTAAATTTTCCTTGAAACTAGACTCATATATCTTCCTACCATAAAATTTTTAGAATTTTTGGTTCAGCCAATTAGTACAGTTTATTAGTTAAAGTCTCCCCTGTTTCACCATTCGACTATTCTGCCCTCTTGTTACTAAAAATAACTTTTCTCATTATAGGATTTTCATATGCTATTCCCACTTGTTCCTACAGAAAATAGACTCATTAAGGAATCTAAGCATGTAAATTTCAACTCATAACCATTTTTTACAATTTGTAATTATTTTCTAAACTCAGAACAGGGACTCCAAAACAGTTCTGACCCTATCTTACTAAAATTCACATATCTTAAAATATAAATTTCCTTTTGCTACACTGTTATTTTTCCATAAAATAGACTCAACAAGATTTAATTCCATATATCATTCACCCTCTAATTCATTTTATACCATCCTAGGTGATTTTTCAAATTCACGTCACTGTGCTGCCTGAATTCTGTTTCTTTGCCAAATTTTATCCTTTCATGATTTCCATGCATAATTTATCACCTAATCTTTCATAACAACAAACACCTTCATCCTTAACCATTTTAATGATCATACATCATCAAATACTTACACATCACTCATTAGCAAAATCATCATTACAAACATACAAAATAACTAAATCCCTATACATGCCATAACTCAAACGTGTTTTGACATAAAATACCGAAAGCGGTTGTGGTTGATAGTGTGGACGATCTCCGACTTCTTTAGGATCCTTGAAGTAGCTTTGCAATACTATAAGAGAAAGAGAAATAAAAGAAGTAAGCATAAAGCTTAGTAAGTTTACTAGCAAATAAATAACAACATTACACACAAATAATTAAACTCAAGTGACTATATCTCTAGTTTACTCTTTAGTTAATCTCATACTAGTTCTCTTACTTGTTTACTTAGAATACTTGTGTGCATAACTTACTCAACTCTTGCTGCATCGTTGAACATCAATTGATAGTATAATAAGTTCTTAAGTCTTACAACTTACCTGAGCTTGCCATTTATGCTTTAAACTGAACTTTCATGAACATAATTCGTTTACAAGCCCGTTGAGCTACATTGGAATAATAAGGATACTCGGGTCTCTTCTGATAATAACATGCCAAAGCCATGTCCCAGACATGGTCTTACATGGGATGTTCTCATATCGGTGCCCATGCCATGTCCCAGACATGGTCTTACGGGGGACCTCTCATCTCGGTGCCAACGCCATGTCCTGACATGGTCTTACATGGGACCTCTTGTCTCGATGCCCATGCCATGTCCCGACATGGTCTTCAGAGGACCTCTTATGATCTTAAGGATGCCAATGCCATGTCCCGACATGGTCTTACATGAGATCTCTTTACCCAAATGTCATGACATTCGTATCCAAGACCATCCTTATGTATCAACTGGACTTTTAAATTTTAATTCTCTATCATTTCATGCTTGGATCATCATCAAATAAATTCATAAAATAAATTCATAATTGCTGGAAATTAACAGCATTAATAATAAATATTGAAATATTGCATTTATTTACCGTAAACTTACCTCGGTACCAATTATAGCCAAATTCACCAACTTAGTCTTCAACTTTATTCTTCCTTTGTCTAACCTCGAGTTTCGTACTTCTTGATCTAAAATAGTAAATTTAACTTATTTAATAATCACATTCATCAAAACATCCCTCGACTCTAACTTTTCAAAATTACAATTTTGCCCTAAACTTTTACATAATTACATTTTTGCCCCAAGGCTCGGAAATTAAACTTCATCTCTTATTCTTATGTTTTATAACATTATGAACATTTTTCCCTTCTATGGCAACATCAAATTCCCACTCTAACATGTACTTATGAACATTAGGTATTTTTACCGATTATGTCGTTTTACTCGTTTTCACTTAAAATCGCTTAGCAAAAGTTGTTTAACATAATTTATAGCTTCATATTCTATCATAAAACATCAAAATAAACACTTTTCACCTATGGGTATTTTTCCAAATATAAACCCTAGGTTAAATTATTGCTAGAATAAGCTAAATTAAGCTACCGGGATCTCAAAAACGTAAAGAACATTAAAAACGGGGTTTGGGATCACTTACTATGGAGCTTGGAAGCTTGAAAACCCTAACTATGGCTTCCCCCCTTGCTGATTTCGTTCATATGAAGAAGATGATGATTTTTGCCATCTTTTTCCCTTTTAATTCATTTTAATTACTAGATTACCAAATTGCCCCTAACTTAAAAATTTTCTATTTCACTTATCTCATGTCCATTTTTGTCTACCAAGTTACCAATGGTATAATTACCATATAAGGACCTCTAATTTAAAGTTTCATAACAATTGGACACCTCTAACATGTAGAACTCAACTTTTGCACTTTTACAATTTAGTCCTTTTGACTAAATTGAGTGCCCAAACGTCGAAATTTTCGAACGAAATTTTCACGAAATCATTTTGTGAAATTGTAGACCATAAAAATATAAGAAAAATAAAATTTTTCTCATCGGATTTGTGGTCCCGAAACCACTGTTCCGATAACCTCAAATTTGGGCCATTACATGGTCTTCTTCCCATATGATGTCATGACCCACCAGTTATGGTCTTACACGATATGGTCATTTAATGCCATGTCCATAGACTTGTCGTTTCAGAGATTCGTGTTTTTAGTCTCGACGGACCCCTTTGACGACTTTAGAGACAGATACAAACTCTTCATACTTAGACCCATCTTTCATGAACTCATCATATCTTGACTTACTCGTAATAGACACACCCAAACCTTTCAGACACATTAACACATTTCCATTATCCAGACACAAGCATACTTTAACCTCAAGATTTAGGTTTCATACTTTGACCATGAAATTTCATGTTATCCATACATACAAGTTCATAAACCTTATATTCCTCATCAATGTCATCAGATCTCATTTCACTAGTTCTATTTCACAATTTGGTTACTTAGCATAGAAGTTCCTAGGAGGCATACTATACATGCATGAATCGATTTAGAAACTCACCTGATAACCTCAAAAAGTAGCTTAGCCTTCAGATCCGTCATTCAATAAGATGCTACAACCTTCTCTACCTTGCAGAATAGAAACACTTCGTTAGAACCTATCCGGGTAACCATTATCATCATTTTAAATCCAGGCATCTCTCAAAGCCATGTTTCTTCAATCATACTTACAGATATATGTTTGACAGACAAAGTCACAAAATGTACCCTGTAATGAAGAAAATCACTAGAGATATCCAAGATTCCTAACTCAGCTTAGAGCAATGTTTTTATCTCTCTTTAGTCCTAAATCCTTTTTGTTTTTCAGAGGGAAAGAAAAAGAAGATAACCTTTTTCCTAACCCAATCGGAGTGTCCTTTTAACTTAACCCAAGTCTCTATGGGAACTTGGTAAACATCACATCAAGACTGAGTGGCCTTATCAAAATTTCCCACCTCTAAGAACTTACTCAATTACTCTTTTAGCTCTTAACCCTTCTTAGTTCACGTTCGGTTAATTCCTAACCAACTTTCCTCACAATTTAGCTGTCATTGGACCACATTGGTCACTGGATGTACTATATCACTGGTGGACTCATACCTTATAACCATTCCTTTTGTATTACCACTTATATTTCACTTATCATCATAATCTGACGGGGAGTCCTTGTCTATTTATTTTCATGTCGGAGTCTGCCCGTTCTATACACTGAAAAGGGCTTTTGGGCGAACACTACTTCGCCAATAGTACTTCTTTATACTATGTGCCTTACTCAAATATATTTTTACCAGCACTCCTTGATTCGTTATACTTACCTTTCTTCAAAGTTAGTCATAAGCTTTGTTCTTTCAGAATATCCTATATGCTGGAAATACCAGAGTTCGCCATGGGTTCCTTTCTTCCAGACCAGGGCTTCACTGGTGCATTCAGATGTTCTTTCATAATATCGTATACGTTGTACACTTAATTGAGTCCTAACATTGGACACTTGAAACTTACCCTTAAGCTTTACTTTTATAAACAACACTTAAATAGTTAGGACTTCGTCGGGCGGGATGTTACAATAGAGGCAATAGTAAAACAATCTTTAAGTAATAATCTTGAGTCCAAGGCATCTTCATAACCATGATGGAAAGCTTGTCAAAGACATTGACTATCAGTCTCCATTATAAAATCGTTCAAATGTAAAAACCTTAGCTAGGAAAAACCTCTCGAACAACAAGAATTTTAGACAAAAAATTATCACGAGTGCTATTCATAAAACCCAAAATAAAAAAAAAATATTTTTTTTACATTTATTAAAAATAAAATAAGAAAAATATAATATTTGTCCAATTATAATAAAAAATGGACTAATGTATATGTTACATTACTATATGTTTTTAAAATATAGGACATAATAAATTATTTAATAGTAACCAATGAATGTTGGGTGTAGGGTAAGACACATTACGCTTCTAATAAAAGATAAGAGTTCAAACCTTAGAGATAAGATCATTAAAATTAGTGGTCATGAATCTTAAATATAGACCATAAAATTAGATTAAATTGTGAATAACAAATTTTGAAGTTTTGGATCAGGATAATTTTAAAGTTTAATTAATATTTTTATGAGTTTAATGGTAAATTATCTTATTAAATTAAATTTATTAAACTTAAAATAAGGTTATGATTAAATTAATTTTAGATGTAAAGGAAAAAACTCCTTTGTTTTTCAATTAGTTTAAGCGCCGTTCTAAAATAGAAAAATTTATTTAAAATCTTTAAAATTTTAAAGGTAAAATTGCACTTTGACTCCTTTAAAAATAATAAAAACATTAATTTGATCCTTTAAAATTATAAAGATATAGGGTATCAAAATGGTGAAATTATATTTTTAATATCATAAAAATTACAATTTAATTTTGATCACTTAAAAGAATTTTCTGAAATATTATATTTTATATTTTAAACATAACAAGAATTTAAATTTGTCAAGATTATTGATATTTCTTTCCCTTTTACATCGTAAAAGATTGGTTAGACTTATTGAATTGTAAGGAATTTAAAGGAGCATGGAGTCAAAATCATTCATGGCCGGTTAATCATCTTTGAATTTTCTTCTTCGTTAATTTCTAATTGTTTGTTTTGAATTTTTTTCAATTTTTTTTATGGAGTCAAAATCATTCATGGCCGGTTGATCTTTTCATACTGTTTTTTTTCTGATACAGGATTTCAGATGCTTGTTTAATAAGTTTATATATTAGTTATATTATATCGTGTACCACAAATGTATGCAGACATACCCTGACTAATTTTTATAGCTCGGAGGGGCTATAGTTCTTTAAGTGCCAGGAAGGCATGCATATGAACATTCACTCAATGTCAAACAACTTTTAATTTCTTAATGTTTAAAGTTTGCAATACAGTTCAATATTACAACTTTCTGCACAAATATTATATGATTAAAAATCATGTTTAAAACATAAAATATGGTTCCACTAGATGAATTTCACCTTTTTAATGGCTTCCTAGAAGCTGATGATTTAAAATCCTCCTATACATTATAGAGTGCTGAAGTGGGTCCATTAGCCTGTTCACACTGTTCATGTTTATTTCCAGGAGATTTCCACAGTTTCGCATACTAATCTTATGAGATATACAAGGGAATGCAAATGTACTGAGTGTTCCTCACCCTTCACTCAACTTCTCCATTGATTTTTTTCTCAAACAGAACAAGCAACACAGAAGGATATAGGATTGGGTACAATGTTGAAGGAGTTACCTTCTTTGTCTACTATTCTCTCCGCTTATGCCTCTTTTTCAGCCATGGCTATGTTATTCCGTACCATCTTAAATGAAATGCTCCCTGAAAGGATGCAAAACTACATTGCCTCTAAGATTTACGACTTCACAGCTGCTTACTTCTCATCAGACTTCACCTTCATAATTGAAGACCGATGGCGCGCCGGCGATAACCAAATGTTTCGAGCTGCGGAGATATACTTGCCCACCATAATTGGACCCTCCAGCGACAGTATTCTCGTAGGTTCCGATGACTCCAGTGATCCCACCGCACCACCAAAACGAAGCATCCCTGTAGATTGCAGGATCAAGGATAATTATGATGGCATGCGCTTGGAATGGACTTTATCTTCCATTGACCCAAAAAAGTTTTACGTCCCCCCTAAGAGATTCTTCAGCTTGACCTGCAAGAAAAGAGATAGAGAAAGAGTTGAGCAAAGGTACTTCCCTTTTATTAACAAGACTGCACAAGAAATTATAAACAAGAGTGAGAGCCTCAGTATTTACACATACGATCAAGAGTGCTCCATGTGGGATCCCACAGTTTTCAAGCACCCTGCAACATTTGAGACCCTGGCAATGGAGCCCCACCTTAAGGAGTTCATAATGAAGGATCTTGACTCATTCGTGGAACGCAAGGAGTTCTTCGAGAACGTTGGCAGGGCTTGGAAACGAGGGTACCTTTTGTATGGTCCACCTGGGACAGGAAAATCATCACTGGTTGCTGCAATTGCGAATTACATGAGATATGATGTATATGATCTTCAGTTTCAAAGCGTTAGAAACGATTCCGATCTCAGACGCATACTCACATCCACCACGAACCGCTCCATTCTGCTTATTGAAGACATAGATTGTAGCACAAAAGTGTCACATAATCGAACCAAGGTCAAGGAAAAAAGTGAAGAAGAAGATGATGATGATGAAGATAGAGATGAAACCAAACGTCCCTTCTCTATCGATCCAGGGGTAATTCATTTGTTTCTTTACTTTACCTTGGTTTCATTAAAGTTCAAAAAAAACAAATTTCTAAAGACTAATTTAACATGATTCTGTAGGTAACACTGTCAGGCTTACTCAACTTCATTGATGGATTGTGGTCGAGCTGTGGGAACGAAAGAATCATAATCTTCACCACAAATCATAAAGAAAAGTTAGATCCGGCGCTGCTACGGCCAGGGCGAATGGACGTGCATATTTACATGGGATATTGTAGTCCAGCAGGATTCAGAAAACTTGCAGCTTCATATCTTGGGATCAAAGACGACAAACTGTTTGGCCGCATTGATGATCTGATTAAAAGTGTGGAGGTTACTCCAGCTGAAGTGGCACAACAACTAATGATCAGTAATGAACCAAAAGTTGCACTCGAAAGTCTCATTGAATTTCTTAACGCGAAGAAGGATATAGAGGAAGCAGCAGAGAAGGAAAATAGTATTGAAGAAGAGGAAGTAACAGAAGAAATGGAGGTTGAAAGACAAAATTCAATGCTTGCTGAGTCCGAAACAAGATGCATATATTTGACTTAGTTTAGCTATCTGGCAAGTCATGGAATAAGAAGTGATGGGAAGACGACGGTGTCTCATTGAAATTTCATCGGTGATCAGTAATTTTTTTTTGTGATGGCTATTTGTAAACTTTTTAATCTGTTTTTATAGTGTATTTCAAAATAATAAATGATTTCTTGAGTTAATTTGAACTCTGTTGTCTTAAGTTATATATTTATCTATTTATTATTTTCCATTATTTAACAAGTCTAAGAAGTTTTGCCTATCATTATAGCACTTTTTTTTGAATAATTGACTGAGGTATTATAATATATAAAAGAAAACACAAGAAAACAGCCCATAACATTGCTGGGCTGGTCTAAAAACAAAGGCATAGTCTGCAAATTAAAACAACCCATAAACCAACCGACTAAAATGTTCAGACTTTAAAAAAAAAACCTAATTAAATAACAAATAAAATAAAAGAAGCATAAAAACCAACCGTCATTTCCCCAGTCACTTCAAACAGCCTGTATCCATTACTCTTCTAGCCTTTTCATTTCAAAAGAACATCAGGTCTGTTTCAAAAAGATAGCAACAACTTCCAAGAAATCTCCTTCTTTGCTTTCTTTTACCGTTTCATTTTTTCTTCCTCGTCTCTCTTCAATTTGGATTTTGTGCTCGTCTTTCTTCTGGAACTATCAAGTATACCTCTTCCCCTTTTGTAAGTGCATCTTTTGCGAGAATATGAGCTTGGCCATTTTCTGTTCTTTGAATAAATCTGAAAGTAATTTTCTGAAAACGAGATTTATTACTCTGAATATCATGAATAATCGTCCTGATAACAGATTTGTCCCTTGTTGTTGATTGACATTTGTGAATAACGTTTTCGAATCCCCCATAATTGTGATTACTTATGCATGTAGTTTTTCTTTTGCAAATGATTTTAAGGAAGATTTTATTGTCGTCCTCTCCAGTTTAGTAGATGCTCGATTCTTTTGTCGCTTTTTGCTCACCACTTTGGATCATTCGGAATTGATTTTCTTATCGTATTAAATTATTGCAATCACGCCAAATATGTCATTCTTGATTTGTAACAAAGTCAATTGTCAACGTGTCGTATTGTTCATTTGGTTCTGAAGTTTGAAACTATTATTGTGTTGGAGTTTGTCCTTTCACGCCTATGACAAGTATTTATTATTTTTTCCTGAATTGTATGGATGCATTCATGTAATGAATTAATGAATTTTCCTTTCCAAAAAAATATGATCATGTAAATTTTTTATTCAAGTTGGGTGATAACTTTCACCTATTTCAAGGAATCTTTTAAATATCAATAATTTTTACTCAATTCTAATTATTCTAGTTCTATTTTTATCCTCATCCAACAACCATAGATTACAAGTAGAGTTATTCATGAGTTGGGTGACTCTCTCGACCTAGTAGACCCAGCCCGTCTTGGCTCAAACTTGGACAAGAATTTTTTGTGCTTGGGTTGACCTAGTTCGTCCCAAATTTAAATTTAAATTTTAAAAATATATTTTTTAAAATTTTTAATTATAAATTTATGTAAATTAATATAAAATTATATATTTGAATTTTTTATAATTATAAATATATAAATATTTTTATTATTTTAATAAATTTATATATTTATTATTTTATAAAAAGTAATAATATTAACATATTGTTTTTAAATAGTAATATTTTTATTTTATTGTTTTAATTTTAATATAAATTTAAATATTTAAATATTTTGTTATATTTTAATATTTTAAAATTATAAAAAAATATAAAGATGTTAAGGGTAAGACGGTACATTAACAAATAACACTTATCTTTTTTCCAACATTAATCTAATTATATGTACTTTATCATATCTCTCCTTTTGATCTTTTGATATAATATCTAGAACTACCCATAGCCCTCCTCAATCCTTGAGGATAATGTACTTCAACTTTTCGAACCTATGTCCTCTTGCATTTAGGGCGAAGCGTTCGATTGAATCGAATGAAAAAATTTCGTATTGATGAATCATATTTTATCATATCCTAACTCTATTTGAAATTTTCTCGAATCGAATCAAGTGGGTGAAATTGAAATCGAATATATATGTTCGAGTTAAATTAAAAAATAACTTTAGTGTTGTTTCAAAATAAATTAAGGATGAAACATGTTAAAGTCTTCAATTAATTATTTTAAGCATAATTCCAAAATTTATTTAAACAAGATCCAAATCCAAAGTTGTTATTCCAACTTAAATAATAAGCAAAAAGTAGGGACATTGATGCTTATCAGCAAACTGCAATAGCAAAAAAATTATGGGGTTACCTTTCATTCTGAAAGCTGAGAAGACATCCACAAGATGGAGATTTCCTCAATTCAACGGCGGTCCTCGAACTTACATAAATTGACTAGCAAAAACAATAGATCGAACTAGTAAATTAAGAAAATTACTAAACTTCAAGTCCTTATTCCCATAATAAAATACAATAAAAAAAACACACCAAATTAGTGCAATGACCAAAGATTTCAATTATTGCTCTTCGTCTCTGGGCTGAGCAAATTTGCAATTTGTTAGCTACCTACATCAATCCCACAAATCTAAAATAAAAGCGAAAGTGTTTCATAGACAAACCTGGACTGTTGGGTCTGGAGTCAAGGAGCAGAAAAGTCGAGGTGAAGAGTGGAGACTGAGAGAACGGAGCAGCCAAAAGGAACACCAGTTTCGAAGATCCAAGGGCAGTTTGTATATTATATCTATAATAAATGTACAGACCCAATTTTTGCCCGGCCCAATAACAAATAACCCAGTCTATTATAGCATTAAACCCAATTACAAAACCAGCCCTAACCCGGAGCCCAAACCAAAGGCCCAATGACCAAGGCCCAATTTTACAAAAAAATCAGCCTAGGGTTTCAGAAACAGAAACCCTAGGCGCCGCACTAGGGTCTTTGACCCTTGGCCTCCTGACAGCGCCGAATCTGCTGACTCTTGGCCTCTGCCACCGCCACTGTCGCGCCGCACCTGCCTCCATCCCATCGCCACTTGCACCTGCAGAGAAGAAACAACAAAGAAGACAGAAACAGACCACAAAATCGGGGGGGATTTTTTCTTCTTTTTTTTCTCTTTGCTTTCGGTTATAAAAACCGATGATTGTAAAACAATGGGGTTCGGCCCCTCTTTCATGATTTCAAGGAATAAAAAGGCAAAGAAAACATATTCAAAAACCTCTTTTTCCGTATAAGCTTTATTTTTTTTCTCTTTATTTTTCTTCCATTCGTGTGTATTCGATTTTTTTATTTTTCTTTTATTTTTAAACAACGTATAAACGTATAAAAAAAGCAGAAAAAAAAACATACCTTTTGATTTTTCCGGCCACCGTGTACGGTCTGCAGTGATCAACGAACAAACGATGCATTTTTCTATCAACGGAACGTTTGAAAAATACATAGAGGAAAAGAAAAGTTTTGAGAGCAACAGAAATTCAATGTGACAGAATATGAGAGTGTATTAAAATCTATAGAATTCATAGCCTTTTATAGGCACTGAAAATGTTGGAATTTTAAAAATTTCCACAAAAATCTACCATTAAGGAGCCAATAAATCAATTTGATTAAAATGTCCTTATATAAACAGAGTATGCTGAGGAAAAATGATTTCGTGTTGGACTAAAATAATATCCACAAGCTTACTACTTTAGCCTAACATTTCAAGTCGCCCACGCCATGCAAGTGCATCCCAACCCAATCAAGTTCGGACCTATAAACCCCTACACATGAGGTAAAGTTCCAAACTTAGTCATTCAATTACTTTTTAAAGGGTTCCCATATATAAACACATCGACACTTGGTATTTAACCAATGTGGGATCTAAGCCTTTATTTTTCCTCAACAAATATTTTCAAGTAGCTTACTTTGAGTATCAATTTCTCATTCATCACTCAACCATTTTGAGCATATGATATCTTGTTGTAAAGTTCTCATGGGGTAGAATATGAAACCATTGTTTTATGATTCAACTCTCCACTTTACCTATTGAGAATATCCTCAACGTTCCCATAAAATGTAATTTTTTCAATGAGTTGTTTAAATCGATTGTCTCTATTCTTTTGTTGTTTGAATCAATTGTTTATTGTTTGAATCAATTCATTATTGCTTAAATTGATTCTTTGTTGTTTAACTCAATTCAAAAGCCAAAATATTTTAGTTCGTTTTTTCTCTATCTTTTCTTTGCTTGAGCACCAAAAGTATTGTTGTTTCTTTTGAATCGATTATTTGTTATCTTAAATCGATTCTTTGCTTATTTGAATCGATTATTTTTTGATTGACCCAATTCTTTTTGTTGTTTGAATCGATTCATTATTGCTTAAATCGATTCTTTGTTGTTTAACTCGATTCAAACGCTAACACCATTTTAGTATCGGCCCTTTAATTCTATTAATTTTTCAGTTACAAAGAAAACTTATAAAATGGAAATACCCCAAAACAAAAGGTGAAGAAAGAAGAAGACTAAAAGCTTGAAAATGGAAAAGCAATTGAAGCTTGAAGATGATAAATTGTGGAAACTTTGTACAATGAAGCAATCGGTAAAAAAATTGTATAAAAATTGTTCAATGAGAAGAAAATATAAGAAAATCTGGTAAAATCAACAATATTATATTGACGGTTGGGATAAAATAAATAGATAGCTACGTGGCAAGTTGTGATTGATCGGAAAAATTTTAATCGGTCTAACAGGTTGGGGTAAAATGGGTAATGATTAATAGTTTAGGTACCAATTTTAACCCAAACAAAGTTTAAGTACCAATTTAAAAAACTAGTATAGTTTAGATACCATTTTAAGCCTAGAAAAATGTTTTTGAAAAGTGTTCTTTGTTAATTTTTGTGTTCTCCATTACGGTGAAAAATTGTGGTTGAAGGTCAAAATGTCTTTTTGGACATGATAATGGAAAACTGCAAATTAGTTATGTTATATGATATTTAAATAATTTAATATGATAGTATATAAAGTATAAATTTTAAATATCTTTTAAGTAATTAATATAAATTATTTATAAAATGAATGATACATAAAATATTTCAAAACTTATATATAATAATAAATTATATTTAAATAATTAAATATAATGATATATAAAAATTATATATAAAAATTATAAATTATATTTAATAAATTATATAATGATATATAAAATATATTAAAAATTCAAAGTAGTATAGGAAGATCATCTTCATCATTAGATCCATCCTTAGATTTTGTTCTTTCCTTGTTTTCTTTCTTCATTATATTTCTTAGTAAATTTCTAATTTTCTTGATTCTTTATTGAGTAAAATCATTCAATTTTCATTAAAGATTTCATTTTCTATACTGTTTTATCTTAATTATTATTTCAATACATAAAGACAACACTTCTATTTTTTTAATAAAATATTTCAGTTCAACATTATTTGTTTAATAAATTTATATATGAATTACATTATGTTCATATTATGTTATATTTTTATATCCTATCATATTTTTAAATTGTGTACCTAAACACACTGATCTTATGATATATATGTATATAAGGGAATGCAAATGTACTGAGTGTTCCTCACCCTTCACTCAACTGCTCCATTGATTTTGTTTTCTTTCTATGTTTTCCACACAGAAGAAGCAAAACAAACGAAGAATATAAAATTGGGTACAATGTTGAAAGAGTTACCTTCTTTGTCTACTATTCTCTCCGCTTATGCTTCTATTTCAGCCATGGCTATGTTAATCCGAACCATCTTAAATGAAATGCTCCCTGAAAGAATGACAAACTACATCTTCTCTATGATTTACGACTTCACTTCTGCTTACTTCTCATCCGACTTCACCTTCATAATCGAATACCGGCATGCTGGCGATAACCAATTGTTTCGAGCTGCGGAGATCTACTTGCCCACCATATTTGGACCCTCCAGCGATAGCCTTCTCGTAGGTTTCGATAAGTCCAGTGATCCCACCGCACCACCAAAACCTAGCATCCCTGTTGATTTCAGGATGAAGGATGGTTTTGATGGCATGCGCTTGGAATAGACTTTATCTTCTATTGAACCCAAAAAGTACTACGTCCCTACTAAGAGATTCTTCAGCTTGACCTGCAACAAAGAGGATAGAGAAAGAGTTGAGCAAAGGTACTTTCCTTATATTAATAGAACTGCACAAAAAATTCTGAACAAGAGTGACAGCCTCAGCATTTACACTTATGATCAAGAATGTACTATGTAGGAGCTGACTGCTTTCAAGCACCCTTCAACATTTGAGACCCTGGCAATGGAGCCTCAACTTGAGGAATTTATAATGAAGGATCTTGATTCATTCATGGAACACAAGGAGTTCTTCGAGAACGTTAGCAGGGATTGGAAACGAGGGTACCTTTTTTATAGTCCACCCGGATCAGGAAAATCTGTTGGAACATTGGCAGCAGCAAAAACAATTTACAAAGCAGAAAACCAATGGAAATCGAAGCAAAGAAAAGAAAATAGCAAGCAAAACTTAGACACTCAGAGATTGTAACTGAACATTCATTATTTTTCATTCAAAATTTGAAAAATATATTGGAGTTACAAACTTTGACACATTGACAGTTACCTAAGAACATAACTGCTCCCACTTAAGCTAAACTAATACAAGCTTAAAACAAAAACAAAGATAAGCTGACATACCAGCTTTTACATCAAAATCACATCACTAACTTAATCCTACTAACTTTGTAAGTTAGTTAGAAATGAACTAAACAAAAATACATAACAACAAGGTGACCAAATCGGTTTGCTTCATTCGGTCCGACTTAGGTCTTGCGCACCAAGCAAAGTTGTTGACCTCGATGGTCGCATCTTCTTTGGTTTCATGTTGCATTGCAGCCAACTCTTAACACTCCTCCTTGGATCAGATGCAACACATACCAATTGCATTTCTCAAAGCTTCAAATCGAGTAGCTCCTAATGGCTTAGTCAATATGTCTGCCAGTTGAGCCCCTGAACTACAATGACCAAGGCTGGCTTCCCTAGTTTACTCAACCTCTCGAACAAAATGCAATTTAATTTTAAAGTGCTTAGTCTTACCATGGAACACAGGGTTTTTAGCTATAGCAATTGCTGATTGATTGTCCACCTAAATTTTAGTTGCTTCAACTTGATCTTCATTGAGATCTTAAAGAAGTTTCCTGAGCCATATGGTCTGGTTAACAGCTGTTGCAGCTGCAATGTACTCTACTTCAGCTGTGGACTGAGCAACAGTTTGTTGCTTCTCGAACTCCAGCAAAACACACTCGATCCAAGTGTGAAAAAGTAACCAGAAGTACTCTTCATATCATCAAGAGAACCTGCCTAATCACTGTCTGAATATCCTTCAAGTTTCAGCTCTCTTCCACTTTTAAACATAACACCATAGTTTGTTGTACCTTTAATGTATCTAAGAACCCTCTTTGCTGCCTTCAAATGAGCCTCATTACAGCAGTGCATAAACCTCGATAGCAGACTAACACCAAACATGATATCTGGACTAGTTGCTGTTAGATACAATAGACAACCTACCAGGCTTCGGTAATGTCTTTCATCAACCCTTTCTTGGTCTCTATTACTAGTCAGTTTCTCACCTTGAGCCACAGGTGTGCTGACTATTTTATAGTTCTACATGCAAAACTTAGCAAGAATCTTCAAGGCAAAAGTATGTTGGCTGATGAAAATGCCCTGATTAGACTGATGTACTTCCATTCCAAGGAAGTAAGTCATGATCCCCAAGTCAGTCATTTCAAATACTTGCTGCATTTGGACCTTGAACTCATCAATGAGCTCACTTTTGCTTCTTGTCACTAGTAGATCATCTACATACAGAGAAACAATCAACAAGGTCTCACATTTTGATTTTTTCACATAAAGTGTAGCTACACTAACACTTTTCTCAAACCCGAGCCTAGACAGGTAGGTGTCAACCCTGTCATACCAGGCCTTGGTGCCTGCTTCAGGCCATAAAGAGCCTTTCTCAGCCTATACACCTTGTCTTTCTGTCCAGCAACTTTAAATCCATCTGGTTACTCGATAAAAATCTCCTCCTTGAAAAAATCATTCAGAAATGCTGATTTCACATCCAATTGGTGAACCTTCCACTGTTTCTGAGCAGCTAAAGCAAATAGAAGCTTGATTGTATCCAATCTTACTACAGGAGCAAATGTCTCCATGAAATCAACTCCATACTCATTAATTGTAGCCCTTCACCACAAGCCTAGCCTTGTGCTTGTTCGATGAGCCATCAAGCATTGTATTTGGCTCTAAACACTCACTTAACACCTATGAATTTCTTGTGGTGCAGTGCGCTCACCAATTCCAGTGTCGATTCTTGTTAATCATCTCCAATTCAACTTCCATTGCCTTCTTCCAGTTCCTATCCTTGGCATCCTCTTCATAGTCGATGAGGCTCAATTACATAATATTGCACCTTTGATAAACATCGCCAAGGTTTTGGTGCCTCTCATCGGTGCATCATCAACAGCATCAACATTTGGTCCTTCTTCTGTAGGTTCAGTGACCAAGTTTAACTGATTTTCTTCAAGCAATCCTGCTTCAACACCATTCCAGCTCCATACTCTTTCTTCATCAAACTTCACATCTCTACTGACTAACACATTCTTTGTTAAGGGATCAAACACCCTATAACCCTTTTTGTTACTGCTGTAGCAAACAAAGATTCCTGCAACAACTCTACTTTCAAGCTTGGTTCTCTTTTCTACTGGAACATGAGCATAACACACACAATCAAATACTTTAAAGTGTGCTACCACTGGTTTGACTCCATGTCAAGCCTCAAAGGGAGTTTTGTCTTTAACTGCTCGAGTTGGTAACCTGTTGAGCAGATACACTGAGGTGTTGACTCCCTCAGCCCAAAACTTGCTTGGAAGCTTACTCTGAAATAACAGACATCTGGCCATATCAAGCACAGTTCTGTTCTTCCTCTCACATACTCCATTCTGTTGAGGAGTATAGACATTGGTTAGCTGATGATGAATCCCAGCATTTTCACACAACTTCTGAAATCTATCAGACACATATTCAGAGCCATTATCAGTCCTCAAGGCTCTAATTTTGCAACCAGATTAGTTTTCAACAAGTGCTTTAAATTTGCAAAATGTCTCAAACACATCTGACTTTTTCCTAAAAAAATAGACCCAACAGAACCTTGTCAAGTCATCTATAAATAGAACAAAATACTTGTTGTCACTGATTGAAGGTGTTTTCATAGGACCACAGACATCAGAATGCACCAATTCGAGCCTCTCCTGAGCTCTCCAAGCACTGTCAGCAGGAAAAGGCAATCTAGCTTGCTTACCAAGCTGACAATCCTTGCAAATAGTCCCATTAGCTCCAATTTTAGACATGTCATCAACCAATTTTAGCCTATGCAATGATCAAGAGACACAAATTAGCATGACATAATCTCATGTGCCAGAGGTCAGTGCTATCAACAAGGCTGGTGTAAGCCTTTCTTTCTACTTGACTTACATCCAACATAAATCATTTATCATTCATAGCTACGATGAATCAGTTCTTGACCAAGTGAGTCTTGAACAATCAAAGAACCATTTTTAAAGACTAAGGCATTACCTTTTGTAAGAACTAAATTTTGTCCGGGTTTTGTCGTGTTTATATATATATTTAAAAAATTCAAAAAATTTTCAAAAATAAAAATCAAAAATACATTTTGACCCTAAACTTTTGAAATTACATTTTGACCCACCAATTTTTGAAATTACATTTTGACCCTAAATTTTCTCAAAATTTATTTTGGCTAAAACTTTTACTGCAATTGCAGCTTAGTCCTTCTGGCAACAACTTGCACACCTACCCCATGATTTCCGCCACCTACTAAGGCAAACCCTCTCCCTAGCCACCTAATCTCTCGCAAAAGGAAGAAAAACAACTATAAATTGGGCTTAAAACCCCAAAAATGGGAACCCCGACAAAAAAAGTTTCAAAAATATTTTTAGCAAAGAAAAAAAGATGAGGAAGAGGAAGAGGAAAGAAAGAAAGAGAGGGGAGGAGCGACGGCGGTGCAATGCAAGAAGAAGAAGGCCGATCGGAGAAGAAAAAAGAAAAAGGAGAAAGAAAAAGGAAGAAGAAGAAAGAAAGAAAAAGAAAAAAATAAAATAATAATAAAAATAATAATTAATAGCCGGGTCAAACCGACCCGACCCGATCGGCAACCCGACTCGCGACCCAAGAAACCAAGCAGCAGCCGCAACCCAAAAAAATTTTAAGCAAAAAAAAAGTAAAAAACCAAAAAAAAAGCAGGCCAACCCAACAAAGATTTGAGCCCAACAAACTGCAATGTCCAGCAGCCCACTCAATAACCAAATTTCAAAGAAGAAGAAAGTTAGGCGACCAACTAACTACCAAGAAAGCCCAAAAGAAGCAGGCGAAAGAAGAAGAGAGAAAAAGAAAAAAAAGAAAAGAAAAAAAAAAAACAAAATTCAATTTGTGTAACCTGCTTCGATTGAAGCTCGCGTTTTAGATTTTTCGGTAATTTCGTTTATTTCACTTTTAATTTAATGCTCAGTATTTTTATGTTATTTTATTTTAATATTATTAGCATTTTATGCATTTTATATTTTTATATTTTTGTATTTATATTTTCAATTTAATTCAATTTTAATTTTATTTTATTTTAAAAATTTTAAAAAATAAGGCAACGGATCGATTTATCATAAAATCGTTGATTTCATCGCTATGTTGGGTGAATATCACCGGTTTGTGTTAAACTTGATACGCCCTTTTAAAAATAAAAAATATTCAAAAAATTCGTATTTTCAAAAAAATCCTCGCGTTTCGAAATTTTCGTGTCTTCAAAAAAATTTCTCGTGTTTTCAAAAATAAAGTAACGAATCGATTTGACACTAATTCGTTGATTTCATTGCTATGTTGAGTGAATATCACCGATTAGTGTTAAATACGATACGTGCTTAATAAAAAATCAGAAAATTTTTCGTGTTTTCAAAAAATTCCAATTTTCAAAATTTTTCATGTTTTCAGAAAATTCCCGTGTTTCAAAAATCTTCGTGTTTTAAAAAATTTCGGTGTTTTGAAAATTTTCGTGTTTTCAAAAAAAAATCTCGTGTTTCATAAATTTTCGTTTTTTAAAAAAAATTGTGTTTCCAAAATTCTCGTGTTTTAAAAAAAATTCTCGTGTTTTAATCGGATCACGATTAAATATTAAATTGAACTCGTATTTTTGAAAATTAAGACAACGTGAGTTTAACGAGATACCAATTTTGGGCGTCGCAAGGGTGCTAATACCTTCCTCACGCGTAACCGACTCCCGAACCTTAATTTTCTCTAGATTTTAACGTGGACCTAAAATCGACTCTTTTTTAAAAAAAATTGAAAAATAATTTTTCTTTTAAAAAAAGAGAATTTATTAGGTGTCCGATCACACCTAGAAAAAAGATCGGTGGCGACTCCTTTTTCAAATAAAATCGAGATTCGATTTTCAAGTTTTCAATAATTACTTCGACTAGCACCCGTGCCAAAATTTTTAGGTCGCTACAGCTGGCGGCTCCGCTGGGGACCTTTTTTGAGAGTCGAGTCTGATGTTAAACGCGTGTTGTCAAAATTTTCAAATTTTCTTGTTCAAATTAATTTTTAATCGTGATCCTTGAATTTTGTTTTGAAAAGTCATGCATTTGCATTCGGTTTTTAAATTAATATTTTTCTAACGTGTTTTATTTTTCTGTTTTTGTCAGCTTTAAGTTTTACGTTTTACGTTTTTTGTTTTAGTAAATAAAAAATCAAAGGTTTGTGAGTTTCTCCCCACACACCGTGCACTTGCATTTTTGCATAACATGAGCTCTCTACCCGGGCTCCGTCCGTTTAAGTGGAAGTGAACGCTACGCCTTCGTGAGTTAACTCGTCCCTCCGCACAGGCTAGTAATTACTTCCGAGTTTCATATGACTTATGCTTTCGTGAGTTAACTTATCCCTCCGCATAGGCATAAGTAAATGTAATCCCTCGAATTGAACTCGCAAGCCCATGACGGGTGATAACGAAGGCTCCGTACTAACCTTAGTAGGTGACAATATGGACAATTCGAGTACCTATCTAGAACTGAAACCACATATAGTAAATCGTACGAGCCACCTAATTAGAGCTATGCCGAACCTCTGTCCGTTTGATAGTTACCAAAATAAGTACACAGGAGAAATGCCTCTGACCTTTTATTTCTTTTACATTTACACTTATTTGCAAATGAATTGAGTCTGTTTAATAAATTGGGTCGGATAGATTGTCTGATGGTATGTGGGGTAGGTTTTTGTAAAGCTTGTTGGGGCAAAAAAAATATGGGTCTGTTCCTCCAAATTGCATGATTGAATAGCTTAATTCGTTAAACTTTCCATAGTTCTTATTTTTCTTTTTTCTTCTGTTTATATCTGTTGTGATCACTAACCGAGGTTATTCGTTTTTTATTCTATTTGTCATCATGCATCATAGGCATCTCATTAGGAAGGTGTTGATTAGAGATTGGTTGCCAAAAATGGGTTTCTGATGGAGGAGTCAATTACACGAGTAATCGAGAAAAATGTTGTAGTCCGAGATTGGTCTTTGAGGACTCAAAAAGCGAAAGGAGACAGTTTGAAGGAAGGATACACCTCTGATCTTCCCGAGCGTCTGACCTTGAATGTGCGTCAGAATGATCTTGAAGACTTGATTGGGATTTGGAAGCAGTGGGACTCAGATACTAGGGGCATCTTTACTGAAAAATACGGGGATATAGCTCACTTGGCAGCAATCAATGTGAACGAGCAGTTGATCCAAGCCATGGTTCGATTCTGGGACCCTGCCTATCAGTGTTTCACTTTCAATCAATAAGATATGACTCCGACTATAGAAGAGTATGTTGCCCTGCTTCGCATCGACAATGTACAATTCAATAAGATATATGTGAAAGAGCCTAAACCAATGACCTTCAAGAAGAAGTTAATGAAGTTGACGGGGATGACTGATACATGGGCTGAAAAACAAATAAAGAAGAAGAATGAAGTCAGTTGTGTTCCATGGTTTTCTCTTCGAGAGTTAGTTCAGAATCATCCATATACTTTGAGAATGATAGATCTGTTTGCCTTGGCTATTTACGGACTAGTCATATTCCCAAAGGTTCTCGGGCACATTGAAGTCGCGGTAGTGGATTTCTTTGAAAAATTAAGGCAAGGAATCAACCCCGTCCCAACCATATTAGCCGAGACTTTTAGGTCCCTAAATGCTTGTAGGAAGAAAGGGGAAGGGCGTTTCATTGGATGCGCTCAGTTACTTAATGTTTGGATTTTTAGCCACTTTTGGAAAGTGGAGCGCACACCTTTCCATATGTTCTCAAAAACATTCGCTCCTTTAGAAGCACACATTGAAAAAATTGGCCAAGGGATGTCATTGAACAACACTGGGTCTCGGTTTTTCAAAATATCCGTGCTGAAGATATAACTTGGAGAGCACCTTGGATTCGTCCCACTGTCTTGTTATACAAGTGTGAGAACCAAGACTGGGTGCCTTTGCTAGGATTATGGGGAGGAGTGGGATATGCTCCGTTGATAGTTCAGAGACAGTTCGCTTCGCGACAGTTTGTACCAACTACTAATGGATTGGCACAATCGGAGTTTGCCTTTACGGGTGAGGGTTACATGAAAAGGGTGCGAGATACCGTGAATTCTTGGAAGAAAGTCTACCTAATGGAGTTAGCTCTCTATGCTGATACTATCACTGCAGATTATGACATATGGAGACAACGACGAGTGAAGAGTCAGCTAACCCAGCCGATTGACGTTGCTTGCCAGAATCCGTTCTCAAAGGAAATACCATCCGAGCTAGAATTGGCAAGACATGAATTTGAATGTGAAAAAGCTAAAATGTTACGAGATATTAGTTCTCTTTAGGAGGAAAACTACCAGTTGAAGATTGATGTTTAAATTGAAAAATCCAGAACCAAAAAAGTCCAAAAAGAAGTTGAGGTCATGAGAAAGGATTTAAGGGACCTTCATTTGGAAAACAAGAAATTAAGAAGCACTATAAGGAATAGTGTTTTGGGCAAATCATCAGTAGATTGGAAAGAGGAACTGAGCAATATCAAAGGTGGGATGGAATTTTGGAAAACCAAAACGAAGAAGGAGGAGGAAAGAGCTGCACGTGCTCTGATAGAATTGAGAAAGAAGAATGTTGAATACGAAACTATGTCTGCAAAATTAACGGCTAGTCAGTCTGAGTGTCAAGAGCTAAAAGAAAAAATTTGAAGTATAGAAAGTACACTGCAAGCTCATCAGCAACATTTGGATGACCTCCTGAGAGCTCTAGAAGAGAAGAATGGTCAGCATGACCGAGACATTCTCGCCTATGAAAGAGCCCTCTAAAAAAAGGATATGGATCTCGGTAGTTTAGTTAACGAAATTCGTAAGGCGGCTGCACAGGTAGTGCAATTATCAGATGAAGCGGAAGTTCTCAGTTGCCAATACCCTCCTAACCAAAAGCCAAGCATATCGGAGTTCTTGGAGCGTATAAAGAAACAAGGCGATGTGGCTAAGAAATTTGTGTAATTGTTAAAACTAGGATGGCGAAACTTTTTGTAATAGACTCTTTTGATTAATAAAACGCCCAAATATAGGGCTATCTTGAAATCAACACCCATTTTTTAGCATATTTTTGCATAACTAACATTCAGTATTCATTAGTCATTCATTCATTCATTGCATGTACATATCACCCTAATCATTTGCTAAGGTTAAAACCATCTAATCCACAGTTGCTACACTACGAGTCTGGAATCACGTCACTCTTATAGGACGCGCCTAAGAGCTAGAGCTATGGATGCCGAACTCAATGAAAGAATGGAAAGGACGCAAAGAGAGTTGCAAGAACAACTAGCCAAGTTACAGCAAGAGGCAAGAGATTTGATGGTGAGATCTCGAGAGGAATCACTCGAGCAAAAGGATCAAATGGCCAAAATGATGGAAATGATGACAGCTTTGGTCAAAGGAAAGGGACCTATACAGATCCCGGATATCGTAGAGCCGCCTCGGTCAAGAGCTAATTAAGATCCACTTTATCCTCCGGGATTCACTCCACCTCATGTCCACACAATGCAAAGAGGATATCCCCAAAGAAAACCTACAGTCCTGGAACAACATCCTGCTCCATCTGCTCATTTAGGACAAGGAATGTTTGTGTCGAACCCTGGGGCAAATCCCTCAGATCCAATTGTTCCAAACTTAGATGATCCTGTAGAAATAGCAAGGCTGAAAATTGATGACAATAATGCTCAGGATAAATATAGAATCCTGGAAGAGAGGATCAGAGCAGTAGAAGGCTGAAGTTTTCTCTGCTTTGAGTGCCAAAGAGCTCAGTTTGGTACCTGATATGGTTCTACCCCCAAAATTTAAGACGCCAGATTTTGAGAAGTATGATGGAACAAGATGTCCAGAGGTGCATCTGATCATGTTTTGCCGAAAGATGACTGGTTATGTGAACGATGATAAATTGTTGGTACATTGTTTTCAAGATAGTTTGGTTGGCTCAGCTCTTCGATGGTATAATCAGCTCAGTAGAGAGAGAATCTGATCATGGAAGGATTTGGCATCAGCATTCTGTGAGCAATATAGGCATGTATCGGATATGGTGCCTGATCGACTAACTTTACAAATGATGGAAAAGAAACCTACAGAGATTTTTCGGCAATATGCACAAAGATGGAGGGATATCTCTGTTCAGGTGGAGCCGCCATTAACTAAGATAGAGATAACGATTCTTTTCATTAATACTCTGAAAGCGCCGTTTTACGATAAATTGGTAGAAAGTGCCACAAAGGACTTTGCGGAAATTGTAATATCCGGGGAGCTTATTGAAAATGCCGTCAAGAGTGAGAGAATGGAGGGCCCCGAGAGTTCGAAGAGGGCAGTACCCGTGAGGAATAAAGAAGCAGAAGCCCATATGATTGGAACTGAGAGTCACTGTACCTCCAATCCGTACCCCGCCCAATCACGACCACATTATCGCCCACCTTCAAACTTCTACTTTCCTCCTCAAGGTCCTTACTATCAAACACCTCCCTCTTACCCCGTGTATGCCATGAACAACCAAAGACCATTCACCATGTTCCCACCAAATACCATACCTATACCAAACCAACCCAAAAATGAACAAAGACCAGCAAGACCTAATTCTGAAAGACCTCAATTTACACCAATTCCCGTATCATATGGAGAATTATACCCGAAGCTATTAGAAAAACAATTAATATCCCTACATTATATGGCACCTATGAAGCCCCCATACCCGAAGTGGTATGATCCTAACGCTAGTTGTGTGTATCACGCTGGGAATCAGGGACACTCTACAGAAAATTGTTTGGCCTTTAAAAAGAGGGTTCAAGGTCTCATTGACGCTGGCATTTTGCGATTCGATGGTGTTAGCAATGTGACGGGAAATCCTCTTCCTAACCATACTGGTGGGAATGTAAATGTTGTGGCAGATAAAGATGATTGGCAAGCCAAAGGTTATGTTGTCGAAGTAAGAACACATTTGCAGAAGGTATGGGAGTTGATGGTTGAAAATGGCTTGCTCCACCCGTCTAGTAGAATTCTCAAAGAAGCTAGTACAAAAGACCAAGGTTTCTGTGATTTCCATGGCGGCGAAGGGCATGACATCCAGTTTTGTAAGGAATTTAGAAAGTTACTTCAGGACATGATGGATAACAAGGAGGTCAAGGTCTTTGATAGGATAGAGGGGGCCGAGGAAAGAGAAATATGTACTTCTGATAATCAATCAGCAGTTTTCCCTTATAGCGCCGATAGACCTTTGGTGATTTATTACGAGGCAAAGAAGGAAGAAGTTAGTCGAGAAGTTAAACCAAGTTTCATAATTGAAGTACCTGCTCATTTCCCTTACAAGGACAACAAGGCAGTGCCGTGGAATTATGATGTCAATATCATTGTACCTGAGGGTGAAAAGTCTAAGGTTGTGAGTGAAGGTGTTAGTGGAGTAGGACATTTTACTCGCAGCGGAAGATGTTATTCTCCCGAGACGGTTGAGCCAAAAAAGAAGGTTGTTGGTCCGAGCCAAAAAGGAAAAGCACCAATGTATGAGGTTGAGGACGATGTTGAAATACCACCCGAGCAAGAAGTTAAAAAGGTTGTGAATGAGGAGGAAGCATGTGAGTTCTTAAAGTTCATTAAGCATAGCGAATATAACGTTGTAGAACAATTAAACAAGCAGCCGGCCCTAATCTCGGTATTATCTCTATTGTTAAACTCGGAGCCACATCGAAACGCCTTGCTTAAAGTGTTAAATCAAGCTTATGTGGCAAACGATGTATCTGTGGAAAAGCTTGATAGGTGGGCAAATAATCTGAATGCAGATAATTTCATCTCTTTTAGTGATGACGAAATACCACCAAATGGTAGGGGCTCTACAAAAGCATTGCACATCACAACCAATTGCAAGGGCTACATAGTACCAAATGTGCTCGTCGACAATGGATCTACACTTAATGTTATGCCTTTGGCCACGCTTTCTACGATGCCAGTTGATATGTCCTATCTAAGGCATTGTCATTCTATAGTAAGGGCATTTGATGGGACACGACGAGAGGTCATGGGAAAGATTCAAATTCCTCTAAAAGTGGGTCCATGTGAATATGATATCGAGTTTCAGGTCATAGGCATCACGCCTTCATACAATTGCCTCTTAGGAAGACCTTGGATCCATTCTGCTGGGGCAGTTCCTTCATCTCTCCATCAAAAAGTAAAGTTCATCATGGATAGCCGCTTGATTACTGTCGCTGGTGAGGAAGACATCGTCGCATCTATCTCTGCTGATGCACCCTACATCGAAATAAGTGAAGATGCTGTAGAATGTTCTTTTCGCTCCTTAGAATTTATTAATACTGCATTTGTTGCTGAAGGGAATAAGATCCCCATTTCTAAACTGCCGAGGAATACTAAGATGGGAATTAAGCTGACTGTGGGAAAAGGAGCTCGAGCGAAGAAAGGCCTAGGAAAATATCAACAAGGGATGGTTAGAGCTTTGAAACCAACGCACCACAAGGGTCGATACGGTTTGGGGTTCAAGCCAGGTATACATCAAGGAAGAAAACAATTGCAAAAGAATCGAGAAAGAAGAGTCGCGAGAGCTTCAGACCGGGAATTAGAATGGGAGTCGTTGGCGTATCCTCCTTTTCAAGAATATTTACATCAGTAGGAGTGATGTACGCAAGGCAAGACAATCCGCAAGTCACATTATTGATTGAAAAGAGTCTTCAGAATATCAGTCTAAATGCTATTGACAATGAGAATAATGAAATTAAGAAGGCTTCAATGATACACCCTTGTCCTCCAGGATATGTTTTGAACAACTGGACTGTTGTGGACCTCCTTGTAGTTTCTAAGTCCTCTCCAAAGTAATGCCAAATGTTAATTCTCCATTATTTTGTGTGCTCCTAAGAATGAGATTCCTTTTGTAAGAGCTTATGTTCGCTCTTTATCATTTCAATGAACATTAATGAAGATGCATTTTGTCATGGTCTTTTCATTTCAATTAGTATTGCAATTATCCCCGCTTCTCATAGCTTTCTCCTACACATATATCATAACATTCCATAACATTGTGTGTGTTGATTCCAATACTTTGATGCTCCTCTATAGTTTTATTTCCATCCACCTTTCAGGTGCTCAGATATCAATGGCATGAACAATCCCGTTACGAGTCCTGAAATCGATTTCGAGAAGACTGTTTGTTTAGGAGAATTTGAAGCTGACAAAAATGTTGAAGATTGTGTCTCGTCTCCTGACTTACTGAGAATGGTAGAACAAGAAGAGAAACAGATCCTACCCCATCAAGAATCTGTTGAAGTAGTGAACTTGGGGAGTGAAGAAAAGAAACAAGAAGTGAAGATTGGGACTTCTATTGCAGAAAATACCAAACAGGACTTAATCGCTTTGCTCCATGAGTACAATGATGTGTTTGCCTGGTCTTATCAGGATATGCCAAGGTTGAACACAGATATTGTGGTCCATAAGCTCCCACTGAAACCAGAATGCAAACCTGTTCAACAGAAGCTAAGAAGGAAGAGACCTGAAATGCTATTGAAGATAAAAGAAGAAGTCAATAAACAATTTGACGCTGGCTTCCTACAAGTCTCCAAATATCCAGAGTGGGTGGCTAACACAGTCCCGGTACCGAAAAAAGACGGCAAGGTGAGAATGTGTGTGGATTATCGTGATCTGAATCAAGCAAGCCCCAAGGATAACTTTCCTCTACCGCACATCGATACTTTAGTGGATAATACGGCAAAGCATTCTTTGTTTTCTTTCATGGATGGTTTGTCAGGTTATAATCAGATAAAGATGGCTCCCAAAGATATGGAGAAAACTACATTCATAACAATGTGGGGGACCTTCTGCTATAAGGTAATGCCGTTCGGATTAAAGAATGCTAGGGCAACATATCAGAGAACCATGGTGACATTGTTCCATGATATGATGCACAAAGAAATAGAAGTTTACGTCGATGATATGATTGCCAAGTCCCGGGGAGAAGAATAGCATGTTGGGAATCTCAAGAAGCTGTTCGAAAGGTTAATAA
Organism: Gossypium raimondii; assembly: GCF_025698545.1. Lineage (NCBI taxonomy): Eukaryota > Viridiplantae > Streptophyta > Magnoliopsida > Malvales > Malvaceae > Gossypium > Gossypium raimondii. Next base: position 43,192,249 of record NC_068575.1, on the reverse strand, counting down.
AGTTCCAGTTGAAATTTAACCCAGCCAAATGTACGTTTGGGGCTACCTCGGGAAAATTGCTAGGTTTCATTGTCATTGAGAGAGGTATCGAAGTTGATCCAGACAAGATAAAAGCTATACAAGAACTACCACATCCGCGTACACAAAAGGAAGTCAGAGGATTTTTAGGAAGGTTGAATTATATTGCTCGATTCATCACTCAACTTACCAATCAGTGTGATCCAATTTTTCGACTCCTTCGAAAACATAATCCGGGAAAATGGAACGAGGAGTGCCAAGCGGCATTTGACAAGATAAAACAGTATTTGTCTAATCCTCTGGTACTAGTACCGCCGACTCCGGAAAAACCCTTAGTATTGTACCTGACTTTGTTTGAAAACTCAATGGGTTACGTACTAGGGCAACATGATGAGTCAGGGAAAAGAGAAAAGGCAATTTACTACCTCAGCAAAAAGTTCACAGAATATGAGGCAAAGTACCTTTCAATTTAGAAGTTTTGTTGCGCATTGATTTGGACGGTTCGAAGGCTTAGACAATACATGTTGTATCATACGACATGGTTAATTTCAAAATTGGATCCAATAAAGTACATGATGGAGTCACCTGCACTCTCAGGAAGAATGGCACGATGGCAGATCTTACTGACTGAGTATGACATCGTGTATGTGAGCCAAAAATCGATAAAGGGAAGCGCGATAGCTGACTTCTTGGCAAGTCGAACAGCGGAAGAATACAAGCCTTTGAGATTTGATTTCCCAGATGAAGACTTGATGTGCATTTCAGAAAAATAAGGTGAGTCATCAAAAGAGAAATCATGGAAGATGAGCTTTGATGGTGCATCGAATGCATTGGGGCATAGGATTGGAGCAGTCTTAGTGTCACCAGAAGGAGATCATTACCCGCTCACTGCCAGATTGAACTTTTTCTGTACCAATAATATTGCAGAGTATGAAGCTTGCATCATGGGACTTCGTGCAGCTATCGAGAGGAAAATTGAAATCTTAGAAGTACACGGGGACTTAGCATTAGTCATTTACCAAATCCGTGGAGATTGGGAAGTGAGGGATTTGAAATTAGTCAAATATCACGATCTCGTTACGAAATTGGTCAAAGAATTCAAGGAAGTGACTTTTAACTACTTTCCACGAGAAGAGAACCAATTGGCTGATGCTCTGGCCACCTTTGCTTCAATGTTCAAAGCAAACAGAGAAACTGAAATAATGTCTGTCCAAATGAGCATATATGAGACTCCCGCACCCTGATTTAGCATTGAGGAGGAGTCAGATGGACGACCATGGTTCCATGATATCCTAGAGTACATCAAGAATCAAAGGTACCCCGAGCAAGCAAACGAGAATGACAAAAGAACAATCAGAAGAATGGCAATTGGATTTGTTCTTGACGGGGATATTCTATACAAAAGGGGAAAAGATCAAGTGCTCCTGAGGTGCGTGGGCGCTGTTGAAGCTAGAAAGATACTTGATGAGGTTCATGAAGGAATTTGTGGAATGCATGCTAGTGGTTTCACCATGGCCAGACAGATTATGAGACTTGGTTATTATTGGCTGATGATGGAAAGAGATTGCATTGGCTACGCACGAAAGTGCCACAAATGTCAAATTTATGGCGACAAAATTAATGCAGCTCCATCACCCCTTCATGTCATGACTTCTCCGTGGCATTTTTCTATGTGGGGGATGGATGTTATAAGGCCAATTTCCCCGAAAGCTTCCAATGGGCATCGATTCATCTTTGTGGTTATAGACTACTTCACAAAATGGGTAGAAGCTACTTCGTTTGCTAATGTTACAAAGGCTGCAGTCTGTAGGTTCTTAAAAAAGGAGATCATATGTCGATATGGTCTGCCTGAAAGAATCATTTCAGATAATGCTTTAAATTTAAACTACAAGATGATAAAAAAAGTATGTGAGCAATTTCAGATAAAGCATCATAATTCTTTACCTTATCGCCCGAAGATGAAAGGAGCGGTAGAAGCGGCTAATAAGAATATAAAGAGGATTATCGGGAAGATGACTGAGACATATAAGGACTGGCACGAGAAGCTACCATTTGCTTTGTACGCGTACCGCACCTCTGTGAGAACATCTACAGGGGCAACTCCTTTTTTCTCTAGCCTACGGAATGGAAGCTATTCTGCCCATCGAAATGGAGATCCAATCCCTACGTGTCTTGATGGAATCAAAGTTAGAAGAATCAGAGTAGGTTCGAGCTCGATATGATCAGCTAAATCTTATTAAGGAAAAACGCTTGAAGGCAATTTGTCATGGACAGATGTATCAGAAAAGAATGATCACGGCCCATGATAAAAGGGTGCGGCCAAGAGAATTCCTCGAAGGGGAACTGGTACTAAGAAAGATCCTCCCAATACAAAAAGACTTTCGAGGAAAATGGTCGCCAAATTGGAAAGGGCCATACGTTGTAAAAAAGGCATTCTCAGGAGGGGCTCTGATTCTCACTGAGATGGATGGAAAAGAATTGCCTAATCCAGTGAACTCAGATGCTGTGAAAAAATATTATGCTTAAAAAAAACAAGACAAAAAAACAGAAAAAGAAAAATCAAGATGAAAACCCGAAAAGGGTGTCTTGATAAACAAAAAGGATTAGGATGAAAACCCGAAAAGGCGTCCTAATGAAATGGGCTTGAACTTAAGGAGCAAGACGACTTGAATGGGGAGTCGAATGGTGAGATTACAATATTTGAAGCATTCTCAGAAGCTCAAAATCTTCTACACAAGAAGCCGTGCTCGAAAAGATCCAGGATGAAGAAACGTGGAAAGTTCATGCATTGGATATCTAGAGCATTTCTGGCCATTGAATTCGCTTTCTTTTCTTTATGACAATTTATTTGTTAAACTTTCCTTGTCAATTTCCTTCGTCTGTTGCTTTTAAAAAAATGAATGTGAGGTATTTCTTTCATGCCTACTTTGTCTTTTTTATGCATCTCGTGTTTGATTCATTTAAATGATAAATAGTAAGATGACATATTCTAAACAAAAGGAATGTTGAGCATTACCTGGATGAGAATTTAATAAGTACGCGGGCCCCAAAGTAAGAACAAGGTTCAACAAGGGGCAGGAGGGTGATATACGAGGAAGAGTGGATTATTCGCAAAATTTGAAGATGAATACAAAACCTGAGAGAAAGTCGAGAATGGAGGCAATGAATGAAGGCCCTCACGAAAGTCAGAAAGGGTCATGTGACAAACAACCCAGAGTGCATGGCATGATCATGTTAGACATAAAAGCATTTAGGACAAACATGTGCATATCATAATAACATCATACTTGACATATACAGGTATACCAATAGAGCAATGAATACTGGGAGAAAGCTGCACAGAATCAATGAAGAAGAAGGCTTTTAGTTTCACCGGATGTTTTTTGAAACCCTGTTTCTTTCAAGAAATTTTTTTTAATTTCTGTTTTTTTCAAAAATCAACTCATAATACGAGAGGTGAGTTGAGCCTCGGGTCACGCTGAGGTATTTTTAATTTCTGTTGTTTTTCAAAAATCAACTCATAATACTCAGACTTTTATTAAATGAGAGAGAGATCCACCAGGGCAAAAATACTATAGATGCAAGATATAGAAGGGGAGTGAATGCTTTCTTTTTTGCCATTTTTTCATCTGTGAGTTGTTAATGAACCCACCTCATTCGTTGACTTTATGTGATCTAATCTTTCTATCAAGCATGCCTTTCATTATATTATAAAGTAGGGGCCCATGAATCTATTCTCTGTTTTTTTTTTTTTTTTGATTCAGTGCTTAGCCCTTGAATCTAATTGAATCTAAAAAGAATACAGAATATAGAAAATAAGAATCCACTTTGAATTGAATGAAATATATATTATTGTTATATTGTTATTGTTATTGTTTCCAGATATCTCAATTGATCAAATTCAAGTAATTTCCCTCTTTGATAATCGCCGAAAGAACCGCTTCAAATAATAAAGATTGTTCTATTCGATTTTGAGACGAAGGAGCATACTGTCTATATCAAGATCGCAATCAAATATGTCGAAAATTTTCATGGGTTATCTAAACTATATAGAGTCTAGAGTCCAAGAATAATTGAAAAAAAATTAGGAAAAATATTATCTTGATCAAAATGAGTGACAAAAAAGACGAGAAAAGGTATCATTCATTTATCATTATGTTATAAGAAAGAAATCCACTTGTTTAGTTCTTTAGTTCTTAAGGAGCACAAAAGAAAGGATAAAAGGGAGGGCCGATTGAGAAAAGAAAAGTAGAGAAAATTTACAAGATATGATCTATCTCAGTATCTCACGTATCAACTCCAAATATTGCAAATAAAAGCGAAAGTCTTTATTTGAAATACTTTGATATATGAGATGAATCCATATTTCGATTTCTTGCTTATTTTGTTCTTGAATTAAGTTGAGCGGTTTTACATTTACAGACGCATAAAAACTATTTTGTGGACAAAAAAAGCAGTTTTTTATGTTATGACTCTTCCGTATACGTCCGCTTTGGTTTGAATGGGCATTCTGAAGAAACTTCAGTTTAGTTCTGCTATAGAAAAAAGAGGATTCTTGGATTGAGTTGAGCCTCGGGTCACGCTGAGGTATTTTTAATTTTGGTTTTTTTTTCTTTTTAAAAATCAACTCATAATACGAGAGGTGAGTTGAGCCTCGGATCATGCTGAGGTATTTTTTTTTAATTTCTATTTTTTTTCAAAAATCAACTCATAATACGAGAGGTGAGTTGAGCCTCGGGTCACGCTGAGGTATTTTTAATTTCTGTTTTTTTCAAAAATCAACTCATAATACGAGAGGTGAGTTGAGCATCGGGTCATGATGAGGTATTTTTAATTTCTATTTTTTTCAAAAATCAACTCATAATACGAGAGGTGAGTTGAGCCTCGGGTCATCTTGAGGTATTTTAATTTCGCTTTTTTCAAAATCAACTTATAATACGAGAGGTGAGTTGAGCCTCGGGTCACGCCGAGGTATTTTTAATTTCATTGTTTTCAAAATCAACTCATAATCGAGAGGTGAGTTGAGCCTCGGGTCACTGTTGAGGTATTTTTAATTTCTTTTTTTTCAAAATCAACTCATAATACGAGAGGTTAGTTGAGCCTCGGGTCACTGAGGTATTTTTTTTAATTTCTGTTTTTTTTCAAAAATCAACTCATAATCTGAGAGGTGAGTTGAGCCTCGGGTCACGCCGAGGTATTTTTAATTTCGCTTTTTTCAAAATCAACTCATAATCTGAGGCGAGTTGAGCCTCGGGTCACGCTAAGGTATTTTTAATTTCATTGTTTTCAAAATCAACTCATAATACGAGAGGTGAGTTGAGCCTCGGGTCACTGAGGTATTTTTTAATTTCTTTTTTTTCAAAATCAACTCATAATCGAGAGGTGAGTTGAGCCTCGGGTCAAGCTGAGGTATTTTTAATTTCTTTTTTTTTCAAAAATCAACTCATAATACGAGAGGTGAGTTGAGCCTCGGGTCAAGCTGAGGTATTTTTAATTTCTGTTTTTTTCAAAAATCAACTCATAATACGAGAGGTGAGTCGAGCCTCGGGTCACGCTGAGGTATTTTTTTTAATTTCTGTTTTTTTTCAAAAAAAAATCAACTCATATTGCGAGAGGTGAATTGAGCCTCGGACACATGCCGAGGTATTTCTTTTAAATTTCTGTTTTTTAAAATCAACTCGTAATACAAGAGGTGAGTTGAGCCTCGGGTCACATGCCGAGCGATTTTCAATTTTTGTTTTTCAACAAAAAATAGAGAATAAAATTGGACAATCGAACAAAATTCAGTGCTTTTAAAGTCATTGCTCTATCTCTGTTTCACAGCGATGAGCAAAGAGGGGCAGCTGTAAGCACTAAATTTTGTCCGGGTGTTGTCGTGTTTATATATATATTTAAAAAAAATTCAAAAAAAATTCAAAAAATCAAAAATCAAAAAATACATTTTGACCCATGAACTTTTTGAAATTACATTTTGACCCACCAACTTTTTGAAATTACATTTTGGCCCCTAAATTTTCTCAAAATTTGTTTTGGCCCCAGAACTTTTACTGCAATTGCAGTTTAGTCCTTCTGACAGCAACTTGCACACCTACCCCCGTGATTTCCGGCCACCGGCCTAAGGCATGGCCCCCTCTCCCCTAGCCACCTAATCTCTGCAAAAAGGAAGAGAAAAACAGTTATAAATTGGGCTTAAAACCCCAAAAATGGGAACCCCGACAAAAAAAATTTCAAAAAAATTTTCAGCAGCAAAAAGAAAGATGAGGAAGAGGAAGAGAGAGGAGGAGCGACGGTGGTGCAGCGGTGGCATGAAGGAGGCCGATCGGAGAAGAAAAAAGAAAAAAGAGAAAGAAAGAATGAAGAAGAAGAAGAAAGAAAAAGAAAAAAATAAAAAATAAAAATTAATAGCCGGGTCAAACCGACCCGACCCGATTCGGCAACCCAACTCACGACCCAAGAAACCCAGCAGCAGCCCCAGCCCAAAAAAAATTTAAGCAAAAAAAAAAGAAAAAAAAACCAAAAAAAAGCTTAGCAGGCCAACCCAACAACATTTGAGCCCAACATACTGCAGCTTGTCCAAGAATTTCACTCAACACCAAATTTCCAATGAGAAGGCCCTTGCGCTCCAAATTTCAAAGAAGAAGAAGCTAGGCGACCAAACATTAACAGCCCAAAAGAAGCGAGCCGAAAGAAGAGAGAAGAAAAAGAAAAAGAAAAAAGAAGAAGAAAAAGAAAAGAAAAATTCAATTTGTGTAACCCGTTCGGTGAAGCTCGCGTTTTAGATTTTTCGGTAATTTCGTTTATTTCACTTTTAATTTAATGCTCGTATTTTTATGTTATTTTATTTTAATATTATTAGCATTTTATGCATTTTTATATTTTTGTATTTATATTTTCAATTTAATTCAATTTTAATTTTATTTTATTTTAAAAAATTTTAAAAAATAAGGCAACGGATCGATTTATCATAAAATCGTTGATTTCATCGCTATGTTGGGTGAATATCACCGGTTTGTGTTAAACTCGATACGCCCTTTTAAAAATAAAAAATATTCAAAAAATTCGTATTTTCAAAAAAATCCTCGGGTTTCGAAATTTTCGTGTCTTCAAAAAAATTTCTCGTGTTCTCAAAAATAAAGTAACGAATCGATTTGACACTAATTCGTTGATTTCATTGCTATGTTGAGTGAATATCACCGATTAGTGTTAAATACGATACGTGCTTAATAAAAAAATCAGAAAATTTTTCGTGTTTTCAAAAAATTCCAATTTTCAAAATTTTTCATGTTTTCAGAAAATTCTCGTGTTTCAAAAATCCTCGTGTTTTCAAAAATTTCGGTGTTTTGAAAATTTTCGTGTTTTCAAAAAAATATCGTGTTTCATAAATTTTCGTTTTTTAAAAAAAATTGTGTTTCCAAAATTCTTGTGTTTTAAAAAAATTCTCGTGTTTTAATCTGATCTCGATTAAATATTAAATTGAACTCGTATTTTTGAAAATTAAGACAACGTGCGTTTAACGAGATACCAATTTTGGGCGTCGCAAGGGTGCTAATACCTTCCTCGCGTGTAACCGACTCCCGAACCCTAATTTTCTCTGAATTTTAACGTGGACCTAAAATTGACTCTTTTTAAAAAAAATTAAAAAATAAATTTTCTTTTAAAAAAAGAGAATTTATTAGGTGTCCGATCACACCTAGAAAAAAGATCGGTGGCGACTCCTTTTTCAAATAAAATCGAGATTCGATTTTCAAGTTTTCAATAATTACTTCGACTAGCACCCGTGCCAAAATTTTTAGGTCGCTACACCTTTTTCCACTAATTGGCCAACACTAAACAGATTTTGGTCTGTATCAGGCACAAAGAGCACATCAGTAATCAGCTTGTTACCTGAACCAGTGCTTACCAACACATTGCCCTTGCATTTAGCCTCAATCAGCTTCCCATCTCCAATTCTGGTCTTCGAGGTGAAGGTCCTGTCAAGGTCCTTAAACAGCCTTTCATCTGCTGCCATGTGATGTGAGCAGCCACTGTCCACTAGCCAATCATTTGTGGCCTTTGTTGTGCTGACAAAACAGGATGCTGTGAACACATGCTCCTCCTGAGCTTGAATGTCCTCAGCAGGTCGAGCTTGTTGCAGAGTAGCCTCCTTTCCCTTGCTTTTGCATACTTTTTCCACATGAACAAACTGTTTACATTTTCTGCATTGAATATCTAGCCTATACCAGCAATACCTCTCTGAATGTGTTGTCTTCTTGCAATGAATGCATGGTGGAAACACCTTTTTTCCTTCATCTCTTCTTGGTTTATCTCTTCTATTGTGTCAAGGCTTATTGCCTTTCAAATTCGAACTTAAGCCTTCATTGGCTTTTGCTTGGAAAGTAGCTTCAGGATGTTCTTCCTGCCTATTTGCTCTCTTTTGCTCAAGTGCATACAGGGAGTTTATCAGCTAAGATAATGAGATGGCTGATAAATCCCTCGAGTCTTCAAGTGAAGAGATCTTTAACTCAAATTTCTCAGGGAGAGTTGTGATGACCTTTTCAACAACTCTGCTCTCACTGAAGTCCACTCCAAGGAGCCTTATGCTGTTGACAATGGCCATTATCCTGTCTGAGTACTGTTTAATGGTCTCAGACTCTTTCATCTTCAAATTTTCAAATTCTATCCTGAGATTGATCACTTGCTGCTGCCTTGTTTTGTCAGTCCCCATGAACTCCTCCTTCAGCTTCTCCCATGCCTGCTTAGGTGAGTCACAGGCCATTATCCTGGTGAAGATTACATTAGATACCTCATTCTGCAAACAGGCCATAGCCTTGTGCTTCTTGGAGCATTCTTCACTATGCTGCCTCATCTGAGCAATGGTGGGATTGGCTCTCAATGGAGGTGGTTCAGCATCATTTTCAATCACATTCCACAAGTCATGTGCCTGAAGGTATGTCTTCATTTTGACTACCCAGATATGGTAGTTCTCTCCAGTAAACACAGGTGGTGGAGGTAGAGTGAAACTCATTTTGTTGGACTAGGTTTAAGGCTTCGATCTTTCCTCTTTTAAGCTTTGCTTTTGACATAATACAACCAACAAAAGAGGCCCCTCAAAGACTCGGGCTCATGATACCATTTGTTGGAACATTGGCAACAGTAAAAATAATTTACAAAGCAGAAAACCAATGGAAATCGAAGCAAAGAAAAGAAAACAGCAAGCAAAACTTAGACACTTAGAGATTGTAACTGAACATTCATTATTTTTCATTCAAAATTTGAAAAATATATTGGAGTTACAAACTTTGACACATTGACAGTTACCTAATAACATAATTGCTCCCACTTAAGCTAAACTAATACAAGCTTAAAACAAAAACAAAGATAAGCTTGCATACCAGCTTTTACATCAAAATCACATCACTAACTTAATCCTACTAACTTTATAAGTTAGTTAGAAATGAACTAAACAAAAAATACATAACAACAAGGTGACAAAATCAGTTTACTTCATTCGGTCCAGCTTCAGTCTTGCGCACCAAGCAAAGTTGCTGACTTCGATGGTTGCATGCTGCTGGTTTCATGTTGCATTGCAGGCCAACTCTCAACAAAATCATCATTGGTTGCTGCAATTGCGAATTATATGAGATCCAATGTATATGATCTTCAGTTTCAAGGCGTTAGAAACGATTATGATCTCAGCCGCATACTCACATCCACCACAAACCGCTCAATTCTTCTCATCGAAGACATACATTGCATCACAACAGCATCACATGATCGAACCAATGTCATAGAAAAATGTGAAGTAGAAGAAGATGAAGATGAGAACAAACGCTCCTTCCCTATCAACAATGGGATAATTCATTTGTTTCTCTCCTTATCTTGGTTTGATTGACGTTGAAACAAGTTTCTGAAGTCACTAATTTAACATAACTTTGTAGGTAAGACTATCAGGCTTACTCAACTTCATTGATGGATTGTGGTTGAGCTGTGGGAATGAAAGAATCATAATAATTACCACAAATCATAAAGTAAAGTTGGATCCAGCGCTGCTACGGCCGGGGCGAATGGATGTGCATATTTACATGGGATATTGTAGTCTAGCAGGATTCAGAAAACTTGCAGCTTCATATCTTGGGATCAAAGATGACAAACTGTTTGGATGCATTGATGATGTGATTAAAAGTATTGAAGCGACTCCAGCTGAAGTGGCACAACAACTGATGATCAGTGATGAACCCAAAGTTACACTCCAAGGTCTCATCGAATTTCTTAACAGCAAGAAGAAGGGTATAAAGGAAGCTGCAGTTGAAGAGAAGAAGACAAAATTCAATGCTTTCTGGGACTGAGACACTGAAATATTTTTGACTTAATTTAGTTATTTGTCTTAAAAGAGGGTAAACTTGTTGTGGCATTTACAAAAGAGTTTGACTCCATATCATCAAAAGAGTGTGCTTCATGACAATCTTCATGGTTGAATTTCTTTCCTAAATCAATTTAGGATCCTGGTGCATTGATATTGACATTTTAAATGTGAAGGCGGAAATAACATCAACGCAAAATTCTTCCAGGTGTCCAAACATTTAAACTTTCCCCCCTGAATCTAACAGCTATTTTCTCCTCCTATATCAATTTTTGCAATAACCCAATATATACGTGGGCCCAATCTGGGGCTAGTTGCTTCTTTTAGCATTAAGAAAAGTAAAAGTCAGGTTGGGTTAACCTTCCAAACCTAAGCCCACTAATCACAATGTCTCCCCAAAATCATTCTTTCCCTAATTGTTACTCATCTAAACCTCTTTCATAGTTTTAGGAATGGTCTAATTATGAATTTTTAAAATTTAGTCTTTTTTACTTTTTAATTTTAAAAATAAAATTAATCTTTGAACTTAGCAATTTTTTATCCAAGTCGTTAAACTTTTTATTCACATTATTCTATGACATTGGCAATTTATCCCAATTTAATCCATAATTTTGGATACCATTAAGATATAATGATGTTGCATTCTAAAATTGTTTTATATATTTTCTTTAGTTTTTTTAATTTTATATTATTTTTAAAAAAGTTTCAAGTGATGATATAAAAAATTCAAGTTCTATGACAATTTAGAAAAGTTATCACGTTTCAGAAGTAATGTTAGCAAAAAATTTAAGAGAACAAGTTGAGAAAATTTATCAGACTAAATGTTTCATTATTCCTTTCAATAATTTAGTTATGTTCTTGTCTGATTTAAAATTTGAAGTTCATCAATAACATATTAACCGAATTCTATTAAATTTAAGGAATAACTTATCCTAAAATTAAGGTTTTAGGCACCAATAAAATTTACCACATCATCAAACTTTAAAGACATGAAATTATTATTATACACTCATCTATAAAAATTTTATTTTATGGACCCTTCCCACCATATTATTCATGGCCCTTTCTAATTATTTAATAACATCTCAACAATTTTTTTCATATCATTGATAAATAATTTTGTATTTTTTTTTACCTTGAATTCCAAACCTAAAACCTTGAACCCTGAATTTAGGAACCCGAACCCTAAACCCAAAAAACCTAGAATCACAAACTCTTGAACCTTGAACCCTAAACCCTGAGCCCAAACCCTAAAATTTAAATCCTGAACCCAAACCCTGAACCTCGAGATTCAAGGCAAAATAATTACCAAATTTATGTGTCAATGACATGAAAAATTGCACAAAAATTACTATTTTTTAAAAAAATTGGTTGCACAAAAATAAAAAATATTAACTTATGAAAAATGATTAAAATTTGTAAAAGAAAAAAGATGTTTGTTTATAATTTAAAAATTAATTATTTTAAGTAATTTAATTAAAGTTAAATTAAGTTGGAGAAGATATTAGATATAGATGAGTGTATAATAATACTTTATTATCTTTAAAATTTAATGATGTGACACTATTTTATTGGTGCCTAAAATTATACTTTTCAGGATGACCTTAATATAATTTATTCTATAAATTTAAATATGTATTATCGATTATACTTTAATTTTTAAACTAAATATTTGATTAATAAAACACTTCTTATTCAAATTTAACGAAAACTCATTAACAATATTATTAAATGAAGTGTAATTTTACACATCAAATGTGTAAAAATAAAAGTAGATGGGTAAAATTGAAAAGTGCAAGGAGTGAGGCATAATTAAACCTTTTCATGTCTGCCATGTACATCACATCTTCAACGACTTCACAAATTAAAATTGACTACCACGATCAATTTTTATATTTTAATACACTGTCTATTTTACTTTTTCTTAATTTAATCCTTTTATTTTAATTTTGGTTTGAGACATCAGTCTTTGTATTTTTTTTTAAATTAAAATTTACATCCACAATCAATTATGTATAAAAATTATTAAATACAAAAAAAAACTTAAAAATTATATATAACTGTTATGTATTTATGATTATCAACCCGAAACCCAAATAAAATCTGGGTTGTCTGCCCGCAACCTAGATGAACCCCACCAGATGGATGCGTGCAGGTCTTATAGTGGGGGATCGCAAGGGGAGTTCGCAGCCCCAGTTCGCATATACCAATGAGGGCTCGCAAGGTGAATTCGCGGTTTTAGTTCGCATATACCCAAGTAGTTTGTATGTGGGAGGCTACGAAGTCTAACAGGCAGAATGGAACAGTACATGTGTCCAACATGCATAGAGTTTACTAAGAATGTCAATTTCATGAACAATAACCATGTGTATAAATATTCAATTATCTTCTTCAATGAGACACGACGAAAAAATACTCAATAATAACAAAAGTGATTCCTAGAATTTTGAAATCATGAAATTATCTTATAAGTTGAATTTTAATATTAATTTTTTTAAAAAAAATAGTTGTGATTTTTAACTTCATATAACCAAAAATAAATAAATAAATGATTCCGTCCAATTAAACTTCAAAGATATTTCATGTCGGCTTCCTCCATATTTCGTGTTTCACAAGAAGGTGCAATTTGCTCCCTCCCTTCCCCCATATTATTCTATACATTGTTTTATTTAAATAATAATAATAATAGCAATTTCTTCCAGAAATAAATCTACTATTAGTCCCTGTACTTTGCAAAAATTATAGATTTAGTTATTATACTTTAATTTGATCAATTTTAATCCCTGTATTTTTTGAATTGGTCAATTTTAGTCCAAGTACCTTTTGAATTTTGAAATTTTAGTGTTGACCAAAACAATACCAGTTAAATGCATTTGGTTATATTCGATTACTAGTCTCGTATTATGGGTACAGTTATAAATTTAGCCCATATTCTCCAATTAGATCATCTTGAGACCCTATACTTTGTGAATTTTGAAATTTCAATCTAACATAAACAACAATTGCTAATCCATTAACTGGATTTTTAGTGAGTAATATGCGAAAATAACATGTTGATATGACATTACACATTTGATATGATATGGTTACCCCATTAGATATCGTAAATAACATAATTTAATGAATTTAACAAATATCGTTTGATGATGATTGAAATTTTAAAATTCAAAAAATATAGGAGCAACATTTTGACATCATTGGACCGACTTGTTCATCGGACAACAAATCATAAATAAAAGTTATTTAAAAAATTTGATATCTCAAAATTAAAGTTTAAAATTTAAAAGTACAGATCGATTGATTCGTAACTCAATTGGTATGTTGCCAATGTAGGAGGATATGAGTTCGAGTGCGCAGAAATATATTATTCTCTTATTTATGGGTTAGGGACGATCTATGAGTAATTCTAATCCTTGTGTAAAAAAAATTAGAAATTATAATAAAATTATTCAATAATAATAAAAAAATAAAAGTACAGACATCTCTAACGTTGGATACCATATATGGACCGCGTCGATATAGCGTCTGACCAAAGCTGCTTGCGCTGCAAGCTGAAAGAGTGGGCGTCCACCATTCTATTACACGGTCAAATTTTGTTATTAGCTATTGTACTATGCATAAGTTATAAATTTAATTTATATATTTTAATTTTTATACTTTTTTAAATTTAAAATTTCAATCTCGAAGTAATTAAAGTTATTAATTTAAATCATATTATTAGTTTCAGATTATGTGCAAGTTGTTAATTTAGTCCATTTTTTTAATTTAATCATTTTTAGTTCTTACATTTTTCAATTTTGAAGTTTTAATATTGACTTTAATGTTAACCTTAAATCCATTAACTAGAATAATTTTGGTTATTTTATGTAAAAATAATAAATTAACGCGACATTACACGAACATGTGAAGAAAAAAAAAATTAAAAAAGGGATCACAAATGAAAATAAGAGGATAGAGAGAGACTAATCTAGAATTTACCCATAATAGTAGAATTGGACCCTACTGCTGTAAAACGAGGAGAAGCAGCACCCTTGCCTTTCGGCTACAATATTTAGACATTTTATTGGAAAAGCGGAAGATGTTTGACTTCAGTCATCCACTAATTTGCAATCGGACGATAAATTTAATTATGTTAATTATTTGATTAGTTAAATTATAGACTACACATTCGAAAATTAAAATATACTTTAAATTTTATTTTTAAGAATTTAATTTCTCTATTTTTAATTTAAAATTTAAATTCAATTGTTAACCAAATTAAATTCTTCTATTAAATTTATTGGTGTAACATTGATACTCACTTAGCTTCCATATAATAAAAATACATTACGATGAACTTAAATTTAATAAATAATTTTAACAAGGTTTACAATTCTTAAAAATTATATTAATATTTTTAATAAAATAAAATGTTTAGAGTAATCAATGATATTGTAAAAGGTATGATTTTAATATTATAAAATTATATATATTTAAATATATTCATATTATGATATATAAAATATAAATTTTAAATAATAAAATTATTAAAATAATTTATTAAGTAATTAGCATTATGATATGAAATATATAAACTTAAATTATAATACAAATATAATAAAATAATTTATTGTTAATTTTATGATATATATTATATAAATTTTAAATATTTTTCAAGTAATTAATATAAATTGTTTATAAAATTTAATTAGACCATTTAGAATTTACAATTAATATTAAAATGAGAGATAAATTTATAATTTGAAAATTAAAATTTAGATCTTTCAGTTTTTTTTTTTATTATTTGGCTTGAAAAATCAATTTGAAAAGCTATTTATTTGGTAAAAGTACCATGAAGGTTTTTGTACGAAGAGCAAGGGAGAAACTAGAAAAAAATTTTAGAATGGTCGAAATGAAATTTTAATTTTAATAGTCTATATCTTTATAATTTTTAAAAAATTAAAACAAATTTTTATATTTTTAGAGAGGGCAAAGTACAATTTTACCTTTACTAATTTAAATTTTTAAAAATTTCTAAAATGCCTAAATAGCAACTTTCCATTTTAAGGGGCGCTGGCCCCCTGGTTTGGCCTCTGACTAAGAGTCGGGTTACATTTTGTCCCCTTTATTTAAAAAATTAGTAAATTAGTGCATGTAAGTTAGAACAAATAACAAATTAATCCTTCGGTTAAATATTTCATTCAATTCTACTGTTAAGAATCAATTCTTGTACATCTGCATAAAGTATATGTAACACGCCATGTGTAACTATCTAATTATTTAATCAATCATGTCAGTTTTTAACAATATAAATAGATAAAATTTTTAATAAAAAAGACCAATATACTCTTTAATCTAACGTACAAAGATTAATTTAACTATTTTTTATTAAATAGAGAAAAATGTAATATAATTCCTAATACAGGGGCTCCATGGTACTTTTACCCATTTTGTTTTCTACTTCGGAAAAACACTTGGAAATAAAGTGACCATTAAAATGCATTTACATAAGGTAGAGGGGCCACGAGCCTGTTTCAGTCAAACTTTACACAGATGATGTCTATTTCCAGGAGCTTTCCTCCTATACGGAAAGAGTCATGACTCCTCAACACGTCGTCTCTTGAGATGTATATAAGCCAACGCCTGCCTCCTATCCTATGTACCGAGTGTTCCTCAGCCTTCTGTTCAATTTTTTTTTTTTTTGCTTTCCCTGCTTTCCTCTGTTTCCAGACAGGGGAATAGAAAATGGCTACGGTATGGAATGAGTTACCTTCTTTCTCCACTCTTCTCTCCGCTTATGCCTCTATTTCAGCCATGGCTATGCTGATCCGTACCATCTTAAATGAAATGGTCCCAGAAAGGATGAGAAACTACATCACCTCCAAAATTTATGACTTGACAGCTGCTTACTTTTCACCAGAGTTCACCTTCGTAATTGAAGACCGATGGCACGCAAGCGATAACCAAATGTTTCGAGCTGCTGAGCTCTACTTGCCAACCATAATTGGACCCTCCAGCGACAGTATTCTTGTAGGTTTCGATGAGTCAAGTGACCCCACGGAACCACCAAAACGAAGCATCCCTGTAGATTGCACGATCACGGATGATTTCCAAGGCATACGCTTGAAATGGACTTTATCTTCAATTGAAACAAAAAAGTACTATGTCCCTAATAAGAGATTCTTTAGCTTGACCTGCAAGAAAAGTGATAGAGAAAGAGTTGAGCAAAGATATTTCCCTTATATCAACAAAACTGCACAAGCGATTCTGAGCAAGAGTGAGAGCCTCAATATTTACACATACGATCAAGACTGTTCTAAGTGGGAGCCCGCAGTTTTCAAGCACCCAGCAACATTTGATACCCTGGCAATGGAGCCCGACCTTAAGGAGTTCATAATGAAGGATCTTGACTCATTCGTGGAACGCAAGGAGTTTTTCGAGAATGTTGGCAGGGCGTGGAAACGAGGGTACCTTTTGTATGGTCCACCAGGGACAGGAAAATCATCACTGGTTGCTGCAATTGCAAATTACATGAGATATAATGTATATGATCTTCAGTTTCAAAGCGTAAGAAACGATTCTGATCTCAGACGTGTACTCACATCCACCACAAACCGCTCCATTCTGCTCATTGAAGACATAGATTGTAGCACGAAAGTCACAAATGATCGAACCAAGGTCAAGGAAAATTGTGAAGAAGAAGAAAATGATGAACTCAAACATCCCTATGGTACCGATCCTGGGGTAATTCATTTGTTTCTCTACTTATCTTGGTTTGGTTGAAGTTGAAACAAGTTTTTCAAGGTCTCTAATCTAACATAATTTTGCAGGTAACACTGTCAGGTTTACTCAACTTCATTGATGGATTGTGGTCGAGCTGTGGGAACGAAAGAATCATAATCTTCACCACAAATCATAAAGAAAAGTTAGATCCGGCGCTGCTACGGCCAGGGCGAATGGACGTGCATATTTACATGGGATATTGTAGTCCAGCAGGATTCAGAAAACTTGCAGCTTCATATCTTGGGATCAAAGATGACAAACTGTTTGACCGCATTGATGATATGATTAAAAGTGTGGAGGTTACTCCAGCTGAAGTGGCACAACAACTAATGATCAGTAATGAACCAAAAGTTGCACTCGAAAGTCTCATCGAATTTCTTAACACGAAGAAGGATATAGAGGAAGCAGCAGTTGAAGAGAAGGAAAAGAGTAATAACGATTAACGAAGAGCAAGAATCAGAAGAAAAGCAAATTGAAAGACAAAATTCAGAGTTTGTCGAGTCTGAAACAAGATGCATATATTTGACTTAGTTTAGCTAAGTTACGAATTAATAAAAGCTTTTGTTTGTTTATACTTAGGGTCTGTTTAATTGCCAGTAAAATGTTCTCCGTAAAATAATTTCTAGAAAATGTTTTACTTTTCTGTAAAATGATTTACTGAAAAATATTTTCTAGTGTTTGATTAAATCTGTGTAAAATATTTTCTGCTGTTTGATGATTTCGAAAATATTTTCCAGAAAATTATTTTTACATATATTAATATATATTAATAAATTTTTATATTTTAAATTATTTTTACATATATTGCAATGATTTATTTATAATAATACTCAATTATTAAGCTACAATATTAATCGTTAAATTGAAAAAACTAATATCAAATAAATTATTTGTAATTGTGTTAAAAAAACAAGTATTGAATAATTATAAATTGCTTTGAAACCACAATGAGTACTAGAAATTAATAATATTATCCAAATACATAATTAGTAGTACTAAAAGTGAACACTATATCCTTCTCAAAGCTAAAATAAAATGGTTTCAGTGTAAGGGTTTCTGCTTCTAACTCATTCAACCTTCTTGCTGGATTTGTCATCACTACCATCTTCAGACGTAACCACAGTCTTCAACTCGTCAAACTCCAATAGCTGCACATCATGTTAGCTCCTATTAACCATATTGTAATCTAAATACAAATACAGACCATAATCATTTCATTGATTATATTCAAAGCTGAATAGTGAAATTTATCATATACCATAACCAAACTATAATCATTATTTAGGAACACAATTAATCCAACATTCTCCAGGTTTTTGTTTGTGTCAAGCATAAGGTCCTCCTGTACCTCCATGGGAATTGAGTCCATTTTCTTACTTTTTACCAAGACTTGGACATGGTTCATTTCATAAACATTAAACCCAATTCTCAAATGCAAAATCCTACTTGTTGCTAGTCCTTGGAAAACGGGACAATGTAACAAACAAATTTTAACAAGGATCCATCTCCTATATAGAATTTTATGTAAAAAGGCAATCGCAAAAGAAATTGAATTAAAAATTCCATGCCAAGCAAATAATGCTAGAGAGAATCAAACAAGGGTCGAGAACAAACCGGTTTGACATCTCCATTCCATACACAGTGAGCAGCCAAGAATCCAATAACAGTCGGTAAAATAGACAAAAGTGCAGGCTGAAAGCACAATATACACAGAAGATTATCCAAATGATAAACCTTTCACCCAATTGACATAATATTAAACCAAGGAAAAGGTTTCATCAAAAAACTAAAAGATGAGATAACGGAAGCTTTACTTTGAATTTTACTTTTGTTTCGATTAAATTTTTTGACATGAAGAGACTATGAATCGTGAACATTATTATTGTGAGGTGTTTGATTTAAACATGAATGAGTATTTAATTGTTAGCCCCTGGATCTGCATAGCTCATCCTAGATGTAGCGCTCTAGTAATTTTTCTTATTGCTGGTAATTGACTAAATTCTTGGGGGTTGGGTTTCTTTTTCCTCGTTACTCTTTGGTTGTTTTGGTGAGTGATGAAAAAAAATCAATTGGGACCGGTTAGAAAAGGTGGGATTCAGTGACTGGAAGTAAACCAGTTCAACTGATAAAAGATTCATTATGACAGGAAGTAACAACGTTGTTTCTGCTTTTTGTTTTTTTTTTCTTCTAGTTCTACGCATTTTCAGACATCTCTTGTACAAGTAAACTTCATAAATAGAGAAAGAATCAAAACACCTTCAGAAGAATAACAAGTACACAATTTAACACCGAAACAAATTGAAGCAAATCAGTAATTTACAGAAACAAATACCATTATGCACCATTATATCTGCAGTAGTTAATCAATATTCATGAATATCCAATATGCATTAACATTTCATCAGTTTTTTCTTTCTTTCTAAAAGGGTTGCTATTCCAGTTGGCAAGAAATAGAGCAGTAACCATGTCAATGGAATTGATATTTCTCTCTTGCTTTCGGACTAACTGTAAGGAGCAACCAATAAGAAATCCCTACAGACATGATTCCTCACCTAGGCTCCATATTTGCCACTTAAATGTTTGTTTGGGCAATTTTCAAGCAGTATTTCCCATACCAATTTCAAGCAGTATTTCCCATCTCATGTCTTCAAGTTCTCTTTTAGAAACAGATGAACTGATCTAAAAATCAAGAAAAAATAGAACCAGACCCGATCTACCATCTAGCAAGAAAAAAGCAAGAACCAGACCCAATCTAGAAATCAAATCAGTGAAAATTAACAGAAAAAATACCTGTTAATGACAGAGATGACGGTTTCTTCAAAATAGAAGTAAGGCCGACGGTCGACGGAGATGACGGACAGAGATGGTGAGGGGAGGTGATGAACGGAGATGAAGATGTGGAAGAAAATTTGCTTAGAAGAGAAAAGGAGAAAGGAAAATGTCTTACGGTAGAGAAATGGGTAAGACAATTTCCAAAAAAAAGCTTTGGATTTTACCCGTGTTTGTAAAATGTTTTCCTATTAGAATTCATTTTACACAAAACAAACACTGGAAATTTCGGAAAATATTTTCCGGAAAACATTTTACACCAATCAAACAGACCCTTAATTACTTGTCAGTTCTTGAAAGTGATAAACAGCATGAAGAAGACTCAATCATTTGCATACGAATAGTGGTCAAATTCAAACCAACCGCAATTTTTAGCTAGTTAGCTAAAAGTCCCCTGATAAGGTTAATTTTTGTTGTGGCATTTACAATAACTTGACTGTATATCATCACAGCTTCATGGTTGAATTTCTTTTAAATCAGGTGTCAAGTTTAGGATCTTGCCGATCAAAGCTATTACACAACCAATCATCTCTACCGCTGCAATGATGAAAGAGGTAAACCCTGGAGAAAGTTATATGAAGGGGGAAGTATATCTTTTGCCGATGATAGAGATTGAATCAATTCATCTACTTGCCGTGCAAACATGCAAACTACATCTGCTACATTCCTGGTTATCCAATCTTCATGTACCCTGCAGAATTGGGAAAACAATTATAGTGCATTAAAACAAAAATTGATATTGACAAGTTAAATATGAATGGGAAATAACATGAATGCAAAAATTAATACTCGAGGAAATTGACAACTTAGCTATCTCAACCATGGAAATGAATTAGATATTGAATAAGAGAGATTACAGCAATGAAACCAATGAATTCTTCCAGGTGTCCAAATATTTTTTTTTTTACTGAATCTTGCAAAAGCTGACAATCCAATTCTAACAGCAATTTCTGTTCTATCCTTCAAGCATGTGAGTATTATAAATGCCAAGTCAGGCATATTATTCATTTATAACTATCATTCAAGAGTATCAATGTGCTTTGGCTTTGCGTTTCTTTCTTGTTTCAATTTCCTAGTTTACATATGTATGTGCCACTGGACTTGTTAAGTGAAGAATGAGAACCAATTTTTTGTCAATGACTGCAGGACATAAGACCAAGAGCATCAAAAGTTTCCAAACATGAAACAACTAATCTATTAAGCAAGTCAGAAAATCAACGAGCTTATTGTTTTAGCTAACAGTGGAACAAGGAGACAATTGAGATCAATTGAGACTAACCTCGGCTGAGATGCAGAAGTTTCACGACAATCAGAAAAGATCACCTTGATAATAGGGAGTAAATCTAACTTCAGAATAGATTCAGCTGCACTAGTTGTGTCCAAACAATAACCAGAACAGCACCAAGAGTTTGGATTTAGCAGAACAATTTGCAACAATGGAGACTTGGTTTTAAAATCTCTAACCAAAGTTCGAAATGATAATTCATCTTTTGCATTCTCCACTAGCTGATTAGTGAACATTCTTTCCAAGCTATATTTCCTGTTCACAATGAGAAAACTTAAGGATGCAGTACGATCTACATCAATCAGAATAAAGTAACACTTCTAAAGCTATCTAATCACTAAAATGATCCATATGTAAGAAAAAATCCAAACAAAATAATTTATTGTAATTGTGCTCAATTGCCAAATGGGTTTCTGCTCACCTGAATAAGTCCCCTGATCCACCAGCAGATGAAGAAGTGGAAACGTAGCATTTAAAGAGTCGAACTCCACCATCAATGGGTGCAGCACCATTATGAAATGGATAAGCTCCAAGAAGCGATAAACAGTTAGGGCATACAAATTCCATCCAATCAATATCCATCGAGAGATTGTAAGATTTAGCCATAAAAACATTTCCAAGAAAACCATTAAGAAACAGTTTCTGATTAGCCAAAAGCTGTGAAGTGTTTTGGTCCACTGGACAAGTTTCAGGAACACTGTGTTGGCTACCTTCGTCAAAATGATTTTGTATATGATCTGCTGTATGAACACAACATCCTCGCACAGATGTCTCAGTTTCAGAGAAATCTGGTAGAGGTAATGCAGAAAAAAATTCATTACCACTGGCTTTCTCCTTAGTAACTAGCGCACTTGTACTAACACTATTATCCTTGAGATGAATAGAGCTCAACTTCTCGCATAAGTCATTTGTTCCCTCTTGAGAACTTAACATATCTTCACTCAAACCAGAGTCACTAGAAAAATCTGGTCGAGGCTGGTATTCATGAGTTCCATTATAAAGTTTAAATGCCGCGAGGTCATCCTTGAAAAGAAGAATGGTCGTAAAGTTTAAAAGACACACACCCTTGGCACATCTATAGGAATTTGCAAATCTAGTCACCAGCTTCTCACTTATACCCCCGAATGAACAACAGCAACCTCCAAACCAATTATCAGCAACCTCTCGCCAGTCAATTGATGGCATTTCCACAAAATTTCTACATAAATAAATCAAAATTCCCAAAATAAATAGGAATGAAAAGACAACAAGCAAAGGGATATCAAACAGCACATATATTTGAAACTGACATTAATGAGCACACCGAAATGAAAACATATGACCTACCTAAGAGGACTTTTAGTCAGCCTAGTGGAGCATTTTCTGCAATAGAAGTGCACTCCTTCCATTGATGACAGACTCTTCAAATCTAACACTCACACGCACACAAAAGAAGAAGAAGAAGAAGAAGAAGACGAATGAGCCAAGCGTAGAATAAGCTAATTTAAGCCTCCATTCAGTTGCCATGAGAAATGATAAAAAAAAAAAAAGGTCATGCCCAAATATAGCTTTTGCATATAAATCATAGAAGTAAAATCCGCATCAATTTTTGCATTTTTCTATTAAAAACGCCTTCTTCTCCACCCCACCCCCCACCCCCCCCCCCAAAAAAAAAAGAATACTAGCATTTGCATTTTCACTTCGGGAGTAAAACATTAAATACTGAAAAATAACAAGTAAATGAAACTTAAATTTGAACTAACCAGTATCCATCACCAGCGGCTTTGCAGCATCCAATGAGGGGGCATTATAGCCATTTTCAGACGAATCCAACATCAAATCAAAGCTGGAAACGATGGGATGATCAACAGGAAGAAGCAAAACAAGCTTAACCTCAATGTGATCATCCAAAGCTCTAAAACTCACCGGAGCTTCAGAATCTATCAGAACTCTTGGAACCGGAACCCTAAGCGACACCTCTTCCTTCTCCCCCTCTTTTAGCCACGAGACGAGAAGATGAGAGTGAGAAAGATTGAGTTGAACTTCGAGGTTTATGCATTGAACCGAAGGCTTTGCTTGAGAATCGAAGAGGAACAAACGGAGATTTGGAGAATGAGATTGCGCTTCCCATGTGAACCGCCAGTTTTTAGGGTTTTCAAGGTTTGCCATTTTTTCCCCTTCCTTCCGGGTTCCTCAAGTTAAGTCAGTGTTCGTTACGCTCTTAAATTTAAAACCATATAGTTTTTCTTTTTCTGTTTATTTCCTGAAATACCCTTATGGTTCAAAAGCGGCCCAATGGGTATTCGGATCAACGCCCATTTACTTTGCTAGAAAAGCCGATCCATTGGCACATTTTTGGCTAAATTATAAAGTAAAAATTTAAAGATTACAATTTTAAAATATGCTTGAAGATTTTATCATTTTATATATTTAGAATTTAAACCACACATTTTATTTTTAAGAATTTAATTTTTTATTTTTAAATTTAAAATTCAAGTCTAGTTATTAACGTTAAAATTATTTTGTTAAATTTGTAAGTCGACATTTTAAAATTAAAAAAAAACCACTCACTTAATAGTCAAGTGACAAAACATATGACATTGTAATGCACCTAAATTTAACAAATAATTTTAATGATTTTGATAATTTTAAATTCACATAAATATTTTTATTACAATAAAGTATTTTGACTAACTAATGACATTGTAAAAGTTAAGACATCAAATCATGTCATTAATTAAAATATATAAATTAAATCTCAAGTTTGAGGTAGTATAGAAACCAAAATCGAAGTTTGATCATTATCAATAAGAATTGAAATTTAATCATTATCTTATAAACTAAAAATAGATCGAGGTATGTCATCGTCATGTAAGAAAGGCCTTAAAATATAAAAGTGGAGGTATCAAATTATATAAAAATTAAAGTACAAAGATTAATATGGGCCAAAACTGAAATTTAACCATTGTGTTAGAAAAACAATTTATATAAATATTTTAGTAATTAATGCCATTGTAAAAGATGGGAGTCAATTTTATTATGTCAAATTAAAATATAAAGATTAAATTTTAATATAGGGATCAAAACTAAATCTTAAAAAAATGCCAAGAAAACACATGTCATGTAAGGAACGCCTTTTATATATAGTTTATAGATATTAAATTTAATTATTCTACCAAATTTTATTAAAAAAATTAGTATAACAGCGTTCCAAAAGTTATGATTTAAATTTAAAATTACATTTCCCAAATTCTTAATTTGCTCCTCCAGTTTCAACTTTACTTCATAAAGAAATGAAATGAATACAAAAATTTTGTTTAAGAAAAAGTCATTGCAGCCACATATGATCACTATTATCATATTCATTAATTAATTTGCTAATCGTAATCAGTCTATTAAAAACATGAATATATTTGCTTTACATTTCATTAATACGTATTAAGATCCAAAGAATGAGCATAAAGCTTTGCATGGTTTTCAACGCAGTCATAGAAAAGGTAATGTTAAAAATGTTATATTTTGATAAAATTCGAGATTTAATATTTAAGAATTAAGTTTTTTATTTTTAATTCAACCATTAAAATCGTAAATATTTTTCGTCAAAACTTGTTTGTTTGGCATGTTGATTAGGGATGTGAAAAATAAATATGTTAAGTTGACAAATTTCAGTGAAAAATTACCAATGAGATAATGATTGAACAAAGATTTTTAAATTGAAAAGCACAAGGACTAAATCTTAAATTTTATAAAAGTACAAGGACTAGTAGTATATTTGAGCCAAAAGGTAACCATCAAGTTACAGTAATTAATTACATTTATAATTAAGTCGGATCATTAGGTTGGTTTGTTGTGGTGGAAAAATGACATAGATTTTGTCTTGAATTGGTACCTAACTTTGTTTGGTTTACACACTCCTTTGCAAATATTTTTTTAATTATTTAATTTAATTTAAAATACCAAAATATCCCTATAAAATTATTTTCTAAATTAATATACCCAAAATGCCTTAGTAGGAGTCGGAGATATTTGTCTTTTAAAACTTAATTAAATATTGTGCACCTAATTAGTGTTTTGTGAGTTTGACTATATAACCAAGTTTGAGATGGGTTAAGAAATCGTAATCACAAGACATCATTAAACCAAAAGAAGTGTCTATAAAATTAATCAATGTATTTTTTTATAATTAATGTATTAAATAAAAAAATTATAATTGAAACCTACAAGAACGGATTATCTTAGCTTTTTTGTATGAAACCAAACCTGAGCATCAGAAATGAGTTAAAGAGATAGAGAGCGACATTAGGACAACTTCTTTAATTTTACTATATTCTATTTAGTTTATGTCATGTTTTAATTATTTTAATTTTATATTTAATAATTAATTATATCAATAAGTTGATTAAAAAACCAGAGAGAGCAATGGCAACTTTTTTTCAGCAATTTTTAGCCAAAATTTTGACCGGTTCATACCATAACATGTTTAATGGAAACGACATTAAAAGAGCAAGTAAACTACCAGAAAGCAAGGATTAAATCAGTACATAATCATATCAGCAGAAGCAATATTGAGGGGCTGGTTGCCGTAGAAACAACCCCATGGATTATTCATGAGGGTATCATCATTGACCTGATGATGATGGTGATCATGGGCGGCTTCATAGTTGTTGGGATGATCATATCCGAAAACCCCATTGTTTGAGTTTATGAAATCATTGATTTCATTGAGAGATTGAAGCCTGGTACTGAGCTCAGCCATCTGAGCTCTAAGGACCGCGTTCTCGGCCTCGATGTTCAAGTAGATTTGTGTGGTTATGTTGATGTTGACAAGGATCTGGTTGTTTTCATGTGCGAGCTGAGAAACTTGGCCCATCAGATCATCCAACTGCTTTTGTTTACGCATCCGAGACCGGCGAGCGGCTTCCCTGTTGGACGCCATTCTTTTACGCTTCCTTTCATTTAAAACCTGCTGAAACTCCTCCACCGAGCTTGAGCTCCTCGGCGTGGTTGAAGATGAAGATGATCCAGTTCTTGAAGTAGCCATAACAATAACAATTATAACAAAAAAAAAAAAAACAAATACGGGATTATATATGAAAATTGGTTTTAAAAATATGTATATGTATGGGGGATGGATTATAGAAAGAGATAGTTCATGAAAACACGTAGAACCAGTAAAGGAAAACAACGGAAAAAGATTGAACAAGATGGGTCCTGCGCCTAAGAGTGGAGTTTATCATCAAACCAGAAAGGAGGATTTCACTGACTACAGGAGACATGAGTCTCGAAGATCAAGAACAAGGTGTTAATAATAAGCATCAAAAAAGGATATTAAAGCTAATTTTGCTAGCTTGTTGACACGAGAGAAATGAAGAGACTCTGGGAGGGATCTTTGAGAATATATATGTAAAGATGAACCTGAGAAATTAAGAAGGCTTTGAAGAAAATTAGAGGGAAAAGGAGATGATAAAGGAAAGAGGTTGATCTAGGGATTCTACGGTGGGCTTTATAAACAAAGAAATGCCCATTGGAAACTGATAAACTAATGGCCAAATCACATTGCTGTCTTGCATTAAAAAATATTGGGGAGAATTAGGGAATGGCGTCTAGAATGTCGAAAGTGGGGGCCATTTAAGAAGTAGCACGCCTAAAACTGATAATGGTAAGCTTGCAGTAATAGTTATCTACGACAATGTCATGTCAGTTTTCTCTGCTTCTGTAGGTTATAAGACAGTCGTCTTCTTGCTAGTCTGGCAGCTTTCAGCAAATCTTCATGCAAGATTTGCATGGTGTTCATGTACGATGCAATTACATGTTACCCTACTTACATATGTCTACATGTTCTGCTCTTTGGTACTTCAAATATTGAGGGCCCCGTCCCGTGAGGTTGAGATATGAGATTAAAATCAGCAACATGTATTTAGATTCAGTAAAGTAAAAATAGAAAATAATATTTAATGATTTAATATTAAAATACATAATAATAATAACTATCAAATCTGGGCTACATTAAATAATAAAATTAAAATTATAGTTAAAAGTTATTAAAATTATATACATACTGATTAATGAAATTTTAATATTAAATAACAATTAATGTTATATTTAATTAAAAATGATACTCCAGCAGAGAATTTGGGGTTCAATGAGGTGTTTGGGTACATTCCATCCAAAAAGTCCTCAGTAAATTTTTGGTTGGTTGAATTTTAAATTTTAAATTCTTGAATTAGTTTTATTACCTGAAATGATTGCTGGGCTTGATATTGTAAACATGCTTTTGTTTTCTTATATAATGTTATTGGTTCTTTTCAATTTATAAGTTGTAGGAAGACTCTCGGCTTTGGCTTCACAGTTGAATGAGTATCTTCTCCAACCCATCCAACAAAGATTTGTGAGGATTTGTAGCGTCATTGTAGAGGTTTCTTTTGTTAAGGTGAAGGAGATGTTACAATCTCATCGGTTATGACTTATGACAATCCATCCTCAGTAAAGTTTTTTGAGCTCGTTCTCTTAATTTTTTAACCAACCCCTACGATCACCTTATCTATCTTATCTATGATATTCTCGTCCTCTTGAAACTACGTTGTTTCACGGATTCTTCAAACAAGCTCTACAATCTCAATGATTAAAACGGCCACCATATGAAACTTACCCTCAACTTTACCAAAACCAGTTTGGTTCCATGCTCTCTTTCACTCTTCGGTTCATCCATGCGCGACTTCCAATCAAGCTTGCTTGGTAATATCCAAGAAGGTTTAGATTGATTTTATCATTTGTTTTATTTTATTCGTCAAAAAATAAAAGAGAAGGAAATGAATAATTTACACGATTATGTAAAAGTTTGGAAACAAAAATAAATTGTTTTGAATATAAAAAATTCAATTTATGTTTAGATTTGGTTAAGGATATGATTTTTATATTGATCGATTAGATACAATTTTAGTTTCAAAATTAGATTATATTCAAATTGAGATTTGATTAAGAATGATTGATATTCGATTTTGAGTGAAATTCAATTTAGGAATCATGTGAAAGAAACAAGAACTTGGTTTATTTAGTGGGAAAAATATGCTTTTGCATCGAAGAATATGATAAGAGAGAAAAATAAAGGGAAGGAGAAAATAAAAGAAAAAGATTAAATAGTTCAAAAAATATAGGAACTAGTTTTAACGTATGAAAAACATAGAAAATTTGTGTTAAAAGAAATGGAGAAAGGAAGAAAATAGATAGAGAAGAAGAGGATGGAAAAAAATTCAAAGAACATAAAATAAAAAAATTTTAATTGCTCAAAATGAAAAAATATAGGGATCAAATGTATAATTTAACGTAAAATTTTCATTTGAAATAACGATTTAACATACGTCACTTATCGTTACACCATTAATGAAAATTAACGCTCAATGACTAAAATGTTATAATACGATAATAGAAGTAGCTAAAATGTAACATTTCAAACATAAGTGACTAAAATGTAACTTGACATAAATAAAAGTAATTATTTTGATAGTTTACCCACAAATAAATAACAATATATTTCTAATATTTTTTTAACCTAGTCTCCTAAGAAACTATACAAACATATAAAAAGCCACAAACGTGGCTTCTTATTATTGGGCCAATTGTCTTTTAGACCTCCGTTTACATTTGAACAAAAAAAACGTTTTCAAACTTTAGGTATTTAATTAAAATTTTTATATATTTTAAGAGTGAAATTGTGAATATATTAAAGAAGTGAAATTGTAAAAAATTATAATAAGATAATTTAATAAAATATTTTTTTTGTACGACAATCAAATCACTAAATCTTATGTTTCGATAGTATAACGTTTGAAATATTGCATCTAAATTATTATATTTTATAATTAAATGTATTTTTTAACAATTTCATTATATGTTTTGATTATATCTGCTCTTTTTGATACAATATTTAGAACTACTTATAATCCTTAACCTATAAATAGTCAAGACACTTGTATTGAGAATAATATCCATTTAAAATAAAGATTGATTTGTGAGTTTGCAAATTGATAAAATATCTTAGCAAATAATTAACATAAAAAGCATGTGACTCTTAAAAACCACGAGAAGCTGATTATGGTTAATGGTTACCTTATCAATTTTATATTTAAAGGATCCCTAAACTAATGACTGCTTTAATATATATATATATATATATATAAGGTACCAAGTTTCCAATAATTCATCATCATTTCCGACTTACCTTTTTTAAAATTAATTTTTTCCTTTCATGCTAAGAAATGGTTTTTATATATCACCATGGAACTCGACGATGGTTTGAACAACGTTGAAATTGTTGCCTGATTTTGACCAACCAATTTATCTATTCCATTCCGTCGGTGGAAATTTAAAGTGATATTATCAAAATGAAAAGTTGATCAGACATGAGAAAAATGTAGGCGTCCAAGTTGATTAAAGCGGCTAAAGTCAGAAAGTTGACTGCTAAAAAGGTATGTATGCCATGGAAGATTCTTCGTTGCTGCAAAAGTGAAAACATTAACATATGACCAAAAAACACATGTTATTAGATGTCAACTTTAGGCTCTCAAAGGTGATCCCAATCATCTACTTTTTAATTTAACAGATTTAATAGTATTCAGCTTGTGAGTTACATATATAAAATTATAACAGAGACTAGGAATTAAGAATGAAGATTACAGCTCATTATATATCACCTGCATTCATCCAGGGGACTTTTAATTTCTTCCTTTTGTAGTCCCTGGACTTAAACAGGGGATATCAAGATTAAATAAAAAATACATACATACATACAGACATAAGGGAAATGTGGCTGCCAACAGCTTATATGTACATTGACCGGTACGGGCCGAATCAAATAAAAGTAAATATGGTCAAAAATTTACATTTTCGTCATATGAATGGAATGAATACTAGAGTTGCATTTTTGGGGGCGGCCCTATAAAAACGATTTTGCCCCGCCACCGGTTTCCCGAGCATCTTCGTCACCATCCACCTTTTTCATTGTTTACCAGAACTGGGATACCAGCAAATCAATTTCTACTTCACGTCAATTATAATGTTGATAACCAAAATAAATTTTAAAAAAAGGGAAAAAAAAATACTATGGTCTTAATTGCTTACCAAGGTCTTCTTCTTCTTTTTCTTCTTTTTGTCTATGTAAGCCGCCAGCTCCTGCTGTTGAGCAAATGAGTCTTCTAGAGCCTGAAAAGAAAGACAATGGCAATCACTTTACATGTATTTGATGTTTCTACATGTCTTGTAAAAAACAGCAATGTTTTTACCTTCTTGGTAGCCATAAGCTCTTGCTCCAAGGCATCGGCTCGTGTCAGTGCAGTATTCAACAATTCCTCCTTCTCAGGGGGCATTGTTGTAGGTTTCTGGTTGATAACACTTAATCTCTCTTCCAACTCCGCCATACGTTTCATGACAGACATCAACTCGGCAGTGGAGAGGCCTACTGGTTGGGTTAACTGGGCTGAAGGGTCCTGGCTCTTAGCCACTGTGCCAACACTCTCAACTTGACTCACGTAGTTGGTGGGATCAGTCGGTTTCCTGGGCATGTTGCGTGTCACTTTCATCATCGCGCCGATGCCCATAACAAAGGTCATGACACCGGTGAAAAGATGAGAGCTAAGTCCGTCAGGAACCCTTAAAACTTCTTGCCTATTAGCATCTACCTTTGGAACAATAGCCAGCTCTGTACCTATTATAAATTAGTTTACACACATCAATAGCGAAAGACAAACTTCATGTGCTTATATGTAACATATAAGATTGTCTTGTAACAATATGAATAATCAGCCTTTTAAACTACATTGGTGAACATTCAGCGAAAACTGCCTCATTAAACTGCATTAGTGTGTATGCGTGTGAATACTGGATGTAACATTCTTAAGTAGGCATGTACCTTTCGGAACAACTACAGCATTTTCGTCCGGCGTAGCTATAACCACAGGTTTGTCAAGAACCACCGGGGTAACTATCTTAGGTGTGATAATTTCGACCTGTGAGATATATTTATTAGAAGTAAAGATATTTTCAGAATACAACAGCAATGAAACGAATTTCCATAGTCGCAAAAGAAGAAAAGGAAGAAGGGAAAGCAAATAAGTTGAATCAGGTTCAATATATCTACAAACTCGAGTACTTTTCCGGTATTGGACATGGCAATCTCTAAGGGTTCTCCGTTCTCACAACTTGGTTCAATTTTGTGGCCTATGTTGGTACCACTAAATGCTAATTCAAAGCCTGAAAAACTTACCTCTTCTTTAACAGGAGGAGGTTCTGGTTGTTTCTTTGCTGCCTCTGGAACAGGTTCAGCATCCACGGAGTCACTAGCCTGCATAGAATGTGAAACAAACTACTCGGTCAATTAAACAAATAGACGACAAGCATGCAAGACCATTATAATTCAGAGACAGATAAGGCATATAGTGGGAAAAGAGGAAGAGGTGGCCAGTGCTAGCTCATAAAGCAAGTGGGGGAACCTTTGGGGCTGGAGTCTCTTCCTTGGTCGTCGTTTTCTCTTCACTGCTTTGAGCCCGAGATTTGTTTCCAGCTTTGTATTGACCACTTTGAACCATCTGCAAGTCAAGGAAATAGTTAGGGACTGCCTATGACTGCAACTGAGATTAAAATACTAGGAAGAATGGGAAAAAGAAGATGGTTGTGATCCACCTTCAAAATCTCCGGGTCCTTCCATGGGCCCTTATCAGAAAGCATGCAGCCTCCATGTTCAGCACAAGTGCAAGTACCTCCCAAGAAATCTGGCAATTGGCTGATAAGAGAGTAACAACAGGGAATGTGAATGTTCAATGACAATGTATCTCAAAATTCTTTTTTGTTCTTCTACGTTCTAAGCTAGGATTGTGACTTACTCGGCATCAATTATTTCAAGCAACTTGCTCTGAAATTTGTTACCAAGAACCTGGTACATAATAGATTATACCGATTAGATTTCTATTGGTCAAACTTGCAAATTCAGTGACAGGAAGCGTGTATGCTTACATTGATCTTGGCTGTGGTCTTAGGATCAAGGAAGGACTTAACAGTATTCCACAACATTCTAAATCCAGAACCAGCATTGAGGATGAACATTCGGTTCAAAGTCTGCAAGAACAGCAAAAAGTTGCACATCTCGAATCCATCATCTACTGTTAAAAGTCAAAACTTGGCAATCAAGAAAATTGGTACCTCTGGATAATTGTCACCATCAACCTTCTGAAGAAGAGTGATGAGTTCTCTAGCAGCTTTGGTGAAGCTCTTAAGACCCTGTGTCATTAAGCCAGAGGACATTCTCATATACAACGATGTATACATACATATATATAGTCAGAATACATGAGTTATAATTTTGAAATTTAAGATTTGGATGATTAGACATAGTGTTATTATTCCAGTTACCACTCCTTGCACGTCCAAGAGGGTTGTGCTTTGGTCAATGTGCTTCTTGGCAGCAATAGAGCAAGATGGAAACTTAATTTTGAAGGTCTTCTCAAACTCCCCTACATGGTATTTGAGATAGCGATCCATGGTGGTGACTTGCATGAGCTTGGTAGCATCTACTAGGCCTATTCTCTCTATATACACCGGTCGTCCATCCTTATCTACTCCATGGTACCCTTGGGGATAATATTTCAAAACCTCTTCTCTCTCCTTGAATTCAAAGTCCTTCAACAAAATAGCAAGAAAATGGAATGGAACTCAGCCAGAGAGACATTTTGAGGGGCAGTTTCCATAAACAAATAGCAGAATTATATGTTCTCTAGAGATGATTATACCTCTAAAATCGTGTCGGTACCAAATTCCTTCCTCCATTTGAGCATATCACCCCACATTTGCTTTGTTTTCTCAATGTCAAATCTTCTAGCCTTCAAGAATCTGCATTATCAAAGGGGGTTTACGTTTAGAGGTTAACAAGTATATGACAAATCCAAACTCAGCAGCAGCTATATGCATATATATAATATATATACGTACAATGCCAAAGATGAAACAGGATAGAACCTTACCTGAGCAACGTGTGATAATCATCGTGTTTTTCAGGCAGCATATCCTCGGCTATAAGCGCCTGACGCAGGGTCTCGACGGACTGCATCTCCTCCGTGTCACGCTCATCGTCGATTTCAACAGATATTACTTTACTGCTCCTCCTTTTCCTTGAATTCCTGAATCTATTGGAGGCTGTTTTCTTGAATGAACCCCTTCTTATTTTTTCTTCCTCCGAAGCATCCATTTCTGCATTAATATAGTGATAATCATACAAAGCCAGAAAAATTCATGCAAATGAAACATCCAACACTACAACTATAACAGGCATAGAATAAGAAGAGGACCTGGGTTAACGTCAGCCATGATGAGGGGCTATGGATTCCTTATAGGTGAGAAAACAGTAAAAGGCAGGCGAATCAAGCACACGTATATATATTTATGGTTCCTCCAAATGCCTGCACATAATATAGTGGTTTAATATGGCCGCCACAGGTTTGGAAGATTAAAAGAGAAACACTGCAACTTAAAGCTAGAGAAAGAATATACCTCTGCAAACTGGGAAGGAGGATTGGAGGGATGTAAGAGAAACAGAGCTAATTTTCTTTCTTTCTATAGGTATTTTTAGAGTCCTTCGAAAATGGCGGGGAGACAGACAATGAGGCAGACAAGACATTACCAATCAAAACCCGATATTTTTTTATTGTATTTTTATGTTAATGTTTGTAGGAAAAGAAGAAATGGGTCAGATTTCTTTCTTTATTTGGCATTTGCTTTTTCTTTGACCAAGTCTCAACGTACCATGGCTTTGAATACGAAATGCAAGGCCTATCCATTCAAATTTATTGTGAAGTATCTTTTTCCTTTTCCCACTTGATAACAAAAACAAACGGTCGATCCTTATACCAGGCTTTGCCTGTATCGAATTTTGGTTTTGGCTTTGAATGTTATGGTCATTGATTAATAAGGACCAAACCTGTTATTTCATCATGGTCTTGTTGAATCATTGAAACCCCATGTCCGCTTGCTTTTTAACAACCATTGTTAATGGCAATTCAAGGAAGGTGGTAGGGTACAACGCATCGATAAAGGTAGGTCAAACAAGTATCATAAATCATGATGATCACATGATAATCAAGATATAACTAAAGATTAATGCTGACGAAGGGTGGGGCTCTCCTTAAAACTTGTACAAGTACTAAGATTTAATCGATTCATGTAGCTTATTTAATTGAATTGCCTCGCAGGCAAAATCATTCACAAATGAATGCTAAGAACTAGCTGCTAATTACTGTAATATTGTGATACATGAAACCACCTTCATATGACCTTGAATGTATAACCAGGCAAATACTACAACCATACATTAATAACCATTATGATGATAAAAGTGAAAGATAACTGCTTAAGGAGTATCATATAGTGAATAGTCCGTCCCTCAAGCTTCCATATCTTTTACAATATGATTCGAACTTCAAACTCACAAAACCATGCCATGAAAGACGAGTTTCAGCGCTACATCAAGATACTTTGTAAACTTACTAGTGCGCTTGCATTAACATGTTCATATTTAATTCTGGGTTGCCATTTCTTTAGTCAGAATCGCAGTCATGATTCAAAGAAGATCTCACTGTCTTGCGCTTACTCTCATCGTAAACATCGCCTTCGTCATCTTCATCATTTTTCTTCTCACTAACTATACCTGTGAAATGATATGTGGTTTAAGAAGCTGCTACATGATATATAAAAGTGCAACTTCAATAAGAATCATTACCTTTCTTTATCAGTACAACCTCAAGTGTCCTAATAACAAAATCATCTTTCCCTCCAAGATCTTGAAACCCGACCAACCTATCTACTGCAATCCCTTTTCTGCCCAAAAATTGCAAGTCTTTAAGTTAGATGCTTATGATGAAAGGGAAATTGTTGTTTTCTAACTTTAATTGAAAATTAAAACACAAGGCAAAGTTTTGACTGCAAGTTTGGTAACAAAGAAAGGCGCATTCTGCCACAAAGGGGAAAATAAAATCAGAATTTTAAGTTGGCAATAAAGAAAACTGAAATGAAATATAAAGAATCCCTCTCAAGATTTAGAAACAGAAAAGGCTTGTCAATGCTCACCTCAGCATCCAGCTTGATGAACTTCGTATCCAGATGCTTTGAAGCAAGGGCTTTCAAATGCTTATCCATTACCCTGGATTGTCCCCATATATATAAAAATTAGTTATTACCCAATATATGATTGAGCATGTATGTTACTTCACATCTACATAAGCATGCATGTCTTAAAGAGAGAAGAGTAAAGACCTCACTTGCATCGATAGAACTCCTTATGATAGAAGTGACAAACCACTTTCTCGCTTCCAGTGACTTCACCCAAGAAATCTCCTTCACTAATCTCCCTGTACTCTCCATGCCCTTGCCTCTTTAGTGCTTCGCGCTTCTCGGCTTCTTTCTATTCAAACAAATCCTAGTGTGATTACCAAGTTCAGACTGCCCATCTCCAGATGCATATGCCATATTGCATCATATAGAGCAAATAGTTACTATTAAATTTCAAACCTTCAGAGCTGCAATCCTGTCAGCATGCAGTTTTTCCAGCTCAGGATGCTGCATACAAGAATAGCACATGATCTACGTAACGGCAACTAACATAGAATGGAACAAAGGCGTTCCACCATAGAATACAGAAATCTTCACAAGACTTACATCCATTAGCTCATCAAGGTCAACCTCTTGGTTGACTGAAGTCGATGACTGTGCCTTCTCTTGGGCAAGCATCTCCTGCACGATCATCACATTGACACATTAAACACGTACCACTTGGCATGACTATTTTACTAGCTGACTTGGACAATCATCACCCCATTTTCATCAAAACAATGAAAACCATCAATTCACAGTTCTCAACCAATCCTTCAAAACCCACCATTTTCTTTTTAATCCAAAATAGAATCTTACTGTTACAAGATATAAAAGAAAATAGACCTTCAACAACCATGAATTCAATTACATATCTTTGTACTAACTACAAGTCGAAGCACAGGTTATTATTCTCTTCAATTCTCTAACAAATTGGAGAGAAAATATGGGAAAAAGAAAAACCTTTTTATAGTCACGAGCAGCGGCTGCCATCACATTCTCAAATGCTAAATTAGACAAAGTGGATTTAACTGAATTCGGATCCATTTCTCTACCACTGAAAGATTAAAAGAAAAAACGAGGCTTTAGCGGATATAATAATGAAAAAAGCAGATGGAGGGAGAAGGGTAGAATCTTACCTGCTGAATGTTTTGGTTAAGACTGAAGAATAAAAAGAAAAGGGAAATTAGGATCTTGAAAATGGCCCCAGATGGAAGCGCAGCAGTTTGAACGGTGAAGCTACTGTGGGCTAATAGCTCAAAATTAGAGAATTAGGCTTAAATCTTGGCATAATTATTTATTTGGCCCTCCAACTTTATAAAAAAGTTATTTTAACCCTATAATTAGTTTTTTTGCCTTTTTTAATTCTTAAACTTATTTTTTTATCAAATCACCCAAAACATATGAAAAAGTTAACGTTTTTTAATTTTACCGACGTGGCATGCATATGGATGAGACATCCGCATTTACTTTATTTTTAAAATTTTAAAATTCAAAAATTCAAAAATTATTTTTACAAATAAAAAATCATTTAAATTATTAAAAAAGTATAAAAATATAAAAAAAATAAGTGCTAACATGTCATCCATATGGCAATTCATGTGTATGCCATGTCAATAAAGTTAACAAGCGTAAACTTTTTCATTCATTTTGGGTGATTTGATAAAAAATACAAATTCAAAAATATAAATAAAAGAAAAATTAAATAAAAAACTAAAATAAATTTTTCATAAAATTAGAGGACCAAATAAATCATCATGCCTTATATCTTCCCTCCTTTATATTTTGATGCGATAATATAAATTTTTACCGCTAGTTTTATTTTAGTATTTATATTTTTTATTCATTTTATAGTTGAATTCGAGAATTAAATCTATTTTAATTTTTATTTGGGTATTTTAGAATATAACTGACAAATTTTACTATATTATGATTTTATCATATTATTATTTAAAATTTTAAAATTAAAAATTAAATAATATAATTGACACATTTAAAATGTCACATCATTCAATTTTATATTTTAAAATTTTAAAATTAAAATAAATTTAATGAAAAAAGTACATGAAGATTACATTAATTCATGTTTAAATTTGGAATAAAATAACTAAAATCATATTGATTTTCACTTTTTTACTTTAAAATTTATCACTATAATTGCCGGTGTGATAACAATGAACAAAAATTGTTGTCCATTTATCTGTTCCTCCGATCTTGACGCACGTAATAATTCGACATTGTAAGGTAATTTCATTTTCCTCTACAAATAACCAGGAAAATCTGAACTAATGGAATTCCAAGCTTTTCTTAAATCTTTATATTTTGGTCCCTGATAAACATCTAGACGGCTACAAACATGGAAACGAGCAAATCCCATAAACCCAGTATCGACCAACTTTATCTTGTTAAGTAAATAAGCAGTGTGACGACCATCAAAGTTCCACTACTGATGAAGAAGAAGAATCTGTCGAAAAGAAACAGCCATTTGGGCTTCCTCCTTTTCATCAAATTGATCAGTTTCAAATCCCGGAACACTTGATATTAGGACACCGGGACACCAGTGCCTATTGCAATTAGATATAAATTCCCATCTGGTTTGTATGGGAAGCAGATCCATGGCATGGTGGTGGCGGACACGAGGTTTTTCTAGCTCGATGGTGGCAAGTGGCAACTATTAACTTCGGCTCACCAAGCTTGGCCCAATGAGCTCATGCCTCCTCAAATCGTGAAATCCCACGAAAGTACTACCTGTCGACCATGGACATGGGGCACATGATAAACCCAAGAAAGGAGATAGATTTCAGCATTTCTTCTGTTCTTCTAACCAGAGTCGGAAGGAAATAAAGAGATGAAAACAATTTAATACATGTGTCAATAAATTGTCGGAGGACCACATAAAATAAAGGCTGAGGATTTTTGTCCTTTTTTATTCAACTTTTTATACCTGAAAATTATTGTTTATCAAAAAGAGTAAAGTTGTAGCTGTAATAGTTGAAATTTTATGATATTATAATCAAGTAGTTTATTATAATTGAACCTGTGTGGACCTACAATCTTTAGTCTTTACCAGGACAAAACAATTCGTGGAGACTTCATTCAGAACAGAGTTTGACAGATATAAGAAGGATAAAAATCATAACCATTTAACTAATAAATTTTCCTCTTCACTTGTCTAAAGTTTGTAAAAATAGGATTAAATCTTCAATAGAGTTGCAGAGATGATTTTATT
Source organism: Gossypium raimondii (assembly GCF_025698545.1). Taxonomy (NCBI): domain Eukaryota; kingdom Viridiplantae; phylum Streptophyta; class Magnoliopsida; order Malvales; family Malvaceae; genus Gossypium; species Gossypium raimondii. The sequence goes on along the minus strand of NC_068575.1, from coordinate 43,153,681 downwards.
AACAAGAAGGTTCCTACAAAAATGAAAAAAGAAATCACATTTTTTTCTCTTCATGCTATTTTCTTTTCCTCATCATAATTTTCCTTTGATCAACATTGGTTTTCAATCTCTTAACTCTTGATACTATCGCATTCAATCTTCTGACGGAGGAGCCAACTTCACCACAACCTGTTGCTTTGTTCTCGGTTTCATCATCGGCTTCATCTCTCTTGCGTTTGAGGAAGTTAACAAGACCTTGAAGAGCAATATTAGGATCATCACTCTTCATCAATTCCTCAGCTACCTCTGCTGGGGTCGCCTCTGTACTATTTAGCAAGCTATCTATTTCTGCGAAGGAAGGGTTGTGTTTGCTGCTGATTCCTAGATAATTAGAAGCTAAAAGCCTGAATCCATCCGTGGTGCAATAGGACATGTTGATGTGCAAGTCCATTCGACCAGGCCGTAACAGAGCAGGGTCTATCCGATCCTTATAGTTGGTTGTAAACACAATGATTCTCTCATCCCCACAGCTTGACCACAGGCCATCGATGCAGTTCAATATACCAGATAGTGTCAACTGCTGCAAGTAGCAATTGTTAAAATCAAGGATATTTAACACTTTAGTCCACAAACAGAATGTCTAAATTGCATTAAAAAAAAGTAATTAGTACTTAGTACTTACCCCAGTTCTATCTGGTAGCTTTTTGTTTTTGTTTCTCATTTGTCGTTCAAGAACCTCAGAACTGCAATCTATGTCTTCAATCAACAGTATAGAGCGATTGGTAGTGGATAGCAGTGTCCGCCTTAACTCAGCATCAGAGCGTACACTGGTGAGCCCCAAATCATATATATCAAATTTGAGATAATTAGCCATGGCGGCAACCAAACTGGATTTACCAGTTCCAGGAGGACCATATAGCAAGTACCCTCTTTTCCAAGCCTTCCCCACTTTGTTATAATACGCTTTCCTCCTAAGGAACATCTCCAAATCATCGATGATCATCTTTTTCAGAGCTGGGTCCATAGCCAATGTATCAAAAGTAGCAGGGTGTTCCAGAATTATGGAACCCCAAGAACCCCCTCTTCTTTCATTGTCATCTTCACAGCTGAATGGACATTGACGGCTATAAAGCTTTATCACCTTGTCTTGCTTCTTTATCTCCTCGGCTTTGTGCAAAACGTAGGGCAAGTAAAAATCCAGAACTTTGTCTTTGTGTTTCTTGTTGAAGCTAAGCTCGAAGTGTTTCTTCTCCCCACCGTGAGGCTTCTGGCCTTCCGTACAAACAAACCTCCACGTCAATCGAACATCTTCGAAACCATCGACGATCAATTCCCCCTTCTCGAGGCCGATGGTGAAATGCTTCTGTTTCCTGGTTTTGCTGAGCTTGAGGCGCTCCGTTTTGGGGCTGATCCTGGTGCTGAGGTAGACCTCGGCTGCTTCGTAAACCTGGTTCTTGCTCATCCCACACCGCTCGTCGATGGCGAGGGTGAGGTCGGGGGAGAGAGGAGTGAAGAAGTAGCGAAATGCAGAGTAAAGGTAAGATCTGAGCTGGTGGGGAATAAGTTCATTGGCCATGGACCGGACCAGCATCATGGACCCTGCAAAGGAGGCATAAGCAGAGAGTAAGGAAGATGCTGTTTTAGAAATTTCGGAAGAAGAAAACATGGCAGCCATTTTTATGGAATCAAAAGCAATTCCAGAGGAGAAGCAAGTGTTCACAGGTAAAGACGGACTCTGTTTTATAGGCCATCGCAGGACCCTCCTAGTCAAAATCATTTGTCCTTTTCTCCTCGCTTGGGAGTTAAGTAAAGCTAGTACTGGAATACGTTTATTATTTTAATAAATTATAAATTCAAATTTTGAGTTACGTGCAAATAATTACAATGATGTACCAAATCAATAGAAAAGTAGAGGCAAATAATATGAACAAAATTCGAAGATAATAATAGTAGATGGCAATAAAGCACGAAGGAAGTCAAAATAAAATGATAAAAGACCCAAAACCCCTACAGCTTGCATTATGATCAAGTAAGATTTGAATTATTGTTGTTTGAGAAAACATGGCAGTCTGTTTGTGATTAAACAAAGGTAAGATCTGTGGGGTGCGTTTAATTGAGGATCCCCAAACCTGGCGCTTTTCATTTCTCTCCTCAAAATCCTTCTCATTTCAGTTTTTCTATATAAATAACCTAAAAATAAAAAATTTATTTAAGAAAATGACTTGTTTGCTATTTTACCCACTTTTCCAGCCTAATCTAGCTTTTTTTTTTTAAAGAATTTTTAGTACTGTCACTGTGTTAGGCGATACCCATATGTATTTTTTAAAATACTCGTGAAAAATACGGGTATTCATGGTGGGAAAAACAAGGAAAAAATATATTTTTTTAATGGGTGTTATCGGTCTATCAGGAAGCACAAGTCAATCTTTTTTTTTTAAATTCATGTCAGTGATAAAAAAAATTAGTGGTGCTACCATATTAAGAGGGTCAAGATTTTAAATACCCCGATCTGGATGAAGTCTTAGATGATATAGACGATGAAGGCACGGACGAAGGTGAAAATGTACACGCCTCTTCAGTTGGGAACTTGAGTCGTGACATTGTCATACACAATGACCTTGGGGCCCACATGTTGAACGTATATCCTAATGGGGCACATGAATTCGAGTTCCCTAAGTACCCAGATATAATACTTTCTTACCAATTGGTGGCAAATTTTGAATCGAAAAAGTTGTTCGTAGGCCAACAATTCGCGAATAAGGAGGACTGCGTATTTGTCATCAAACAGTATAGCATGAAGGTGTCAGTGAACTACAAAGTTATTAAATCTAGCTTCACCATTACCACGCGAGTGCCCAAGGAGGTGGTAGTAGAGTGCTACAGGTTCGAACACTTTACTTGAACTCATGACAACATCACCGTCAATTGGGAGCCCAAGTTACATTGTCACGTCTTTCAAGGTGACGGTGCACTTCTCACACGACAAATGAAATGTATGGATCGGGCACCACCTTAACTCAAACATCCGGATCAATGTCGTTGTTCCAAATCTAGCTACATCCAAGTATAGCATAATACGTTCATCCACCCGCTAGTTAGGATCATGGACACGAGTCCTCGACACGCGGTACTCACCCTATCCATATTAAATTACCGCATTAGTTAAATGATTCCAATAAAAAAACCACATGCAACTTTATAAATATACTCGTGAATAACAAATAATAAATATTTTTACTGACACATTAATCATCATTGCTATGTGGTCGGTTGCTCTAATCAAAAAACATATTTCGGTATCAATGCAAAAAAAAAAATCACCGACTAAACAAAAAAAACATTTAAAATCATTTATCATAACTCGTATTTTTCAACTAAAATTTAAATATCTTTATTAAAATATATAAATATAAACACAAATGAACTATAACAAATAACTCATTCCCGTAATTAAAAATTTCCCCATCTCAATTTCATAATTATTTAATTATTTTTATTATCTTAAACTCCATCTAAAAATTATATGTGAATATTATAATATTGAAATTATTATCAAAATAAAATTATCTTAATCTATCCATATACCTTAAACACAAATCTAAATTTAAAAAAATCTTAAAAGTTATTTCTAAAATTAAAATAATCTAAAATATAAATATGTATATTTTATAAAAAATATTATAACAAAAGAAACCATAAATTACAATTATAACACTTTTTTTTCTTGAAATTCCAACACAAATAAGCTTCCTCGAAAACGACAAATAAAAAATAAAACGTGATGTTTTATTTTATTTTTCTAAATTTGGTTGTGGTTGATGGGTAGGGGACCAAACTCTCCCTTTATAAAGTGGAGCCGGAAAAAAATTCTAAAAAAAAATGGATTTAACTTTGTTTAGATTCTTTTTTTCGGTTCCTTTCTTTTCCCAATTTTCTTTTTTACCCTCTTTTAGCTTTTTTCTTAAACTGAATTTTCCAATCGTGAATACCCGTTAAAATAATTTTCACCTATTAAATTATTTTTTTCACCTATTAAAACAATTTCAACTTGATAGTAATGGTTGCGAAAAAAGTTTTTAACTTGACAGTAGTGATGATAGTGAAAATAAAAAATTTCACTAGATGGTCAGGATCGTTATTCCATATATTTTGATAGTGAAAACAAATTTTTTGAGCTTAACAATGATCATTCTTTTTTAAGTGAACTGGAAAGTTTTTTTATATTTATCGTAATTCTAGTTACATAAACAATGAATCGAGATATGATGATCCGCACTATCATTTTAACTTGTATGATAATGATACTAACTATAGTTGGAACAATCACATGACATAGCGATAGTCATGGGCTCTCTATGTTTTTCTTTTTTTTTCTTAGTGTTTTTTTCAATTTTTTTTCTCACTCTACCCTACTCCATCTTCTCTCTAGCCTTGTAGGATGCGCTTTCAGCCTCTCTATTGCCACCTCAGCCGAAAACTCTTCCAATAGGACGTGTTTTATTCATTCCAAAAGTTTTTTGTGTGTTTGGTGCTGAAAATTTGGGGAGAAAGATTTATTTGTGTTGGTGTTTTAGGAAGAAATTGTGATAGTTTTAACTTATGTTTGAGTTCACGGTGATGCGATGATGCTCGAAGACCCACATATTTTATTTGTCGTGTGGGGAGTGTATCATCATTCTGGAATACGTGGCATTGCAACTCGAGCCCTCAGTTGACGGTGGTTATACGACCACGGGTTCAAGTATAACTAGGGCTACCAGTTGGCGATGGTTATGCGGTCACGGAGTCAAGTATAACTTGGCCCCCAATTGATAGTGGTGATGCGGTAATGGGTTCAAGTTTCATGCCACTAGAAAAGGATGCTTTATAAACCCCATCCATAAGTTTGAGATCATAATCATGGGGGAGAAATGGACTTTCTAGTAGGAACAACTTATTCTTTTTCTCCATCTCTATCAAAGTAGTATCACTAACCTCATTGTCCGAAACCTGTGACAGAGTTGGGGGTAAGAGGACTTTTAGTGAGGGAGTGACTATGACGATAGAGAAAAAGCTGAAACACGAGTCGGGACGGCAACAATTATAGTTATTAATGAGCTATTTAATCACAACAATCACTGCCGCCCCAAGTCAAGTTTCAACTTTTCTCCACCGTCACAGTAACTTTTCCCAAATTTGTCACAGGTTATGGACAATGAGATTAAGGATACTACTTTGGTGAATATGAAGAAAAATAATAAGTTAATTATACTAGAAATTCCTTTTGTTTTTCCCTATGATTATGATCTCAAACTATCTTCTTTTGGTGGCATGGAACTTGAACTCGTGATCGCAAAACCACTATCAATTGGGGCCCCGAGTTATACTTGAACTTGTGATCGCATAACCACCATCAACTGGGAGCCTGAGTTGTAATGTCAGGTCTTCCAGGGTGATGGTATACTTCCCACACAACAAATGAAATGTGTAGGTCTCCGAACATCATCGTATCACTGTGAACTCAAACATATTTTAAAACTATCACAATTTCTTCCTAAAACACCAACATAAATACCAATTTTGAACACCGAACAAAAAAATTAATTTTTTTCTATTTTCTCGCCTTTTATTGAAAACTAGTTTTTTTCCATTACTAATAACCACAAATCTTTCTTCCTTTTTTTTTATTCTCTTCAACAAAAAAAAAATTTAAAAAATCAAATACTTCACCATATAAAGATTTTGCACTGGACTGTGGGTATATATAGTGGGTGGTGCCGCCTAAAAATGTGGCGACACAAATATTTAAAAAGAAAATTAGAGATGCCGCCTGACAGACTGGTGGCACCTATTAAAATTTTTTTCCTTGACAACTATCGGTGTTGCCTGACATGACGACAACACCAAAAATAATTTTTATCGCTGACATGAATTTTTTTCAAATAAAATTTGACCGGTGACACTTGACAAATCGGCGACACCCATTAAAAAATATATTTTTCTTTTTTTTTTCCACCATGAATACTCGTACTTTTCACGAATATTTTGAAAATTACATACGAGTGTCGCTTGACATAGTGGTGGCACCAATTTTTTTTTAAAAAATGATTATTGGGTAATGATTAAGCCAGAAAAGTGAGTGGTGTCATCCGTTGGTCAGGCGACATTGATTGTCACTCTAGCAAACGAGTCATTTACTTAAATAATTTTTCATCCATGTCATTTTCATAAGTAATTAATATTTTTAGGTTATTTATATAAAAAACTGAAAAATACAATTACAAAGCCAGTTTCCCATATAAACAAATGCCATAAAAACTACAAAAAACTGAAGAAAGATGGAAATTTCATATAAGTGTCAGAAAGGGGGAAATTAGACATATATCCAGATTTTAAAAAATAATTAAGAAAGTAGGCCACATAGGACACGTTTTCCTCTCTCTCCTGTCACATTAGCAAAAAATACTACTTCGAAATAAAATAATCATGGGATTAAAACTTGAAAGAAAAATAAAAGAATAATTAGCAGTTGGATTGAAATTTGAGAAATCGAGAAAAGTTTAATAATTTTCTGAAAACTTGAGAATCTCGTGATAAAATTTACAGTTGATCTCATCTTTTCCATGGTATAATTTTATTACAAGACTACGAATCTTAGGACAGAAAACAAATTTTAGAAAAATGGTTCTTGTTAGAAGCATTTTTTTTATTTGCAAGTCATGTTCGATCTTTTTCAACATTTTGAAAAATGTTTTATATTTGATGGTAAAATTTCCTATAAAATGAATATTGATATGGGGAGATTTTCATAGTTAAATTCTGAGCAGAAGATTTGCATGTTGAGGAGAAGATTGATGACGTTAAAAACCTGAAGTTGGAAAATCGATCCAACAAGTAAATTAGTTTAAGTAAATTTGGTGTCGTTATTTAAATTTGGTTAATGAGTATTTATTTTTCTGTATAATATTTTTGTTTTAATTTTATATTAAACATGTGAACCAAGTTTTTTTTGGTGAAGATGAGCAAACGAATTAGAGTCGTTATATATTATGACAATCAAATTTGTGACACCAAAATAGAGCCCATTTTTATATCAACCCAATCTACATAACTGCCTTTCAACCGAAGCATCAAATTGAACGAGTTTCTGTTAAGAATTAGAAGGAAAGTATCGACTTCAAGCTGGAGAAAAATTTCAAGCTTAAAATATAGATATTCTGTCGAGACAGGTGAGACCGAGAGGGTATCCTGTCGAATAAAACTTGTGCCAAGCGGTGAGACCGAAAGGGTATCCGTTTGCCTAGAAAGAGAATGAAAGGGTGACTAAGGAGGTATTCCTTAGAGAAGATGAGACTGAAAGGGTATTCCTATCTAAGAGTGGTAAATAACTCAGTTGAGGGTATTTAGAAATTTAATTGATAATTAAATATTTAATTGATCATAAGCCGGAAACTCGCATCGTTGACATTAAGAATAGTAAATTCCATTAGGTTACTTAATTTAATTAGTTTAATTAATATTCTAATTTTGCACCAAGACTACTAATTCGTGACTCAATTATATTAGTAATTATTTTCTATAATTAATTTAATAATAAAATTCTCCAATCCGTAATCCCTTGGGTACGATCCTCAAAATATTTCCCGGAGTTTTTCGTTGCAACACTTTACCATATTACAATTTTACTTGTATACTTGGGGATACTACTACTTAATTTTGTATCTTTTTGCTACAGTATTTCCAGTCTAGACGTTCTCACGTCTGATGGCATCAATTAGTAAATGCACCATAAAAATATGAACCATATTGACCGAGAGGTGCACCCATCGATATATGATTCGAGGTTGGAGCTGATGATGATGAACTCGATGTATGTACTCTCGATTGCGGCCTCATATGGGGTCGTGTTGGCCTTCTACGATGAATTTTTCTACTTCTTTCCTCTTTTGACAATAAATATGGCTTACCATTAAGTCTAAACCATGTCATGTAATCCGAAGGCGTCACCAAATCTGATCTAACAATTTGTTCGCGTATAGGTAAAAAATCATACCTATGTTTCCACAAGTTACTATACTTGACATGGAATTTAGGCCAATCTTCATCAGTTCTCCTCTGCAAGTCAATCTTGAGAAGTTCATCGAGGTTTTGAGGTGAGGGCAGAATATTTTTCATAAAGCCAAATTAGCGCATCACTCGATCAGATTCATGCATCTCAACTATTGCAAAAACTATCAATGGCACTTTGACATTCCAAATATTACAATTCATCAAAAATTCAGATGAGATGAATACTTTAATTCTCGAATTAGAGTATGACATCTATTTAAACTGCAGTACGAAATTAAAAATTTCATTACGTACCTAATGTAACACCTCTAACCCGAATCCATCGCTAGAACAGGGTTACAGAGCATTACTGGAGTTTACAGATTAAATAAACAGACATTTCAAACATTTCATATGATATAATATTCATGTCAGGAACCAATCGAAATCAAACATCTTGTCCCTTATACAAGCCCTCTACACCCAACATATGCATTAGAAACAAGTCGGGACTAAATCGGATACTTAAAGAATTTTTTTGAAAATGTTAAAATTTTTCAAAGCTACAGGGGTCACACGGTCGTGTGACTCACATGGCCAAGAGACACCCCCGTGTCTTAGGCTGTGTAGACATTTGAAATAGGGATACACGGCCGTGTCCGTGTCTGTGCCTGTGCCCGTGTAACTCCTTGACTTGGGTCACATGGCCAAGCCACATGCCCGTGCGCTAGACTGTGTGAGCATACTGACTTGCACTGTAACACCCCTAACCTTTATCCATCGCCGGAACAGGGTTACAGAGCATTACAGAACTTTACGGATTAAATATGAACATTTCATAACATTTAATATACATATCAAGAACCAATCATAAAATACTCATATTGTCCCTTGTATGAGTTTTCGAGGCTCAAAATACGCATTAAAAGTAAATCAGGACTAAATCAGAAACTCAGAGAATTTTTCCCAAAAATTTAAAATTTTCCTTGGGTGCAAGGGACACACGTCTGTGTGACCAGGCTGTGTGGCTCACATGGCCAAGACACATGCCCATGTCTTAAGCTGTGTGGGCATTTAATGTGAGCCATACGATTGTGCCCGGGCCCGTGCCCATGCCCGTGTAACTCTTTGACTTGGGTCACACGGCCAAGCCACGCACCTGTGTATTAGGCTGTGTGCAAAAACCTGAGCATTCTATTTCTCAATTTTAAAGATGCAGGGGACACACAGTCGAAACACACGTCCATGTGTTAGGCCATGTGTCACATACGGCTGAGACACATGCCCGTGTCTGTGCTAGTGTGGACGAAAATAGGCCATTTCAAGGCCACTTTTCTCACCCATTTTGATGTCAACCTATACACAACATTTTAATACATCAATACATCCCAAACAAGCAATCAACACAAGCCAAAATCATGTTTTAAGCATGACATAACTTCACAAATACTCAAATACTTAAACTTACCTATTTAATCTATCTCAATTATTCATCAAAATCTACTATTCATTACATACATACAAGCATATATCATTTCCAACCATGTCTCAAATTATTTCATTTCCAAATCAACCCTATACATGTCATATAAACCAAAGTATACATTGCAAAAGCTACCGGATTAAGTTGGATAGTGTGGCTTGATGTGTTGGTCTGATCTCCCAACCTCATGTTAATTTATAAGAACATTAAACAACACAAGTAAGCTTTATGAAGCTCAGTAAGTTTGATAGGTTAAATATAAATCTTACCGAACTTAATATAACAAATTAAATTGTAAATTAATCATGCACTCTACCTGTCATACACAACATAAATCAATGAACACACCTCTTTCAAATCAATATCAATAATAAACGATAAATCTTTCAATTTCAATCACATAAGTCATTTACCAAATCTTACCGGATCGGAGAACGGCTTACAAATATGAGTATATCGTTTTCAGAAGCCCGAAGGCTAAACAGAAGCACATAAGTACTAAACAGAAACCCGTAAGGGTTGAAAGGAAGCTCATAAGAGCTGAACGGAAACCCATAAGGGTTAAACAAAAGCTCAAAGGAGCTGAACGGAAACCCATTAGGGTTAAACGGAAACTCATATGAGTTAAACAGAAGCTCGTGAGAGCTAAACGGAAAGTAAACACAAAAGTTCGCAACAAATGCTGAACTTCGGTCTACTTCGGTAATATGCCATCAATTCTTCCTTTGCTATCTTTCACCACAGAACGATTGTACTCAATCTCACGTTCCACTTATTTTGAGTATTCAATTCAAAATTCATAATTTCAACAATATTTTAATTTCATCAATAGATATAAATAAATACATAATACCATTCATCAATTTAATATATAAACATTAAATTTTAACCATACGAACTTACCTGGGTTAATTTGTAAGATTTGTAGTAGTTTAGGGACTATTATGCTAATTTCCCTTTTTCACGATTGTCTACTGGCTCTGAATCTAAAATATAAAATTATCTATTTATTAGCATATATATTTTAGTTTTGATTTAATTCACAATTAATACCCTCAATTTTCAAAATTACACAATTACCCCAACTTTTATATTTTTTACAATTTAGTCCATTACTAGTTAGTCTATTAAATGAGCTAATTTTTTTCAATTGACAGTTTATCTAAGTATTCTAGACTATCTTACAGCACTTGATACATAAAAATTTAATAGCAAACCCTAATTCTTTAATTCTTCATAATTTAGTCCTAAAATCAATATCTATCAAATTCACTTTACAAAATCATCATAAAACAAAATTAAAGCTCTAAATCCATGTTATTTCATCAAAAACATGCAGAATTCATCAATTGTAACTTTCAAAATTTCCAATAAAATCAAAAACTAATGAAATAGATAGTTGGACCTAATTGTAAAAGTCTTAAAAACATATAAATTTCAATAAAAGAGCAAGAATTGGACTCAATTGAAATAAAAATATGAAAAACCAGCTGAAAGGTTCTCCTATGGCGCTTTAGAACTGAAAATTGATGAAGAATTGTCTAGAATTCAATTTGGTCATTTGTTTTATTTTTAATTTCAACTAATTTACCATTTTGCCCTTAGTTCACACTAATTTCATGATTTTCTTCTTCTTATGCCACCTCAACTATCCCCTTTGGGCTATTTTGCTCTTTAACTCCTCCCCATTTATCATTTAAGCCATATAATCACTATTTCTTTAATTAGCAAGTTTTGTACCTTTTTCAATTTAGTTCTTTTTAATTAATTAACTATCAAAATGTAAAATTTTCTAACGAAACTTTAATACTAACTTAATGACACTCTATAAATATTTATAAAAATAATTACGGCTCGGTTTATAGAACTGAGGTCTCGATACCTCATTTTCGAAACCAATTAACATAATAAATCCTTCTAAAACACAAATCACTAATTCAAAAATCTTTCTAAAATCACATTTGACTCGTAAATACTAAATAATAAAATTTACAAGCTCACTCGTCGAATTTGGTGGTCTCGAACCATGGTTTCTGACACCACTAAAGATTGAGCTGTTACATGCACCCTTAAGAAGATACAAGGGACACACGACTGTGTCACCTGGCCTTGTGTCACACACGACTGAGACACACACCTGTGTAGACGAAAATAGGCCATTTTCCAAACTACATTTCTCACCCAATTTGACACCAACCTAGCTCAACATTTTTGCACATCAACAAGCCATAACAAGGCATTCAAAACAAGCCAAAATCAAGTCTTAAACATGAAATATCACCACATACAACCAATATGCCCTTAAGCACCTCAAATGACAACTTAAAAACATGTCAACCAAGTATCCAAACTTACCTAAATGACCAAATAGATATATGCATATTCAAACCACATTTTACTTTCTTTCATTCTACCATATCAAACACATATCAAATATGATAATGCCACATACATACACATCAAAATATACCAAACACAAGCCATATAAATGGCTAGTCTCAACAAAACACTTATATGCCAACATTGGCTAAATTAACCTATACATGCCATTATAACCGATATTAATTTACCGAAAGTACCAAAAGAGCCGATGGATAGTGTGAAATAGCTCTGACAAGTTTTTAACCCGAATGAGCTTCTGAATTATTATAAAACACGAAAAATAACACGGAGTAAGTATTTAAGCTTAGTAAGTTCGTATAACAAAGTAATTAACTTACCATTTAATCACATTTAAGGTAAGCATACAAAACATATCCAAACCAATTTGGCCAAAAGCCTAAACACATATCCTCAACAACCATGTTAGTCATGTAATTCAACTACTATTCAAAATCCATATACATGTAACATCTATACCATGTATCCATATATCATATATGAATCATTTCCATGTAATTCATGTAAATACCTGTACTAGTTCGTATTGAACTCTTATAAACTTGTAACAAAACTATGCCATTTGAACCATTTAGAATATCATTGGATACGCGGGTAGTACACACGAGGTGTACTAAACTGTAATCCGTCAATTCGTATACATGTATGCTCATACGAGGTATGAATTGGTATGCTCTCACGAGCTGTGAATCGGTAAGCTCATACGAGCTGAGAATCAGTAAGCTCTCACGAGTTGCAAATCAGTAAGCTCATACGAGCTGTAGTGTGTCCGCAACACATGCAAGACCTCAACCAAATCAATAACTCTAATGACATGTCATTTGTATCCTACGAATTCCTAAGGTTCAAACGGGACTCGATAATCGTCGTATGTCATCGGATATGCGGTCGGTACTCTATATATGATAATAAATCAAATAGCATACATCTAATTCAATCAAGGCATATAATTACACAATTTAATTACACGAACTTACCTCGACGAGTGTATGTAGATATGGAGGCGACTAATCTGATATTTTCTCTTTACCTTGATCTAACTCTGTATGAGGTCTAACAGGATCTATACGAACGAATTTAACTCATTTCAATATAATTCTCATTCAATTTAATCCATCATGGAATTTTTTTGACAAAATTTCCATTTTTCCCATACTTTTAATGCTTTTGTAATTTAGCCCTAGGCTCGAAAAATGAAATTCATGCAATTTAATCCTTATTCAAGCCTAACCGATTTTATACATATTATAGCAACCCATATATTTTACAAAATTCACAAATTTTACCATGAATTTATCACCTTTTTCAATTTAGTCTCTAATTGATGATTTCACCAAAAATCTTTTTACAAAAGTTGTTTATCTAACTACAACCTTTCATTTTCCATCATCAAACTTCAAAATTCAAGCATGTTCATTAATGGCAAAACCCTAATACTGTAACAATTTTACAAATTAATCCCTAAGCTAGCTAGATTAAGCTACAATGATCCCAGAAACATAGAAATCATAAAAAAAGACAAAAATGCATACTTAATTGAGCAAAATAAGCTTGCCTAAATTTCAAGCTTCTATGACTAGGTTTTCTTTTTTTCTTTTTTTTTTGGTGGAAGATGATGATAATGGATGATAATAGTTTATTTTATTTAATTAATTATAACTTTAATCACTAATTTTCAAAATTAACCTTAATAATTCATTCAAATTTCAATGATGGCAAATCTGTGCTTACCCACTAACAACCTTAATGGCTAATTACTATATAAGGACCTCCTATTTAAAATTATATAGTTATTTAATACCTTTAGCTATTAGAACACAACCTTTGCACTTTACGCAATTTAGTCCCTTTTATCAAATTAAGCATGTAAACGATAAAATTTCTTAATAAAATTTTTATACGGTATTTCTATCATACTTAGACCATAACATAATAATAAAATAAATTTTTGAATTTAGATTTGTGGTCCCGAAACCATTGTTCGATTTCACTAGAAACGAGCTATTACAACTAATATTAAATTTTAAATCCTTATGTAATTATTATGTAATTGAAAAATTCAAAAACTATCCTCAATTTCTAGTCGTTGATCTAACAATAACCAAATATCTTTAAGCTTAGTTGGTAGACCTACATGACTTGCATCATTGTTCCACCTATTCAAATAATATGTTATTCCAAAAATATAATAATGAAAAAAAAAATATGATAACTAAATTATTAAACGAATCTTATCTTATTACTAGTGAGAATTGATAAGGGAAGTTTACTCGGGGATGTAAAAATGGTAAGCGATACCATGTCGATGACTGAAAAAGAAGTATATATCCATCGATTTTAATTTTTTATGCTTCAGTTGCCCGACACATCTTTCAGTACAATGTATCTAAGATAGTTGATCCCCAACTATGTAACACCCCTTACCCGTATCCAACACCGGAATAGGGTACGAGGCATTACCAGAACACATACACTTGTAAATGTATTCAACCGAGTTATAAAATTTCATCTAAATTAAAAACTTCAAAATTATTAACATGCTTTTATAACTTTTCACAATATATCCTCAAAATATTATAATCTTAATAAATATGGCCTATGAGACCCGATACATACTCATGCAAGTCAATGTTTCATTTCCATTTCATTCAATTTGCAATTTCTCATGCTCAAAATTTAAATCATATCACTATCAATTTTCCATTTAATTCACGTACAATTCAATGTCACTAAGTTTAACACTAATACGTAATTACCATTTAATTCAATGTTTATTGACTATATCATTCATTAACACGTTTATGAAATTCTCAATTCAATAACTTATTCTATTTCATATCTAAACCTTACAACATTAGTTTTTAGTAATTATTTCACATTCATTTCAATTTCTCATTCCATTTTAATAATTTATCCATCATCAATTTCCATTGTCAATTCGTTTTTTAATCAATTTACGTTAGAGTCTTTAAATACTCACTTCATACACTTAATCCATAAATATTTTTCAATAACTTGTATTCAATTAAATTCAAATATTATTTCACTATTTCAAATGATTTCATTTTCACTTCTCATTTTACATCATTTTATATTATCAAAATCTATTTCATAAAATTTATCATTATCGACATTAAATCACACACATACTTTTCATTACAATTATCACTACTAATAAACAATTCAATCTTTTAATATTATCAACTAATTATATATAACTATCATTCTTATTTCTTTATTTCAAATTTCATTTTCACATATTTCTTATCATTCGATTTAGTTTTACCAAGAACTTTATTTCATTTGCCCTATTAACTTGACTCGGACTCGACGGATACACGGATTCCAACCAAACACACCAATCTACATGAATCAAGAATGATAGCGATAATGATATTCAACACACAAAGTGCTAAATCATAATAATAATGATAATGATTCGACACACAAAGTCTTGAATCGATAACAAGATAAGATACGTATTCGACACACAAAGTGCCGAGTCGATAATGATAAGATAACGATTCGACACACAAAGTGTCGAGTCGATAAGAATAACGATAACGATTCGACACACAAAGTGCCGAATCGATAATAAGATGAGTCGGCACATAAGTGCCTAATCGATGTTTCAAATACCCGTACTCTTCCATATCCTATGGCATGCCAACTATATCCTACTAGCCCGACTAGTTAATAGGGTATTTAATTCACTTTCCAAAGATAAATTTCCATCTTAGTTCAAGATCAATTATAATTTCTTATTTCAATCAGGTTTCACAAGATTGCAGTAATTCATTATTTCATATTTTCACGGTTTAATGCAGATATACATAACAATATTCAGATTTCGTAATTGATTCGATGTCGGTCTCACATATCAATTTCCACTTTCTCAGTTTCAATTCCAATAAAATCCATATCAATCACCAATTTCAATATTCCAGTTTAATTCAATAATTTAATTCAAACCATTTCAATTTCTATTCAATAATCACATTTCAATGCATAACTTATAAATTTAACGTGACATAATTCAGCCACTACTTGGCCAAAGCCTAAGCATGTATACCAAATATGTTAGCCAAATACACATATAACATAAGCATTATAAGCATGGATGAGCGCAACATTTATTAATGTGCCACATTTACCAACAGATGTTAATTCATAAACCATTCATGACATTACTTCATGCCCAATCATATACCAAATATACTATTCACACGTACTATGAAACTTTATTTTCGCACATGAGCTTAAACCATATCCAATAATGCACAAATATAAGCATCATTTCTATTTTATCGTTTATCAATTATAATCAAGCATATGACCAATTATACACAAATCATTCATACATTTCCCAATTTTCCTCCTCCTCCTCTCCATTCCACATCCTTAATGTGTATAATACACTTAAACAACATTAACTATAATTTCACTATTCACTCACATGTATATTCAAAACTGTCTATCCGAGTCAGAGTCACTAAATTATTTTTATCCGGAGCTACAGAGCTCCAAATTAAGATCCGTAAATTTTCCCTGAAACTAGATTCACATATCTTCTTACCATAAAATTTCAGAATTTTTGGTTTAGCAAAATAGTACAGTTTATTCTTTAAAGTTTCCCCTGTTTTGCTATCTAACAGTTCCTACCACTCTTCACTAAAAATTAATTGTCTCACTATACAAAATTCGGATAATGTTTCCATTTATTTCTTCTGAAAATAGACCCATTAAGGATTCTAACCATATAAATTATAACTCATAATCATTTTTGTACAATTTTTAATGATTTTCCAAAGTCAGAACAGGGGAACCCGAATTCATTCTGACATTGTCTCATAAAATCCATTATATCTCATGATTTACAATTTCATTGCTTACATCGTTTCTTTTATAAGAAACTAGACTCAATAAGATTTAATTTAATATTTTATTCATCCTCTAATTCAATCTCTACAATTTTTGGTGATTTTTCAAAGTTAGACTACTGCTGCTGTCCAAAACTGTTTTAGTGCAAAATGTTAATTTCTATTTTGCCCCAAATTTCACAGTTTATACAATTCAGTCCTTTCTCAATTAACCCCTCAATTGATCTAATTCTCTCGATTAATACTTTACCTAGACATTATAAGTTATTTCACAACTATTGAAATTTAGAATTTCCACATATAGCTCTAACTTCAAACTCTTTTACTATTAGGTCCCAAACATTCACTTTCTATTCAATTCTTTCAATAAAATCAGCATATGAACAATTTAAAGCTCTAATTTCATGCTAAATTATCATATACTTCCAGCACATATTCATATAAACTTTCAACTTCTTTCATAAAATCAAAAACTAATGAATTCAACAAGTGGGCCTAGTTGTAAAAGTCATAAAAATACAAAAATTTCAAGAAATGATCAAGAATTGAACTTACTTGCAGTAAAAATATGAAGAACCAGCTTGAAGAAACCCTTCCATGGTGTTTTAGCTGATGAGAATGCAGAAAAAATGAAGAGAAATCTAGATAATTCCACTTTGGTCCTAACTTTATTAAGTAAATTTTGCAATATTCCAATTTTGCCCTTAATTCTCCTGATTTTCTGCCTTTGACGTCCAACCCAAATAGACCTTGGGTCTATTTTCCTTTTAAGCCCTCTTCCTTTTATCATTTAAGCTATTTAATCATTTACTATAATTTTGCATTTGTTACAATTTAGTCCTTTTTGTTCAATTAATTATCGAACTTTAAAATTTCTTGACTAAACTTTAATACCAACTTTTAACACTCCATAAATATTTATAAAAATATTTATGGCTCGGTTTAAAATCTCGAGGTCTCAATACCTCGTTTTTGATTCTAATTATTTTAATATTTATTTCTAGTGCACTATTCACTATTTCAAAATTTTTCCTAACTTCACATTTAACTTATACTCACTAAATTAATAATATTTTCTACTCATTTGTCGAATTTAGTGATCTCGAATCACCATTCCGACACCTTTGAAAATTCAGGCCATTACATTTTTTTTCCTCGTCGGATTTGTGGTCCCGAAACCACTGTTCCGACTAGACCCAAAATCGGGTTGTTACAAACTAAGTCTCCCAACTTCTTTTAGGTCGATTAGTTGTAAGAGCCACACTAAATGTACCAAATTTCGAGATTTACTTGGCATTAAAAGACCTCCAATCAACCTCAGTATGAATGCTCGAGTGAATTATTATCTTTCAACTGCACTAGAAGAGTTGTCGAGATGAGAGAAATTATCTTCTAACCATTTCATATCTATACGATTACCACTAAACTGTCTAGCACTTTGCCTAATAGCTGGTGGCAAATTGGCCTCAATCCCCATCAATTACTAGACCGAGTTATAATGCCACATCCTCGAGTGTAATCATAGACTCATCACGCGAAAATTGAATGTGTGTGTTTCGAGTCTCCATCTCTCCAACAAAGCACTGAATAATAAATAGGCTCTAATTTAGTCCCGTCGAACATACGAGACATGAGTAAGAATCCTACCTCTTTCAAGTACTGTTTAATAACACATGGTGCTTTTGCACTTAAATTGTGTATATATGTTTTAATAATTCGATATTTGTCCTGATTATATAAATATAAAAAATTTAAAAATATAATAATATTAACAACTTAATAATGATATTAATTAAAATAAAAAAATATAACAATATTTTCTTACCATTTGTAATTGGATGCAAGATATATGTTTGTGATCCAAAATGAATTAGAAGCATTGTGATCTGTCATAGTTTGATACGTCAAATTAGGCTCTCTAGTATACTTAAAGAGCTTATTATCAAACAATTGATGTGTCATTTATATATATATTTTTTAGTTTTAGTTTTGTCATTAATAAATTGTTTTTATTAGTTTTAAGCCATTTTTTAGACCCAAATTGGCCAATCGTGCCATAGGAAACCTAGTAAGTTGATTGAGTGTTGTAGGGAGTCAACAGTGCAAACGTGAAGAAAACATCACCCAAATGGGGTATTGCAATATCGAAACATGTAAGTCGTGATACCTCTGAAAATGCTGAAATGAGGAGAATAAAAGTCATCTACATTGGCATCGGGATACCAGACTATGGGTATCGCGATACCGTGTCTCACAAGATTCCCAATCTCAAGACTGTTGTGGTTATCGCGATACTCAAACCTGGGTATCGCAATACCTAATCCTGGGTATCGCAATACCTAATCCTGACAAGTGAAAAAAGTTACAGGGGCAATTTTGTATCCAAACAAGGTTATGTCTTCTTTTTACTTGAGGGAAAAATGATCAATGTTAGGTTAAATGTTAGTAGGCTATAAACACAACTTTATAAGCCATTGTTTTTAGCTTTTACTGGTTGAAAAAACTTTCCTTAGGTTTTCTTTCTCTTTTTCTTTTCATTTTTAGTTTAGGTTTTCTTTGTTTCTTTTTAGGTTAGATCTTAGTGTGATAGCTTTCTTTCTTCCTTATTATTAAAGATTTTGTAAACAAAGATGAACTAACTCTTATGCTTCAATGGATCTTAGTGTGACAGCTTTCTTTCTTCCTTATTGTTAAAGATTTTGTAAACAAGGATGAACAAACTCTTATGCTTCAATGGATCTTCATGAATTGAATGAGTATTTTCTTAAACCATTTGCTTTCATTTTAGACTTACAATATGTTTGATAAAATGCTTATTTGGAATTTTAGTTTGAGTATATGCTAAATTTGTTAGATGGTTGGTTGATTGGTTGTTTGTTAGCTTAAGTTAATGTCTGTTCTTGATTAATTGGTTGTTTGATTATATCGAAATACTTAATACGCTATAATTGATGCCTCTAGCAAAAAACCTAGATAAATGAGACCGAGAGGAGAGTTTATCCTTAGATAGTTCAATATGATTGTGTCGAGTAGTGAGACTGAGAGGTAATCTATATGCCTAGGTGAGACCGAGAGGTAATCTTAGGTGGTATCTTTTAGTCTAGGATGAGATCGAGAGGAGATTCCTACTAAGAGTGGCAACCAATATAATCGGTATAGGTTCATTAGTTTAATTAGCACTCAACTAATCAACCGACCATCGTTTAATCATATACACTATCTAAAACATTAGGAAGAAACTTTAACTTAGTTAGTTTAGTTAATAGTTTAATTTTATTTTATAAATCTTTTTATTTGGACTTGCACTAAAAATTTCCGACTCGATTAGATTAGTAATTGTTTAACTTGTAATTAACTTGATAAACATGTTTTACCCACTTGGAAGTCATTTGGGTTCGACCCCTTGGAATACTTTGTGTAACACCCTAATACCTGACCCGGTTGCTGAGTCAAGGCATCAGGATGTCACATTCGTTGTCGAAGCAACTATTGAAAATTTCAGATCAATATCTCATATTATTTAATTAATATAGATCATTAACTCATTTAAGTAATAATTAAATTTACAATAGAACTAATTATGAGTTAAATAAGCTCATTAAAACATTTACAATTGATTAAATGCCAAATTGCATAGCTCATAAAAAAATTTGAACTATAGTCGCGACGTTGGGGTTTCCATGTCGTGACATGGCGATCTTGTCATCGAGATGTCGTCTCCATTTTCCTACAAGTTCCACGCTTTATTTTTATTTATTTATATCATTACTTGAATATATATTCAAATGTCATAACCGCCACTTCATTTTACATATCATCCACTTACATCTATTTCTAATATCAAGTCCTCATGATAACATGATATTCAATCAAAGATAACAAAGTATATAAAATTAACACAAATATTAAAGTTTTACAAATAAGACCATTGGAAGACTTGCACTTTCAAAAGTAGTTTACCCACTTTACGTATATTTCATATTTATTTCTAAATTGTGTCAATCAAGTTAATTCTTCATAAAATTTTAACAATGAATTAAATATCACATCAATTAACAATTATTCACTTATTATTTTATCAATTCATTTAAACATACTCACATGTATTAATCATTCCATCACTTACAACTATTTGAAACATTTCAAATTCATCTACTATATATATATTCATATGTATTTTCCTCCTTCTCCTCTCTATTCCACATCCTTTATGTATATATTCGTTAGAATCTTTAACTTTTAGTATATAACATGCTTAGATGTAATATTATCTATAATTCCACTATTTACTTATGCGTTCATATCAAAGCTGTCCACTTAAGTTATAGTCACTAAATTATTTATATCTTGAGCTAAAAATTTGAAATTAAGATTCGCTTGATGTTTTTGAAACTAGACTCAAATATATTTTTACCATAAAAATTTTAGAATTTAAGAATTAGCCAATAAGTACAATAAATTCTTGAATTTGTTTCTGCTTTTCTTGTTTGACAACTTCGACCTTTCTTTACTAAAATTAATTATCTCTTATTACAGGATTTGGATGATGTTTCCATTTGTTTTTCTTAAAAATAGACTCATTAATAATTTAAAAATATA